>NC_143582.1:187982491-188717295 GCF_048544385.1 Mastigoproctus giganteus | reverse complement strand
CTCACTTCCAACAACATAATGCTAGGTGGAAGTGTATTTTAATGATCTGTTAGTCTCTGGCTGAAGGTAAATATTCCACACATATAATGCATAACCATCCATTTTCAGTTTAAATTTATATTCCTTTATGTGTGTTACTTGAGAAATAGTAAAGATGCCAACAAAATGTAGTTCACTCAACCCTTTTAAAACCTTAAACATTTCATTTAGTTCTCAGATGCTGTAGTTTGTATAATGCAACATACCCTTTTGTGCCCTCAGCTAACCTTGTTACTTCTCTTTCCAACCTTTATACCAAATCTGTGTCCTTTCTAAAACAGTTTCCAAACCCATATTCAGTACTCGGGATGTGGCCCAACTATTTCTTTATACAATGGAATAATCATCTCTTTAACATGTTTGCTTTCATTATGCATATATGCGTAAAGTGGCACAAGGATGTCATGTGCTACAACATATATATATATATATATGCTCAAAATGCACGTAATATCATAGTGCAAATGAGCAGTCATTTTTAAGCGTTAACTAATGAATGCTGTAAACATAAAGGACATAAAATTAACAACTACTCAATATTAGCACACTGATCAAGCTCTTTACAGTAATGTTTGGCTTTTGTTTATAGAAAAAAATTCTGTTTATTTGTGTTCTTTGCTTGTGTTGATGTTAGTTTATGTACATGAATAAAATTTTTTATAAAATTTTATGATTTGTTCTGTTTTGCAGTTAGCACAAAAGTAAGTGTTCGCTTTTAGCAATGAACACCAGACTTGTAATTTTCTGCCATTACGTATGAATTTTCAGAATGCTGTGGATGTTGGAATGATATATATATTTTTTTTACAATATTTTTAAAATTACAGCAAGTTGAACAAGTTCTCTCACATTTAGATAGCACAAACATGTTAATCCTGCTGTCAAAAACATGTTTATCATTGACACAGCTGATGAGGTCTTAGTGATTTGTTTGCACTGCTAACTGAGCTTCCTGTCAGACTGTACAATTATTTGTGAGCATATATGTATATATGTATGTGTGTGTATATATGTATATATGTATGTGTGTGTATATATATATATATATATATATATATATATATATATATATAGACAAATGTTTATATTCAATGTATAGGGAAGGGATGCTGACCTGTCAATTGTAATTACCATGGAAAAATTGAGAAGACCTGTAAGGTGAAGGAGATAACCTGAAATAAATTGAATACATAAAAATAAAAATAATAACGAAGCTAACGATTTTACCTAAAGTAGTGGGTCCTAGGGCTTTAACTACTTCAAAGGGTCGGCAGCCAAAACTGTAGGAGCCACCACAATAAGCAGGGTCTCTGTTTCTGTTATGATGTATACATGCAAAATGTATAAATTATAGCCGACCCGACAGAGACCAAAAAGAAAGGAATAAAATTTCAAACAAAAAAAAAAAATATATATATATATATAATGGCAATAAAACTTTATTAAAGAAAGAAGAATAAAAATTTTGGAATCAAAAAGACCAATACATTACAAAAATTAAACAAAGTAACTGTAGATTATGGGATAAAGTCAGGTTAAAGCCAACTTACTTTGTGTTTGGACCGGAATCTGTGAAATAGTTGTGTGTGTGGCGTTTACAGAGCAATGTTGGAGACCCAAGGAGGAAAACCGATAGATCTCTGTCCAGAATGTTTATATCAGTTGAAGTAACCACGTGTGAGGGGAGGGCGCCTCCGTAGCCAGGTGGGAAGGAGCAGCAGTGCGTAGCACATGCTTCTTGATTAGACCGGGGTTCGAGCCCGTCACCACCAAATACGGAGTATGCGGAAAGGTCAAGGAATGACCACCGCATATCCCGGAGCAATATGGCCTTAGTTGCTAATGCTCCTAAAAACCAAATAACGAACAAATAACGAACGTGTGAGGGGAAAGAAGTGGAGTCAACAAAGTTAACCGTCCCATGTTACGGGGAAGTAGGTAAATAAACAAATGAGGCAAAGTGCCACCAAAGGGAGACTATGACTGACAAAGTAGTGTAGAAAAGACACTAAACTTTGTATCAGAGGAAAAAAGAAGTGATAGCAGAGGAATAGCACCTTGATATTGCTTTCGGCCAGTCTAGTTGCGCACGAGAAATAAAATGTAGTAATTAAGGATAGTAGAAAACAATTTGAAGAAGAGTAATATAGTTGTGCTTGGGTTGTCCGGGGTTGCTAAACCCGTACCATCGTTGGTTCCTGGACAGATGTCTGGACAAATGCCTCATATGTGTAAGTCAGTATTGGTATTGTTATTGTAAAAAAAAAAAGGGGGGGGGGGACATAACAAAACACAATATCCCCATGCATCGCCGATCCATGGGCACAAGCTTTCTACACCGTGAGACACGACAGAGGCTAGCGGGTATATAAACATACATCATGTACAGGCCTGAAAGTAATATGTAATCAAACAGTAAATACGTTGTTTATATCAAAGTTGTAGTTTATAAGTTTTTGAATTTTATGATATTTACTGCTTTTTTGAAATTATGGTAGAGTTTTACCTCAGTTTTTTCACCAGTCTGACTTTCAATTTTTGGTCACTGTGGATCAATTTGACTGTGGCTATTTTGCATATTCCATACTCAGTTATTCCTCCTCCTTGTCATTGGTATTGCTTTTTTTTTCTTTTTTTTATGAATTTTTTGTTTTAAAAAATTTCTCTTTTTGTTTTAAATTTTTTTTATGACTTTTCGTCATTTTACCTTTTTGATGCTTTTTATGAACTAACTTAGTAAGGACATACTACATGGGCAGAATAGGTTAAACCTGACCACAAAGGCCTATGCTCTGTACAGCTCCTCGACACATTCTCCAAACTTTCACCATTCACATTTAACACACACCACACAGAGCAAACCAGCATCTAATGCTTCTAGCCTGAATGGTAATGAGGTCACCTCCTCCAAATATTATCATCCTCACTACAATCTAAAATTTAACAAATGCTCCGACAAACTCTGCCTTACATGCCCATACATGCATCCACAACATATTTCGAACAATACTGAAGATCCAATATTCTGCAAAAGCAGCAACATAGTTTATCTTTTAACATGCCGAACCTGTAATATGAAATATGTGGGACAAACTGGTAATACACACTTTGACCATACCTTAACAGGCAACCTAGAGATTATACCTAACAAGGAACTCAGAAGTATCATGTCCTATGGCTTCAAATATAGGCCATCCTTTAAAATCAACTTTAAATTTTTTAGAAAACAATTATACCATGATTTACTTAACTTCTGTTTTAAGCTCTCTCTTACCATCATAACATCCCCATTTAAGCCTTCTGACTATGGATTAATTCAATACTTGCTATGATGTAGCATCATGCTATGATGTAGCTACAACATTATAAGCCAGCAGGATTAAAATTTCATTTTTCCACATTAAAACTACAATTGGAGGACCTACATAAACATTTTATAATCACCCCTGTTGATAAAGCCTCTTGCAATTATGCCATTATCTGTAAAGCCTTTTATTTCCAAACATTAAATACAGAACTAAATTCCACTGCCACCTACAAGTCCATCACTAACAACAGCAGTATCATCACAAAGAAGTTAATTGCTTTCGGCAAAAATCTTAAAATCAGCTTTAATAACTACAATTTTCCTTATCTTTATTTCATACCCAAGTTTCACAAAAACCCTACAGGATTTAGGTTTATTACATCCTGTAAATACAGTTACGCCCATAAACCCGGAAAAACTTTAGAAATGTTACTTAAACCTATAATAAACATCCTTCCTAATAGTAGAATAATTAATAACAACATTCCAGTTATTAATGCTCTGAATACTGACAAAATTTCTCATGTGCAAACTTTCGATTTCAATAGTCTATTAACCAGCATAGACCTAACCAACTTAAAATCGGTCCTGAATGAAATTTATAATAAATACAAACATATTGGTTGTAATTCAGTTTTTTGGAGCAATCTCATTAATCTCTGTGTCGCCAATAACTACATTTTTGACTGCAAATCTGTATACTTGCAAACCAAAGGTACCCCCATGGGTAGCCCCGCTAGCTGTATCTTAGATAACATATATCTATACTGGTCTGAAACCTCTCTACCCTCAGATATTAAACTTTACAGATATACTGATGACTTATTGGTATTCAACTACCCTACATTTATACAGGACTTTGCTGGTATTTACCCTACAGAACTTTGGAGAAAACAAATAATAATGATTTTTCAGCCAATTACTTAGACATGGATATTAATATTAACAGCCCTCATACCACAATCAACATATACAATAAAAAAGATGCTTGTAACGTTAATGTAGTCGGTTTTACCCACTGGCTCTCTTAACATTTATAAAAAAGTACATGCTAATATAATACTCTCCCAATGCATCAGAATTGCAAAAATATGCGGTAGCGACAGTCTCTTTGCTGACAACATTAAACAACTCCATGATAAATTGCTATGCAGTAATTTCCCTACAGCATTCCTCTACCATCATTTCAAAAAAGCAGTAAATATTATAAAATTCAAAAAACTTATAAACTACAACTTTGATATAAATAATGTATTTACTGTTTGGTTACATATTACTTTCAGGCCTGTACATAATGTATAGTTATGTACCCTCTAGCCTCTGTCTTGTCTCACAGTGTAGAAAGCTTGTGCCCACGGATTGGCAATGCATGGGGGTATTGTGTTTTGTTATGTGCCTTTTTTTTTTTTTTCTTTTTTTTTTTTTTACAATACCAATACTGACTTACACATATGAGGCATTTGTCCGGACATCTGTCCAGGAACCAACTATGGTACAGGTTTAGCAACCCCGGACAACCCGAGCACAACTATATTACTCTTCCTCAAATTGTTTTCTACTATCCTTAATTACTACATTTTATTTCTCGTGCACAATTAGGATGGCCAAAAGTAATATCATGGTGCTATTCTTCTGCTATCGCTTCTTTTTTCTTCTGATACAAAGTTTAGTGTCTTTTCTACACTACTTTGTCAGTCATAGTCTCCCTTTGGTGGCACTTTGCCTCATTTGTTTATTTACCTACTTCCCCGTAACTTTGACGACTCCACTTC
Organism: Mastigoproctus giganteus; assembly: GCF_048544385.1. NCBI lineage: Eukaryota > Metazoa > Arthropoda > Arachnida > Uropygi > Thelyphonidae > Mastigoproctus > Mastigoproctus giganteus. The sequence goes on along the minus strand of NC_143582.1, from coordinate 188,712,177 downwards.
TTCCCCGTCACACGTGGTTACTTCAACTGATATAAACATTCTGGACAGAGATCTATCGGTTTTCATCCTTGGGTCTCCAATGTTGCTCTGTAAACACTACACAGAAGCTATTTCACAGATTCCGGTCCAAACACAGAGTAAGTTGGCTTTAACCTGACTTTATCTCCCATAATCTACAATTACTTTGTTTAATTCTTGTAATGTATTGGTCTTTTTGATTCCAAAATTTTTATTCTTCTTTTTTCTTTAATAAAGTTTTATTGGCATTATATATATATATATATATATATACAGTATATATATATATTCGTTTAATTCGTTTAATTGTAGATCGTTATCGATTAATGGTATTTTACATATAAGTATTATTGTTCATACAATTTTGTAATCAAGTTAGCCTAGATTAGGTTATCTTCATTTCAAGTGGCCTATACATTTTAAGTTAAGAGAAAAGTATAACGCTAAATGATAATGAATTTTTAATAGCATTTTGCTAATGAAAACATTTTATCTGTAGCAAGATAAATCCTTATTCATTAAATCCTTATTCATTAATAATTCATTATCGTTTAGCGTTATACTTTTCTCTTAACTTAAAATGTATAGGCCACTTGAAATGAAGATAACCTAAACTAGGCTAACTTGATTACAAAATTGTATGAACAATAATACTTATATGTAGAATACCATTAATCGATAACGATCTACAATTAAACAAATATATACTGGTGCGTATAATGTACAATTGGCCTAAAGGCAAAATAACAATGGCATTAACGCTGCACAGAAGAACACGTAAATCTTAAAGAATACATAAATCCAAACATAATAACCACATATATATATATATATATATATATATATATATATATATATATATATATATATATACAGTATATATATATATATATACACACATTTTTTTTTTTGTTTGAAATTTTATTCCTTTCATTTTGGTCTCTGTCGGGTCGGCTATAATTTATACATTTCGCATGTATACATCATAACAGAAACAGAGACCCTGCTTATTGTGGTGGCTCCTACAGTTTTGGCTGCCGACCCTTTGAAGAAGTAGTTAAAGCCCTAGGACCCACTACTTTAGGTAAATCGTTATCTTCGTTATTATTTTTATGTTAATCAATTTTTCCATGGTAATTACAATTGACAGGTCAGCATCCCTTCCCTATACACGGAATATAAACATTTGTCTATATTTCATTATAGTTGCCTGGTTTCTCTACTGTGACTAGTAGTACCCTGAATCCATAACACAGTTTAATAATTTTGATTTAATACTTTGCTTGCTTACTTTGTCATTCAGTAACTTTATTTTTATCAATATTATATATATATATATATATATATAATATTTTATTACTTTGTTTTAAATGACCTTCAAAACATAAATGTTTTGAAGGTCATTTAAAAGGGTTCGCTTATGTACTTAAGCGAACCCTTTGTTTTAATTGACATCTGTAATTACTTCTATAATTACGTATTTCCAAGTAATTATAGACATAATTTAAAACAGATTGCAGGTAGACTATAGCTTTGGAAATAGATAGAGAATCACCCACATATTAGTTTCAGTTATCCAGTTTGGACTTACAAAAGCCAATATTTGATTAAATTCTTTGGATTTCTGTTTTAAGAAATTAAATGAGGTGATACCTTTTAAATATACATAGAAGATATTACTGCACCAAAAAAAAGTAACAATGCACTTTTTTTTTCACGATTTTGTTCAAGTTTTTTTTTTAAGTTCTGGTTTCATTTTTGACAATTTCATACTCTAATGTATCAGCATTAGTTGAGGCATATAATGCAAGAAAGCAAACTTATACAGCATCAGCCAAACAAAAAAAAAAAAAAAAAAAACCTCATTTCACCCATCCAGTCACTCCAAATGTTTGTGTAGTTCAGCCTTAAATTTATTTAAGCTATCAACTTCCACAACAACAGATGAAAGTCTGTTCCAGCAATCAACTACCCGCTAGCTAAAGGCAAACTTCCGCACATCTATTCTATAACTGTCTTTCCTCAATTTGAATCTGCCCCCTCAGGTTCTTAATCTGAGCAAGTGGAAGTATCCGATCAGCATTGAACCTGCTTAAACCATTCAAGGCCTTATACACCTCAATCAGATCGCCTCACAGGTGCCTAGTCTTCAGATGCTGCAACTTGCAGAACTTAAGCCTGTCTTGGTAATAAAACACCTTTGTTCCTCTCGCCAATCTTGTTGCCCTTCTCTGTACTCGTTCTAGCAACTCTACATCCTTCCTAAAATGAGTCCTCCAGACCTGTACCCAGTACTCAAGGTGTGGCCTGATGTTGGACGGTCAAGTAAAAATAAAAACAAATTAATATTTAAAAGCATTTATGTACAAACATTCATTTTTACAAAACTTCAACAGACTCACTTCAAAGACCCTGCCACCATCAGAAACTCACTACCCATAACCTATGCAAGTTTGGAAAACTCACTGCTGCAAGACCATGTACATTCCAGGAATTCACAAGTACACGTGCATCTGTGCCCACCTTTTCATCATCAGAAAAGACAGATATACCTAAAATGCCTGTATCAGTATCATTAATAAATATAAGAAACAGTATGGGAACCAACACTGATCCTTTGGACCACTATTTATAATGTTACTCCATGAAAGGCAGCAGCCATTTATAACTTGTAGCTTCTTTTTCTTAAATAACCCTTTTCCATAGGAGTAATCTGCCCCTTTTCCATATTGCTCCACTTTATTAACAATTGGTCATGAGGAATATGCATTAGATGCTTTACTGAAATCTAAGTTTGTGATGTCAGAATTATTCTTTTCATCCAATTCCTTTGTGATAAGCTCGTAGTAACTAATCAAATTGGTCATTTGTGATTTTCCACTTAACAAATCCAAATTGTAATTGATCTATAGCACCCATTCCTGTACATATGATGTTGCATTACTTCTTTATCTCCATCGATCCATCATGTGCCATCTCCTTCCAGGAGATTGGCTTCCAGGGATCTTCACTGTTCCCTCTTCTCAGCTAGTTCTGTAAGTTCTTTATACTAGAGCCCATTCCACTCTGCCACATTCTCTATCTGTGATTGTATGGGGTATCCTCTTTCTTCAACTTTTGGCTTCTATTTTTCCTTTCATTTATAGCTTCTGTACACCATTCTTTCTCATTGAGCATTCTATATGTGTTATTTTTCTTTTCTTTCATGTGTGTTCACCAGTGTACATTTAGCATTTACTTTTTTAATATGTTTTATAATTTTTCCTGGCACAGAGGTCAGACAGACTTTTGGGTCTGTAGTTATCTGTTTCACCCTTTGAATGGCATTTATAAATAGGAGACTAAAACCTGGTTTGCCTTTTACCTGGTCCAGATCCAAGATGTATAAAAACCTTGAATATACTCCTATTTCCAGACTTGTGGTAATTGAATTCCTTAAAACTCTTTCTAAAATGTACTCTTCTATTAGTCCTTTCTCATCCATGTGGAAGAAAGTAGGCATCAGAATCTCTCTGATAAACACCAGATCGAAATGTTCCCCTTGCAAAATAGAATAAAATCTCTTGACAGATTCTTCCTTTATCCAGTAATTAAGTAATAAACAAATATAACATTAAACTTCTGTTTTTACAGAATAAGGAATACCACTCTAAAATTAGTACTAATGTTCTCTCTGGTGAAATATTTGTTTAACAGGTGCTCACCTCGAAGAGTCTGCAAACCGTCTTCTTATAACCGTTTTCAGTTATGCTCTTGTGTGTGTACCACATCATTCTATTATTGTTTTTAACTAGTATGGATGTTCAATTTTTTTGTATATTTTAATATCACCTGTATTGTAAATATTTATAAGCCCCTCTGCCAATGTATTTGTTTCTTTTTGAGTTAGCTGACCATATACTAATATTTATTATTATTATTTGCATATCTCAAATTTTTAGCAACTTCCACTGAGTCCATGGATGCTCTAATCATTATAGCCAAAGGCTTGTTACCACTTTTGCTGCTTCTTTTTTTAATGTGGTGATTGGATAGATTCTATTAACCCAGGTACTTTGTTTACTTTTAGCTGCAACAATTTCTCTTCCAACTTCCTTTCATTCATCATTTAACTCCCAATCATTATTAGATAGACTTTTGGTATCCCCATCTCTGAAAAGTTTTTCACATGTGAATGTAGATGAAAAATTATTTGTTTAGTTGTTGGCAACTTTTACAGGATCAGCAGAGTTTTAGCACTTCATATCAGGTAGACCAGTGTAGTTCATCCCTTTCTGTTTTTGTGTTAACATAAGCAAGGAATTTTTCTGCTATTTTTCACTTTTAGCCAAAGATTTCTTATAATGTTATTGTTTATGCTCCGGCATGACCACCAAGTCAGTGGAGTTTACAATAAATCATTGATACAAATGTTAATCATATTTAGTAGTCACTGGCTTGAACTCCAGTCCACTCAAAGAGCATGTGCTGCTGCACTCATGTGCTTGACCACTCGGCTACATCAGGCCTAATCTGCTTTAAAGCTTGCCTATTTTCCCCTTAACAAATCCAAGTTGTAATTGCTCTAAAGCACCCATTCCTGTCCATATGATGTTGCATTACTTCTTTATCTCCATCGATCCATCCATTCATCATGTGCCATCATGGGCAGAGATGTAAGTGATTCTTGCACTGCTTCTATTGGAATGAGCAGCAGCCTGGGAAGCGAGGTGCTCAGGATTTCATGGCCTGCTGGGAGTTATCGTGGAACAAGTAAATACATGGGCTGTGTTAGGGTAACTAAGTATAAGGACAGGTAAACGTATACTTGCATGTATACCAATGCTAGGAGTATAGTAAATGAATCTGATGAATTTGAGGTGCTGGTCAAGACATCCAAGGCAGATATTCTTGTGATATCAGAGACGTGGTGTCACACAAATATAAGGAATGCAGAATTGGAATTTGGGGAGTACAATGTGTACAGAAAGGATAGAAAGGGAGGAGGTGTTATGCTGTTCGTTAAGAAACATAAAATCCTAAGAAGTGTATCCAATTGACATGGGTGGATAGTTCAATGTTGAGTCAGTTTGGTGTGCCGAAAGCACTGGGAAAGCAAAATTGAGAGTAGGAGTGTGTGATACACCAAATGACTGTGATAAGTAAAATGAATAACTGTACAAAGAAATAGACTGGACCAGTATATCAGATTATCTTATAATTTGGAATTTTAACTTCCCAGATATAGACTGGAACATGTGGATTGGCCACTCACACGCTAGAAAGACTTTTGTGGATTTATTTGAATGATTGTGTTCTACAGCAGCATGTTCGAGTGGCAACCACAGGGAGTAATACTCTTGATCTGATTATCAGCAGTGATTATTCATGCATTAAGAATTTGCAGATAAAGGAACCACTAGGTGGCTGTGATCACAGTGTACTAATTAGGATTTACTCAAAGATGTAACTACCATCAGGGTAAAGGGAAAGGTTTTTGCTTTCAAAGAGATGACTACAGTGGTGGTGCATTATAGCCTTAGTTGCTAATGCGCCAATAAAATCCAAATCCAAACTACAGTGGTCTCAGACAATTTTTAAATTCTTTCCAGTGTGAGACCAACTGATGATGTTACCGACAACAAATTCTAAGTGGGAAGCATTCAAGGAAGTAATCTTGGAAGCTACTAGGCTTTTCATCCAACTAAGAAATACTTTCCAAGGTTTAGGCCTAAATCGATGGCAGATGAATTAATGAGACTCGTGGCAGAGAATAAAAACACAGAAGCCTGTGGTAGATATAAGCTAGTCTGTAATCAAGTCACAAAGGAAGTTAGGCAAGCAAAGGCAGATTACGAGAAATGTTTGGCAAAGGATGCAAAGAAAAAGAAAAACAGCAAAGCAAAGATTTCTTAACTTATGTAAACTCAAGAGAGGGGATGAATGCATCTGCATCTACATTCACACATGAGGAGTTATTTAATGAGGGAAGTGTCAGAAGTTTATCAAACTCTAACAGGGAGTTAAGTGATTTTGTAATAACTGAGAGCAAAGTGGAGGAGAAATTGTTGAAGTTAAACATAAAAAAGGCACCTGGGGTGGATGGGATCTATCCAGTTGTATAAAAGGAGGCAGAAAAGGAAGTAAGCAAACCCTTAGCCATAATTGTGAGAGCTTCCTTGGACTCAGGAGAGGTCTGCACGGACTGGAAGTGTGTAAATGTATCACCAATTCACAAAGGGGGTTCAAAAGGTAACACTAGTAACTATAGACCTATTAGTTTAACTTGTGTCCCAAGGAAAATAATGGAATCACTAGTTAAAGAAGCATTGCAGGATCATCTAGACAAGACTGCAGTAATAGTTAAGAGACAGCATGGGTTTGTTAAAGGGAGGTCTTGTGCAACCAATTTGATTGGATACTATGATGTAGTCACAAAGGAAGTGAATGCCAAAAATAATTTTGATATCATATACTTGGATTTCAGGAAAGCTTTTGATACTGTTGCACATGGAAGACTGCTGTACAAATTGGAGAGGTATGTCATTAAGGGTAAGTTGCTACAATGGATAAAGGGATGGTTGAGTGGGAGACAACAGAGAGTGGTAATCAATGGACACTGCTCTTCGTGGACAAATGTTATTAGTGGAGTTCCCCAGGGTTCGGTGTTGGGCCCATTGTTGTTTTGTACATTTATCAATGATATTAATGAAGGTATATCAGGTTTAATGGCCAAGTTTGCAGATGATACAAAGGTTGGCAGGGTTGCTAACGACAGTAAAGACAATATGCTACTCAAACTGGATCTAGATAAGTTGGGCAAATGGCCTGAGAAGTGGCAACTGAAGTTTAACATTGACTCAGGGATGTAGAAAGTGAAAGAGATTTGGGGGTAATTGTGCAGTCGAATATGAAGTTTACTGAGCAGTGCAGACAGGCTGCCGGGCAAGTTATGGAGTCTTGTCAATGATATATAGGAATTTTGCTAGCAGGGACAGGGAGGTGATTATCCTGTTATACAAGGCAATGGTCAGGCCACACCTAGAGTACTGTGTATAGGTCTGGAGGCCTCATTTTAGAAAGGATGTAGAGTTGATAGAATGAGTACAAAGAAGGGCAACAAGATTGGTGAAAGGAACAAAGGGGTGCTCTTGCCAAGAAAGGCTTAAGTTCTACAAATTGCAGAGCCTGGAGAGTAGGCACCTGCTAGATGATCTGTTTGAGGTGTATAAGGCCCTGAATGGATTGTGCAAGCTGAATGCTGATGAGATTCTTCCTCTTGCTCAGATTAAGAACCTGAGGGAGCACAGATTCAAATTGAGGAAAGACAGTTGTAAAATAGATGTGCAGAAATTTGCCTTTAGCCAGCAGGTAGTTGATTGGTGGAACAGACTTCCATCTTTTGTTGTGGAAGTTAATAGCCTAAATAAATTTAAGGCTGAGCTGGATCATCTGGAACAAATGGAGGGATGAAATGGGAGGGTTTTTTTTGGCTGATGCTGCATAAGCTTGCTTCCTTGCATTGTATGCCTCTACTAATGCTAATAAGGTCTTGAATGATTTGAGCAAGCTCCATGCTAATGGGAATCTTTCTCTTGCTTAAATTAAGCAGCTGAAGGGACATAAAGTATTGACTCTGTGCCCCTTCAGGTGTATAATAGTTTAGCCAATGGGTGGTTGATTGCTAGAACAAACTTCTATCTGTCGTTGTGGAATTTGAAGCTTAAATAAATTCGAGGCAGAACTAGACAAACATTTAGTGTGAAGGGAAGGGGTCTTTTTTTTTTTTTTTTTGGCTGATGCTGTATAAGCTTGCTTTCTTGCATCATATGTCTCTACTAATGCTAATCCTCTAAATAACTTTATTACAGACTAATTTATACTTCAGTGTAGGATTTAATATTCCCTGACAATATATAATGATCTCATGCAGTTTTCTTCTCTGCTGTTAAGCTCATTAGTTCATTTGATATCGAGTTTGGTCTAAACCTTGAACAAGTCCCTCTTTGTTGGTATAAAATGCTTGTAGTTGCTAGGATTACTTCTTTGAACAGTTGCCATTTGAATTTGTTAAAAATATCAATTGGGTCCACTGAAAAGAAAGTTTAAAAATGCCTAAGATCATTGTAATCACCTTTACAAAAACAAAATCCCTTCTTTTTATCCTTAGCAATAGTTATTTCCTTGAACAAATCCCACATCAGTATGCAGTGATCACTGCTGCCTAGCAGTTTCTTTACTTAAAGATTCTTAATATAGGGTGGGCCTATATTATTCGCACATTTTTGTAAGTTTTCTTTTCATACCAGACTAACTCAGACAGATATGGATTGTCAGTGCATACTGACAATCCATAGATTTTAGATTCGTTGGTTGGATGTTAACACATGCACGCATATAGCACATTGTGGCACATTGTATATGGTGGCTGTGCATTTCACAACTTCATAGCTGGTTAGTTTTTGCAATAATATTGAGTTTTTTTGTTTTTTTTTAAATTATTTATTTAATATACTAAACTGTAGTTAACATATAGTTTGGATCCATATAGTCATGTAGATTAGTTTATTTTTGTATTTAGTTAGGTATTTATAAAGCTACAGTTTAATATTCAGAAAACCCTTGTTATCGATATTTTGGCAGGAACTTTTAACTTCCATTCAGTGGCTTAAATTTAACTTCTCTAGTGGTTAAAGTTTTTTCAATGGTTTTATTTCTGTAATATTTTGGTAATTTAAATTCTGTAATATATTGTAAATTTAAATTTTCTAATCTTCTGAAGTTCAAATTTTACCTTAATAATGGTTGCTACAAAATTCACTTAGAATACAAAGTCCAAGGATATTGTGAGCCAGATACTTGTGGGCATTTCCAGTGTGAATCACAAGTTCGTCATTTGAATAGCCTGTGGCATGTATTCTAAGGTTGGTCTAGTGGACAAACCAAGCTCAACTGATGATTCTTTTCTTTGTGCCTGCCCGATGTAAGGAGTGTACTGATCTAAAATTAGAACTTGGAATTAAAAATTGCATTGCGAGAAGAATTTGAGTCACAGAAGAAAGGAGTGCTTGCACTAGAAGCAAATGCAACTGGAAGCTCATCGGTGACTCAAGTATCTTGTGATCTGTCAAGTTAAGCATCCCCTATTCAGTTCCTAGATAAGAATAGTCAAGTGCATACTGCTCTGGTTGATGGTGATTTAATTTTATTGGAAGTCTATGTCAGGAAAATGGGTAATATTTTTTGTAATAAAGATAGGTGGACCAGATGTTGTTGTTGTTGTGGGGGTTTTATGGCGCATAAGCTGCTTTGGCTATAATGCGCCTATTCCTTTATTGTATTAATATATGAGAAATTCTTGTCACATCAGAAAAGGCAGAAATCAGAAATGACTGAAAACTCCAATTTGTTTCAGAAAGTTAAAAAATTCCGGAATATTTGCATTGTCACCAATGATATTCTCTAGAGTTATTGGTTTTCGAGGGTTAACCAAAGATAGCAGGGTGGTATTTCTGTTTTGTTTATAGTATGGACATTCAATGAGAATGTGTTTCACTGTCAAATTTAGAGAACAATGTGGACACTGTGGTGGATCATCTCCTGTGAGTAAATGAAGATGGGTCAGGTAAGTATGACCTATTCTAGCTCTTGAAAGAATTACTTCTTCCCGCCTTGATGTCCGGACACTGGAGAGCCAGATTTTCGGAACTTGTTTAATCTGTAAGAGTTTATTATTCGTTTGGGAATGCCATAGTGCTGTCCATTCTGATAGGCATGCAGCATGAATCATTAGTGCGTAGTCTGAGGCTGGAACAGGGATATTGGTTAAATCTAAGCTGGTTGGGTTTTTTGCAGCTTTATCAGCCAGTTCATTGCCTAAAATATCAGAATGTGCTGGTATCCAGCAGAAGGTGACCAGTTGGTGGCGTTCTATAATCTTTAGCAATAATTTTCTAATTTCATTTATAACAGGGTGAAACTTGTCTGAGGAATTACACAAAGCCTTGATTGAGCTGAGGGAATCAGTGTAAATTACTGATTTTAAAAAGCAGTCAGGAGAGAGATTTTTTAAAGCTAGTTTAATTGCGAATAATTCAGCTGAAAAGATACTGAATTCAGGAGGAAGGGCTGCTGATACAATTGTATTCGGAAACACTGCAGCTGCTCCAACTTTTGAATTGGATTTAGAGCCATCTGTGTATATTGGTAAAAAATCAATATATTTTTGAGTGTGAACAGCATGAACTTGTCTGATATTTGATGATTGCAAGATATTCTTTCCCCACTGACAGAGGTAGGTGTCACAGGTCGGTATAGGAGGTGGAACCCATGGTGGTTGAGTACAAGTGGCGACTTGTTTTACGGAATGGATGGATACATTCCAAACCTGCAATAGTTCAAGGAGGCGATGACCAGCTGGTTTTACTATGCTAGGTTTATTTCTGTACAGATTTTCAAATGGCGGATTGAAAAGATATGGCTGAATGGGATGTGAGGCACAACTTTGTATCTTGACAGAATACTTCAGCAAAAGCAATTTCCTACGTAAAGATAGTGGCGGCTCGTGAGCATCAATGTAAAGGCTATGTGCTGGCGATGTTCTGAATGCGCCAAGTGCAATCCTCAGTGCACTGTGTTGTACTGGATCAAGCCAGCGTAATGCGCTCTTTCTGGCAGAGTCATAAATGGGAGCTCCATAATCAAGACGAGATCTGATTAATGCCCTGTATAATCGAAGAAGGGAGGTACGATCTGCACCCCACGTTTGTGCAGATAAAGCTCTTAGTATGTTTATCTTTTTTAAGCAGGCAGTACGTACTTTTTTAATGTGCTCTAAGAAATTTAGCTTGTTGTCCATGATTAAACCTAGAAATCTAATATTACTAGTGACTGGGATGGAGATATTAGAGATGTAAAGTTCAGGATCCAAATGAAGTTTGCGTTGTCTACAAAAATGGATAGCAACTGTTTTCTGCTGCGAAAGCCTATAGCCGTTAAGACTGGCCCATTGCTGTATTTTATTTAATGATATCTGAAGCTGTCGTTCAATAGTTCTCATATTTTGGGAATGACAGGAGATGGAAAGGTCATCTGCATAAAGGTAAGTTTCTACAGTATTTGGAAGTTGTTTAGTGATAGAATCTGTTCTTAGAGCAAAAAGAGTGGCACTCAGTACTGATCCCTGTGGAACACCTTCTTCCTGAATGAAAGTTGCAGAGAGGGCATGTTGGTATCGTACTTGAAACGATCTAGTGTGTAGAAAATGCTTTATAAATATAGGAAGGTTGCCCCGCAGACCAAGAGAGTAAAGATCTCTTAGTATGCCATGCCGCCAGGTGGTATCAAAAGCCTTCTCTATATCTATGGAAACCATTACTAGATGTTCATGCTTAATAAAGGCATTACGAATGGCAAATTCAGCTTTCACCATAAGGTCCAAGCATGACCTGTTTTGACGAAAGCCATACTGACTATTGCTCATTAACTGTTCTGACTCAATGATCCAGACGAGTCTACAGTGGACAATTTTTTCTAGAATTTTGCTGAGGCAGCTTGAGAGGGATATTGGTCTATAGCTATGGGGATTGGTTGGATCTTTTCCAGGTTTTAAGAATGCCAAAACAGTAGAATGATGCCAAGAAGTTGGATAGACATTTTCTAGAAAAATACGATTGTAAAAGAGCAGAAGGAGATGCAATGCTCTGTCATCAAGATGTTGTAGCATGGCGTAATAGATTCCGTCTGGTCCGGCAGCACCATTGTGAGCTGTTCCGATAGCATGTAAGAGTTCGGAATATTGTAGAGGTTTGTTATACGGCAGAAGAAGAGCAGTTTGGAAGTTAATAGAGTGCTGTTCTGCAGTGTTTTTAATTCTCTGGAAAAGTGGAGTGTAAGCTGCTTCCGCTGAGATTTCAGCAAATGTGTTGCCCAAAGCATTTGCGATATCTAAAGGACTAGATAGATCTTGCCCATTATAGGACAGAATTGGTGAAGGTACGGTAGGAAACTTACCAGAAAGTTGTCTAATTTTTTTCCATATTATTTTTGTGTCAGTGTTTTTGTTAATGCTTGATGCAAAACGGATCCAGGATTCTTTCTTGGCTTGCCTTTGTATGAAGCGTGCTTTTGCCTTTAACTTCTTATAATTAATTAGATTGGGTGTTGTTGGATATTTCCGAAACAAATTCCAGGCTTTATTTTTTGCTTTTTTGGCTTTTGTGCATTGCTCATTCCACCAATAATTATAATGCTTACGAACCGAGGGATTTGACAGTGGTATTGTGTCTTTAGCTACATTTAGGAGATGTGACGTGATGTATTCTGTCACATCATCGATAGGCTTGAGACGGATTTTTTGCTCATCAAGAGATATTGATGACCGGAATTTTGCCCAGTTTGCTCGGACAAATTTCCATTTTCTGAAGGGTTGAGCTGGAGGGGCCTGTGCTATTAATAGGTTGCATACGATTGGGAAGTGATCGCTACCCATTGGATCATTTAAAACATACCACTCTATGGTCGGGACCAGTAATGGAGAACAAATGGAGAGATCTATGGCTGAGGTATGTCCATTTGGGAGCTGAACGTGAGTGTGTGTGCCAGTATTGAGTATAGTGAGGTTTACTGCCTCTATTAGGCTCTCAACGAGTTGACCTCGTCTATCTAATTTAGGATCACCCCATAAGGGGTGGTGCCCGTTGAAGTCCCCTAACATACAGAGAGGTGGAGGTATCTGTATAAGGAGATCTTCAAGATCTTTTAAACAATAGGTACGGTTTGGCTGTAAGTAGATTGATACTAATGTTATTTCAATATGGAGCGTCATACGCACAGCAACGGCTTCTATTTCAGTTTGAAGTGGAATATGTTTAGATGGGGTCTTTGAATTTATCAGGATTGCTACACCACCATGGGCAGCATTTGCTGTGTTACGATCCCTTCGATAAAGGCAATAGTTCTTTATCGAAGGAGAAATTTGCAAAGTTAAGTAAGTTTCCTGAAGACAAAGGGCAACTGGAGAAAATCTATTTATTAGATCTTGGATATCGACTGTATTGCAACGAAAGCCTCTGCAGTTCCATTGTAAAATACAAGGCATTATTTGTGTTTAGTTGATGGAGCTGATTCTGACTGCTTTTTGAAAGTGACTGGTTTATGGCGTTCCAATTTGTGTTTGTCTTTTTTTTGGAAGACTGGCCGACCAGTGTCCATGTCTTCCTCTTCGGCATGGATTTCTAAAAGAGGATCTTCCTCTATAGATGTTCCATCTGTTTCCATTGTTGTGTCTCGAATATTTTTGATTATATTTGAATTTGTATTACATGGTGTGGTAGAACCCATTGGAGGAGGAGTTTCCGCTGGTATTGTAAGAGGAGTATTATTTGCTTGGTCTGCGAGTTTGGGTTGTTGTTTACGTACATTTGGTTTTTCCTCAGAGAGGACAGTTCTAGCCCAATCTGAAATTGAAATATTAGTAGGAACTGTAACAATAGTTTGAGTAGAGACTGTTTGGTATTTTTTAACTGCATTAGCATAGGAAATATTTTTATTCATAGTAGGTGCCACTAGTCTTCTCGCTTCTGGGTAACTCACTTTGTTCTCGACCTTGTATTTTACAATTTGTTTCTCCGTTTTCCATTTTTCACAACTTCTGGAATAGGCAGGATGATCACCTTTGCAATTTGGACATATCATTTTAGTAGTCGTACAGTCACTTTGTATGTGTTCCGAGGAACCACAGTTGGGGCAGACAGGAACTCCTCTGCATACAGTTTGTGAGTGGCCATACTTTTGACATTTAAAACATCTTAAAGGATTGGGAATGTACGGGCGGATACGGCAAAGTAAATAACCTGCTTTTACAGAGCACGGTAAGTTGGGCGTATTAAAAGTGAGAATAATGTTTCTGGTTGGGATAAGTTGATTATCTTTTTTAGTCATTATACGTTTGGCTTGAATTACATTTTGTCCCTGCAGCTCTTGGGTAATTTCTTCCTCTGTGACATTTAACAGGTCCCAACTGGATATGACACCCTTTGATGAATTTAGGGTTGCATGAGGAGATATTTTTACCGGAATTCCCGCAAAGTTTGTTAACTGTAAGAGTTTCTCCGAATGCCTGTGGTTCGTAGTTTCCACTAGCAGGTCTCCTGATTGTAATCTCTTGACAGTCTTAGGAGATCCTGCAATACCTTCGAGATGTTTTTGTATTACGAAGGGAGACAGTTTGCTCATTGGCTGACTAGTAAGGGAGTGGAAAATTAAAAAGGATGGGCAGGGTTGCTCCATCTGATTAGTCTTCTGTCTCTTTGGACGATCATTTTCTAAGTCGTGATTGGGGTCATGATTGTCTATTCTTGAGCTCGAAGGCTCTAACGGTGGATAATTATTTTTATCCATAATGGCTCCTTTTCGCCCTGGGGGTTTGTCCTTACCGCCCAGGTTACCGGCCCCGCCACGGGGAGGCAGGAGCAGTGCCGCTTTGTGGCCAAGCGTAGAGTTAGTACAGTTAGTAAATCTAAATTAAAGAAAAAGGTGATTTCCTTCTTCTGGGCTCTCTTCTTATTTCTTATAAGAGACTAGAGCTACTTAACAGAAAATTTAATAATTGCAAGAGAAAACAAAGAAAAACTTAGTCGCTGGGAAGAAAAACGCTTGATAGACGCACAATAATCACTTGGCCACGGAAACGCTTGGCACCCGGGGCCTGGTGGACCAGAACTGGGGCATGTTTGCCAGGAGCAACAATTCGTGATGTTATCAACAGATTGTCAGAATTTAAGGGGAATAAAGAGATTATTATTATTCGTGTGGGGACTAACAATATTAAATGAATAAAACCTGATCATTTGTTGGATAAATATAGGACCATGCTGGAAACAGATATAAATATAATTAATTTCCAAAATTTTCATTAATAATAAGTATTTCAATCGTTTGTAAACGGCCAACCATTTATTCAAAAGAAAAAAAAATTGAAATAATAATAATAAAAAGAAACTTCTTCAGAAATAAGGAAAGTGAGTCTGTCAAACCAAGCCCCAATAACTACAAGTTCCCTGGGAATTTTCACAGAGAAATCATCACTGAGAACAAAATTATTCTTTAGGGTTGATCCCATTACAAAAAAAAAAAATGAAATGAATTGGATTGTGTACCAAATATGACACAGGAAAAAAAAACTACGTCCTCTTTCGATCATTCCTTAAAATATTTCTTTTTTTCTTTGTCAGCCTCATGGCTATTACCTGATAGCATAATTTGTTTTTATATCCTTGAAATTCAAGGATTTTTAAATTGTCTCTTGTTCACAGCACAGTAAGACACTCCAAGAGAGAGTGAGTTTTTGTTATCTCCAAGGAAGAACTTCGTACTTAACAGCGTTGGAAACAATCCCCAAGGTGATTAGCTGAAGAGATTAGGGTACATAAAGAGTGCTGGGAAGTTACAAAACGCATGAATGAGTTTAATGAAACCCAGAAGAACACGTAATTAGAACAGGCGTGAAATCAATTTCACACGTAAGAAGTGGTACCTAATGCAGAGAATAATTCCACAGAGCTCACTATTTTTAGCAGTGGTTAAGCATCTTAGGTTTGTAGGAATATACAGAACAGAAGGAAAATTTCTACCCTTTATTTTCTGTTCTTTCACGAGGTCTTTCTCACACTTGAAATCACTTTTTCAGAGAATTGCATGTGGTTACACTATTTCCAAATAATTAGAGCTCCAAAAAGAAGAAATATAAATGTTATTTAAAATCTATCCTTCTAGCAGATATTTCAACGAGGCTGCCCTTTCATAGAGGTAGTAAAAAACAGATAGTACAAACATGAAAAAATATTTGAGAAGATTGGACAGCATTATGAGCTGTTATTTTTATGAGGGTGTGTGTGTTATGGGGGTTTATCGGCGCATAAGCTGCTGTGGCTATAATGCGCCTATTCACATGAAAATGCTAAACACAAAATTTAAGCATAGCTAAAAACATAATTTAGGCATAACAGCTTGGTTGCGTTTACAGAGATATTTTAGAATTTATTATAAAGTCCAATTATTTTCAGATAAGAGAAAAACTCGTTGATGTTTGCATCATCTCCAATAATATGTTGCAATGTCATTGGTTCTCGTAGATTTCTCAGGGAACACAGGACGGATATTCTGTCCTGTTGATATTGAGGGCAGTCAATCAGAATATGTTTGACTGTTAAATTTTCTGAACAGTATGGACATTGAGGAGGTTGTTGTTGTTGTTGTGCTTGGATTTTTCTGGTGCAAAAGCTAAAAAGGCCATATTGCACCTATCATAGTAGTTAGTACTAATTTTATTGGTTTCTATGGGAGCAGTTAGAAACGGTTATATAAACCTATTCGTTTCAGAAAGAGAAAGAATTCTGTAATGTTTGAGTTTTCGCCTATGATGTGGCTAAGTGACAATTCCTGTAAGTTTGAGAGAGAAGTGAATGAAATTAGACGGGAGTTGTTATACAAGATGCATTCCAAGAGTATGTGTTTTATTGTTAGTGGCTTGTGGCAATGTGAACACTGTGGAGGGTCATTACCTGATAACAGAAATAGATGGGTCAAATGGGTGTGGCCTATTCGGGCTCTGGCCAGGACGACCTCTTCTTGTCTGTTTGTACGAAAATTGGAGGCCCATAATTGCGGTATAGGTTTAATTTCAAGGAGTTTGTTGTGAATGTGCGTTTGCCACTGTAGTTTCCAGCGTTCCTTACATATATTACGTATATGTACTTTGTAATCCCTGAACGGGACCAGAAAATTCATTGGGGATGTGCTGGATGGATGCTTGGCAGCATCATCTGCAATTTCGTTTTCCGGTATTCCAGTATGGCCTGGGATCCAGCAGAAGACAACATTTTGCCGATGATCTCGGAGACGAATCAATTCTGATCTGATTAGCTGTAGTAGCGGATGAGTAGATGGGGAAATCTTTTGCATTGCTAATAGGGCACTTTGCGAGTCTGTGTAGATTATACTCTTTTTGATTGAGAGATGGGAAATGTTTTCCAGAGCAAGTTTTATGGCATATAATTCAGTGGTGTAACTGCTGCATTCTGTCGGAAGTGACACGGAAGTGATAGTGTCATGGAATACCACTGCTGCACCTGATCCATTCTCAGACTTTGAGCCGTCAGTATATATTTTCGCAAAGTCAGGATAACTTTGTAAATGTGCAGTGTGGAGCTGCTGGATGTTAATACCCGTTAAAGAGTGTTTTCCCCATTGGTGGAAATAATAGTCACAATACGGCAAGATGACAGACCATGGAGGAACGTGATCTGTAGGTTCTTGGTGGACTTTATTGAGTTGTATATTCCAATTTTCTGCTAGTTCCATTAACCTAATACCTGCAGGCCTCGTTGCATGTGGCTTGTTTCTATAAAACATGGTGAGAGGCGGATCATTAAATATTGACCAATTAGGATGCGTCGACTGACTTTGAATCTTGGTGGCGTAGTTCAATAGTAGCATCTTTCTTCTGATGTTTAGAGGAGCTTCGTAGGCTTCTACATAGAGACTTTGCACTGGAGATGTTCTAAACGCACCTAGAGCTATTCTTAGAGCTGAATGTTGAATAGGGTTGAGACGAGATAAGACACTTTCCCTAACAGAATCAAAGACAGGTGCGCCATAGTCCAGACGAGATCTAATTATGGATCTGTATAAGTGAAGCAAGGTGTAGCGATCTGCTCCCCAGGTTGTTGCTGATAAGGCTCTGAGTATGTTCATTTTTTTTTGGCAAGCTGTCCGGAGATGTTCAATGTGTTTTTGATAGTTTAACTTACAGTCAAAAATTAAGCCAAGTAGACGAATACTATTTGCTATTGGAATAAGATGGTTATCTAAATGGAGTTCAGGATCAGGATGCATTTTACGTATGGTACAGAAATAAATGGCAGTAGATTTCTGGCTGGATAGTCTGTAACCGTTTTGTGTCATCCAAATCTGGATCTGATTTATTGATATCTGCAATTGTCTCTCAATGTAGTTCATGTTTTGAGAGTGGCAGGAAATTGTGAGATCATCGGCATAAAGATATGAGTCTACTGTTTTCGGAATAAGTTCAGTTAAGTGATTAATTCTAATTGCAAATAGAGTGGCACTGAGAACGGACCCTTGAGGGACTCCTTCTTCCTGAGCAAAGTTTTTAGAGAGAATTCCTTGGTAACGAACTTGAAAGGATCTTTGTTCTAAGAAATTTTTGATGAAATATGGCAAATTTCCTCTCAGGCCAAGAGAATGTAGATCCTTTAAAATGCCGAAACGCCATGTGGTGTCAAAGGCTTTCTCAATATCCAGACAGACCATAACGAGATGCTCCTTTTTGATGAATGCATTTCTGATGTTTGCTTCGGCTTTAATCATAAGGTCCAATGATGATCGATTTTTTCTGAAACCAAATTGATTGTTATTGATTAAGTTTTGGGACTCAAGATACCAAGTCAGACGGTGGTGAACCATTTTTTCGAGGGTTTTGCTCAGACAGCTGGTAAGTGAAATTGGTCTGTAGTTTTGAGGAACAGAATTGTCTTTACCAGGTTTTGGGACAGCCAGAACGTAGGAATGACGCCAGGAGCTTGGGTATGTATGTTCAGTGAATATTCGATTGAGGAAGAACAGCAGTGATGACTGTGACTTTGTATTTAAATTTTTGAGCATTATATAAAATATCCCATCAGGGCCAGCAGCGCTGTTTCTTGTGTTGGTAAGAGCATGCTGGAGTTCAACCATGGTAAATGGTTGATTATATTTTAGTGCACATCTGTCAGTGAAATTCAGTTTGGATTTTTCAGTTACGCCTTTAATTTTTTGAAACGATTGGTCATAAGAAGTTGAGGAGAACAACTGGGAAAATACAGATCCTAGTGCATTTGCGATTTCTGCAGGAGTAGAGAGTTCCTGTCCATTCCAATTAATTAGTGGAGTAGATGTTGGAGGAATTTTGCCATTTAACAATTTTATCTTATTCCAGATCAGTCTGATGTCTGTATTTTTATTAACTGAGGAAGCGAATTTAATCCAAGATTCTTTTTTTGCTTTCCGTCTGATATAACGGGCTCTTGCTCTAAGTCGCTTGTAATTAATAAGATTGGAAGTGGTTGGATGTTTGTGGAATTGATTCCAAGCTTTGTTTTTCTCTTTTTTTGCATTGTTGCACTCTTCGTTCCACCAATAGTTTAATTTTCGCTTTTTCCTGACTTGGTATTGTGGAATTGCAGCAGTTGCAGCTGTTAATATTTGGTTTGTTATATGTTCAGTAACATGGTTGATAGAAGAGCACTGTATGATATGGTTGTCGAACGAGACAAGCTGTTGTTGTTGTTATTGTTATTTTTGGCGCAAGGGCTGCTTAGACCATATTGCGCCTATCAGTGATATGAAAGTTATCAATGGTGACTGTCATGGAAACAGTCAGAGACGATCATATAGTTTTATTCGTTTAAGAAAACAGAATAACTCCAAGGGATTAGCATCGTTGCCTATGATGTGAGAGAGTTTTAGAGGTTCTTTTAGATTTGGAAGGAAGCTGAATGAACATTGCCGAGCATGTTTGTACAGAGTGCATTCAACAAGAATGTGCTTCATTGTTAGCTGACAGTTGCATTGAGAACACTGTGGAGGATCATTTCCTGTAAGGAGAAATAGGTGAGTAAACTGGCTGTGGCCGATTCGTGCTCTGGTTAAGATGACTTCTTCCTTTCTGTTAGTACGAAAACTAGAGGTCCATAACTGTGGTTCTGATTTTATTTCCAATAGCTTATTACCCGTTTGAGCTTGCCATAGAAGTGTCCATTGTTCCTTACATGTCCTTCGTATCATAGGTTTGTAATCAACATATGGAACACAAAAGCCTGAAGATAATGGGTTAGATGGATGTTTTGCAGCATGGTCTGCGCATTCGTTTCCTGGGATCCCAGTGTGACCTGGGATCCAGCAGAAGATGACTACTTGTTGGCGTTCCTGAATAAGAATCATCTTACTTCTTATGGTTTGTATTAAAGGATTGGTTGGTGAGGAGATGTTTTGTAGGGCTACTAGTGTACTCTGCGAGTCGGTATATATTATACTTTTTTTAATGGAGCAATGAATAATATTTTCTAGGGCAAGTTTAATGGCGAATAACTCAGCTGTATAACTGCTGCATTCAGTAGGCAGAGATACAGAGATGGTGTTAAAAGGGAAAACTGCTGCAGCACCTACTCCACTATCAGACTTTGATCCATCTGTGTATATTTTCATGAAATGCGGATAATTTTGTGTGTGAGAAGTGTGAAGTTGTCGCACGTTAATATTTGCAAGGGAATCTTTTCCCCAGTTCAGGAAGTAATTGTCACAGGATGGATTAACCCAGGACCATGGGGGAACTGAAGTGTTTGGATCTTGGAGGACTTTTTCAAGGTGCACATTCCAGCTTTCAGATAGAGCCTGCAATCTGATGCCAGTAGGTTGGACTGCTCTGGGTTTATTTCTGTAGAACATTTTAAACTGTGGATCACTAAGTATTGGCCAAATTGGATGGGTAGGCATGCTTTGAATTTTAGCGGCATAATTCAAAAGTAACATCTTCCTTCTGAGGCAGAGTGGAATTTCATGGGCTTCGGCGTAGAGACTTTGTACTGGCGATGTTCTATAAGCACCTGTAGCAATCCTAAGGGCAGAATGTTGAACAGGAGCAAGCCGTACTAGCACACTCTCCCTAGCAGAGTCATACACCGGGGCTCCATAATCAAGACGAGATCTAATTAGAGTTCTATACAGGTGAAGTAAGGTGTAACGGTCAGCACCCCATGTTGTAGAAGAAAGAACTCTGAGAATGTTCATTTTTTTCTGGCAGGTTGTCCGGAGATATTTGATATGTTCTAAAAAATTAAGTTTCCTATCAAAAATTAGACCGAGGAGGCGAATGCTACTCATAACTGAGATAGGATGATTTGTTAGGTGTAGCTCTGGGTCAGGATGCATCCCTCGTTTGTTACAAAAGTGAATGGCACTCGATTTTTGATGAGATAGTCTGTAACCATTCTGTGTCATCCATAGTTCAATATTGTTTAGTGAGATTTGTAGTTGCCTTTCAATGAAGTTCATATTCGGCGAACTGCAGGAAACAGTCAGATCATCAGCATAGAGATATGAGTTCACAGTCTTGGGAATACATTTGGTAATATGATTTATTCTCAATGCAAATAAAGTAGCACTGAGAACTGAGCCCTGTGGTACTCCTTGCTCTTGTATATAGATTTGTGAGAAGACTTCTCTATAGCGAACTTGAAAAGATCTATACTGAAGGAAGTTTTGTATGTAGCATGGTAAGTGACCTCTCAGGTCAAGGGAATGAAGATCTTTTAAGATACCAAAACGCCAGGTGGTGTCAAAGGCCTTCTCTATGTCAAGGCAGACCATGACAAGATGTTCATTTCGTATAAATGCATTCCTGATATTTGTTTCAGCTTTAACCATAAGATCTAGGGATGAGCGATTTTTTCTGAAACCAAACTGGTTATCAGAGATTAGATGTTTTGAATCCAGATACCATGTTAATCGGCGGTGTATAATTTTTTCTAATGTTTTACTCAAACAACTGGTAAGAGAGATGGGTCTATAATTGTGAGGGATAGAATGATCTTTGCCTGGTTTGGGAATTGCCACTACATAGGAGTGATGCCAGCGAGTGGGGTATGAATGTTCAATGAATATACGGTTGTAAAAGGTCAGCAGCAATGACAGTGATTTATTGTCTAAGTGTTGAAGCATTATGTAATATAGTCCGTCTGGACCAGCAGCACTGTTCTTTGAGGAATATATAGCTTTTTGAAGTTCAATCATAGTAAGTGTCTGATTGTATGGTAGAGAAGCAGCGGTTTTGAAGTTAAGTTTTGATTTTTCGGCTGAGGCTTTGATCTTCTGAAATGACGGATCATACGAGTTCGAGGCAGACAACTGGGAGAATATTGTCCCTAGAGTATTCGCAATTTCTGCAGGACTAGAGAGCTCCTGTCCATTCCAGTTGAATATTGGCGAGGATAATGGAGGAAATTTGCCATTTAGCTGTCTTATTTTTTTCCATATTGTTCTTACATCAGTATTTTTATTTACTGAAGTCGCAAATCGGATCCAAGAGTTTTTTTTAGCTTCCTTTCTGATGTGTCGGGCTTTGGCTCTTAGTTTCTTATAATTTATAAGGTTGTTGGTAGTAGGGTATTTGCGAAATATATTCCACGCTCGGTTTTTTTCTTTTTTGGCATTCTTACATTCATCGTTCCACCAATAATTTATGGGTCTGTAGGTGACTGATTGTGATTGTGGGATGGCAATGGATGCAGCTGCTAGAATTTCTTTGGTGATATGATCAGTGGCTGTGTCAATTGGGAAGGATTCAATGATCTGTTTATCAAATGAAACATGAGAGGTATACTTGGCCCAATCTGCCTTGGTAAATTTCCATTTTATTTGGTTTTTTGCAGTTGAAGAGCGTGATGTTTGGATCTTACAGATTAATGGGTAGTGGTCACTGTTTAGTGGATCATCTAGAGCTGTCCACTCAATATTAGGAAAGAGGATCGGAGAGCATATTGATAGATCTATTGCAGACACTGTTCCTGTTGGGAGATGGATGTAAGTGGGTGAACCAGTATTTAGGATGGTTAAGTTTTGTCTGTCAATGAGCATTTCAATGAGTTGCCCTCGTCCATCTGCATTGGGAGAACCCCACAATGGATGGTGTCCATTGAAGTCGCCCAATAAACAGAAAGGGGTTGGCAACTGCATTATAAGATTTTCAAGTTCGTGAATAGTACACGGATGATTGGGTGGTAGATAGATCGAAACAAGAGTCAGAGTGATGCCAATTGCTATTCGGGTAGCAACGGCTTCTATAGAGGTTTGTAAAGAAATGCGTCTGCATGGGACTCGCGAATCTATGAGTATGGCTACTCCACCACGAGCATTATTTGCAATAGGTCTATCTTGTCTGAAAAGAGTATAGTTTTTTATCAAAGGAGATACCTGAGGAGTCAGATATGTCTCCTGTAGGCAGATGCCCACTGGTTTATGCTGCTTAATTATGTCGTATATGTCATCAATGTTGCTCCTAAAGCCTCTACAATTCCATTGGACAACGTTGTTCATTATTTCAATTTAGATGAAGGAACTGAATCTGACTGCTTTTTGGAAGTCTGTTTGGCACGGTCAATTTTAATCCTTTCTCTTTTTGAGAAAACCGGTCTTTGGTCTATTTCATCCTCTGGATGGATCTCCAGAATGGTTTCGGTATCATCTTGATTGGAAATTTCATTAGTATCCATAAGGGAGGAGTCAAATGTCTGTTTTCGATTAGAATCTGCGTTATCTGCTTGGACGGATCTTACGGGATCTGCACCGGCAGAAGGTGGTATCGTGACTGGTGTATTGTTAGCTCTAGTAGAAATCTGTTGCTTTGAAGGTTGAGGTGCAGAACTGAGTAGGGAACGAGCCCATTCTGAAATAGAGGTATTTGGAGGTATTGATGTATCAGTCTGCACCGATACTGAATGAAACTTTTTAGCGGCTTCAGCATACGTGCGTCTAGGTGTGATTAGTTGTATTTGCTTTCTGGCTTCTGGGAATGAAACTTTCTTTTCTATTTTATATTTCTGAATTTTTTTCTCATATTTCCATTGTTCACAGTTTTTAGAAAAGGCTGGATGGTTACCTTTACAATTGGCGCAGAGTGGAGCCTGGGCTTTACAGTCAGCCTGGGAATGATCTTTTGAACCACAGTTAGGACATACGGGGTCTCCTCGACAGACTGTTTGTGAGTGTCCGAATTTCTGACACTTGTAACATCTTATTGGGTTCGGGATATATGGGCGAATGCGACAATGCAAATACCCTGCTTTTACGGATGAAGGTAAATTAGGTGAGCTGAATGTCAAAATTATGCTACGAGTTGGAAGGAGTTCTCCATCTTTTTTCATCATAATTCGTTTTGCCTGTGTGACTTTCTGGTCCTGCAGTTCCTGAACAATTTCTTCTTCTGATACATTCATCAGGTCCCATTCAGAAATAACACCTTTGGATGAATTAAGAGTGGCATGTGGGGACACTTTAACTGAAACTCCACCAAATGAGGTGAGTCTGAGTAGAGACTCAGAGTGTTTTGAGTTGGTGGTCTCAACAAGCAGGTCGCCAGATTTCAGTCGTCGTACCATTTTAGGGGAGCCAGCTACGCTCTCAAGACATTTTTGAATGAGGAATGGTGATAAACTACCCAACGATTGGTTAGTTAGCGAATGCAGAATCAGAAAACTTGGGTTTTCCATTCGGGGAGCATCCGTCCTCAGTCTCTTTGGATTGGATAAGTCATTATCGGGTATGTGCAAATCTAGTGTATTTGGATTTGCAGTCCTAATCGGTGGAAAATTGTCACAGTCCATGTTTTGCTCCTTTTGGCCCTGGGGGTTGGTTTTACCACCCAGATTTCCGGCCCCGCCACGGGGAGGCAGACGAGACAAGCGAGCTATATTTTATCCAGTCAGCCTTTGGAAATTTCCATTTTACTGGATTGTCTGTTGGTAATGAACGGGAAGTTTGAACTTTGCATATTATTGGGAAATGATCGCTGTTGTGAGGGTCGTTAAGAGTTACCCACTGGATACTTGGATAGAGCACTGGAGAGCAAATGGAAAGGTCTATTGCAGAGGTTGATCCGGTAGGAAAATGAACATAGGTAGGAGAGCCAGTATTTAACAACGTTAGATCCTGTCTATCTATTAACGTTTCAACAAGTTTTCCACGCCTGTCTAAGCTGGAAGAACCCCATAATGGGTGGTGAGCATTAAAGTCACCTAGTAGACAGAAGGGAACTGGTAGTTGCAACACGAGATCTTCGATTTCCTGGATAGAATATGGACGATTTGGTGGAAGATAAATTGAGACCAATGTAACGGTGATTCCAATTACTATGCGTGTGGCAACAGCTTCTAAAGAGGTTTGCAATGGAATGCATCTGGAAGGAACTCTTGAGTCCAACAGGATGGCTACTCCTCCATGAGCACTATTAGTGTCAGATCTATCTTGTCTGTAGATAGTGTAATTTTTGACTGTGGTGGAAACTTGGGGAGTCAAGTTGGTTTCCTGTAGGCACATAGCTACCGGATTGAAGCAGTGAATTAGTTCATTAATATCATCGATGTTGCTACGAAAACCTCTACAATTCCATTGAATGATGTGTTCCATTATTTGGTTTTGTTCGTGGAAGATGTATCTGACTGCTTTTTATAAGTTGACTGTTTATGACGGTCCGGTTTTGGTTTTTCTCTTCGGGGAAAAGTGGGACGTCCCGATTCATTGCTGTCGTCCATATCATCTTCTGCATGTATTTCAAGCAGTTCTTCTTGACCGATAGAATCATCCGTATCCATGCTTGTTAGACCTGATACTTTCGTCTCAGCAGAATGCGGTTTTTGCAAATTTTCTGCTGCCTGATGATGCGGAAGTCTCTGGGTTGGAATTGTGAGTGGCGTGTTATTGCTTTGGTCTATTGAATTCGGTTTAGATGGATGCTGGATCAAGAGTACTGATCGTGCCCAGTCTGATATTGATATATTTGGAGAGATGGATACTTCAGTCTGACATGCTACTGATTCATGTTTGAGAGTGGTAGAAGCATAAGTGCGCTTTGGCATACTTAAGTTGATCTGTTTTTTCGCTTCTTGATAAGAGACTTTATTTTCAATTTTATATTTTTTTACCTATCTTCCATAGTTCACAGTCTTTAGAGTAGGCTGGATGTTTGCCACTACAATTAGGACACTGTGGTGTTGGAGCTTTGCATTCTGCTTGTGTGTGATTCTTGCAGCTGCAGTTTGGACATATGGCGTCTCCACGGCATGCTGTCTGAGAATGGCCGAACTTTTGACATTTAAAGCATCTGAGCGGATTTGGGATGTAAGGCCTAATGCGGCAATTCAAGTAACCTGCTTTGACAGAATCCAGTAGATTTGGCGTACTGAAAGTCAAGATTATGTTTCGCGTGGGAGTTAAGTTGCCGTCTTTTCTGATCATGATACGTTTTGCATGAGAGACATTTTGATCTTTTAGCTCCTGGACAATTTCTTCCTCAGAAACGTATAATAGATCCCATTCAGAGATCACTCCTTTGGAAGAATTTAGTGTGTTGTGTGGGGTGACCTGAATCGGTATTCCGCTTAGAGAAGTAAGTTTTAGTAGTAACTCAGAATGTCTTGAGTAACAAGTCTCTACTAGTAGATCGCCTGATTGGAGACGTTTAACCATTTTTGGTGAACCTGCAGCGTTTTCTAGGCATCTCTGGATGATGAAAGGTGAGAGCTTGCTCACAGGTTGGGATGACAAAGAGTATTATTAGGAAAGCTGGAGATTCCTGCTTCCTAGTGTCTTTTTTAAGTCTCTTTGAAAGAGAGAAGTCATGGTCGGTGTCATTGTCAAGTTCATGTTGAGAGCACTTTGGCTCTAGACGTGGAAATTCGCTTGTTTCCATCTTTGCTCCTTTTCGCCCCGAGGGTTGGTTTTTCCCCCAGGTTACCGGCCCCGCCACGTGGAGGCAGGAGCGGTGCCGCCAGTGACCAAGCGGTTGTTTAAGTTAGTGGATTTGGTTAGTGATATATATAAAGAATAAGAAAAGAAAGGTGGATTGCCTTTCTGGGTTCTTACTTTTGACTTTTAAAGCACAGAACCACTTCAAGTAAATAAAATAACAGCCGCACTGGAAAATAAAGAAACTATATCACTTTGGAGATCACTCTATAATCACTGGAAGAAAATCGCTTGTCACTATCGCTTGGCACTCGGGGCCACATTGAGGAGGATCTTCGCCTCTGAGCAGATGGAGGTGGGTCAGATATGTGTGTCCAATACGTGCCCGTGCAAGAACCACTTCTTCTCTTCGCACTGCTTTGGTGCTAGAGCGCCAATTCTTTGGATCCTGTTTCAACTGATAGAGTTTATTATTCTTTTGTGTGTGCCATAGCTCTTTCCACTTCGCGAAACCTGCTGTTCGTATGATGTGACAGTAGTCAGAGGCTGGAACCGGACTGGAGGTTAAATCAAAGGTTGACGGATTTTTAGCATTTTCATCAGCAAGTTCGTTACCCTTTATCCCCGAATGTGCTGGGATCCAGCAAAAGGTCACTGATTGATGACGTTCTTCAATTTGTAATAGGAGACTTCCGATTTGATTTAACACAGGATGAGCCTTGTAGGAGGAGTTTTGCATTGCAGTTATTGAGCTGAGAGAGTCTGTGTATACAACATATTTTACTGATGGGTTGAGATTCAGGTTTTCTAAAGCTAATTTTATTACATGAAGTTCTGCGGAGAAGCTGCTGTACTCAGGTGGAAGGGCAGCTGAGATGATAGTAGAGGGAAATACTGCCGCTGCTCCAACGGCTGAATGTGATTTGGAGCCATCAGTATATATGGGCAAAAACTCAACGTATTTCTGAATATGGCTTGCATGGAGTTGTTTCATATTGAGTGCTGGTAGACGATTCTTTCCCCATTTGTCAAGATAAGTATCCAAATATAACTGAGGAGGCGGAATCCATGGCGGTTGGGAGTAATTCATTAAATGTTGCCTGTTGAAAATTTGAACATTCCAACTCTGCATTAACTCAATGAGGCGTAAGCCTGCCGGTCTTATTTTACTGGGTTTATTTCTATAGAGGTTTTGAAGTGGTGGATTAAAGAGGTATGGCTGAACAGGATGATGACCACAATTTTGTATTCGGGCTGCATACTTTAGAAGCAGCGTTTTTCTGCGGAGGTGAAGGGGGGGGCTCATCAGCTTCAATGTACAAAGTATGAGTAGGAGATGTCCTGAAAGCACCAAGTGCAATCCGCAATGCGCTATGCTGTATAGGATCCAGCCATTTCAATGTACTCTTACGGGCGGAATCATAAAGAGGAGCACCATAATCCAATCGGGATCTGATCAATGCTCTATATAAGAGCAACAAAGATGTACGATCTGCTCCCCAAGACAAGGCAGATAAAGCTCTTAGTATGTTCAGCTTTTTGAGGCAGGATATACGCACAGATTTAATGTGCTCAAGGAAATTCAGTTTCCTGTCAAGGATTAAGCCCAAGAATTTGATGTTGTTAGTCACTGGAACGGTAAAGTTTTGCATCTGAAGTTCGGGATCTGTATGCATTTTCCGTTGATTACAAAAGTGGATTGCAACAGTTTTCTGCTGTGATAGATGATAGCCATTTAACTCTGTCCACCTTTGGACTTTATTCAAAGATATCTGCAGCTGCCGTTCAATGGATCTCATATTCAGAGAATGGCAAGAAATAGAGAGATCATCGGCATAAAGGTAGGTCTCAACAGTATTTGGAAGATCTTTTGTGATGGTTGTTGTAGTTGTTGTATTTGAGGTTTTTTTGGCACAAGGGCCTCTTGGGCCATATTGTGCCTGTTCATGGTGTGGGTATCACTGATTTCACGTTATGATTAGAGACTATTATAAAAATTGATGCGTTTTAAATACTTAAACAGATCCTCGAAATTTGCTTCGTTGCCAAGAATATGTGATAACGTTAAGGGTTCCTGCAAATTGGAGAGGGAGCTGAAGCTGGAATTTCGGACAGATGAAAGGTGTGGACATTCAATGAGAATATGTTTTATTGTTAGTTGCGACTGGCAGAAAAAACACTTAGGAGGAGTCTCTCCCAAAAGCAAATGCAGATGAGTTGGGTGTGAATGACCGATGCGAAGCCTTGCCAGAATTACTTCTTGTCGCCTGTTTCTTCTAAAACTAGATGTCCACAGTTGGGGCGCTTTTTTTATCTGGAACAGTTTATTATTGGTTTGAGATTGCCAGAGATCAGACCATTGTTTCCAACATGTTTTTTTAATAATGGATTTATAGTCTGTGTATGGAGCTTTCAGTTGACTGTAAGATCCAGAGTCGGGATGTTTAGCAGCCTCATCTGCACAATCATTACCTTGGATGCCAACATGACCAGGAATCCAGCAGAAGGTAACCTTGTAGTTGGCTGTTTGATGGTAAGATAATTTAGACCGGATCTCTTTAAGAACGGGATGAGAGGGAGGAAAGGTAGATTGAAAGGCACTGATTGCACTTAAAGAGTCTGTATATATCAAAGATTGTTTGATATGATATTTGTTTATGTTATCCAGAGCCAGTTTTATTGCAAATAATTCTGCAGTATAGATACTGCATTCGGAGGGAAGAGAGGCAGCTGTTAAGAAAGTGGCGGAAACTGCTGCTGCACCAACAGCCGTATCTGTTTTGGAGCCGTCAGTATAGATATGAACTTTCTCTGAGTTTTCCAAAGAATGCAGTTTATGTAGCTGTTGAATGTTGGTATTTGCCAGGGAGGATTTTCCCCATCTTGAAAAGAAATTGTCACAGAGAGGTATGAATTCAGTCCAGGGAGGTTCAGGAGTGGCAAGGTCTTGGAATATATTCTTAAAGTTAATTTTCCAACTAATCATGAGTTCTTGCAGTCGAATCCCTGCGGGGCGGTTTTCATTAGGTTTATTGTGATATAGCACGGTGTGTT
Organism: Mastigoproctus giganteus; assembly: GCF_048544385.1. Taxonomy (NCBI): domain Eukaryota; kingdom Metazoa; phylum Arthropoda; class Arachnida; order Uropygi; family Thelyphonidae; genus Mastigoproctus; species Mastigoproctus giganteus. Next base: position 188,682,609 of record NC_143582.1, on the reverse strand, counting down.
GAGGATCAAACAGATACTGCCAGCTGGGGTGGGCTGGATTACTTCCAATCTTTGCTGCATAATTTAACAATAACATTTTTCTCCTGAGATGCAGAGGGGATTCGTTTGCCTCAATATACAGGCTGTGAACCGGAGATGTTCTGAAGGCTCCAACAGCTATTCTAAGGGCACTATGCTGGATGGTGTTCAGACGTAATAGAGAACTTTTCCTGGCGGAGTCGTAGATAGGTGCTCCATAATCTAAGCGCGATCTTATTAAAGCTCTATAGAGGTGTAGGAGAGAGCTTCTGTCAGCACCCCAGGACATAGCAGAGACAGCTCTTAGGATATTAAGTTTTTTAAGACAAGTATTCCGGAGGTATGCCATATGGGAAGCGAAGTTAAGTTTGTTATCTAAATGTAAACCCAACAGACGGAAATTGGTAGTGACAGGAATGAGGCTGTTATTTAAAAATATTTCTGGATCCGGATGTAGTTTCCGTTTTTTACAGAAATGAATAGCAGCAGACTTCTTTTCTGCTAGGGAATAACCGTTCCGCAATGCCCATGATTCTATTCTAGCTATAGCAATTTGAAGTTGCCTTTCAATGGTGTTCATAGTCTGGGATTGAGTAGAGATAATGAGGTCATCGGCGAACATGTACGATTGTACTGTATTTGGTACATCCCTTGTCATGTTGGTGATTCTTATTGCAAATAACGTTGGACTCAGAATGGAACCCTGTGGTACACCTTCCTCTTGTTCAAATGTTTTAGATAAATTATTCATGTATCTGACCTGAAAAGTTCTATGGCATAGGAAGCTTTGAATAAATTGGGGTAGATGACCTCTCAAGCCGAAAGAATGAAGATCTTGTAGAACACCATATCGCCAGGTGGTATCGAAGGCTTTCTGAATATCTAGATTAATCATAACCAGATGCTGTCCCCTTATGAAGGCATTCCGTATATTTGACTCTGCTTTTATCATTACGTCTAAGGTGGAACGATTTTTTCGGAACCCGTACTGATTACTATTTAGCAAGTTGTTTGTTTCCAGGAACCAGATTAAACGCCGGTGAACCATTTTTTCCAGGACTTTGCCTAAACAATTGGTCAGTGAAATTGGCCTATAATTATGTGGAAAGGTACGATCCTTTCCGGGCTTTGGGAAGGCTAGAACTATTGAGTGACACCAGGAGATAGGGTAAGCATTTTCTAAGAATATTCGGTTGTAATAGTTTAACAGTGATCTTTTTGCTCTGTCGTTCAGTTGTTTCAGCATTATATAGTAGATCCCATCTGGGCCAGCAGCGCTATTTGATGTTTTATTGAGCGCTCCAAAAAGCTCTGTTAATGTGAATGGTTGGTTATATGGATGTGAAACTCTGGTGGAGAAATTAATCTTATGCTGCTCTGCAGTTTTTTTAATTTGCTGAAAGGCTGGTTTGTAGGAGGCTATTGCTGATATACTGGCGAATGATTCCGCTAAGGCATTTGCTATTTCTCCCGGGGATGACAACTCTTTCCCTTCCCAGTTTAGTATTGTAGCTGGGGACTGAATGTATTTGCCATTAAGCATTTGTATTTTCCTCCAGATAATTCTGCTGTCTGTATCCTTGTTTATGCTCGAGGAAAAGCTGATCCAGGCATCTTTCTTTGCTTTTCGTCTTATTTGGCGGAACTTGGCTTTCAGTCTTTTGAAGTTAATTAGATTGGTAGTTGTGGGAAATTTACGAAATAAATTCCAAGCTCTATTTTTGTACTGTTTGGCGTGTGTACAATCTTGATTCCACCAGTAATTACTATGTTTCCGTTTCCCTGAGAAAGATTTTGGTATTGCAGAGGTAGCAGCTCGTAATATTTGATTAGTTACATGTTCTGTGACATTGTCTATGGGTTGAGATTGGATTATTTTGTTGTCTAACTGCACATGAGAGGCATATTCATACCAGTGTGCCCTACGAAATTTCCAAGAGGAACGACGTAGTGAAGGAGAGTTTACCCGTGTTTGCAGCTTGCAGAGAATCGGAAGGTGGTCACTGTTTAGTGGATTTTCAAGAACCGACCACTCCATAATACTATATAAGGAAGGAGAACAGATTGATAGGTCTATTGCACTCATGGATCCTGTCGAAAAATGAATATAGGTAGGTTCACCAGTGTTCAGAAGGGTAAGTTGATAAGAGTCCAGAAGGGATTCTATTAACTTGCCTCTCTTGTCAATTGTTAGAGATCCCCACATCGGATGATGAGCATTAAAATCTCCAAGTAAGCAGTTTAGTTTGTTTAGTTTAGTTTAGATTTTATTGGCGCATTAGCAGCTTTGGCTATGATGCGCCAAGACCATGTCATATATAAAAAAAATAAAACATTCATTGACCTAACTAGTTAGGTCACCATGTCAAAATAAAAAACAACAAATGTATAAAAGATAAATCAATCTAAAAGCACAATAAAATGAAAATTTTATATACCAGTAAAAATGTTGATTGATTTTAAAAAGCTAAAAACAGCAGATACATGGTCATTGTCAGATAAAATCTGACTGAGTGTATAAGGCTCAGCCAGATGACTAAAACCGGTAAAATATAAATCACGTTCGTGTCTAAAACGTGGACACACGGTTAAAATGTGATCAATAGATAAAATGGTGCCACAGTTCTCGCACATAGGACAGTCATCTGCCCTCAGCAGAAAGGAATGTGTAAGATGACTGTGTCCTATGCGGAGACGAGCTAGAACAACTTCCTCCTTACGAATCCTGCGCAGACTAGACTGCCACGGTTCAATTACAGGCTTTATACGATATAATTTATTCGCAGTCTGTCTATTCCACGAATCCTGCCATTGGGAATGTACCTTTTGATGTACTATTTGCCTGTAGTCTGTATAGGGGACTAACAGGCAGCGGTTATTATTGGGAATTGCTGATTTGGCTGCGACGTCAGCCAAATCATTTCCCCTAATCCCAATGTGGCTCGGAATCCAGCAGAAGCGGATGTCATATTCACGATCATGGAGAACGTGAATCTTCTGCTGAATGCTAGACAGAACTGGATGGGGATTATACCTCACAGATATTACAGCCTGTAACATGCTAAGAGAGTCGGAATATAAAATGAACCGTTGGTATTGGCATTTACTAATATGATCCAAGGCTAACTCTACAGCGTGCAGCTCTGCAGTAAATATGCTGCATTCAGAGGGAATCTGCTCTGATATAGTGCTGTCTGTAAAGACAGCAGCAGAGCCCACATATGATTCCGACTTCGAGCCGTCTGTGTAGACTGGCGCGAAGTCGGAATATTCAGTTCGGTGTGCTGAATGAAGCTGCAGGTAGACGCATGATGGAGTGTCCGACTTTCCCCAGTTTCTAAGCGACAAGTCGCATGCCGGGACACGAGCATGCCAGGGTGGAAAGGGTTGCTTGGATGTTTGGGCAACCTTGTCTACCTTGATATCAAGTTCTATGAGTAGCTCTTGGAGACGAATACCAAAAGGACGATTAGCAGTCTTACGGGTATTGTACAAATTTTCCCATCGTGGCTCAAAAACGGATAGCCACGTAGGATGGTCTGGCAGGGATTTCAGTTTAAAAGCGTAGTTTAGACACAACTGCTTACGTCGAAGCGATAACGGTGGTTCGTTTGCTTCGACGTATAAACTCTGGACAGGAGATGTTCTATATGCTCCAGTAGCGATACGAAGAGCCTGGTGATGGACAGGATCCAGCCATCGAAGGGCACTGACTCTGGCTGAAGAATATACCTGGGACCCATAATCAAGTTTGGATCGCACAAGTGCACGGTAAAGCCGAAGAAGCGTGCATCGGTCCGCTCCCCAAGATGTAGAGGAGAGCGAGCGGAGAATATTAAGCCCGCGTGTGCACTTTGTGCGAAGTTGACGGATGTGGTGCAGAAAGGTCAACTTTTTATCAAATACGAGTCCCAAGAATTTTGTGTCCGCTGCTACTGGAATAGCATTTTGTCCGAGCATTAATTCAGGTTCAGGATGAAGATTACGCTTGCGACAAAAGTGTACGCAAACGGTCTTCTCCGGCGAGAACCTGAAGCCATTAGCAAGTGCCCAGGAATTAAGGTGATCAATGGATTTCTGCAGTTGTCTTTCAATAACCCTCATGTTGCATGACTGACAAAATATGCTAAAGTCATCAACATAGAGGGCACAGTTTACAGTTGGAGGAAGTTGTTCTGTGATGGAATTGACTTTGATGGCAAAAAGCGTGACACTTAATACTGATCCTTGTGGTACTCCCTCCTCTTGGCTGAAGGGACGAGAGAGTGAGGATCCCACACGAACTTGGAAAGATCGATTGGCTAAAAAGTTTTTAATAAAAATGGGGAGTTGCCCCCTAAGGCCAAGGCTATGCAGATCTTTTAAGATGCCAAATCTCCAAGTTGTGTCATACGCTTTCTCCATGTCAAAAAACACCGACACCAAGTGTTCGCGTTTTAGGAAAGCATCCCGGATGGATGCTTCCAATCTAATAAGATGGTCCAAAGTGGACCGGTTCCTTCGGAAGCCGCACTGGATGTTGGAGAGAAGGTCATTTGATTCGAGATACCATATTAAACGAGAATTAACCATTCTCTCCAGAATTTTGCACAGACAGCTGGTCAGAGCAATAGGACGATAATTGGTGGTGACTTTTGGATCCTTTCCTGGCTTAGGAAAGGCAAGAACGATTGCCTTTCGCCAGGAGTCCGGAAACTGCCCTTCAATAAAAATTCTGTTATACAGAAGGAGCAGACAATCCATAGATTTTGGTGGGAGATGTTTAATCATTTCATAATGGATGCCATCTGGTCCAACGGCACTTGCTTTGGAAAGAGTGAGGGCTCTTTTTAGTTCCAGAATAGTGAAATCCCCATTGTAGAGGTATATGCTCTTAGATTTAAAGCTAAGTGCCTGTTTTTCGATTTTATATTTCAGGACCAGGAACTCTGGGGAATACGAAGATGTTGCCGAGATGTTAGAGAATGTTTCCCCAAGAGCATTGGCTATTGCAGTTGGATCTGCAATAGCGCATCCATTATAATCTAGGATTGAAGAAGGGTGGGATGTATATTTTCCCTTCATTTTCCGGATTTTATCCCAGACTACCTTAGAATTGGTAGACTGGTTAATAGATGATGTGAAACGGATCCATGATTCCTTTTGACTCTGACGGCGAATGTAGCGTGCTTTGGCTCGTGCACGCTTGAAGGCTATTAGATTAACAGTGGTAGGATATCGACGGAATATCCCCCACGCTTTGTTTTGAGCCTTTTTTGCTGCTGTGCATTGTGAATTCCACCAAGGTTTGGGAAATGGTGGAAACCGGGCAGATGTTTTTGGAACAGCATTCGCAGCTGCTTGGACAATTATTTCTGTGATGTACGTTACTGCGTCATTGATAGGCTCCTGACTGACTGTACTGAGGTCAAAATTTGCCTGATGTTGGAAGGCATTCCAGTCAGCCTTATCAAACTTCCACCGTGGTAACCTAAAAGGAAGACATGGTCTCCCACTGTGTAACAAGGTTATCACAGGGAAGTGATCACTTCCGTATGGATTCTCCTCCACTTCCCAAGTGAGTGAAGGGAGTAGAGAAGGGGAGCAGATAGAGAGATCAATGGCAGAAAAAGTACGGGTAGGCATGTGGAAGAAGGTGTTTGTTCCAGTATTTAGAAGGGAAAGGGCATTGTCATTGAGCATGTGCTCTATGACCCGTCCCCTTCCAGTGATGTTAGCACTACCCCACAGGGTATTATGTCCATTAAAATCCCCAAGAAGTAAGAAAGGGGGAGGCAACTGCGTTACAAGATCATCAAGGTCTTCCTGGGAGATGTCAGTCCCAGGTGGCAAATAAATAGAGCAGACCGTTAATAGAAATCCCACTGTAAGGCGAATTGCAACAGCCTCTATGCTGGTTGTAATTAGCAAGGGCTGAACTGGGGTCTGATTATTCAGAAGGATAGCCACTCCTCCATGAGCAGGACCATCCGCAATTCGATCCTTACGAAAGATTGTGATGTTATGCATGGTGGGACCATCATTTGCCTTTAGATAAGTCTCCTGCAAGCAAAAGCAAACTGGCTCGTGCTTTTGCAGGAGGGCCTTGATGTCATCTGTATTTCGCCGGAATCCACGACAATTCCATTGTAGGAATTTAGCCATTATTTTGGCTTGGTGGGTCCATCAGGCGGCTTCCGAGGTGCTGAGGGCTTACTTTTATCAGTCTTGGCTTTATCTTTTTTGGGGAAGAATGGACGCTGTCCGGTGTCCATTTCTTCCTCCACGAAGAGTTGCAAGACTGAATCATCCGGTACCTCCTTTTCCTCTACATCCATTGATTCTCTTAATTTTGGTTGCTCTTTTTTACCACTTGGTTTTGTTAGTGGTGGAGCACTAGGAGGTACGGATATTGGAGTAGCAGCTGATTGTGTTTTTGTGGTGGGTTTTTGTGAACTCAATAAATAGCGTGCAATCGGCGTGAATGACTCTCTTGGTGGTATAGTCATATCTGTTTGTGTACCGATAGTGCACTTCGCAGAAACCTTCTGAGCATATGAAGGCTTCCCGCTATTTATTGGTTGTATGCGTTTTCTAGCCTCTGGGTAGGAGATGTTAAGCTCCGTTTTTAACTTTTGTATTTCCTTTTCGTCCTTCCACCGCTGGCATGCTCGAGAGTATGCAGGGTGCTCTCCTTGGCAGTTAATACAGTTAGGCTTAGGAGCTATACATTCCTTGCTCTCGTGATCTTTAGCACCACATCGAGCACAGGCAGGGTTACCACGACAAGCTGTTTGTGAGTGGCCGTACTTTTGACATTTAAAACACCTCAGTGGGTTTGGAACGTAAATCCTCACTGGGCAGTTTAAGTACCCTGCCTTGATGGAACTTGGAGGCCTTGGGATGTTGAATGTTAGGATGAGAACTCGGGTAGGGACAAGATTCCCATCCTTACGCATGGATATTCGCTTGACAGCTGTTACTCCTTGTTCTTTTAATTCAGAGCAGATCTCTTCTTCAGAAACGTGAAGAAGATCCCACTCTGATATCACACCTCTTGAAGAGTTCAAAGTTTTGTGAGGGGTTGTGATGATGGGTATTCCCCCTATAGATGTGGCTTTCAAAAACTTTTCAGCTTGATTAACATTTGATGCTTCTATTAGAATATCTCCAGAACGCAGCCGTTTTACGGATTTGGGTGAACCTGCCATCCCTTCTAATCCTTTCTGGATGAAGAAGGGTGACATTTTCCCAAGTGACTGCTCTCCGGTGGAATGGAGAATGAGGAAGAGAGGTGTCACAGATGTTGTTTTCTCCTCAGTTCTGGCTCTTTTAGCTGAATTACTTTCGCTCTCATCTAACGATCGATTAGGTAGGGGCCTTGTTGGGGCCCCAGAAGAAGAATTTAAATTACTCATAGGAGTAAAGAAAAAATGTCTGATGCCTAAGTACCTCACCCACCACGGAGCCCTACGAGGGGGCGCCCACTCGTGAACTAGCAGGTACTGCGTACACGAATGGGACGCCGAGTTCGCTTAGAACACCATACCCACGTTACCAATAAGTCTTTATCCCGTCCCAGGACCAAAGGGAGGGAGACTTATTGGAACGCAGTTGACCCTAGCAGTATAGAACCACCCGCCGATTGATCCCAGTCGAGCCGGTCCGGGACCGCCCGTCTTGTCGAAGCAGGGGCCAAAGTGGTGTATTAAGGCTGGGCCCCTCAACCACCAGGATCCCCCTTTCCGCTTCCACGGGTCGCGGCGCACGGCTGCACACGCCGGATTCCAAAGATGTAACCCTGGAACCAAGGTATGGGCGTTAGATCCCAGTGATGCTAATCTGGAAATCCAGCAGCATCACTGGGAGGTCCCCTCACCACGTACAGGTGCCCACGTCGAGGGGCCAAGTAAGCAGAAAGGAGACGGTAGCTGTTCTATTAGATTTTCTAGGTCATCTGAAGAAAATGAGAAATTAGGAGGAATATATATAGAGGCTATTGTAAGAGTGATGCCAATGTCAATGCGCACTGCCACTACTTCAAAGGGAGACTGAAGAGCAATATGTTTCGATGGTACGTTGTTTCTTATAAGAACCGCCACTCCTCCATGGGCTGGAGAGTCGATACTTCTATCTCTTCTAAAGATAGAGTAATCTTTTATAGTAGGACAAACTTGTGAATTTAAATAAGTTTCCTGAAGGGATATGGCTGCTGGATCATAACGGTGGATGAGATCACATATATCATCTTTTATACTGCGAAACCCTCTACAATTCCATTGAAGAATTCTTTCCATTAAGCGGTTTTGTTGGTTGTTTTTGTTTCTGACTGCTTTTTAGTTGTGACTTGTTTACATCGATCCGATTTTCCTTTGTCTTTCTTTGGAAAGTAGGGGCGTGTTACGTCCATCTCATCAGTCGCATGAAGTTCTAATATGGCCTCTTCGGAGTCATTGTGCTGGTCAATATCCATTCTGCTTGGATTTGGTGGTTTCAGTACCATAGTTTCTGTCACTTTTTGTTTTGCTGTTGGGTTTACATTAGCTGGAATGGTAATTGGGGTATTACAGGCTTGTTCAGTTTTTTGTTGCGAAGGACACTGTTTGGGAGCAGAGAGAATGGAGCGTGCCCAATTAGCGATGGACATATTTGGGGGAACAGCAACATCTGTTTGTGTACCTATTGACTGAAATTGTTTAGCAGCCATTGCATATGTACGTGTTCGATCTGTTTTTAGTACTTGCCTTCTGGCCTCTGAATATGTCACTTTATTTTCAACTTTATATTTCTGGATTGTTTTTCCTTGCTTCCAAAGTTCGCAACTTTTGGAAAAAGCTGGGTGATCACCCTTACAGTTTGGGCAAACAGAAGTCGTAGCAGTGCATTCAGTTTGATTGTGCTCCTTCGATCCACAAATTGGACATACTGACTCACCTCGACATGCAGTTTGGGAGTGTCCGTATTTTTGGCACTTGTAGCACCTGATTGGGTTTGGGATGTAAGGCCGGACACGGCAATGGAGATAGCCTGCTTTGACAGATGATGGTAGGATGGGAGAGCTGAAAGTAAGAATTATGCTCCTAGTGGGAACAAGCACACCATCTTTCCGAGTCATAATTCTCCTTGCTTGTATGACTTTTTGTTTACCTAGTTCTTGAACTATCTCCTCCTCTGATACAGTTAGCAAGTCCCATTCTGCGATTACTCCCTTCGAGGAGTTTAAGGTGGCATGGGGAGTAACTTTTATTGGTTGTCCGCCAAAAGTAGTCATCTTTAGTAATTTTTCGGAATGCTGTGGTTTCATAGTCTCTACAAGAAGGTCTCCAGACTGGAGCCGCTTTACTGTTTTTGGTGAGCCTGCAGCAGACTCGATGCATTTTTGAATAAGGAATGGGGACAGTTTACTCAGAGGCAACTCTGATAGAGAGTGTAGTATGAGGAAAGCTGGTATTTCCTCTTGTGGGGTTGTTTTCAACCTCTTTGGTTGAGAATAGTCATTTTCGGTGTCTTTTTCTAGTCTTGAGCTCGATGGCTCTAAAGGTGGAAAAGAATTGTTTTCCATCTTTGCTCCTTTCAGCCCCGGGAGAGTGGATTTCTTCTCCCAGGTTACCGGCCCCGCCACGGGGAGGCAAGAGCAGTGCCGCTAGAGTGACCAAGCGGTATAAGGGTTAATGCGTTAGTTGAAAGAGAAAAAAAGAAAGGTGAATTTCCTTCCTGTAACTTAGTTACAATTCGTAATACTAAGTTAATAAATAATTAATGGGAACGTAAGAAAACTTTTACAAATGAAAATAACTGTAGCTTTGACAAAACCGCTCTAGAAATCACTCAGGGAATCGCTTGATCACTATAACGCTTGGCACCCGGGGCCACTTTTGTGATGGAATCGATTCTTAGGGCAAACAGGGTTGCACTCAGTATGGACCCTTGTGGCACTCCTCCTTCCTGTAAAAATGTCATAGAAAGCGAGTTGCGGTATTGAACTTGGAACGACCGAGTCCTGAGAAAGTTCCTGATGAATATAGGAAGGTTGCCTCGTAGACCTAGAGCATGGAGGTCACTGAGAATGCCACGACGCCAGGTAGTATCAAATGCCTTTTCTATGTCTATGGAAACCATGACAAGATGTTCATTTTTCACAAAGGCGTTACGAATTGCAAACTCAGCTTTGTTGTTGTTGTTGTGGGGGTTTTCTGGCGCATAAGCAGCTTTGGCTATAATGCGCCTATTCCTTTATTGTAATAATATATAAGAATTTCTTCTTATGTCAGAAGAGGCAAAAATCAGAAATGACTATAAACTCCAATTTTCTTCAGAAAGTTAAAAAATTCAGGGATATTTGCATTGTCACCAATGACATTCTCTAGAGTTATTGGTTTGCGAAGGTTAACCAAAGATAGCAGGGTTGTATTTCTGTCTTGATTATAGTGTGGGCATTCGATGAGAATGTGTTTCACAGTCAGATTTAGAAAACAATGTGGACACTGTGGTGGATCATCTCCTGTGAGTAAATGAAGGTGAGTCAAATGTGTATGGCCTATTCTTGATCTTGAAAGGAGTACCTCTTCTCGTCTTGATGAACGGACACTGGAACGCCAAATTCTAGGATCCTGTTTAAATTGAAAAAGTTTGTTATGTGTTTGAGAGTGCCAGAGTGCTGTCCATTCTGTTAGGCATGCGTCACGAATGATTTGTGGGTAGTCTGATGCTGGAACAGGGATAGTGGTTAAATCTAAGGTAGATGGATTTTTTGCCGCTTTATCGGCCAGTTCATTACCAGAAATTCCAGAATGGGATGGAATCCAGCAGAAGGTGATCATTTGGTGGCGCTCTTCAATCTGCAGTAATAATCTTCTAATTTCATTTAGAAGAGGGTGAACTTTATCTGTGCAGTTAGATAATGCCATAATTGAGCTAAGGGAATCAGTGTAAATAACAAATTTTAGTGAGCAGTCAGAACAGAGGTTTTCTAAGGCTAGTTTAATTGCATATAATTCTGCTGAGAATATACTGAATTCAGGTGGAAGGGCTGCTGAAATAGTGGTATTTAGGAACACTGCTGCTGCTCCAACATTTGAGTTAGATTTAGAGCCATCTGTATAAATTGGAGAAAAGTCAAAATATTTGTGAGTGTGAATTGCATGAAGTTGTTTCACATTTGATGCTTGAAGAACATTTTTTCCCCATTGGCAAAGGTAAGTGTCACAGGTGGGTAGAGGAGTAGGAGTCCATGGTGGTTGAGTGCATGTTACTACTTCTTGTACAGAATGAATGGGAACTTTCCAATCTTGCATCAGTTCAAGAAGGCGAAGACCAGCTGGTTTTACTATACTAGGCTTACTTCTGTAGAGGTTTTCTAGTGGTGGATTAAATAAATATGACTGAATTGGATGCGAGGCACAGCTTTGTATTTTGACAGCATACTTCAGTAGCAGTGTTTTCCTACGTAGTGTTAACGGGGGCTCATGAGCGTCAATGTAGAGGCTATGTGCTGGTGATGTTCTGAAAGCCCCAAGTGCAGTCCTCAAGGCGCTGTGCTGAACTGGATCAAGCCAGCGCAAAACACTTGCTCTGGCAGAATCATAGACAGGAGCACCATAATCAAGACGGGATCGGATTAATGCCCTGTATAGCCGAAGTAAGGAGGTGCGATCTGCACCCCATGTTAGGGCGGATAAAGTTCTGAGTATATTTAACTTTTTTAAACAGGAAGTACGTACACTTCTAATATGGTCTAAGAAATTTAATTTGTTGTCAAGGATTAATCCTAGAAATCTGATGTTACTATTGACTGGGATGGAGAAGTTGGAAATTTGGAGTTCAGGATCCAGATGGAGTTTGCGTTGTCGACAAAAATGGATGGCGACTGTTTTCTGTTGTGAGAGTCGATAGCCGTTTAGGTTGGCCCATTGTTGTATTTTATTCAGTGATATCTGAAGCTGCCTTTCAATTGATCTCATGCTTTGGGAATGGCAGGAAATGGAGAGGTCATCAGCATAAAGATATGACTCAACTGTGTTTGGAAGCTGTTTAGTGATGGAATCTATTCTAAGAGCAAAAAGAGTGGCACTCAGCACAGATCCCTGAGGAACACCTTCTTCCTGAATGAAAGTTGTAGAGAGCTCATTTTGGTATTTTACTTGAAACGATCTAGTGTATAGGAAGTTCTGTACAAATATGGGAAGGTTTCCGCGTAGACCGAGAGAATAAAGATCACTAAGTATGCCATGTCGCCAGGTGGTGTCAAAGGCTTTCTGTATATCTATAGTAACCATAACCAGATGCTCGTGTTTAACGAACGCATTGCGAATGGCAAATTCAGCCTTGATCATGAGATCTAAGCATGATCTGTTTTGTCGAAAGCCATGCTGACTATTGCTCATGAGATGTTGTGACTCTATGATCCAGACGAGTCTATTGTGGACAATTTTTTCAAGGATTTTGCTGAGGCAGCTTGACAGAGATATAGGTCTGTAGTTATGGGGATTGGTTGGATCTTTTCCAGGCTTCAGGAACGCCAAAACAATAGAGTGGTGCCAAGAAGCTGGATAAGTTTTTTCTAAAAAAATACGGTTGTAAAAGACCAGGAGGAGGCGCAAAGCTTTGTCATCAAGATGTTGCAGCATGATATAATAGATCCCATCTGGTCCGGCGGCACCATTACGAGCTGTTTTAATGGCATCCAATAATTCAGGATATTGTAGAGGTTTGTTATATGGCAGAATGAGGGCAGTTTGGAAGTTAATAGAATACCGTTCTCGACTGTTTTTAATTCGTTGGAAAGATGTAGTATAAGCTGATGTTGCCGAGATCTCAGCAAAAGTATTGCCCAAAGCGTTAGCTATATCCGAGGGACTAGTTAGATCTCGCCCATTCCATGAGAGGACTGGAGAGGGTATGGTTGGAAACTTGCCAGAAAGCTGTCTAATTTTTTTCCAGATTAATTTGCTGTCAGTATTTCTGTTAATTGTTGACGCAAAACGAGCCCAGGATTCTTTTTTGGCTTGCCTCTGTATGAAACGTGCTTTTGCCCTTACTTTCTTAAAATTTATCAGATTGGCTGTGATTGGATAACGCCGAAACAAATTCCACGCTTTATTTTTTGCTTTTTTTGCTTTGGTGCATTCCTCATTCCACCAATAATTATAGTGCTTTCGACCCGGTGGGTTTGATAATGGTATTGTATCTTTAGCCACATTTAAGAGATGCGCCGTGATGTAGTCTGTCACATCATCAATATGATGGAAACGGATTTTTTTCTCATCGAAAGAGATTGAAGACTGAAATTTTGCCCAGTTTGCTCTTGTAAATTTCCATTTCCTGCAGGGTTTAGTTAAAGGAGTCTGTGCTATCAATACCTTGCATACGATTGGGAAGTGATCACTGCCCATAGGGTCGTTTATAACATACCACTCTATGGTCGGGACCAGTACTGGAGAACAAATGGAAAGGTCTATTGCTGAAGTATTTCCAGTTGGGAGCTGAATGTGAGTGTGCGTGCCAGTATTCAGTATGGTGAGGTTTAGTGCATCTAAAAGTCTTTCAATGAGTCGACCACGTGTATCCAATTTAGAAGCACCCCATAGGGGGTTGTGCCCATTAAAGTCCCCTAATATACAGACAGGTGGAGGTATCTGTATGAGGAGGTCTTCAAGTTCTTTTAAAGAATAAGTATGGTTTGGCTGTAAATAGATTGAGACTAGTGTTATTGCAATATGGAGAGTTATACGAACTGCAACAGCTTCTATTTCAGTTCGAAGTGGGATATGCTTTGTTGGGATCTTTGGATTTATCAGGATTGCTACACCACCGTGGGCAGTATTTGCTGTATTGCGATCTCTTCGATAAAGGCAGTAGTTCTTTATCGATGGAGAAATTTGCGAGGTTAAGTAAGTTTCTTGGAGACAGAGAGCAACTGGAGAATACTGGTTAATTAGATTATGGATATCATCTGCGTTGTAACGAAAACCTCTACAATTCCATTGTACAATGATGGCCATTATTTGTGTTTAATTGTTTGAGATGAATCTGACTGCTTTTTGAAGGTGATTGGTTTATGACGTTCCAATTTTTGTTTATCTTTTTTTAGGAAAACTGGCCGACCAGTGTCCATTTCTTCTTCTTCTTCTTCGGCATGAATTTCTAATATTGGATCTTCCGGTAGAGTAGGAGATTTTGCTGGTATTGTAAGAGGAGTGTTACTTGCCTGGTCTGAATGCTTGGGGTTACTGGACTGTTGCTGAGAGAGGACAGCTCGAGCCCAGTCAGAGATTGATATGTTTGAGGGGACGGTAACTTCAGTTTGGGTGGATACTGTTTGTTGTTTTTGTGCAACATTTGCATAGGTACGTTTGGGCATGGTAGGAGCAATTATTTTCCTTGCTTCTTGAAAGCTTACCTTGTTCTCAACCTTATATTTAACAATTTGTTTCTCAGTTTTCCATCTCTCACAAGTTCTAGAATATGCAGGATGGTTACCTTTACAGTTGGGACATGTCTTTTCTGTCGCTAAACATTCAGACTGAGTATGATCGGAAGATCCACAGTTTGGACAAACTGGGTTTCCTCTACATGTTGTCTGAGAGTGACCATACTTTTGGCACTTGTAGCATCTCAAGGGATTGGGTATATACGGGCGAACACGGCAAAGTAGATAGCCAGCTTTTACTGTTGATGGTAGGTTTGGGGAATTAAATGTAAGAATGATATTCCTGGTAGGCATAAGGTTATTGTCTTTTTTAGTCATGATTCTTCTTGAGGCAATAACATTTTGATCCTGAAGTTCTTGAGTTAATTCATCCTCTGTCACGTTCAACAAATCCCAACTAGAAATCACACCTTTGGATGTATTTAAGGTAGCATGTGGGGTTACTTTAATTGGTATCCCAGCAAAATTTGAGAGTTGTAAGAGTTTCTCTGAATGTCTATTTTTTGTTGTTTCTACAAGAAGGTCTCCAGATTGCAGCCTTCTCACAGTCTTCGGAGATCCTGCAATACTCTCCAGGTGTTTCTGGATGAGGAAAGGAGATAATTTGCTGAGAGGTTGTTCCGAAAGTGAATGTAAAATTAAAAAGGAAGGAAACTCTTTGGTTGTTGAATTTGTTTTCAACCTCTTGGGATGTGAGATGTCATAATCAATTTCAGTATGTGGCCGAGAGCTTGTCGGCTCTAAAGATGGATAGTCATTTTGCTCCATCTTTGCTCCTTTTCGCCCCTGGCAGATGAGCTTTTCTGCCAAGGTTTCCGGCCCCGCCACGGGGAGGCAGGAGCAGTGCCTGGTGTGACCAAGCGAGTAGTAGTAGGGGGTTAGTAATAAGACTATGAAAAAAGAAAGGTGGCTTGCCTTTCTTGCTCTGTACAGGTACTTTTGTAGCAAAAGCAGTTATAAAATAAATAGATTACTTAACGAGAGGAACGTAAAAGAACTATATATCACTTTTTGGAAATCGCACTATAAGGCACAGATAAATCGCTCAGTCACAATCGCTTGGCACCCGGGGCCTCAGCTTTGATCATGAGATCTAAGGAGGACCTGTTCTTTCGAAAGCCATGCTGATTATTGCTAATTAGTTGTTGCGTTTCGATGATCCAAACAAGGCGATTATGGATCATTTTTAAGTAATTTACCGAGGCAACTGGATAGAGAAATAGGTCTATAACTGTTAGGACTGGTAGGATCTTTACCGGGTTTCAAAAAGGCAAGAACTGTGGCATGATGCCAAGAGCTGGGATAAATGTTTTCCATAAATATCCGGTTATAATAGACCAGCAGTATTTGTGAATTTCTGTCACCAAGGTTTTGTAACATAATGTAAGAGATTCCATCTGGTCCAGCGGCACTGTTGCGTGTTATTTTAATGACATGTATAAGTTCATGATATTGAAGAGGCTGATTATATGGAAAGAAAACTGAGGTTCGAAAGTTGATGGCTCGTTGTTCAGTCTTGGTCTTTATTTTCTGGAAATCCGGAGAGTAATTTGATGCCGCAGAAACTTCGGCAAAAGTTTTAGTCAAGGCATTTGCAATGTCTTGAGGAGCAGATAGTTCTTGCCCATTCCATGAAAGAATTGGTGAAGGGGTGGTTGGAAATTTTCCGGAAATCTGCCTGATTTTCTTCCATATTAACCTGGAGTTAGTGTTTCTGTTTATGGTAGATGCAAACTGAATCCAAGAATTTTTCTTTGCTTCTCTTTGAGTGCGACGTGCTTTTGCTCTTAGTTTCTTGTAATTGATAAGATTAGCTGTGGTTGGGGATCTACGGAATAAATTCCACGCTTTATTTTTTAACTTCTTAGCTATTGTGCATTCTTGATTCCACCAATAGTTAAGGTGCCGTCGGGATTGGGGATTCGACAATGGAATTGAACATTTAGCTGCAGATATTATATGTGAAGTGATATACTCTGTGGCTTCATCTATTGACTGTGTTCGTATATATTGTTCATCCAGGGTGACTACTGATTGAAATTTGACCCAGTTTGCTTGAGAGAACTTCCATTTCCTGAAGGGAATGACTAATGGTGGTTGTGCAGTGAGCAGGTCGCAAATAATCGGAAAATGGTCGCTGCCCATGGGATCGTCCATAACAGACCATTCTATAATTGGAAACAGAATCGGGGAACATATTGATAGATCGATTGCAGAGGTTTGTCCAGTTGGTAGTTGTATCTGAGTAGGTGCACCAGTATTAAGAACAGTAAGGTTTTCCTTATCCAGAAAGGTTTCAATTAAGCGGCCATGTATGTCTAATTTTGTCGATCCCCATAAGGGGTTGTGGCCATTGAAATCACCCAAGAGACAGACAGGGGTTACTAATTGCATTAGCAGGTTTTCAAGATCTTGGTAAGAGAAGGTATGACTTGGTGGGAGATAGACTGAGACCAGTGTTAAAGCAATCTGGGTTATCAAACGTACGGCGACAACTTCAATTGTAGTTTGCAAAACAATTTGCTTGGTCGGGATATTTGAGCTGACTAAGATGGCCACACCCCCACGGGCAGTATTTGAATTATTACGATCGTGCCGATAGATGGCATAGTTCTTTATGTTGGTGGAAATTTGCGGAGTTAGATAGGTTTCCTGTAGACAGAAACCAACTGGAGAGTAGCGGTTAATTAAGACTTGAATGTCATTAAGGTTGCTACGAAATCCTCTACAATTCCATTGGAGAATGTAAGGCATTACTGATATTTAGTAGAAGAAGCTGCTTCTGACTGTTTTTTTTTTAATGTAACTGTCTTGCGACGTTCAGGCTTTGGTTTGTCTTTTTTTGGGAATAATGGTCGACCAGTGTCCATTTCTTCTTCCGCATATATTTCTAAGATCGGTTCTTCCTGTCTGGATGAGTCAATGGTATCCATAGACGTTTCTTGGATATTCTTTTTTAAATTTGAGTTACGTTTATTCGATATAGAAGAAATCACTGGGGGAGGAGAAGGAGATGTAGCTGGTACTGTAAGTGCAGTATTACTTGCCTGGTTCAACTGTTTCGGGACATTGGACTGTTGCTGAGAGAGAACAGTTCGAGCCCAGTCAGAGATTGAGGTAGTAGAAGGGACTGTAACATCAGTTTGGGTGGCTACTGATTGATATTTTTGCGTAATATTGGCGTACGTACGTTTATTCATACTGGGAGCAATTAATTTCCGTGCTTCCTGAAAGCTCACTTTATTTTCTATCTTATATTTAACGATTTGCTTTTCAGTTTTCCATCTGTCACATGTCCTTGAGTAGGCAGGATGGTTTCCCTTACAGTTGGGACAAGTCATTTCTTTTGCCAAGCAGTCACTTTGGGTGTGGTCAGCGGACCCACAATTAGGACAAACCTGGTTTCCTCTGCACGCCGTTTGAGAGTGGCCATACTTCTGGCACTTAAAACATCTCAATGGGTTAGGAATATATGGTCTAATGCGGCAGAGTAGGTAGCCTGCCTTTATCGATGGTGGTAGATTTGGCGTGTTAAAAGTTAGAATAATATTCCTTCTTGGTGTGAGTATATTTTCTCTTTTCACCATAATTCTTTTCACAGCAATGACATTTTGATCTTGAAGCTCTTTTGTTATCTCCTCCTCCGTGACATTCAATAGATCCCAGCTGGATATAACGCCCTTAGATGTATTTAGGGTAGCATGGGGAGAAACGTTTACTGGAATTCCAGCAAAGCTTGTAAGTTTAAGCAGTTTCTCTGAATGTTTACAATTCACTGTTTCCAATAGAAGGTCTATATATATATATATATATATATATATATATATATATATATATATAATCTTTATTGTATACAAACATGGTATATACAATAGACCCTTCACAGCAGCAATGCCAGGGGTTTTACATTGGATGGTGGACAATAATAGCCTTGTGGAGACGGGGCCCACATCGAAGTTCGGGCTCATCCCCCAGAGCCAACAATAAAATAGAATCAGTGTCAGATTGTTTACAGGATATATGCATTTGACAGTATTTACAATGAAATAATAAAGATATTCATATTTACATTATGTTATATTAGTATTTATATTCATAAAGATATTCTTCACTTTATTTGCAACACATTCATAAAGACATCGTGCTTTGAACATTATGTACAATACATTGGGCATTATTATGCTGCCCTTATTAATGTGCACTTTGCCTGGCCAAGGTCAGGCTCTTAAGGATCTGTTTTCGGTACCTCCGATCCTTCACAAACCTACAGAGGTCGCCGTCAATTGAAACGATTGTGGGGAGCATCTCCCTGGGGAGAAAGCGGTCACTGAGTGCTAGTCTGTTATAGTGAGCTGTGAGCATGGGAGCTGACCTCAGTCGGGGTAGAGGGATCCTCCAGCCACACAGTTCCCAGATGTTTGGCTCCGAGACCATTCCGGTTGTCATCTTGACAGTGAGAACAAGGCGTTTTTCAAATACAAGATCTGGAAGTCGGGCAAAGTGAAGTGACGTCGCCATCGCAGTTGTCCTTTGCTGGGGTGGACGACGATGTTTTTGCGTGATCCAACGAAGGAGCCAGTATTCGGCGGAGTACACGCGCTTGATGTTGGTAGGGGCCGCGGACCCCCAAATTTCCGAAGCATACAGTACGACCGAGTATACTGAGGTGTATATGTACCGACGAGTCACATCCAGATCCCTAACGTGGAGCAGTTGTTTTGTGGTCCAGCGCATTCGACAGAATTTTGCTATGAGCTTGTCAATGTGGGGGTTGAAGCTCAGTTTATAGTCGAAGACGACTCCCAAGTCTGTATGCATCTTGACCACTGGGAAGGGAATGGCGTCCAGAGAAGCTTGGATTTCAGTGAGTTGGCGCTTCAGAGAAAAGACCATTTGGGCTGATTTGGCGGGGTTAATGAGGAGGCCAAATTTATGGAGATAGTATGGAGACAGGTCGCCTGATTGTAGCCTCTTGACTGTCTTAGGAGATCCTGCCAGACTTTCCAGGTGTTTCTGGATAAGGAACGGAGAGAGTTTACTGAGAGGCTGATCTGTAAGAGAGTGCATTATTAGAAATGCAGGACAATTTGTCGCTGAGGAAGTGGTTTTCATCCTCTTGGGTTGCGACGTGTTATGATCATTTTCTAACTCTGGCCGAGAGCTTGTCGGCTCGAGAGGCGGAAAGGCATGTTGATCCATGTTTGCTCCTTTTAGTCCTTGGCAGATGAGCTTTTCTGCCAAGACTTCCGGCCCCGCCACGGGGAGGCAGGAGCAGTGCCTGGTTGTTGTTGTTGGAGTGGGATTTATTGGCGCAAGGGCTGCTATGACCATATTGCGCCTATACCGTTACTTTGGAGTGTTTGTCAATATAGGAAAGGAGACTATTCTAGAAGTGATTGTATGCGTTAATCATTTTTAGAAAGGTGAACAGTTCTGATAAAGTGGCATCATTTCCAAGTATATGGCTTAGTTGCAGAGGTTTTTGTGAGCTAATTAAGGATTTGAAACATGCAATTCTAGCTGAATGATAATGTGTACACTCAATGATAATATGTTTTACAGTAAGTATGGAACTACAATGCGGGCAAAGTGGAGGATCTTCTCCTAGCAGTAGAAATAGGTGTGTAAGATGTGTATGGCCAATTCGTGCTCTTGCCAGCACGACCTCTTCCTGCCTGTTTGATCGGGAACTGGATCTCCACAGCTGTGGATTGTGTTTTATTTCAAGAAGTTTGTTACCGGTTTGATTATGCCACATTTCAGACCACATCTCAGTACATATCCGCCGTATGACTGGTTTGTAGTCAGAAAAAGGAACAGGGGTGGAATCGAAGCAAGTGGGGTGTTTTGCTGCTTCGTCTGCACGCTCATTTCCTGGAATTCCAACGTGGCTCGGTATCCAGCAAAACGTAACAGTCCGATTATTTTTGTTGAGTTGGCATAACTGTGACCTGATTTGTGAGAGGAATGGATGCAAATGTTGTGATTTATTCTGCAGAGCATTCACCGCACTTAAAGAGTCTGTATATATTATTACTTGGGTGTTTGGAACATCGTTAAGGAGTTTTAAAGCCATTTTGATTGCGTATAGTTCGGCCGTAAAAACACTGCATTCAAGTGGTAATTGGACAGAGACAGTGCATGCAGGACTCATTACTGCAGCTCCCACGGAGATATCAGTTTTGGAGCCGTCCGTGTATATCTGAAGACTGTGAGCATTGGTCAATGCGTGATTCGCATGTAGTTGTCTGAGATTGTGGTTCGATAAGGAGTGTTTTCCCCACTGAAGAAAATAGTCATCGCAATGAGGTATATACATTGCCCATGGTGCTTGTACTGCGTCCGTAGCTTGAAAGATATTTCCAAGATAGATGTTCCAATTTTGAGTTACCTCTTGTAGCCGAATACCAGCAGGTTTGTTTTCGTTGGGTTTATTTCTATATAAGTTTTCCCACTGCGGTTCAAAAAGATATGTCCAGATGGGATGAGACGGGTGACTACGTAATTTGACTGCATAACTAAGAAGCAATACTTTTCTCCTAAGATGTAGTGGAGGTTCATTGGCATCTATATACATACTTTGCACTGGGGATGTCTTAAAGGCCCCTAAGGCAATCCTGAGAGCACTATGCTGGACCGGATTGAGCCAAGCCAATGCTGTCTTTCGTGCAGAATCATAAACTGGGGCTCCATAATCTAGACGAGATCTTATTAAGGTTCGATACAGATGTAGAAGAGTGAAGCGATCGGCTCCCCATGTCATGGAAGATATAACTTTGAGGATATTAATCTTTTTCATGCACTGAGTTCTTATTTGTCGTATATGTGCCTGAAAGGTAAGTTTGGTGTCAAGTGTAAGGCCCAAGAACCGGATACTTTTGCTAAGTGGTATTTTTTGGGTTCCTAATATTAGCTCGGGATCTGGATGGAGCTGACGCTTTTTGCAAAAATGGATAGCAGTTGTTTTTGTTGCAGAGAGACGATAGCCATTGTGGGATGCCCATGATTCTATTTTATTTATCGAGAGCTGCAATTGTCGCTCAATGGACCGCATGCTTTGTGAATGATAGGATATAGTAAGGTCATCTGCATATAAATAGGTGTCAACATTAGCCGGAATATTTTCTGTTGCATTATTTAGCCTAACCGCAAAGAGCGTTGCACTTAGAACTGATCCTTGTGGGACCCCTTCTTCTTGGACAAATGTACGGGAGAGTGAATTGCAGTAACGCACTTGAAAGGTCCTGTTTTCTAGAAAACTCTGTATGATAAGGGGTAGTTGACCCCGGAGCCCTGTGGCATACAGATTTTGAAGTATGCCATACCGCCAGGTGGTATCAAAGGCTTTTTCGATATCCAAGCAAATCATGACTAGATGTTCTTTACGGATAAAAGCATTGCGTATGTTGGATTCTGCCTTGACCATAAGGTCTAGAGTTGACCGATTTTTCCGAAATCCGTACTGATTCTTATTCATCACCGAATGAGATTCTAGATACCATACTAAACGGGCGTGGATCATTTTTTCTAGTGTCTTACCAAGGCAGCTGCTGAGAGATATTGGCCGATAGTTTCTTGGATCTGATTGATCCTTTCCAGGTTTAGCAAACGCTAGAACTATTGAGTGACGCCAAGAAAGAGGAAAGTAGCCATCTGAGAATATCCGGTTGAAGTATATTAGCAATGAATTCAAAGCTTGTTTGTTTAAATGTTTAAGCATTATATAGTATATCCCATCAGGCCCTGGTGCACTATCACCCGACCTATTTAGACAGCTCTCTAGTTCAAATGATGTAAAAGGTCGGTTATACGGAGGAGATGCCCTTGTATTGAAGTTCAGGTTATGCTTTTCTGCTTTAGCTTTTAGCTGTTTAAAAGTAGACTCATATGCTGATGCTGCGGAGATTTGGAAAAAGCAATCTGCCAGGGCATTTGCAATTTCTGTTGGAGTGGAGAAGTCTTTACCTTTCCAGCTTATAATCGGCATTGATTCGGGGAACAGTTTACCATTCAGTTTTTTGATTTTATTCCAGATTTTTCTAATCTCTGTATTTTTAGTAATAGTGGAAGCGAACCGGATCCAAGAGTCTTTTTTCGCTTTTTTCTGCACATAACGTGCCTTTGCTTTAAGTTTCTTAAAATTAATCAAGTTTTCAGTTGTTGGATACTTGCGAAATCGATTCCATGCTTTATTCTTTTCTCTTTTAGCATCACGGCATGCATCATTCCACCAGATATTGGCATGTCTGCGAGGACTGGCTGTGGTTTTTGGTATAGCACAGGTTGCAGCTGTTATTAACTGTGCAGTAATGTGGTCGGTAACTTTATCTATGGACTGGCTTTTGATGACTTCATTATCAAAGGAAATTGAATCTGTGAACTTGTTCCAGTCTGCTTTTGAAAATTTCCATTTTATGCGGCTGGCTATATGTGTGGTTCTGTTTGTTTGCAATTTGCAAATAATTGGGTAATGGTCACTGTTTAGTGGGTTACTTGAAACTATCCACTGAATGATTGGGAATAGTTTTGGGGAACATATTGACAAGTCTATGGCAGTAGATACTCCGGTGGGAAAATGAATATAAGTGTCAGCACCAGTGTTTAATAATGTGAGATTCTGGCTCTCAAGAACTGTTTCAATAAGTTTTCCTCGTTTGTCTATCTGGGGAGATCCCCACATAGTGTGGTGCCCATTGAAATCTCCTAGTAGAATGAAAGGAGATGGAAGCTGCTTTATAAGGTCCTCCAGTTCTTTCACAGTGAATTCTTTGTTTGGGGAAAGGTATACAGAGACAATGGTTAAAGTAAAATTTAAAACAATACGTACGGCTACAGCTTCTAACGTGGTCTGCAGGGAGATCTGTTTTGTAGGAACTTTGTTGTCAACTAGTATGGCTACACCTCCTCTGGTTGAGTTAGTATTGCTTATGTCTTGTTGATAGATACTATAATTTTTAATCACTGGAGTCACCTGCGGAGTTAGATTGGTTTCTTGCAAGCAGAGGCTGATTGGACTGTGCTGTTTGATTAGGTCATAAATATCAAATATATTGCTTCGTAGACCTCTACAGTTCCACTGTATAATATTCTGCATTATTTAGTTTTTGGGATTGAGTATGGTTCTGTCTGTTTTTTATATCCAACCTGCTTGTGTCGTTCTGGTTTCATCTTTTCTTTTTTTGGGAAGCTAGGACGCCCAAGGTCCATATCATCTTCTGCATGTAAATCTAATATTGTCTCATCATGCGGGGTACCAGTATCTGTGTCCATATTTCCTGAGTATGGTTGTTGTGCAATATTTGGGGATGATGCTTTCAATTTCACAGTTTCTGGTAGAGTATCAGTTGCAGTTGGTGGGACTGTTAGCGGAGTATTGTTAGCACAAGTCACTTTACATTGTTCTGTAGGTGGCTGCTGTGGGACCGACAGCACTGATCGGGCCCAATCAGCAATTGAGATGGATGGAGGTACTGTGACTGCCGTTTGTGTTGCAGCTGACTGGTATTTTTTGGCTGCCGCAGCATAGGTAATTTTTGGCATACTGAGCATAACTTTTTTCCTAGCTTCCTGGTAGGTGACCTTTTGCTCAACTTTGTATTTCTGGATCTCTTTTCCTACCCTCCAGAGTTCACATGATTTTGAGTATGCTGGATGCTGGCCTTTACAATTTGGGCATTGTGGTGTTTCTGCATTGCAGTCCGTTTGTGCATGAGCTTTAGAACCACAGTTTGGGCAGATGGCGTCTCCTCGACATACTGTTTGCGAGTGTCCAAATTTTTGACACTTGAAGCATCTGATTGGGTTCGGAATGTAGGGACGTATTCGGCAATTAAGGTATCCGGCTTTGACACATGATGGTAAGGTTGGTGTACTAAATGTGAGGATAATATTCCTAGTGGGAACAAGTTCACCATCTTTTTTAATTATTATCCGCTTTGCTTGAACTACCTTTTGATCTTTTAGTTCTTCTACTATCTCGTCTTCAGTGACATTCATCAGGTCCCACTCTGCTATTACTCCTTTGGAGCTATTTAAAGTGGCATGAGGGGTGACCTGTACTGGTATTCCGCCGAAAGTGGATAATTTCAGTAGAGACTGAGAATGCTGGTGCTTAGTTGTTTCGACTAGAAGATCTCCAGATCGGAGTCTTTTCACCATTTTCGGTGAACCAGCCACACTTTCCAAACATTTCTGGATTAGAAATGGTGAAAGTGAACTCACAGGTTTGGCAGAAAGAGAATGTAATATGAGGAACGCTGGATATTCCTGCTGATTCTCATTTTTGCGTAGTCTCTTAGATTGTGATTCGTCACGTTCGGGTTCATTTGAGTCATGACATGAGCGTCTAGGCTCAAGTACTGGAAAGTTGTCATAATCCATGGTTGCTCCTTTTAGCCCCAGAGGATAACTTTTCCTCCAGGTTACCGGCCCCGCCACGTGGAGGCAGGAGCGGTGCCACCAGTGACCAAGCGATTAGAGATTAGTGGTTAGTGTGTTATGTGTTATTTCTATATACAAGAAGAAGAAAGGTACCTTTCCTTTCTTTTTGAAAAGCTTACTTCTTTATTTAGAAGAGCTGAAAATAAATAACTTAGCAAATGAAACACTTGAAATTTCTCTGAAATCTATTAACTCTAGAGAAGTCGCTTTGAAATTCACTTGTAGATTCGCTTTGATCACTCGCTTGGCACTCGGGGCCGCAGTGCCTGGTGTGACCAAGCGTAGAGTATTAAGTGTTAGTAAAAGAAGTATGAAAAATAAAGAAAGGTAGCTTTTCTTTCTTGCTCTGTACAAGTACTTTTTGTGACAGTAGCTGATATAAAAAATAAATTTCTTAAGGACAGTAACTTAATATAACTTTAAATCGCTTTTATATAAATCACTTTTTAAGCACAGAGAAAACGCTCGATCACATTCGCTTGGCACCCGGGGCCTTTTTATGAGGGTTTTCTGGAGCAGTACGATTACTGTAGTTATAGTTGCCCTTTGTAATTTGGACAGTGCGCTTTTTGGTCCTCGTGGGTAGCACAGTTGGAATAATCATTCACTTCCCGACACCGGTGGAAAACGCAAGCAATGACTCGAGGAATATTTTTTTTTTTATTATTTTTTTTTCCCAACGTGGCTGAGTTTGTCCTCGTTGACTCACGAAGTAGGCTCTCCGGACGGAAGGTCTACATGTGCGGAATAACCTACCTCCTCGTGGTGTGGGCAGAGTTGTCTGGCGAAAGGTTATATGCTTTGATATTGCCTACGGGGCCAGCACCCACGCAGGGTCTTAACTGAACCGCTACGATAAAACCAAGAGGAAAGGAGGTTGGCTTTGCCTCGCCTAGGCGGAGCCGTCCAGACCCCGTGTCATGGCAGTCTAACCTCTGATGGCATTGGTGAATCCAGTGCAACCGTGGTCCTCCACCCGACCTGGTCCTGCCGGCACTGTAATAGAACATTCACCACCAAATCCGGCTTAGGGTTGCACACCAAGCGTGTACACACAATTGAATCAAACACTGCGATTGATACGTCTAGGGTGAAGGCAAGACGGAATGAGGAGGAAATTCCGATCCTAGCTAACGCAGAACTCGAGCTGAGAGTCTCAAAGCCTGCGGCCCAAAATATTAACCGGCTGCTGCAGCCAGCTCTGCCCCATCGATTGGTGGAGGCAATTAAAGGCCGCAGGAAGATGCGATCCTACGCCGAAATATTGGACCGGCTGTCTCAAGAGATTGGTATTGGTATTTTGGGCACAAGGGCAACTAAGGCCAAAATGTGCCTGTTCCTATAACATGTTTTCATATAATATTTCATTCCAGTTTTTAATCATAGAAAATCATATATTTGTATCTGCGTAAGAAAAGTAAAAAGTTCATTTAAATTCGCATTGTTTCCAATAATATGAGCAAGTGATAGAGGCTCTTTCATTTGTGAGAGTGAAAGAAAACTAGTCCTTCGGAAGTAGGAATACTGCTTACAATATATGAGTATATGCTTCACAGTAAGTGGTAAAGCACAATGAGTGCATTGAGGTGGGACATCCTGCTTCAGTAGATATACATGGGTTGGATGCGTATGCCCTATGCGTAATCTTGCTAGCACAACCTCTTCTTGTCTGTTTTTCCTTAAGCTAGATTTCCATAGTGCTGGTTCCTCTTTGATTTCAAGCAATTTGTTGTTCGTTTGTGACCTCCAGATTTCAGACCACTGGATTGTATAGATTTTTTTTAATGCGCTGCAAATAATCTATGTATGGTACTTGGTAATGTGATGGTATTGCACTGATTGGTTGTTTGGCTGCCTGATCTGCTCTCTCGTTACCTGTGATACCAGCGTGCCCTGGGATCCAGCAAAATAACACTATGATTCTTACTTCGTAGGTGGTTTAAGCAGGAAAGAATTTGTTTTATGATGGGATGCGATATTGAAAGATTATTGTCGAAAGCAGACACTGCACTCCTGGAGTCTGTGTATATTATACTGCTAGTATTATAGGAAGTGTTTATATTTTCTAGGGCTAATTTTATTGCATATAATTCTGCAGTGTAACTGCTACACTCAACTGGTAGTGATATAGAAATTGTAAAAGAGGGAAAAACAGCTGCAGCACCAACAGAAGAGTCTGTTTTCGAACCATCTGTATATATTATACAGCGTTGAGCATTATTGAGGGTTTGGGTTTGGGTTTTTTGGTTTTATTGGCGCATCAGCTACTAAGGCTATAATGCGCCAAGACCAGGTCATTTATAAACGAAAATTTTTAAACTTTCAGTGACCTAATTAGTTAGGTCACTATGTCAAAATATATAACAAATATATAAAAGAAAAATGTAAAAATTTTATATATGAGTAAAAATATTTATTAATTTTAAAAAGATAAAAACAGCAGACACGTTGTCATTGTCAGATAAAATCTGACTGAGTGTATAAGGCTCAGTCAGATGGTTAAAAGCGGTAGGACGGATATTGCTAAAATCTGAACATTCGACTAAAATGTGTCTGATTGATAAAACTGTGCCACAAGACTCACACATAGGAGGGTCATCCGCCCTCAGCAAAAAAGAATGTGTCAAATGACAATGTCCTATGCGGGTCCGGGCAAGAACAACTTCCTCCTTACGATTCCTGCGCAGACTAGACTGCCACGGTTCAATTACAGGCTTTATACGATGCAATTTATTTCCGGTCTGTCTATTCCACGAGTCCTGCCATTGGGAATGTAACTTTTGATGTACTATTTGCCTGTAGTCTGTATAGGGGACTAACAGGCAGCGGTTATTATGGGGAATTGCTGATTTGGCTGCGGCGTCAGCCAAATCATTTCCCCTAATCCCAATATGGCTGGGAATCCAGCAGAAGCGGATGTCATATTCGCGTTCATGGAGAACGTGAATCTTCTGCTGAATGCTAGACAGAACTGGATGAGGATTATATCTCACAGATATTAGAGCCTGTAACATGCTAAGAGAGTCAGAATATAAAATGAACCGTTGGTATTGGTATTTACTAATATGATCCAAGGCCAACTCTACAGCGCGCAGCTCTGCAGTAAATATGCTGCATTCAGAGGGGATCTGCTCTGATATAGTGCTGTCTGTAAAGACAGCAGCAGATCCCACATATGATTCCGACTTCGAACCGTCTGTGTAGACTGGCGCGAAGTCAGAATATTCAGTTCGGTGTGCTGAATGAAGCTGCAGGTAGACACATGATGGAGTGTCCGACTTTACCCAGTTTCTAAGCGACAAGTCGCATGCCGGGACACGAGCATGCCAGGGTGGAAAGGGTTGCTTTGATGTTCGGGCAACCTTGTCTACCTTGATATCAAGTTCTTTGAGTAGCTCTTGGATACGAATACCAAAAGGACGATTGGCAGTCTTTCGAGTATTGTATAAATTTTCCCATCGTGGCTCAAAAACGAATGGCCACGTAGGATGGTCTGGCAGGGATTTCAGTTTTAAGGCGTACTTTAGAGACAACTGCTTACGGCGAAGTGATAACGGTGGTTCGTTTGCTTCGACGTATAAGCTCTGGACAGGAGATGTTCGAAATGCTCCAGTAGCGATGCGTATAGCCTGATGATGGACGGGGTCCAGCCACCGCAGGACACTGTCTCGGGCTGAGGAATATACCTGGGACCCATAATCTAGTTTGGATCGCACTAGTGCACGGTAAAGCCGAAGAATGGTACATCGGTCTGCTCCCCAAGATGTAGAGGAGAGCGAGCGGAGAATATTAAGTCCACGTGTGCACTTGGTGCGGAGTTCACGAATGTGATCCAAAAAAGTTAGTTTTTTATCGAATATGAGTCCCAAGAATTTTGTGTTTGCTGCTACTGGAATTGCATTTTGTCCGAGCCTTAATTCGGGTTCAGGATGAAGATTACGCTTGCGACAAAAGTGTACGCAAACGGTCTTCTCCGGCGAGAACCTGAAGCCATTTGCAAGTGCCCAGCAATTCAGACTATCAATGGCTTTCTGCAGTTGTCTTTCAATTACCCTCATGTTGCACGACTGGCAAAAAATGCTAAAGTCATCAACATAGAGGGCACTGTTTACAGTCGGAGGAAGTTGTTCTGTGATGGAATTTATTTTTATGGCAAAAAGCGTGACACTTAATACTGATCCTTGTGGTACTCCCTCCTCTTGGCTAAAGGAGCGAGAGAGTGAGGATCCCACACGAACTTGGAACGATCGATTAGCTAAAAAGTTTTGAATAAAAAAAGGCAGATGCCCTCTTAGGCCTAGGCTATGTATGTCTTTTAAAATGCCAAATCTCCAAGTTGTGTCATACGCTTTTTCCATGTCAAAGAACACCGACACCAAGTGTTCCCGTTTTAGGAAAGCATCCCGGATGGATGCTTCCATTCTAATAAGATGGTCCAAAGTGGACCGGTTCCGTCGGAAGCCGCACTGGATGTTGGAGAGAAGGTCATTTGATTCTAAATACCATATTAAACGAGAATTGACCATTCTCTCCAGGATTTTGCACAAACAGCTAGTCAGAGCAATAGGACGATAATTGGTGGTGACTTTTGGATCCTTTCCTGGCTTAGGAAAGGCAAGAACGATTGCCTTTCGCCAGGAGTCCGGAAACTGCCCTTCAGTAAAGATTCTGTTATACAGAAGGAGCAGACAATCCATAGATGTTGGTAGAAGATTTTTAATCATTTCATAATGGATGCCATCTGGTCCAACGGCACTTGCTTTGGAAAGAGTGAGCGCTCTGTTCAGTTCCTCTATAGTGAATGCCCCGTTGTAGGGATAGAGGCCCTTGGTCTTAAAATTAAGTGCTTGCCTTTCCAGTTTGTGTTTAAGGACCAGGAACTCTGGGGAATACGAAGATGTTGCAGAGATCTTAAAGAATGTTTCCCCAAGAGCATTGGCTATTGCAGTTGGATCTGCAATAGCGCATCCATTATAATCTAGGATTGAAGAAGGGTGGGATGTATATTTTCCCTTCATTTTCCGGATTTTATCCCAGACTACCTTAGAGTTGGTAGACTGGTTAATAGATGATGTAAAACGGATCCACGATTCCTTTTGACTCTGACGACGGATGTAACGTGCTTTGGCTCGTGCACGTTTGAAGGCTATAAGGTTGTTCGTGGTGGGATATCGGCGAAATATCCCCCACGCTTTGTTTTGAGCCTTTTTTGCTGCTGTGCATTGTGAATTCCACCAAGGTTTGGGAAATGGTGGAAACCGGGCTGATGTTTTTGGGACAGCTTTAGCAGCTGCTTGGACGATGATTTCTGTGATGTACTGTACTGCGTCATTGATCGGCTCTTGACTGACTGTGCTAAGATCGAAATTTGCCTGTTGTTGGAAGGCAGTCCAGTCAGCCTGATCAATCTTCCACCGTGGTAACCTAAAAGGAAGACATGGTCTCCCACTGTGTAACAAGGTTATCACAGGGAAGTGATCGCTTCCGTATGGATTCTCCTCCACTTCCCAGGTGAGTGAAGGGAGTAGAGAAGGGGAGCAGATAGAAAGATCAATGGCAGAAAAAGTACGGGTAGGCATATGGAAGAAGGTGTTTTTTCCAGTATTTAGAAGGGAAAGGTCATTGTCATTGAGCATACGCTCAATGACTCGTCCCCTTCCGTTGACGTTAGCACTACCCCACAGGGTGTTATGTCCATTAAAATCCCCGAGAAGTAAGAAAGGGGGAGGCAGCTGCGTGAGAAGATCATCAAGGTCTGCCTGGGAGATGTCAGTCCCAGGTGGCAAATAGATAGAGCACACAGTTAATAAAAATCCCACCGTAAGGCGAATTGCAACAGCCTCTATTCTAGTTGTAATTAGCAGGGGCTGCACTGGGGTCTGGTTACCCACAAGGATAGCCACTCCCCCATGTACAGAGCCGTCCGCAATTCTATCCTTTCGAAAAACTGTGATGTTATGCATGGTGGGATCATCATTTGCCTTTAGATATGTCTCCTGCAAGCAAAAGCAAACTGGCTCGTGCTTTTGCAGGAGGGCCTTGATGTCATCTATATTTCGCCGGAATCCACGACAATTCCATTGTAGGAATTTAGCCATTATTTTGGCTTGGTGGGTCCATCAGGCGGCTTCCGAGGTGCTGAGGGCTTACTTTTATCAGTCTTGGATTTATCTTTTTTGGGGAAGAATGGACGCTGTCCCGTGTCCATTTCCTCCTCCGCAAAGAGTTCCAAGACTGAATCATCGGGTACCTCCTTCTGCTCTACATCCATCTTTTCTTGGGAACTAGGGGGGACTTCCCCTTTCTTATTCTTTTCTTTCGTATCTACTTTTGTAATTTGTGGAGAATTAGGAGGTACCGATATAGGAGTAGCAGCTGACTGGTCCTTTTGTGCAGGTTTTTGTGAACTTAATAAATACCGCGCGATGGGAGTGAAAGACTCCTTTGGAGGAATGGTCATGTCCGTCTGAGTTCCGACGGAACATCTCCCTGCTACCTTCTGGGCGTAGGTAGGTCTGTTGATATTCAGGGGTTTGACCGATTTCCTTGCCTCCTGGTATGATATATTTAGCTCTGCCTTCAGCCGTTGAATTTCTTTTTCTTCTTTCCACCTCTGGCATGCTCGTGAATAGGCCGGGTGTTCGCCTTCACAGTTAATACAGGTGGGTTTTGCGGCTGAACATGCTGTTGTTTCGTGGTCCTTTGCACCGCATCGAGCGCATGCAAGGACTCCACGGCAGGCCATTTGAGAATGTCCATACTTCTGACATTTAAAACACCGTAAAGGGTTCGGAATGTATGGACGTACTGGACAGTTGATGTATCCAGCTTTGATCTCATCAGGAGGTTTGGGAGAGTTAAAAGTCAGGATAACACTCCTGGTTTTAACAATTTTCCCATCCCTTCGCGCAGTGATTCTCTTGACGGCAGTAACTCCCTGTGGTTTTAGTTCGGAGCAGATTTCCTCCTCGGTGACGTCGAGAAGGTCCCACTCCGAAATGACACCTCTCGATGAATTGAGTGTTCTGTGTGGTGTCACCGTTACAGGGATTCCTCCGATTGATGTTGTTCGGAGTAGATGTTCAGATTGCCGGTCATTTTTAGTTTCAATTAAAAGGTCTCCAGAACGAAGCCTCTTAACTGATTTGGGTGAACCTGCTACCCCGTCTAACCCTTTTTGTATGAAAAAGGGCGACATTTTACCAATTGGTGTCTCATTGGTAGAATGCATAATTAGGAACCTTGGGACTGGCCCTGATGGTACTTCGGTTCTCTGCCTCTTTGTAGCAATAATGCTATCTGCCTCTCCGTCATTATTTTCAGATAGGGACCGGGTTGGGGCCCCTGAAGGAATACGTTTATCAGGATTCATGGAGTTTATTAAAGTGTTCAGTGCCCGGGCTCCCCACCCACCACGGAGCCCAAAGGGACGCCCACTACCCGGCATGCAATAAATGCGCTCGGGAGTGGGACGCCAGGGCTACCCAGACACTATACCCGCACCGCCGCCAGCCTGAATCCTGTCCCTCGGACCATGAGGGTAGGGGCGTGGCATTGACACGGTTGACCCTCGCAGGCGAACCTACTAGCCGATTGATCCTAGCCGGGCCTTCCAGGACCACCCGTCTTGTCGAAGCAGGGGCCAAAGTGGTGTATTGAAGCTGGGCCCCTCAACCACCAGGATCCCCCTTTCCGAATTTCCACGGGTCGCAGCGCACGGCAAACACGCCGGATTCCATTGATGTAAGCCCGGAACCTAGGCTGTGGGCGTTGGATCCCAGTGATGCTAGTCTGGAAGTCCAGCAGCGTCACTGGGAGGTCCCCTCACCACGTACAGGTGCCCACGTCGAGGGGCATTATTGAGGGCATGTCCTTTATGGAGCTGTTTAATACTTTCATCTGGCAGGGATTTCTTTCCCCATTGCTGAAAATATTTATCACAGTGAGGGAGAGTTACAGACCAGGGTGGATTAGGTACATCATTCTCTTGAAGCATATTGTCAAAGTTTATGTCCCAGGCATGTATCAATTCTTTTAATCGAATACCAGTGGGTCTATTTTCTGTAACTTTGCTGTTGTAGAACGTGATCCAATCAGGGTTGAGAAGCAATGGTCGAACAGGATGGGCTGGAAGGCTTTGAATTTTGGCTCCATAATTAAGGAGTAGCATTTTCCTTCTAAGGTGAAGTGGAGGTTCGTACGCCTCTACATACAGACTCTGGACAGGGGATGTTCTAAAGGCTCCTAGCGAAGTACGAAGGGCACTATGTTGGATGGTGTTCAGTCTGCTTAGTGCACATTTCCTAGCAGAGTCATAGACAACAGCTCCATAATCTAATCGTGACCTGATAAGAGCACGATACAGATGTAGCAGAGAGTATCTGTCGGCACCCCATTTCATGGCAGAAATGGACCGAAGAATATTTAATTTCTTTAAACATACAGTTCGGAGATATGTTATGTGAGAAACAAAGTTAAGTTTGGTGTCCAACATTAAACCTAGGAATCGAAGGTTACTGGTGAGTGGTATCAGGTGGTTCTGTAGCCGAAGCTCCGGTTCCGGATGCAGCTTACGTTTTTTGCAGAAGTGAATTGCAACAGTTTTTTGTTCTGACATACGATATCCGTTCTTCTGTGTCCATGTTTCTAGCTTATTTATGGAGAGTTGCAGCTGTCTTTCAATAGTATGAATATTTTTTGAACTGCAAGATAGAGTGAGATCATCAGCGTACATGTATAATTCGACAGTATTGGGAATGTTGTGGGTTATAGAGTTCAGCTTGAGTGAAAAAAGAGTAGCGCTAAGTATTGACCCTTGTGGGACACCTTCTTCTTGGGTATAAATACGAGAAAGCACTGTTTGATAACGAACCTGAAATGTTCTGTTTTGGAGAAAGTTTTGAATAAATTTCGGTAAATGTCCCCGCAATCCTAGGGAATAAAGTTCTCGCAATATGCCATACCTCCAGGTTGTGTCAAAAGCCTTTTCAATGTCCAAACTTACCATTACAAGGTGTTCGTTTTTCACATAAGCATTACGAATGTTAGTCTCTGCTTTCACCATGAGATCTAAAGTGGACCTGTTTTGTCGGAAACCAAATTGATTGTTGTTTAGCAGCTTTTCAGTTTCAAGAACCCAGGTAAGTCGCCTGTGTATCATCTTTTCTAGAGTTTTACCTAGACAACTGGTGAGGGAGATTGGTCGATAATTTTGTGTGAGTGATTGATCTTTTCCTGGTTTGGGAAAGGCTAGAATAACGGAGTGATGCCAGGTAGA
This sequence comes from Mastigoproctus giganteus, assembly GCF_048544385.1. Lineage (NCBI taxonomy): Eukaryota > Metazoa > Arthropoda > Arachnida > Uropygi > Thelyphonidae > Mastigoproctus > Mastigoproctus giganteus. Next base: position 188,648,467 of record NC_143582.1, on the reverse strand, counting down.
GGGATATACACCTTCAAGGAAGATGCGATTAAAGAATGTTATTAGCAAATTCAGAGCTATATTGTTTAGATGTTTCATCATTACATAATAGATTCCATCAGCTCCGGCAGCGCTATTTGGCGATCTGTTTAGTGCTGTTTGGAGTTCAAAAACACGAAAAGGTTGATTATAGGCTAGAGACTGGGTAGTTTGGAAATTTATCTTATATTTTTCTGCAATGGCTTTAGTTTGTAGGAAGGAAATATCATAAGCTGTAGTGGCTGAAGTTTCAGAGAAAGTCTCTGCAAGCGCGTTGGCTATTTCTTGTGGTGAAGATATTTCTTGTCCGTTCTTGGTTAAAATTGGAGCAGAAACCGGTAAAAATTTGCCATTTAGTTGTCGAATTTTTTTCCAAATAATTTTACTGCTAGTGTCTTTTGTGATAGAAGATGCAAACTGTATCCATGATTCTTTTTTGGCTTGTCTTCTAATTTGCCGTGCTTTTGCCTTAAGCCTTTTAAACTGAATCAGGTTGTCGGTGGTTGGAAACTTACGGAACAGATTCCAGGCTTTATTTTTTTCTTTTTTCGCTATGGTACAAGCATCATTCCACCAGTGTTTCAGGTTTCTATGTTTGGAAGCAGAAAACGTTGGTATTGCTTTGGAAGCTGCTGCTATTATTTGTTTGGTAATGTGCTCGGTGACATCATCAATGGACCCTAGTTGTATCAATTGGCTATCAAAGGAGAGGGAGACAGAGAACTTTTCCCAATCTGCTTTAGAAAATTTCCATAATACCCGATGATCAGGGCAAGGTGTCTGCGTTGTTTGGATTCTGCATATTATTGGGAAGTGATCACTGTTGTGCAGATCATTTAAAACCGTCCAATCAATAATAGGAAGTAACTCAGGGGAACAAATAGACAAGTCAATTGCTGACATACATCCCGTGGAGAGATGAGTGTAGGTGTTTTGACCAGTGTTTAGCAAAGTTAGGTTCACTTGGTCTATGAGCTTTTCTAGCAAGTGCCCTCTATTATCCATGTGAGCAGATCCCCATAGCGGATGATGTGCATTTAGGTCACCAAGAAGACAAAAAGGAGATGGTATTTGTTTTATAAGATCTTCTAATTCTTGAAACGTGTAAATATTGTTAGGTGGAAGGTACAGGGAGACAAGAGTTATTGTTTTTCCCATTGCTACACGAACTGCAACGGCTTCTAAGTGGGTCTGAAGAGGAATGTTTCTTGCTGGAAATTTACAATTCACTAAAATTGCAACTCCACCATGTGCATGGCTGGAACTAATTCTATCTTTTCTATAGACTGTAAAATGTTTAATTGAATAAGTTACCTTTGGATTTAAGTAAGTCTCTTGCAAGCAAAAGGCTACCGGATTATATTGCGAGATCAAATCATATATATCATCGGTATTGCTGCGTAAACCTCTGCAATTCCATTGTGCGATGTACATCATTATTTGGTTTTAGAGAGGGAAGATGATTCTGTCTGTTTCTTGTAAGATGGAGCATTTTGCTTTTGACGATCATGTTTTATCTTATCCTTTCTTGGAAAAAAAGGGCGTCTGTATTCTGTACTCCCTTCTACCTCATCGGTACCAGTAGATGAACATCCAGTTTCCATGTCATCTTCTGCATGAAGATCAAGGATTGTTTCCTCTTGTGCATTTACAGCTTCGCTGTCCATGCTGCTTGAATTAGGTTGTTGCAATTCAGTGGCGCGTTGTCTTTGTGGTTTCCTTTGTAATTTATCAATTGACGTAATTTTAGATGGAACTGAGAGTGGAGTATTGTTTATTTCGTCGATTGAAACAGGTTTGTTAGCGGGCTGATTTGTCAAAAGTACAGATCGTGCCCATTCTGCAATGGAAGTGTTAGGAGGGATTGACACTTCTGTTTGGATAGCAACAGCTTGACAGTTTTGGGTAGCAGTAGCATAGCTGCGTTTTGGCATTGTTACCTTGACTTGTCTTCTTGCTTCTTGATATGATACTTTGTTTTCAATCTTAAACTTCTGTATCTTTTTTTCCATTTTCCACAGATCACATGATTTTGAATAAGCTGGGTGATCATTCTTACAGTTTGGGCACTCTGGAGATTTTGCAGTACAATCTGTTTGAGAATGATTTTTCGAACCACAATTAGGACATGTAATTTCTCCTCTGCACGTTGTTTGAGAATGTCCAAATTTTTGGCATTTGAAACACCTTAAGGGATTTGGAATGTATGCCCGGACTCGGCAGTGGAGGTAGCCTGCTTTCACTGAGTTTGGTAAATTTGGTGTACTAAAGGTCAATATGATATTTCGTGTTGGAACTAGTTTGTCGTCCTTCCTGATCATGATTCGCCTTGCTTGTGTTACTTTTTGTTCTTGTAATTCCGTAACTATTTCCTCTTCGGTGACGTTTAGTAAATCCCACTCACTTATAACTCCTTTGGAGGAGTTCAGTGTATTATGCGGGGTGACTTTAATTGGGATTCCGCTTATAGTTGAAAGTTTCAATAACAGTTCAGAGTGTCTTGCCTGCGTGGTTTCAATTAATAGATCTCCTGACTGGAGTCTTTTTACCATTTTTGGTGTTCCTGCTGAGTTTTCAAGACATCTTTGAATGACAAAGGGAGACAATTTGCTTACTAGTTGATTCGATAGTGAATGCATTATCAGAAAAGCTGGTGGTTCTGGTTTGCTAGAATCTGTTCTCATTCTTTTTGAGAGACTTGGATCATGTTCCCTTCTACGGGTGTCAACATGTTGAGAGCCTGTTGGCTCTAGTGGTGGATAGTCATCGCAATCCATTGTTGCTCCTTTTCGCCCCGGGAGAGGAGCTTCCTTCTCCCAGGTTTCCGACCCCTCCACGTGGAGGCAGGAGCGGTGCCAACTAGTGGCCAAGCGATCAGAAGAATAGGAGAGCAGTACGTTGCTAGCGATAGCAGTAACGATGCAAGCGGGGTTAGCAGTAACGTTGCTAGCGTTGAAGCAGTGACGTTGCTCAGCGAGGGAAGCAGTAACGTTGCGAGCGGTCAGCAGTGACGTTGCGAGCGGTGGAGGGTTTATGAAAACACTAGTACTCACTCTAGGAAAAACGCTAGAAAACGCACTATAAAGATCGCTTGGGAACTATCGCTTGGCACTCGGGGCCGTCTCAAGAGATGCGGAATAGTGCGAGTTCACTCCCTTCTCCACCGGCCCTTAGTGAGCCCATCGTTAGCGGTCCTCCACTGATATACCAAAAATACTGGTGGAGGAGGATGTTTGGGACAGCAGCCCTGCAGAGGAGACGAAATCTTCACTCAGAGAGGCTATTCCGCTCTCTAGTTGAGCTACCAGACGCCTGGTACAATCATAGAATTTTAAAAAGTTTAATGGCTGAGGCATTGGATGACCGTCTAGATCTGCAAGAGCTGGACAGATTCTTCCCTATTAATTTTAGGTCTTCTATTAGACTAAATCCCGGAAAACAAACTGAATTGGCTAATCTTGAAGGAAACTAAGCTGTCTCGAAGGAAACTCAGGAAGCGTGAATACGCTAGAATTCAGAGGCTTTAGGCCACGAATCGAAAGCGATGTGCTCATAACGTCCTGGATTATGCGGCAGACTCTCCCAAGGCATCACATTTTGATGAGTTCAAGGAGTTCTGGACGGGGGTTTTCAGTTCTCCGAACTGAAAGGAAGGAAGGGTACCCCCGCCCAATTGCGCTGAGGATGAGTAGTTAAAAGCTCAGAATTATCAGCCCAACAGAGATCAGGGAGGGCCTGCCTTGTTCTGTCAGCATGTCCTGGGCCCGACGGGATTACCACTCAACAGCTAAAGAGTATTCCTATACAAGTCGTTACGGACTTGTTACATATCTTCCTACTATTGGACAAGTTACCTGAATCTCTTCTTAAGGCGTTTACCATCTTGATCCATAAGAAAGGTGACGCCACGTCGCCCGGTGATTACCGCACAATTAGTGTAGGCTCAATCGTGGTGAGACTTTACCATAAAGTCCTGAACAAGAATGTTATGAAGCTGCTCAGGTTTGACCATAGGCAGCGAGCCTTCATAGGCGCAGACGGCTGTGCCGAGAATGTCTATCGTCTCTCTGCCATCATGCACAAAGCCAGACAGGACTTAACGACCACTCTACCTAACGTCGATAGATATTAAAATGGCATTCGACCAGGTAGATTATGCAGCAGTCATTGAAGCTCTTAGGAGGGGCTTTCCTACTTCCTTCATGAGCTACATTATCTTCCTGCAAGAGAAGTGCAGCACGAAATTGAGAGTCGCAGGCAGGCAGAACCTCATCAAACCAACGAGAGGTGTGCGACAAGGGGATCCCTATCTCCTCTGTTGTTCAATTTGGTGGTAGACTTGCTCTTAAAAGAGCTCCCCTCCCATATTTGTTTCTCTATGCAGGACCAAAAGATAAATGCAATGGCCTTTGCAGCCGACTTGATTCTGATAGGGTTCACCAAAGGTGGCCTACAGAGGATTTTAGACCAGACCTTCAACTTCTTCAAGAAGCGCGGGCTGGCCCTTAACCTCTCTAAAACTTGGACGATGTCCCTCGTCCCGTCCGGACGTGAGAAGAAAATCAAAGTCCAGGACGTTAAATTCCTACTAAGTGGGTCTGAACTTCCATCTGTTTCAGTTGAGACTGCGTGGAGGAATCTGGGGATGGACTTTACACCCGGTGGAAGAACTAGTGCAGGATGCGACCTGGGCGTCCTTTTATCATAACTCAGGAAAGCCCCCTGAAACCACAACAGCGACTATTTATTTTGAGGGTATACGTCTTACCCAGACTATACCATAAGTTAATGCTGGGGCGCATTACCGCGGGTTTATTGAATAAGCTTGATGTTCAAGTCGGGACGACCATGCGGACTTGGATGTGCCCACAGGTTACTTCCATACTGATGTGGAGGATGGGGGACTTGGATGTGCCCACAGGTTACTTCCATACTGATGTGGAGGATGGGGGACTTGGATGTGCCCACAGGTTACTTCCATACTGATGTGGAGGATGGGGGACTTGGCATCCAGAGGGACTATACCTATACTCAAACAAAATCGGCTTATAGAACTTGAAGTTTCTTCATCCTGTACCATACGAAAGTTAGCCGAATATAGTCTTGTTAAGAAAGAACTTAGGTCTTGTGATACTCTAATAAAAGACCATAACTCGATTCTGGACACCGTTACCAAGGTCAAGCGTAGATGGCGGAACCTCCTTCAAGGCTCTTGTGACGGCAATGCCTTCCAGAACTCACACATGGTTAAATCCCAACATCGATGGGTAAGCATGGCACTCGACTCCTAACCCGGCATGACTTCATTGATCTTAACCGAACTAGAATCAATGCTCTTCCAACCCTGGCGAGGACGTCCAGAGGAAGGAATGATATGACTGCCTGTAGGGCGGGTTGCCAGGCGACTGAAACTCTGGCTCACGTGGCACTACGGTGCCACAGGATCCATGGAATGAGGGTTAAGAAGCACGATGCATAGTCGACAGGCTATCTCAAAAGAAATGGATCGTGCTGAAGGAACCCCACTACCAGACTGACCAAGATTTACAGAAACCAGACTTGGTGTGTTTCAATACACAGAGCGCACATATAATAGATGCGAAAGTCGTTGGAAATGGCCACGACCTAGACGTTGCACACCGTCTAAAAGCAAGGTATTACAATACCAATAATAGTCTCAAGGCACAGATCAGAGACCTAACTAATTTGAATCCAATAGTACCTACGGCTACTATCTCACAAAGAGGTATTTAGAGCCCAAGCTCCGCCTCTTATTTACAGACCTTAGGCCTAACGGCCTCCGACCTCAAGATCATGTCGGTACGGATCTTGCAGGAGACCCACACCTGCTTCAGAATTCACCAAAGGATGACCTTGATGGAGTGATGGTCCCTCAAGTTATTCGATCAGGGCACACACTGAAGGCTCTACCTCTCGCAGAAGAGAGGGAAAACATCTATCATTCATTCAGATGGTGTAGCAAAAAAAAAAATTGCACTTTGTAATTTGGACAGTGCGCTTTTTGGCCCTCGTGGGTAGCATAGTTGGAATAATCATTGACTTCCCGACACCAGTGGAAAACATCTCAGTTCGAATACCATCAATGACTCGAGGAATATTTATATTTTTTTATTATTTTTTTTTATTTTTTCAAAACGTCGCTGAGTTTGTCCTCAGGCCACTGTAGCATATTTTTTTTTTTTTTTTCTCCCGGAAACCGGGGTTTTTCGTCCATCAAAACAGAAAACCAACCATAGAAAGCACAATTTATAGACAGTATACACGGCGCAATATGTCCTTAGTTGCTGATGCTCCCAAAAACCATACTACTCAACAGTTCATTTTCTTATGACATACATCAGGTCCCACTCTGCAAATAACCTCTTTGTAAGTATTTAACGTTGGGTGTGAGGGTAAACTGCACGGGTATTCAACCAAAGGTTGATAGTTTTAGCAGTCTCAGAATGTTTACGACTCGCAGTTTCAACCGACAGATCGCTAGATCTGAGTGTTCTCACCAATTTAGGTAAATTCACATTTTCTAACCTTTTTGTATAAGAAATGGACAGAGTACTCATATTTGTGTAATAGAGAATGCAGGATAAGGAACGATAGGCAATCCCTGTTGCTGTCTGTCCGTGTGCAGTTTTTGTTTTTTTTTTACTGTAATGTGTTATGGTTAATTTCGCATGACGAGCGGCTAGGCTGCTCAAGTGGAGGATAATCGTCATATTCCATGGTTTGCTCTTTTTTCCCTGAGAGTTAACTTGGCCTCTCAAGTTTCCTGCCTCCACGAAGAGGCGGAGGCTGAGAGAAAACTATAGAACTGGGAAACTATATATCCGCTGAGAAATATAGCTAGATAATTCGCACCCGGATCGCTTGCCTCATATGCACTTGGCACCAGCATTATGGAAGATGCTACGCGATGCACGAGACTTTAAATCGTAAAACTGAAAGCAACTTTCACTTTATTGTATGGTACAACATTACAAAAACATTAGGATTCCGCTCATCCCAAGAGAAGTGCACTTGCTCTTTAGCAACCAACTGTCGTTAGCAGACCTTATTATACAGTAATTTGGGAAAATCTAAAATATAAAAGTAAAATTAAAGCACCACGGAGAAAAGGCGAGCCCCAAATCCATGAACTTTGGATTAGGAAGGGGCAAAGCAAGCTTCTCCAAAGATTTCCTCGGGGATTTCTAAATACACCGTCGTACTGATGGAGCCACTATTGTCTAACAATGGGCATACCAGCAACTATCCATAACTTGAACGAAATCAAGCAGGAAAAGAAACAAATTGCCATCTATTACTTCAGACCTGGCTGGACAGATGGGCTGCTACAGACAAGGGCCCCATTTCTAAGAAATTCATACCTGATGTAAATGCTGTATTTCCTAAGTCTCCAAATTAGTTCTCTCCCGGTCTTTATTCCACGTACTTCACTGCCACACACGAATCAACAAACCGCAAACTAACATCCTTGGGAATCATAGACAACCCCTACTGTGCAGGTGGTGTGAAATAAAAGACTGGAGCTAGAATCATCTGGTATATATACCTGTCAACGTTATGAGTACCTCCGCAGCATCCTGTTTACACGTATATAAGACATCCCTCAAGCAAATGAACCCTTATTTATTTTATTTTATCTGTTTTCGTTCAGGAAACAAAGGTGATCCTGAAGGAGACCAGCCAGAGAATAATGGGCAGCCTGGCAACCGCCTAGCACTGTGTGTGGGCAATGTGGGCTCCCATCAGGGGCCATTCTTCGTTATTTATCGATGTATTTCATATAAATTTGGAACTGCAACTGAACTCAATATGTACAAGCCACACGCTTTGAAATCTCTTGGATCACGAGACAGCTTGTCAGAACTCTTTTTTGGGGATGAAAGTTAAGTATTGTAACGAGATTATGAGCTTAAGAGAAATACACCTCCGTAAGCATTTGATGAAAGAAGAAAGTGTCGTTGCCGTGCGAGAGCTTAACTTGTAACACGTAAGACAAACATATATAGAAAGTTGTGCGATCGATGAGACAACCAGAGACGAAACTTCTTTTGCTGGAAGCTTTAAAGCAATTTCGGCCATTTGCTTCTTTCGTTAAGCAAAGATAAACAGAACAGCGAGAAGACAAAATCTAAATATGACTCTGTCGAGTAGAAAACTTCAAGAATTAAAAAAAAATGGATTCTTCCTCTTTGTTTATTAAGGAATGGCATGCGAGCATATTGGATGATGGTAGAACGAAGATAAAAAGTTTATATGGCTGCTGCATGAACTCGCTTCAATTTTACCTCCACAAAATTAAGATCTCTACGACTTCCTTTTTGAGGAAATCCAATAAAATTGTAATTATGCGCCTTGTGAAATGCATCAATGAACCATCAGACGAATCTCGAGGAAAAGAACCAGTGACGTCATTATAAAAGCTGTCTTACGACCGAAGAGGGAGATGTCCAATTATATTAAATGCTATCATGTTTTTCCGATATACGAGATAGACTTTCGAAGATAAAGCATTTTCAAATTCAAGAAAAATGTTGTCGGAACTCACCTTAGAGAGATCTATTTATCTTCTGATCAAATAAAGTACTTTGCAAACTAGGATCAAAAACTTGGGTGGCTGTTTGTGTGGTGTAAAAAACTTGATGACATAAATATGTATATAAAATGGCATTAATTAATAAATGTAAGATAATATAAAGCAGTTAAGATATAAAACTTTAAAGCCATTCTAAATGAAATTATATAAAATATGAAGCACAGTCAGATGGTTAAAAGTAGCAAAACCTTTAAAATCTCTACCCTCAATTAAAATATGCCTCACAGATAAAACTATGTTACAGGATTCCCACGTAGGAGAGTCATCTGCCCTCAGCAGGAACGAGTGGGTAAGATGACTGTTCTACTAGAAGGTAAGCAAGAAACAACTTTCTCTCTACGGTTCATGCGCAAACTAGACTGCCAGATTTGGATTATCTGATAGAGTTCATTCATGACCTGTCAACGCCAAGATTGTTCCAATTGGGAGAATAATTTGGAGTGTATCATATGCCTCTAGTATATATCGGGGGTTAACTGGCTACGACTGTTCTGAGATTGTGATGAACTACCTGCGGCATCTGTCATCAGCCACATTGGGATCAGAGGTAATGACCTCTGATCCCAATGTGGCTGAGATCTAGAAGAATTGGATGTCGAATCTAGATTCATAAGAAGAGTATAACTTCTGCTGAACCCTGGAGAGGACTGGATGAAGATTATATCTCATCATTTACATTACAGAGTCTGTAATGTACTTAACGAATCTGTGTATACCATACAGCTTTGACATTCATTAATTTTAATGTGGTCCAATAGTAGCATGCAACTCTGCGGTGTATGTACTGAACTCGTGGGGAATTGTCTCAGATAACATAATGTCTAGGAAGACCGCAGCGAATCACACGGATGATTCTGATTTCGAGCCATCAATGAAGATAGGCAGGAATTCAGAGTAAGCAGATCGATTGGAAGCATAGAGTTTTACGAAGACAAATGGTGAAGTGCTGGCTTTTCCCAAGTTTTGAATGGAGAAGTTGCATAGTGGAACATGAGCATGCCAGGGTGGGAGGGGTTGAGTCGGTAATGTTGTCTACTGTGATACTAAACTATCTGAGCAGCTCTTTGACACGATTACCAAAGGGACGGCTGGCAGTCTGACAAGTGTCATGTAGATTTTCCCATTGTGGCTCGAAAACGGATGTCCACTTCGGTGGTCCGATAAGGATTTCATTTAACAGGTACATTTTAACGACAATTGCGTTCGCGGAAGCGAGAGCGGTGGTTCAGTTGCTTCACCGTATAAACACTGGCGATGTTCGAAATGCTCACGTAGCAATGAGGTTAGTGGTTAACTGGGTCTAGCCATCGTAGTACGCTATTTCTGTAAGATACGTGCACTTGCGACCCATACTCTAAATTAGTTGCCGATGCGCTTAATAAATACCTAAACAAACAAACATCTAAATTAGATAATACCAGTACACGATGCAGACGGAGTAAACTACAGCTGTCTGCTCCCCAATCATTAGATGAGATGACACGAGGAAGTTCAGTCCTATTGTGCACTTGGTCCGCAGTTGATGGATATGTGGAAGGAATGTCAACTTACCATCGAATACAGAAAATTGTATTAGGTGCTACTGGAGTGACTGTTTGTTTTGAATGGAGAAGGTTTGAATGGTTTAATTTGGTTCAGATTGAATGTTTCATTTACGTCTTCTGAGATTAGAACCTGAAACCATTAGCCATTTCTCAAGAGTTGGCATGATCAATGGCGTTCTGCAATTATCTTTCAATAACCTAGTGTTGCATGATTGTGAAAATATGCTAAAGTCACCAACGAAGAGGGCAATGTTTACGGTTGGAGGAAGTTGTTCAGTAATGCAATTTACTTTGATAGCAAAAAGCGCAACACTTAGAGCTAACCTTTGGGGGACAGACACCTTGGCAAAAGGATCGACAGAGAACGGACTCAACACGAATTTGGAATGAGCGGTTCAGTAAAAAAAAAAAAAAAAAAAAAAGTTGATAAAAAGGACTAAATGGCCCCTAACACAAAGGTTTCGATATCTTTTAAAATTCCAAATTTCCTTGTCATGGTAGGCTAGGAGATTTGGAAATTTGTCATACGTGTTTTCCACATAAAAGAAAATCAACACCAGGTGCTCGCGTTTGTGAAATGCATTTATGCTGAAAAGCATATTGAATAGATGTTTCCAGTCTTATTAAATGGTCGAGTGTTGACCTCTCCCTTCGGAAGCCACATTGTACTCTGGAAAGGAGGTCTGCTTCTAAATATCATTTCGAGAAACATCTTATCCTTATATCTATCTCCAGACTGGAAGTATGGAGATTGTTATAAGGATGCTGAATATGAAGACGGATGTAAGGATATTATGGCCTCCCTATCAATAGGCATACCATAATCCCAATTAAATGTTGATAAATCACTGGTAGAACACCATGGACCTTCCTTGCAGCCTGTCTGCACTGCTTGGAGAACTTCATGTCTGCCCCTATCATAACTCCCAAATCCTTCTCTTCTGTGTTTTTTTTTAAACTTAATTTAACCGAACTGTATAAATTATATTATAGTTTGACGTTGCCCTCGTTTAATACCTTGTATTTTGCTGCATTAAGACATCTCTCACATTACTTTCTTGCATACTCCTATTTCCCTAAATAAAACCATACTTGCTCATTCTTGTAGCATGTTTAATGTACTTTACAGTAGGAACAGTTTATGCTGGATGAAAGCATCTTAGGAATCCTATTTATAAATAAATTTATTGTCGTTTAGTTAAATGCGTAGATCACAATTTTCCATCACGGCGACGAACACCGGGGGTTAACATCTAAAACTATACCAAGATTACAGAATGGTGAGAATATAATTAACAAATCACAATAATAATAAATGTTATCCTTTTTATGATTTTAAATTATAGAGGAATTACACGGTTCAGTTCATAATAAAGAGGATTTCTTTTAAGCTGGATATTTTTCCCCGCTAACACAAACCATGCAGTAAAATTCACACATATCGAATACACGAAAACAAAATAAAACTGGATATATTCTATACCATACAGTAATCAAATAATACTTTCTGATCAGTGTATTTCTTTAACTTAATCGAAATTTTTGTTGGATTATAAAGCGTTCAAAGTTATTGAATGTCCCTTAAATATAGCTCACCCATTGTGCTTTGAAAATAAACTGCAGCATATTTCAATCCTATTTAAAACCTGCTGACGACAATGGGTATTCCAACACGTGATCAATTAGTCGGATTATGTACAAGATTTATCGAAATGTCCTGAACTAACACTTTAAAATTACAATCATTAATCTTAAAGATTAACATTTTATCGGCTTGCTTGCATACCGGGATAATTCGCTTTTAAATATGCAGTGGCATGTGAAATTCAGGTAATAATAGAGAATCTACACACCATTAACTGAACGAGAATGCTGGAATTTGAAGAAGGAATGGAAATAATGATCCTAACGATTTTTCGCTTGCTTCTAGATAGATGATGTTTTAAACATCTGCGTGAAATAGTAATAAATGGTAAATGGTGTCGCGCTTCGCTCAGGAAACGTTCCGTGATCAAGGGGAGCCTTCACCATTACAGAGAAGATATTTCCCTGTAAATGCCGTAATTCGATTAAGGAAATGGTAATTAATTCAGCAATGAATAAAAGTAGATCGCCTTAACTTTGTTACTGGAAAAAACCCAGCTGATATCGATATTTTCATTAATGACATATTTATTAGAATTTTTCATAAAAAATCAGAGTTGACCAAAAGTAATCTGAGTGCCTCACTTATCAATTAAAGAAGAATTTTAAGAAATACTTTCTTAGGTAAAATGTTTCTGAGTTGACGAACCATCAAGAGGAGGACTCCTATCTTGGAAATGGAGGAGGACTCCTATCTTGGAAATGGAGGAAAACTCCCTTTTATAAGGGCAATGTCAGCTCCAATTTCAGATAATTGGAATCCGGTTTTCACTGTTTCCCTCAGTATATGTTCGCATGCAACTAAGACTGGAACAAGTTCCAGTGCAATATTAAAAAAACAGCAAAGAGCAGTTTCCAAGGCCTGCCCTTGGAATCTCAGTGGTAAATCGTATTTTCTGTGTTCTGTATGATTGGTTGACTCGAGTATATATTAAAACAAGAAATCAAATAAAAATATTCACGAAGTAGAAATTTCAAATGTGTACATTGAACTGTAATTTCAAACTTCATTGGTATTAATGAATAACCTACTTTAGCTGCGAGTTAATCTGCAATCATTGTTATTTCATTAAAATATCTTACAAAGTTCAAATGTCAACTTTATTTACGTGAGTTACTGCTGACTTCAGTGTTTCAAAGAACCCACCAATAAAACTGAAGGTTTGTTTGTTTTGGTTTTATTGGCGCATTAGCTACTAAGGCTATAATGCGCCAAGACCATGTCATTAATAAAAATTTAAACTTTCAGTGACCTAACTAGTTAGGTCACCATGTCAAAATAAATAATAACAAAAGTATAAAAGATAAATCAATAGAAAAGAACAATAAAATGTAAATTTTATATGGCAGTAAAAATGTTTATTGATTTTAAAAAGCTAAAAACAGCAGACACATGGTCATTGTCAGATAAAATCTGACTGAGTGTATAAGGCTCAGCCAGATGACTAAAAACGGTAAAGTATAAATCACGTTCGTGTCTAAAACGTGGACATACGGTTAAAATGTGATGAATAGATAAAATGGTGTCGCATTGCTCGCACATAGGACAGTCATCTGCCCTCAGCAGAAAAGAATGTGTAAGATGACTGTGTCCTATGCGGAGACGAGCTAGAACAACTTCCTCCTTACGATTCCTGCGCAGACAAGACTGCCACGGTTCAATTACAGGCTTTATACGATATAATTTATTCGCAGTCTGTCCATTCCACGAGTCCTGCCATTGGGAGTGTATGTTTTGATGTATTATTTGCCTGTAGTCTGTATAAGGGACTAACAGGCAACGGTTATTATTGGGAATTGCTGATTTGGCTGCGGCGTCAGCCAAATCATTTCCCCTAATCCCAATGTGGCTCGGAATCCAGCAGAAGCGGATGTCATATTCACGATCACGGAGAACGTGAAACTTCTCCTGAATGCTAGACAGAACTGGATGGGGATTATACCTCACAGATATTACAGCCTGTAACATGCTAAGAGAGTCGGAATATAAAATGAACCGTTGGTATTGGCATTTACTAATATGATCCAAGGCTAACTCTACAGCGTGCAGCTCTGCAGTAAATATGCTGCATTCAGAGGGAATCTGCTCTGATATAGTGATGTCAGTAAAGACAGCAGAAGAGCCCACATATGATTCCGACTTCGAGCCGTCTGTGTAGACTGGCGCGAAGTCGGAATATTCAGTTCGGTGTGCTGAATGAAGCTGCAGGTAGACGCATGATGGAGTGTCCGACTTTCCCCAGTTTCTAAGCGACAAGTCGCATGCCGGGACACGAGCATGCCAGGGTGGAAAGGGTTGCTTTGATGTTTGGGCAACCTTGTCTACCTTGATATTAAGTTCTTTGAGTAGCTCTTGGAAACGAATACCAAAAGGACGATTGGCAGTCTTACGGGTATTGTATAAATTTTCCCATCGTGGCTCAAAAACGAAGGGCCACGTAGGATGGTCTGGCAGGGATTTCAATTTTAAAGCATACCTTAAAGACAACTGCTTACGTCGAAGTGATAACGGTGGTTCGTTTGCTTCGACGTATAAGCTCTGGACAGGAGATGTGCGATATGCTCCAGTAGCAATACGTAGGGCCTGATGATGGACGGGGTCCAGCCATCGCAGGACACTGTCTCTGGCTGAGGAATATACCTGGGACCCATAATCTAGTTTGGATCGCACAAGTGCACGGTAGAGCCGAAGAAGGATACATCTGTCTGCTCCCCAAGATGTAGAGGAGAGCGAGCGAAGCATATTAAGGCCTCTTGTGCACTTTGTGCGGAGTTGACGAATATGATCTAAAAACGTCAGTTTTCTATCGAATATGAGTCCCAAGAATTTTATGTTCGCTGCTACTGGAATGGCATTTTGTCCGAGCCTCAATTCAGGTTCAGGATGAAGATTACGCTTGCGACAAAAGTGTACGCAAACGGTCTTCTCCGGCGAGAACCTGAAGCCATTAGCAAGTGCCCAGGAATTCAGACTATCAATGGCTTTCTGCAGTTGTCTTTCAATAACCCTCATGTTGCACGACTGGCAAAAAATGCTAAAGTCATCAACATAGAGGGCACTGTTTACAGTTGGAGGAAGTTGTTCTGTGATGGAATTTATTTTTATGGCAAAAAGCGTGACACTTAATACTGATCCTTGTGGTACTCCCTCCTTTTGGCTAAAGGAGCGAGAGAGTGAGGATCCCACACGAACTTGGAACGATCGATTGGCTAAAAAGTTTTGAATAAAAAAGGGCAGATGCCCTCTTAGTTCTAGACTATGTAAGTCTTTTAAAATGCCAAATCTCCAAGTTGTGTCATACGCTTTTTCCATGTCAAAGAACACCGACACCAAGTGTTCCCGTTTTAGGAAAGCATCCCGGATAGATGCTTCCATTCTAATAAGATGGTCTAAAGTGGACCGGTTCCGTCGGAAGCCGCACTGGATGTTGGAGAGAAGGTCATTTGATTCTAAATACCATATTAAACGAGAATTGACCATTCTCTCCAGGATTTTGCACAAACAGCTAGTCAGAGCAATAGGACGATAATTGGTGGTGACTTTTGGATCCTTTCCTGGCTTAGGAAAGGCAAGAACGATTGCCTTTCGCCAGGAGTCCGGAAACTGCCCTTCAGTAAAGATTCTGTTATACAGAAGGAGCAGACAATCCATAGATTTTGGTGAAAGATGTTTAATCATTTCATAATGGATGCCATCTGGTCCAACGGCACTTGCTTTGGAAAGAGCGAGGGCTCTTTTCAATTCCACAATAGTGAAATCCCCGTTGTAGGGATAAATGCCCTTAGTTTTAAAGTTAAGTGCCTGTTTTTCTCTTTTATATTTCAGGACCAGGAACTCTGGGGAATACGAAGATGTTGCAGAGATCTTAGAGAATGTTTCCCCAAGAGCATTGGCTATTGCAGTTGGATCTGCAATAGCGCATCCATTATAATCTAGGATTGCAGAAGGGTGGGAGGTATATTTTCCCTTCATTTTCCGGATTTTATCCCAGACTACCTTAGAGTTGGTAGACTGGTTAATAGATGATGTAAAACGGATCCAAGATTCCTTTTGACTCTGACGACGGATGTAGCGTGCTTTGGCTCGTGCACGTTTGAAGGCTATAAGGTTGTTCGTGGTAGGATATCGGCGAAATATCCCCCATGCTTTGTTTTGAGCCTTTTTTGCTGCTGTGCATTGGGAATTCCACCAAGGTTTGGGAAATGGTGGAAACCGGGCTGATGTTTTTGGGACAGCATTAGCAGCTGCTTGGACGATGATTTCTGTGATGTACTTTACTGCGTCATTGATCGGCTCTTGACTGACTGTGCTAAGATCGAAATTTGCCTGTTGTTGGAAGGCAATCCAGTCAGCCTGATCAATCTTCCACCGTGGTAACCTAAAAGGAAGACATGGTCTCCCATTGTGTAACAAGGTTATCACAGGGAAGTGATCGCTTCCGTATGGATTCTCCTCCACTTCCCAGGTGAGTGAAGGGAGTAGAGAAGGGGAGCAGATAGATAGATCAATGGCAGAAAAAGTACGGGTAGGCATGTGGAAGAAGGTGTTTTTTCCAGTATTTAGAAGGGAAAGGTCATTGTCATTGAGCATACGCTCAATGACTCGTCCCCTTCCGTTGACGTTAGCACTACCCCACAGGGTGTTATGTCCGTTAAAATCCCCGAGAAGTAAGAAAGGGGGAGGCAGCTGCGTTAGAAGATCATCAAGGTCTGCCTGGGAGATGTCAGTCCCAGGTGGCAAATAAATAGAGCAGACAGTTAATAAAAATCCCACTGAAAGGCGAATTGCAACAGCCTCTATGCTGGTTGTAATTAGCAGGGGCTGCACTGGGGTCTGGTTACCCACAAGGATAGCCACTCCCCCATGTACAGAGCCGTCCGCAATTCTATCCTTTCGAAAAACTGCGATGTTGTGCATGGTGGGATCATCATTTGCCTTTAGATATGTCTCCTGCAAGCAAAAGCAAACTGGCTCGTGCTTTTGCAGGAGGGCCTTGATGTCATCTATATTTTGCCGGAATCCACGACAATTCCATTGTAGGAATTTAGCCATTATTTTGGCTTGGTGGGTCCATCAGGCGGCTTCCGAGGTGCTGAGGGCTTACTTTTATCTGTCTTGGATTTGTCTTTTTTGGGGAAGAATGGACGCTGTCCCGTGTCCATTTCCTCCTCCGCAAAGAGTTCCAAGACTGACTCTTCGGGTACCTCCTTCTGCTCAACATCCATCCTTTCTTGGGTACTAGGTGGTACTTCCCCTTTTTTGTTCTTTTCTTTAATAGTTACCTTTGGAACTTGTGGAGCGTTAGGAGGTACCGATATAGGAGTGGCAGCTGATTGGTCCTTCTGCGCAGGTTTTTGAGAACTTAAAAGGTAACGCGCGATGGGAGTGAAAGACTCCTTTGGAGGAATGGTCATGTCCGTCTGAGTTCCGATGGAACATCTCCCTGCTACCTTCTGGGCGTAGGTAGGTCTGTTGATATTCAGGGGTTTGACGGATTTCCTTGCCTCCTGGTATGATATATTTAGCTCTGCCTTCAGCCGTTGAATTTCTTTCTCTTCTTTCCACCTCTGGCATGCTCGTGAATAGGCCGGGTGTTCGCCTTCACAGTTAATACAGGTGGGTTTTGCGGCTGAACATGCTGTTGTTTCGTGGTCCTTTGCACCGCGTCGAGCGCATGCAAGGACTCCGCGGCAGGCCATTTGAGAATGTCCATACTTCTGGCACTTAAAGCACCGTAAAGGGTTCGGAATGTATGGACGCACTGAACAGTTGATATATCCAGCTTTAATCTCATCAGGAGGTTTAGGAGTGTTAAAAGTGAGGATAACGCTCCTGGTTTTAACAATTTTTCCATCCCTTCGCGCAGTGATTCTCTTGACGGCAATGACTCCCTGTGGTTTTAATTCGGAGCAGATTTCCTCCTCGTATACGTCGAGAAGGTCCCACTCCGAAATGACACCTCTCGATGAATTGAGTGTTCTGTGTGGTGTCACTGTTATAGGGATACCTCCGATTGATGTTACTCGGAGTAGATGTTCCGATTGCCTGTCATTTTTAGTTTCAATTAAGAGGTCTCCAGAACGGAGCCTCTTAACTGATTTGGGAGAACCTGCTAACCCGTCTAACCCTTTTTGAATAAAAAAGGGCGACATTTTGCCAATCGGTTTTTCATTGGTGGAATGCAAAATGAGAAATCTTGGGACAGGCCCTGATGGTGATGTTTCGGTTCGCTGCCTCTTTGTTGCAATAATATCTGCCTCTCCGTCTATGTTGTCAGATAGGGACCGGGTTGGGGCCCCTGAAGAAGTAAGTTTATCAGGATTCATGGAAATTTTTAAGTTGTTCAGTGCCCGGGCTCCCCACCCACCACGGAGCCCAAAGGGACGCCCACTACCCGGCATGCAATAAATGCGCTCGGGAGTGGGACGCCAGGGCTACCCAGACACTATACCCGCACCGCCGCCAGCCTGAATCCTGTCCCTCGGACCATGAGGGTAGGGGCGTGGCTTTGACACGGTTGACCCTCGCAGGCGAGCCTACTAGCCGATTGATCCTAGCCGGGCCTTCCAGGACCACCCGTCTTGTCGAAGCAGGGGCCAAAGTGGTGTATTGAAGCTGGGCCCCTCAACCACCAGGATCCCCCTTTCCGAATTTCCACGGGTCGCAGCGCACGGCAAACACGCCGGATTCCATTGATGTAAGCCCGGAACCTAGGCTGTGGGCGTTGGATCCCAGTGATGCTAGTCTGGAAGTCCAGCAGCGTCACTGGGAGGTCCCCTCACCACGTACAGGTGCCCACGTCGAGGGGCTAAAACTGAAGGAAACAGGAACATTAATATACGGGACTATTCTGCTAATAGCCTAGATAATTAGGAACATATAATTACTGCGAAGCATGATGCCATCGATAAAAGAAATGCTAATTCATACTGAAGACGGATTACGATCTACGTTCTTTTAACTAGAAAATACCACTACTATCAGATCATCAACCGACCCCATCGCTATATTACAACCACCTTTCAGGGACAACATAAAGTGACCATATCAAATTTTCTCATCCAAAACCGTTACTCTTTCTTGTCCTGAAGGTCACTTACAGAAATTATGATTCACTAGCTATTCTGTTTTTCTAAGAAACACACTGCTTACTCACAGTCAGTGTCCACGAAGTAAGGGCGAAATCTCTACTATAGTAACAACTGTTTATACAACCAAATGGAACTTCTGAAATATCTGCTTCATTTAGAAATTATATGATAAAATAAATTTCTAACACAAATTTCATTTCATCACACAGTTTATCCAGAGCTGAAAATAAGTGCGTTTGACTACATAATGATGATTGGGTCATGAACCTGACTGATTACGATTCTGAATATTGTAATCGAGACTAAGAATTTGAGCTTCTTCACGATTTCATTAAACATATTCACATTCTAAGTATTCCGAGTAACAAAAATCTAAAATGTAGAACAAAATTTTCAAAAATCAATGATATAAATTATCATGGCATTATGTAGAAGGAGAATGATTAATGATTTAGACGGGCAGTTAATCACTAATGAGAAATTCGGGAAACTTCGACCATTAATAATGGAGTTCTTCGAAAATTTCGATGCAAATCAGGAATCTGATTTGTCAGCTGAGTTTCGTAGTTAGAAATTTTAAATTATAGATCGCTATAAAGCTCCCAGACGAAATTAGATTACTTTTACTTAATCTATCTATAAAATACTCTTACTTCGTTGTATAATAGAAAAATAAAATTATTCCAGAATTTATTAATTTGATGGTCGATATCCACTTACAAATGAAGTAATTTTGTCGATAATACAAATATTACATAAATATTTCTATGTACAAAAGTGCTAAATAGAGAAATGTATATCGGTAATAATCAGAAAAATTGATTGGAAGTAAATCAGTATTTTAGAAAAATAGTCATTTTTAAAAATCATTTTTTGAGCTAGAAAGCCAACTTTATTTTGACAGTTACAAACCAAATCAATAAAAGATTTTTCTAACATAGTCAGACTTCTATAATGTTGCATCAGCTTAATTGCTTCCAATTTTTCAGAAAAAAAAACAATATAAAAGAAATAAATTAATACACAATTATCAAAGAAAAAAATTCTTACCTTTCTTGTAATCCATTGCTTCTCTTTTCCCACTTCAATGTTTACATCTTTTCTCAATATTTTTTTATAAAAATTAATTGCTTTGCTGTCTATAATATTGTAAACCGTTACCACGAGCACTTCTTTGTGAGATCCTTCATTTTTAAACGTTTCTCCAATAAGCAGAAAGATTATAAATGATAATTAAATGCTCTGACAATATTTAAAGAAAGGAGTTAAAAAAATTGAATCTGAACTTCTTTCATTAATATTCGCTTACGGTGGGGGGAAAAAATCGCCTTTTAAGTAAATTATGCAAAAACAAACGACGTATTTCATCTTAATATAGCTAAAAATTAGCGAGTTTAACTTTACTACCGAAAAAAGTCAGAATTAATGAACTCCACGGTATTGTTTAAATATAAAAATGCAATGTCTGACTTTCGAATCTGAAAATATTAACGCATCATTTCTAATTAAATTCAACTTGGAGAGAAGTAAAAAATATTGCAGAAGCAGGAAACGATTTTCTGAGTTTGAAATGATTTAGCAGGCTAATTTTAACAAGGTAGTTAGCCCTTTCGTAGCTTCTTACGTATTTGCCAGTCATTTAGCATTGTGTGTATTCAACCAAAGGCATTATGTATTAATGGGCTAGGGCTAAAAATAATTCCCTTAAATGATCAACATAAACCTGAGAGTTGAAGAGAACAATGCTACCAAACTCCAAACAGAGAATTGACGGTAAATGTAATTTTTAAATTATATATTGTGTAGAAAACTAAATCCATTAAGTGGAAATCCTCTGAGACAGAACATACGTAAGGCTTTTCTGCTAAATCTAAATTTAAGCTCCGAATTGAGTGAAAAAGCTTTATATCAGTGAAAATTGGATGCGAGATAAAATCTTTATATGTATAATAGCTGTTTATTGAAATTGGGGTACCATCGTAAGCGAATAGACGTTATTAAGATTAAATTCTATTGTGAATGAAATCTTTTGTCGATGGTAATGCAGCCTAAAAATGGATGGTTTGGTTGTCAGTAGTCTCATTTAGAAACTACGAAAAAGAGGACACAACCAAGGAAATTTCACTTTATTTATGCAAATATTCTATGGCGTACTGTGCATAGAATGTTCACGGTAATTCCTTGGGGCAATAATCATGGAAATCTTGTCGAAATCAGATTATTCCACAACAGTTTTTAAATAAAAATATAAATGATACGCATTTAATGCTTTAATACTGCATATGCTCTTACTCCCATTCTGTTTAGAATCTTGGCAAACGCTGACAGGAGAAGATTAACTTTTCTGAGAAGTAGGATTTATTGGTTATAATCATCCCCCCCCCCCCACACACACACACCGAGAAACGGCGTTAACCATTTTTTGTAATTTTATCTATCGCATTTCACAAGAGATCATTAGTGATGGAGAAAGAATTCATCCTAGCACTGCGCTTTAATAGACGCATATAAAATCCAATTACATCAATAAGACGAGCTGCAATCTTTAGCAATTTCAATTTCAGTACAATGTGCTAAGAGACTATTTAACTTTAATATCTTCAGTTCAGGTCTATTAAGAAATTATATGGTTTTATGATCGTCAGTGAGATGAGGGAACAGAAAATTAAGGAGACAATTGAAGACATTTAGCAGTGATCAAAACAAAATGTAGTGCGCAAAGTGGCTAGCTTCTCAGTTAGTTTTATGGCATTCGTTCTACAAGATACCATCTTAACTGTATGTAGAGGGTTGTGCCAGTTCGAAATGGAAGCTTTAATGCATTCTCATTACGTTCTTTAATGTAACTTCTAAATGTAATACTGCACGCATCAACGAACTATAGGGATAATGTCAGAATATGGTTTCAAAACCTTGTCTATCATAATTGAAATATTTAGGGAGTCAAAACCAAGCAACCGCTGTTGCTAAATGAACTTTCATGTACGTAATTTTCATGATACCATCTAAGTAGTTTTCTAGTGCCTCGGTGTAATAAATATTACCACAGGCTACCATTTCTCATTACGACATTCTCATCATACATGGATTAATATTTTCAAGTAATGTAATTAAATTATATAAAACCTTAAGACAAAAATTAAGATGTCCGAAGGATTACAATAGATTAAAAGAAATGTTTTAAGTTCGCGCAGCCTCCATTGTGAAATAACTTCAGGAATTTTAACAGTTAAACTAAAATTTTAAATTCTACTACATTTTATTGAAATGGAATAAAAGTTTCCATCAATCTCAAAAAAGTATCAACAGCTGAAATCATCTGTTGTTGGTGTAGGGTTTTAGGCGCATCAGCAACTTAGGTCATTGCACCGTGTATAATGTCTGTAAATCGCGTGTGTTCTGTGGCCGATTTGCAGCTTGCTGGATGAAAAACCAGAGTTTCCCGGAGTAAAAACCACGCTGTTCTAGCCTGAGAACGACTATCTTAGATACATTGTTTAAAAGACCCATAAATATTCCTCGCATCATCGACGTTACTCGAACTCGGGGTCTATTCCACCAGGACAGCGATGATTCCAGGCCCAACTATGTTGGGCCTGGAATCATCGTTGAGAAAATTACAGGGAACTTAAAGCAATTAACTGCTATCTTTCGATGTAACTTTAATGGACTTCATTACATTATGCTCACAATGCGAACAACAGTCAGTCGCGTATTAATTTACACCTGAAGTAATTAAGTCTGGTAACTAGTAATGATTAAACAAAGAATCATGAATAATTCAAGACCGGAATTTGAATAACTTCTTCTTGGATGTGCTAGGAAAATCTATGTTAATTCACTGAAAGTACTTCCAGAGAGAGTAAATCGAATATAAACCACACAAAGCCCAGTAACTTCGTTAACTGCCTTTGATTCGGAAAATATTATGCACATTAAGAAACTTAACCAATTGCAATTAACTGACGTGGTCGCACGTTGAAACTAATTAGAAAGTTTACGAAACGGAGATTGACAAGAGTACGCAGAGTGTAGAATAGAACTAGCCTATCCTATATACAGAAATCGCTCATTCTAAGATGGATTTTGTCATTTCCACACTTAGAACTAATAATAGTTGTGATGATTGATTTGAAACCAGTAATTGAAACTACTGGTTTGAAATCAATACCGGATAATTTTTTTGTTGTGTGTAACAGCAAAGATAAATGTATATTATATTAAAAATCGCGCGTGACCTATTCTGGGTGGAGGCAAATATTTTCCTTTAAATAATATGACGTTATTAACTTTCCGAAAATAGAACTGCATTTAAGCCGAAAATTTTAAATCAATTTGAAAAGAAATCGCACTTACCTGTTCTCCATAATCCATCGAAATTTTGAAAAAGAAATTAAGAAATACAAAATATTATTTATGATTATATAATAAAAAACATTTTGCATATAAATATTGTTTGAGCACAAAAATAAAGGCCGTGATCCATAATGGCAAACATTGATTGGCATTTGCCTAAATGTTACTACTGAAGTTTATTCTTTAAAATTTTAAAGAATTCCTTTAACTTTATAAAAAGAAAGCGAATTTCGATAGGACAGAAAGTAAACCTAAAGCCTTCTTTTTACTTTATCTTCAATTCGTCACTTGAGATCTTCACGAATTCGATCAGAGAAGATTCTTAAAGTCTCGTGACCGTGAAATAAGAAGGCTGATTCATTGTCAAGTGGAACTTCAAGATTCTGAGCGAAAATAGGAGTGCAGAAATAAATAGCGAACTCAGTTAAGTCGAGTAAGGTGAAATATCAGTCGCCAGAATCATTCATTCATAAGATAAAGGAAGTAGAGATGGATTTTGATCAGTTCTTCGCTTGGTTTTTTTCCTCCTCATCAGATTGCTTCGACGGGTTTCATAAATGAAAACGTTTGACGAGGAAAAGAAGGAAAGAAAACAAAAAAAGACGCTGGAATTTGGGCGTATCAAAGTTACATTAGAAAACTGGATATCGCTTAGGTCTACATAACACCCTCTCCGAAAATTGTTCAATTAACGGAAAAAAAATAGGAGAATCCAACGAAATTGGATTCTCTTATTTTTTTCTCTTATATTCGAAGTTGGTAACAACAGATTGCATCTCACACACATTTTAAAATATAGTAAAACATTGTATTAGCAGTTTAATTGCGAAAAATATTGTATACGTACTAAAAACCATATAATAAAAATTATATGGTTTTATGAGGTCTAGAGGCTTTCAGAAAAACCATATCCCTTAAAAATTCGGCAATTATTTTTTTCCATAAAATTTATATATTTCTACCAATATGATGGAAATGAGTTTCGAATATTTGGGCTTTTAAGGGATCGACACCAAATTTTCAGCATATGTTTGGTAAAGTTTAGGATCAATTCCCACTTCAATCTGACTTCTACTTATCTGAAGTCCTCTTTGCATTGGAAGCCGATTTTAAAGTTACAGAACTTATTTGAAATAATATTTACAATATCATTTGTTAACTTTTTCTTTGGATGGAACTTAACATCATCTCAATGCGTGAAGAATGTTCTGCTGTCAGAAATAGCGTTTCCAGTATGCTGGTTTTTGGTTTCTGAAATTACCTATTTTTAGAGAATCACGAATTTGACAGCCCATTTTCTTTGCGATAGGTGCAAAGCAGTTAAGCGGTTGGAAGAAATGTATCAAATACACAGCAGACTTCCTGTTATATATCGCTCGTGAGATTGACGTCCGATATTTCCTCAAGTTCTTTTAGGAAAAGTTAAATATTTATCAATTTCTCGGTGTTTTCGTTGGGTTTTGACATGTCTTTCAGGAGTTATCTTTGCGTTCTGTTTTATCATTGAAAACGGCAGTCCAAAGTAGTACAGACGTGTCTTGAAACTTATCCGTTGCCTACAAGAAAAACTGAAAGCTATTTGAATGAAAAATATCCTTTCTTGAGTAATTCATCATATTTGTTACAAATGAGGCCTCAACTCCAACAGTGACAAATTACCGTATATTTGTGGTATTGAAATATTTTCTTCAGAGAAATTGTTTTATCCTTAATAAATGATAATCTTGCTTACTTCCCAATTAAAACAGATTTCCTTAAAATAATATATTTTAGTGTAAACCTTAATTCGAAATGAGTTGTCATTATTTGCCCGCATGGTCAAAACAATCCTGAAACTTATTTCCACTAGAATAACATCGACAGGGAAATTCCTTCCTTTCGCAGCAACCTGCATTAAAGGTCACGTAAATCTTTGATTACAGACTTGTGTAAACGCGAAGGTGGTAGTTCTCATTAGTGGTATTTTGTTTACCAGTTAGACAACCCACATGAGACTGGCCCAACATAATACGCTAAAAGGATTTCATTAGGGAAATACCTAATTTATTTCAGTTAACAGAGCTGATAACTTATTGACATCCATGCAAAATGTGTATCGAAGTGAAGTCTGTTTTACAAGAGATGAATTTTAAGTACACTACCTCTCCCAAAATATTGGGACACAGTAACGATGAAGAAATACATTTTTATGAAAGAAACTGATCATACGAACGGACTTTGAAGCTACAACTGTCCTGTTATTAATAATAATAACATTTTTTTATTATTGCAGAAAAAACTGCTACGTTTTATAACGAAAATATACACCGAGTTGGCTTTGCTTTAGCAACAATTACCTATGACCTCTACTAGGCTATAATGCGCCAAAACCAGGTCATAAAAGTACATTCAAAATTAAAAATAGTTAAAGTTTCAGTGACCTAAAGAATCAGGTCACTATGGCAAAGTATATATATATATTATAATGGGCATAAAAATATATAAAATAACGATAAAGATATGGCAATAAAAGGTAAAAATTTTAAATAATATAAAAGTTAATTGATTTTAAATAACTAAAAACAGAAGACACGTGGTCGTTGTCAGATAAAACCTGACAGGTGCATAGGGCTCAGCCAGATGATTAAAATCGCTAAAATATAAAACACGCTCGTGTCTATAACGTGGACATGGTTAAAACGGTGTCACAGTTCTCACACACACATATGACAGTCATCTGCCCTCAACAGAAATGCATGTGTAAGATGACTGTGTTCTATGCGGAGGCGAGCCAGAAAAACTTCCTCTTTCGGTTCCTGCGCACTAGCCTCCCAGTGTCAAATTACAGGCTTTATCTGGTACAGCTTGTTCGTAACCTGCTCATGCAAAGATTGTTGCCATTGGAAAACTAGTGTAAGGTTTTTCACATGCCTGTAGTCTGTATTGGGGGGGGGGACTAACAGGCCATGAGTGTTGCAGGATCCTGGTGATCTGGCCCCAGGGTCTGCCAGTTCATTCCCCCTGATCGCAATGTGGCTTGAAATCCAGCAGAAACGAATGTCGAATAAACACTCGGAAAGAGAATGTAGCGTCTGCTGAATCCTGTTCAGGAATGGATGAGTATTATACCTCATCCCCGATAAAGCTTGCAGTACCTTTGGTACTTGTACATTAAAACCCACAAGTACCTTTGGTACTTGTGGGTTTTAATGTGGTCCAAGGCTAACTGTATAGCATACAACTCAGCTGTATATATGCTGCATCCGTGGTGAATCTTTCCAGATGTAATACTATCTGGAAAGACAGCAGCAGATCCCACAGACAGCTCTGACTTCGAGCTATCACTGAAGACAGGCAAGAAGTCAAAGTATTCGGTTCGGTGTACAGCATAGAATTGTCCGTAGACAGAAGATGGGGTGAAGAGATTACCCCAATTTTTGAAGTCTTCGCATGATGGTAGGCGAGCATGCCAAAGTGGAAGTAGTTGCGTTGGTCACTGGGCAACATTGTGTACCATGATATGGAGATCTCTAAGTAGCTCTTGGAAACAGATACCAAAAGGAACGACTGGTAGTCTAACGTGTTATAAAATTTCCCATCGTGACTCGAAGACGGATGTCCTTGTCGGCAGGGATTTCAATTTAAAAGTATACAGTATTTTAGTGATAATTGCTTTCGTCGCGGGGACAATGGCGGTTGACCTGGTTCGACATATAGACTCTGGACAGGGGAAGTTCTAAATGCCCCAGAAGCAATAAGGATGGCTTAGTGTTTAACTGGGTCTAGCCAATGCCTACACTTGGGACTCAGTCTAATTTAGATGAGACAAGTGCACGATAAAGGCTGAGTAAAGTGCAATGGTATGAACCCCATTTATCGGAGGAGATAGCACGTAGGAGGTTCATCCCCTCGTGCACTTTGTCCGCAGTTGACGGATATGTGGCAAAATGTCAACTTCTTATCGAATATAAGCCCCAAGATTTGTCTAGGGTGCTACTGGAATGATGCTTTGTGCGAGCTTGAGTTCTGGTTCAGGATGAAGGTTCCGTTTGCGGCAAAAGTACGCAGACGGTCTTCTGAGGTAAGAACTGGAAACCGTTAGCCATTGCCCAAGATTTGACGGTCAACGGCGTGCTGCAATTGTCTTTCGATAACCCTCATGTTGCATCACTGACTCCACGTTGTGTAAAATATCCATAAAATTCCTCGCATCAATGACGGGACTTGAATTCAAGTCTTCTCCACCCGCTGTGGAGTGGATAAATGATTATACCAACTGTGCTACTCACGATGTCTGTTGGCATGTGCTTCACAGGGTATTAAAGGCTGTCCAGTGGTAGTGTTATCCATGCTTTCACAATGTGTCAGTAAAGTGTCCAAGTGGATGGTCGTATCATCGAATGTCTTTTTTCCAGTAGGTAACAAATATGCTCAAGTGGGTTGAGATGGGCTGAGTTAGGCGGCATTGGGGCGACGAATAATTTATTGTCACACTTCTAAAACCAATTACAACTTACCGCGTTGATAGATTCTGGAGTTGTCTATACACTCTGTCATCATGAAGGGGTGTACCGGTCGGCGACGGTAGAAAGTTAAGTGTTTCCACCGAGCAGTTGATTAACTGTGATTAGAGGACCCAGGACATGCCACAAAACAGTCTCCAAACCTTACACCACGGCAACCTAGTATAACCTAGGTTTGGAGACTCTTTTGTGGACTAGCTGAGACACCTACATAGCCTTTGCAGTTCAGCTACTAGCGGGAACAACCATACCTACTGCAGTCATCGACGGACTCATTCTATCAGAATTGATACACCGAACTTGTCCTCCTACAGAATTTGATTCATCCTGGACTTGTTTTCTAACTGGACTGAACCCATTACCAACTGACTGACCCAAACTCCGCCTCGGTACTCCGATTGTCTCCTCAATCAGACGTGATGTGCAAATCACCTATCATCATCTGCCATTTTTAATCCACTGCAGAATGAAGGCCTCTCCAGAAACTTTCCAATTCCTTCTGTTTTGTGCAATGGCTATCCATTTGCTGTACACGAATTTCTGAATTTCATCTGTCCATCTCCGTTGTCTTCTAGGTTTTCTTTTAGCTCCTCTCAGGTACCATTCTGTTATTTTCTTAGTCCATCTGTCATCATGTCATCGAGCTATCTGTCCTGCCCAAATCCATTCTAGTTCTTTAGTTTTGATAAAGATTTCCTTAACTTGAGATTATTGCCTAATCCACGTATTTCTCTTCTTATCCAACAGTCTGATTCCTAATATAATTCGTTCCATTCTTCGCTGTGTACTTTTCAGCTCACCTATACAGACAGCTAACCCTGGATTTTGATTACAGGGTAGGGTACTTCAAACCCAGGTCTAGGACCGCGTGGGATACTGCGGTTACACACCAGCCATTCCGCCTATGGCGACCACCACGCAGCTCTCTTGCTGCGTGGCTGTCTTCCACGTTCCTGGAGTTTATCCCTCCCTCTTTTTGCCTGGTGGAGCATGCGGGTTTTGCTTCACATGCTCCACTGCCAGACAAGGGGAATGCCTTCATCTATATCCCCTTACTTCTCTCTTTACCCCCATAAGGAATGGATTCAAGCAGATGAGTCCACTCCTAAGCAAGGCGGAGGAGTGTTGCTAATTCAAAACTAACTCTGTATTCAAAACCAACTCACCAGTTAAAAGGAGTGTTAAAACAGTCATAATTATGCGGTCGTAATGTAGAGCAGAATAAATAATACAGAGACGCTTCACAGTGGCAGAACTATCGAATCAATTCTCCAAACAACTTAAACTAATGAGCTTGCAAATCTCTAATGAAAATATCAATCAGGCACCAACGTTCCACGCTCGCGTAAAACGGTTTCTAAAATCATTAAAGATTAGCTCTAAGGATACTTCTCCTAATAGAGACTAGCATATGCAGTTATTAAATGAAACAATAAACCTAGGTCTTATCTAGATTGCATACGCTTAAATAGCCACTTTCATTAGCAAACGGTATTTGAGTTGAATATTCACAAGAATGAAAAATAAACATTTAAATGTTATCAGTAATAGAATAAATGAGAACCAGCAACTGCACAGTCGAAGATATTTATAGATAAAATGCTACTTCTATTATAGGTTTTTTTCTTTGACTATATTTCTGAACTATACAGCGTTTCAATTAAGTCATCAGGGATTCAATTAAAAGTCATCAGGATCTTTATTTGCTAAAGGGCATGGTCCAATGGATATTTCTATTTATTAAAAGCGTAAAATATATTTTATCGAATCTTTATCACATTCACAAGTCTTGACTACAATTATTAGCCACTTCACACATACAAAAAAAGGTTTTAGGAGTACTTACGTAAGGATGGAGTTGTTGCGATATTCTTGTAGTCATCTGTTTACTTCCGCATCCAAAGCATCAATTTAAAGTTTCTATTAATCCTTAGGGGAAATTTCAGAATCAATAAAATACTGCGAAATAAATTGCCTGTCATGAGGGAATTATAAGCATTAACGCGTGATGGAACGAATAGCAAATGAAGCCTCGCTAGATGTAACATAAAGAAACGGCGTAGGCTAGAATTTTCCGGTAGGATGGACCTAGTTTTATAGAAGAATAATTTGAAGAGGCGAGCCAATTTAAGTTTTCTTTTTCTTGTTGTTTAAACGACCTCTTTAATTAGAATTTTTGAGGTTTACTCTCCCGGTCTTTAAGTCAGAATGGGAATCCTTAGGCGTTTTTTTCCTGGCGTTTCTTAAAGTCACGTTAGGTAAGTTCTTAATTAACACATTAATTAACCGCTGGAGAATTCCAAGCGCTAAAAACATTCTTTGTGGTTTCTCAAAAGGTATCTGTTTATTTAAGGAGTATCGAACTATTTTAGAATATAGAAAGAATTAAATTATTTCTTTTACTTTTAATTCTATGGATTGCTCAAAACTTCTGGATGATTAATCCTAGTGACCAATAAAAAAATAATAATAAATAAAGATTCGGTTGGAAAGTCTTAAAGGCATCCATCGCTCCCGATTCAAAGAAACCTTGGTAAAAGAAAATGACATTGAAGCTCACGGTCGATAGACACCAAACTCATTTAGAAAGTTGTCAAATCCATGACAGTTCCACTGCAAACAGACAGAAATCGATACGCTACTGAGACGGATATTTCACACAAACTAAATTATTTCGACTTTGTTGCTGCCTAATTCTGACCTTTAGGAAGTAAAATTATGAACTCTTCAGGTATGTGCGCGTTATACATAAAAGCAACTAATTATAGCAGTAATTGAGTCTGTAACTGCATGTATTCTTCAGTAGGTTTGATGGATGAAAAACCAATGTCTGAAATCGGCTAACTCAGCCACATAATGGGAGAAAAAAATTTCTAGCGTCAGACTTTATTCCAAACTTCGGCCCTTTCCATTTCGGTGTGAAAGGGTGGCGATTATAACCACTGTGTTACTCACGAGGGCAAAATCTTCATTAAACAAAAGCAAGCAATGCAAAGTTACACCACAATGAGCAAACTTGTGTTATGGGATTGTGAATAGCTACTACTTTTAGATGATTTGTAAGCGTTTTAACTCGAAAGAAAAGTTTAAAGATTTTCTAGACAAGGGGCATTTCATTGTGAATCTAATTTATAAAATTAGCGAATGCTAATTTGGCCTTTTTTAATACGACTAAAAGGAATAATTTCCTTTTGGTTAAAAAAATCTTTGAGAAAGAAATAAATAAACCGCGGATGGTACACAAGCGAATAAGGCTGTATATATATGCAACAGATATTGTATAGAGTTATTCAGTTAAGGTATAACTCAATTTACAAGACAGTTTTATTTAAAGGAATACAGAATTTCAAATTGCTACAGAATATTCTGCAAGACTCCACCTTCCTTGTGTATCGCGTGCATTCACCATGCCATGACAGTGAATATTCACTGTCAGGTAATCTTAGGATATTCGCTTTCTTCAAAGAAACTTGTTCGCACATACAGTACGTGCTTCACGATTTTGTTTGTTATCTAACATTACGCCTAGAACTTAAATTGTCAACGAATTGATTCCTCAGTTCTAGGTCAGGGTGCATTTCCTGCTTCATGTATAAAGCAATGGTTTTCGTTGTAGAAATGGTAACCGTTATGAAACGTCCATAATTCGATTTATCGACACTGACTGAGTGTTTACACCTGAAATGGAATCTGTTCCCTCTCAACGGAACATATTTTACAGTGCATGGATGCAGAGGGAGAGAGAGATGAAATTTTCATCCGCTCAAGGGACTGAAAGTCTCGGGGCACTTACGTGTTACTTTAATCATTCTTGAAATCTCCATGACATTTATCTGAGTCCTCTGAATCGTGAAACACTTTGACACAACTGGGGCAAGCATAACCATGGTAACAGTGATCTGTGTAATCTATGCACGTACCATGTGTTAATACCGGGCTTTACTTTCAATTTTCTGAAATAACTTAATCTTTCTCAACGCTGTCAACAGGTAATAACTTGAAAAATTACAAGGTATCTTCTCTGGAAAACAGACAAAGACGTCGGCTTACATCTTAAATAAATACTTCTAAAGGAATTTTTCGTTAAATTTCTGGAAAAATGGTTGGTTCCTTTGGAAAGATTGTCGGTAATGATAAATTGAGACCCATATAATTCATTCGCACGAGCAGATAATGGCAAATTGTTCTCTCCATTTTATTAATCTAGAAATTTAGGCAGCTTAATTATAATCATTTCATAGATGAGACAAATTGTGGGAATGGGATTAGTATGACTATTCGTTTTTTTCCTTCTGGGTGTTAGGGAGAGTGATGCAGAAAAGGTCCGCTTTCCAGCATTATTTGGTTACGTTTGTGAAATTTCTAAACAAACTTTTTCTTATTAACGTGGATGTTTACAAAACATCCGTGCATTAATTACCGAAATTCTTAATTTAAAGCCATTAATCAAAATTATGTCAACGCGGAATTTAATTACCAAACTACGAAGCACCCCTTCCTTGTGCACAAAACTCCAGAGGTTACATGGTTTCAATTGACACTCCGAATGCGACTCGACACAACTCGCTGAAGATTGAACCGGATCTATGGTCGATTGGTTGGTTGTTTATTGACGCATTGACAACGGAGATCATAGGTTCTTCGACACGCAGTAAACAGCCATGTATGTATGTCCAATTCGTTGTCTGGTCTGAACGACTTCCTCTCTCCTTGATTTTCTTGTTGTTGTTATGTGGGTTTCACGACACAAGGGAAACTATGGCCAAGATGCGTCTGTCAGAGTCACTATATTCATTTTTCTGAATTATGGATATAATATCAAAGTGTATGTATTATTCTAAGATGTTTGATATGCATAAAGAGTTCACTTAGGTTTGCTTTGTCACCATGTATATGGATGAAAGTCAGAGGAGCTTGTAAGTTTGGTAATGATTGCAAGGAGATGGTACGGATGGTTGAATTGGATGGGCAATCAATCAGAATGTGCCTTACTGTGAGTTGTATCTGGCAAAAAGAACAGAGTGGAGGATCTTATCCTAGAAGTAGATTGTTTGTTTGGTTGGGGATTTTTTTGGCGCATGGGCATCTATGGCCATAGTGCGCCATACATAGGTTAGTATTTCTGCTATTTCGTTATAGATCGAGGGTCAGGAGACTGATTTTTGACTAGCTAAAGGAGGTGGTATACATTGATCGCTTTGAGAAAAGTAAAAATCTTTGAGACATTTGTTTTATTGCCCAAAAGTGAAACAAGTGTTAGTGGGACTTCAGTTGTGGCTGGAGTGAAGATATTCTGGCGTTCTATTGCAAATTTTGCGCATTCCACAAGGATATGTTTCACTGAAAGTACTGTTTTACAGTGATCACACTGGGGGTGATTCTCCCCTCTTAAAAGATAACCATGAGTAATATTAGTGTGACCTATTCGGAGACGAGCTAATATTACCTCCTGTTGTCGAATTGCACTGAGGCTTGAAGGCCATTGCTCAAGATTTGGCTTGATACTTCGAAGCTTATTTTCAAGTTGATTTTGCCATGTTGATTGCCACTGGTACATGCATTTTTCCTGTATTATTTGTCTATAATCTTGATGTGGAACTCTCCACTGTACATCAGGTGGTAAGTCGGCCGTTTTTGCGGCACTGTCCGCTAATTCATTTTCTGGAATTCCCATATGTCCTGGGACCCAACAGAAGTGTATGGTTTTTCCAAGCTCAGATAAGGTATATAAAGAGTTTGTTATTTCTTTAACGACAGGGTGGGTGATGTTCATGGTGTTTTCCAGGGCTTGAAGTGCACTTAGGGAATCAGAGAATATTATGCTGCTTTCAATATTGGAGGACTCGATATGCTTCAGTGCAACCTGAATTGCCATTAGTTCAGCAGAAAAGATACTGAACTCATGTGGCAGTTTGTAGGCTAATGTTATGTTCGGGAAAACTGCGGCGATTCCAACGTGGCTGTCATTCTTTGACCCATCTGTATGAACTACAATGAAGTTTGGAAACTGCTCCACCACTGCATGGTACAATTGCAAAAAAATTTCTTTATTTAGTGCAGATTTATCCCATTTATGAAGGTATTTATCACATAAAGGTGGAGTAATTCTCCACGGTGGAAGGAGTAGTGGAGGGGTACTTGTGATATTATCAAAACTCAGATTAAGTTCTTCTAGAAGATGTCTTATTCTTATACCTAACGGTCTGTTAGCAGTAAGGCGGTTATGGTATAACCTGCTGTGTTGGGGAGTGAAAAGTAATTCCCAATTTGGGTGTTCAGGCATAGATCTAATTTTATATGCATAGCGTAATATAAGTTGTTGCCTTCTGATAGAGAGAGGGGGTTCGTGAGCTTCGGCATATAGACTATGTGTTGGAGACGTGCGATATGCTCCTAGAGCAATGCGTATTGCACTATGATGGAGAGGATCAAGCCAGCGAAGAACACTAGGCCTTGCTGAGCTATATACTGGGGCCCCGTAGTCAAGTTTTGATCTTATTAAAGATCTGTATAGCCGTAATAAGGTAAGGCGATCAGCTCCCCACTTTGTTGCTGAGAGAACCCGGATGATATTTAATTTTTGTTGGCAGGATGTTCTTAGTCTTTTAATATGTTCCAGGAAGGTAAGTTTATGATCTAAGGTGATTCCTAAGAATCGTATGCTGGGTTGAACTGCTATTGGTTTTCCGTTCAGTTGTAGTTCCGGGTGTAGGTGCAATTTACGTTGTCGGCAAAAATGGATACACAACGTTTTTTGAGAACAAAGCTGAAAACCATTGGTTTGTGCCCATGTACTGATCTTATTTATTGCCCCTTGTAATTGTCTCTCGATCGTATTCATGTTTTTCGCATGGCAAGAAATACTAAGGTCATCTACGAACAGTGCCTTATCAATAGTGTTCGGAAGTTGTTCAGCAATGGTGTTTATCACAATTATAAAGAGTGTAGCGCTGAGTACAGAGCCCTGGGGAACTCCTTCTTCCTGAAAAAATAGTTTGGACAGCGAAGTTTTAAATCGAACCTGGAAAGTTCTCTTGTCTAGGAAGTTGCGTATGAAAATCGGGAGATGGCCCCGAAGTCCATGGCGATGTAGCTCACGGAGTATTCCATACTTCCACGTGGAATCATAGGCCTTGCTGATGTCAAAGCAAACCATTACATGGTGTTCCGATCTAAGGAATGCATTCCGAATGGAATTCTCTAGTTTTACTAGTATATCTAGTGTTGATCTGTTCTGTCGAATGCCGAATTGTGCAGAATTTAAGAGATTGAAATTTTCCAGGTACCATATCAGTCGACGGTTCACCATCTTTTCCAGAATTTTGCAAAGGCAACTGGTCAAAGCAATGGGTCTATAGCTAGTAGGGTTTGTCGGGTCTTTTCCAGGTTTAAGGAATGCAAGGACTGTAGCGTGGTGCCATTGCTCAGGGAATGTGTCTTCCCGGTAGAGCCTATTGAACAGATCAAGAAGTGACTGCAGTGATTCAGCACTTAGTTCCTGTATCATTGAATAATGGATATTATCTGGTCCTACAGCGCTACGCCTAGATGTTGACAAGGCTCTATGTAGTTCGTGGATAGTGAATGGTAAGTTATATTGTTCTTCTGCTTTTGAAGAAAAGTTTAACTTTTGTTTTTCTGAATTTGCTTTGAATCTTCTGAAGGCTGGTATGTAACTTTCTGTTGCTGATGTTTTGGCAAAAGTTTCTCCTAGTATATTGGCAATTTGGGCGGGGTCAGAAATGTTCTGCCCTCTCCATTCCATGATAGGCTGAGGTGTCGTTTGATAATTACCACTCATTTTCCTGATTGTTTTCCAAATTTTGTGTGTGGGAGTTGCTTGATTGATGGTTGAAGTGAAGCGAATCCAAGCGGCCTTTTTATTACTGCGTCTAACATACCTGGCTCTTGCTCTAACGCGTTTAAACTGAATGAGATTAGCTGTGGTTGGATAGCGCCTAAAAGTATTCCAAGCTTTATTTTGATCTCTTTTTGCTGCACGGCATTCGTCATTCCACCATATTTTTGGGTGTACAGGTAATTTTGAGGAGGACTTTGGTATAGCTTGTCCTGCTGCGTGTAGTATAGTTTTTGTGACATACTCAACCGCTTCCTTGGTTGGGGATTTTTGTATAATTTCAGGGTCCACTTTAGCTAATTTTTTATACATCACCCAGTCTGCTTTATCAATTAGCCACCGAGGAATTCTAGTAAGTTGATAAGAGGGTTTATTTACTAATTCAATTGTAATGGGAAAGTGATCACTATGCAGTGGATCATTGTTTGCCGTCCACTTTAGAGTAGGATACAAAGTTGCAGAACAGATAGACAGGTCTATTGCAGTATTTGTTCCAGAAGGAAGGTGAACGTAAGTAGGTGAGCCGTCATTTAGAAGGAGAAGGTTGTTATCATCTAAACATTTTTCAATTAGTTTTCCTCTTTGGTCAATATTGTTGTTACCCCATAGTGTGTGATGACCATTTAAGTCTCCCAGAATGAGGAAAGGTGTGGGGAGTTGAGCTATGAGGTTGTTTAGATCATTTTGTTGGATGGGATAGCTTGGTGGAATATATAAGGAGCAGATTGTAATATGGATGTCAGCAGCTACACGGACCGCTATTGCCTCGAGAGGAGAGTTTAGTAAGACCTGTTTGACAGGAACAAATGGGTTTGTTATAACAGCTACTCCACCATGTGCAGTATTTTGATCAGTTCTATCTTTTCTAAAGATATTGTAATAAGACAGTTTTGGTGTGTCTTGAGGTTTGAAATGTCTCTTGGAGGCAGAGACATATTGGTGTGTATTTAGAGATAAGGTCGTATAGGTCATTAATATTGGCACGGAAACCACGACAATTCCATTGAATTATTGTGTTCATTGTTTATCTCTAGTTAGACTTTCCGAGCGTTTTCTTGGTGCTGAGGTTCTCTGTTTTTCACTCTTGTTTTTGTCTTTCTTTCGAAAGTAGGGCCTTTCTGTTTCCATGTCTTCTTCTACAAAAATGTGTAGGACCGGGTCATCTGGGGGTATTTCCTTAGTATCCATTTCCTGTTGGTGAGTAGTTACGATTTGTTTTTCTTTGTGCCCTTCATCCGGGGAGTGGTGATTTTCGATTGGTACAGAAATAGGCGTATTGACTGCCTGAGTTTCAGTTGTATTGAACAGTGTTTTTACATAGTTCGAGAAAGACTCTTTTGGGGGTACTGTTAGATCAGTTTGCGATGCGGTTGATTGGAATTTTTTGGTGATATGAGCATACGTAGATCTATTTGCAAGGTTTGGTGGTGAGATATTTCGCTTAGCTTCTTGATAGGACACGTTATGATTGGTTTTATAAATCTGAATAAGTTTCTCAGTTTTCCAGCGTTCACATGTTCTAGCGTAAGCGGGATGATCTTTTTTGCAGTTTGGGCATATCGGTTGGGGTGCAGTACAGGCTTCGCAGTTGTGATCAACTGACCCGCACTTTGCACAAGCAGGAGTTCCCCGGCAAGCTGTCTGGGAATGTCCGTACTTCTGGCATCGGAAACACCGTAGGGGATTTGGAATATAAGGTCTGACATTACAGACGAGATATCCAGCCTTAATGGATGCTGGGCGATGTGGTGTATTAAAGGTCAAAATGAGATTACGTGTAGGAGTCAGAACTCCTTTTCTGGTGGAAATTCTCTTGACCTGTATAACGCCTTCTTCTTTAAGTTCTTCAAGCATCTCCTCTTCGGATACATCTATTAAATCCCAATCAGAAATCACTCCTTTAGAGGTGTTCAGTGATCTGTGGGGTGTCACAGTAACTGGTATTCCAGCAAAGAGATTAATATTCAAGAGCCGCTCTGAGTGTTTACTATTAGAGGTCTCGATCAGAATATCTCCTGACCTAAGTCTTTTTACAGACTTAGGAGTTCCAGCTCTGCTTTCTAATTCCTTCTGCACCCTAAATGGCGAGATTTTGCCAATTGCATTTTCACCAGTTGAGTGCATGATCAGGAAAGCTGGGATAGGATAGGTGTCAGAGTCAGTTTTCTGCCGTTTTGAAGTTCCTGCAATAGAACTGTCTTTCTTTTTTGTTGACTGGGGTGCATCTGGCAGCCCAGATAAGTCAGAGTTTGATTTACTCATGACGTGCTCTTTTTGGCCCCGGGAGATAATCTTTTTCTCCCAGGTTACCAGCCCCGCCACGTGGAGGCAAGAGCGGTGCCGCCTAGTGACCCAAGCGAAGTGAAGGTTAGTATTAACGAAAAATAAAAAAGGGGGTTAAAGAAAGGTACTTTCCTTTCTGGGTTATATAATATGAGAGATCTATTCAATTATAATGCTCAAGAGTTAACGGACTTGCGAAACTCAGGAGAAACGTATATACAGTAAAGCGTATCAGATAATCACTATGAAAAGGCGCTGTGGTCACTAATATCGCTTGGCACTCGGGGCCCCTAGAAGTAGATATTTGAGTGTGAGTAAGTTATGCCCAATACGCAGTCTTGCCAATATAACATCTTCCCGTCTACTCATGCGTGAACTAGAATGCCATAAACATGGACCTTTTTTTTATTCTGCGGAGTTTATTGCACGGCTGTTTTCTTCAAAGTTTTGTCCAAAAGGAAATATTTTGCACGAAAGACGTCTCTATAATCTGTATAAGGTACGGATTTAAGGTTATGTGTATAAACATCTGGATTTTTTTGCAGCTTCGTCTGCATGTTTATTTCCTGGGATTCCAACATGGCTGGGGATCCAACAGATAGAAACTTGTTTTCTTGCTTTTGGGAAATCTCCAAGTTCTTTTTTGAGTATTTAATCAAGTTGTTTGAGGAGTATTTGCTATTTTGTAG
This sequence comes from Mastigoproctus giganteus, assembly GCF_048544385.1. Taxonomy (NCBI): domain Eukaryota; kingdom Metazoa; phylum Arthropoda; class Arachnida; order Uropygi; family Thelyphonidae; genus Mastigoproctus; species Mastigoproctus giganteus. The sequence continues at coordinate 188,609,867 of NC_143582.1, read as the reverse complement.
TGCTGCTATTGCACTAAGGGACTCTGTATATATTAGGGCAGGAAGAAGCTGGTGCTCAATGATGCCATCCAATGCTGGTTTAATAGCACTGGATGGCATCATTGAGTTCTGCTGTGAAAACACTGCAAACATGAGGCAAGGAGACAGATGTAGTGTACTGAGATAAAACTATTTCGGCACCTATTGAGTTGTTCGATTTTGATCCATCCGTGTAAATCTGATGTTTTCTTGTTTACTACAGTAGATACAAATTCATAATCTCCAAATGAAAATAAACCAGTATGACGCAGTCCTACTGGTTTATTTTCATTTGGCTTGCAATCATAATTACTCGTCCATAGTGGATCGTGAATAATGGACCAGTTTGGATGTGATGGCTGACTGTATATTTTTGCCGCATACATGCAGAGTAAGTAATCTCGTCGAAGATGCAGCGGAGGTTCTGATGCATCTGCATACAAGCTGTGAATTGGTGAAGTTCTAAAGGCTCCTACTGCTAGCGGAGAGCACTATGGTGAATGGCGTCTAGGCGATTTAACATGCTCCTTATACAGGAGATCCATAATCCAATCAAGATCTGATCAAAGTTTTATATAATTGTATTAATATGTACCTGTCGGCTCCCCAGGCCATTGCAGATACTGTACTCAAGATGTTAAGTTTTGGGAGGCAGTTAGTTCGAAGTCTCAATATATGTCCATGAAAATTTAGTTTCCTATCTAATGTTAAGACTAAAATGGAGAAATTTTGAACAGGCAGAGAGAATTTATTTAAATATAAAACCGGTTCCGGGTGAAGACCACGGATTTTACAGAAATGTATAACAGCTGATTTTTTTCAGGTATTCTGTATCACTTATGTTTTGTCCATGCTTCTATTTTATTTATGGATAATTGGAGCTGTCGTTCAATCGTGTTCATGCTTTGTGATTGAAATGAAATGGAAAGATCATCCTCTTACATATAGATTTCTAGCGAAGATGGTATAACCTTCGTGATATTGGTACTTTGACATGTGGATCAAGTATCGATCTATTTTTCCTGAATCCAAATTGGTGGAGTGCTAAAACATTCTCTCGCTTTCCAGTAAACACGTAAGTCTATTATGCATCATTCGTTCGAGGATTTTTCCTAAGCAGCTGGTCAATGAGATAGGCCGATAGTTATATATATAGAGAAAGGATCTTTTCCGGGTTTCGGAAGTGCCGGGACAATTGCATGCCGCCATATAGATGGATACAGGTTGGTGAGAAAAATGCTATTATATAGAGCTAGCAAGGATATCCAGAAAACCAGAGTTTAGGTGTTGTATCATGGTATAATAAAACCACCATCGTGACCTGGTGCGATATTAGACAATTATGCAATGGTTGTAAGTAATTCCTCTTTTAGGAATGGAAGATTATAGGAATGAGATGTCTTGGTGGAGAAATTCAAATTACTCCATTCAGCTTGTTCTTTATATTTTCGAAATTCAGTACTGTAGCTTGTAACTTCTGATGTAGAAGCGAAAGATTCAGCCAGAATTTCTGATCTCTCGTCTGTTGTAGAGATATCCTGCCTTTCCAATGGAAGATTGGAGATTGTATGCTTGGATATCTCCCACGTAAAATCCGAATTTTTTTTCCACACCAAACTAGGACTCGAGTTCCTAATACGTGTAGAAGCAAACACGATTCAAGAATTTTCTTTGCTTTTTTTCTGAATTCTCCTCGCTTCAGCTTTGGCTTTTTGATATGTGCAATCAAATTGAGGGTAGTTGGATATTTCCGGAATCTATTCCATGCACGACTTTTTGTTTTTGATGTTGCACATTCTGCATTCCACCAAGAGTTGTACCGTGCCTGCCTTGCCTTACTTATTTGAGGTATATAAGACAGCATCTATTGTCAGGGTTTCTATTAATTGCTTTATCCAGTTTGATTAATTGCATATATTTACTCCAATTAGCTTTTTTTTAAAATTCCATAACGTTCTCGTTTCATCTGTAAGAGTCAATTGTGTCTGTATGGAATATACCATCGAAAAATGATCGCTAGTGTAAGGATCCTTTAATACACATCATTCCATACTGGGATAAATTGATGGAGAACAGATTAAGTCTATTACAGAAGTGATGCCTGTAGCCAAACTGATATGAATGTGAGACCCAGTGTTCAGTAAATTTAGATGTTATTCTTCTAAGAAAGCTTTGATTAAATTACCTCTACTCTCCATGTGAGAAGATCCGCACAAATGATTATGGGCATTCGTATCCCCCATGAGGCAATAGGGAGGTTTCCGAAAATATGAATGTTTATTTTCGATCTGGAGAGAAGAAGATCGAGTGGATGATAAAGGGATGTGATTGTGATAGAAATTCCAATGGCTATTTTCACTGCTACTAAATTGGTTTTTAATGTTATTTGCTTAGCTGGTGTAGTTGAATTCACCAGAATTACCATACCTCCTTTGCCAGTTGTATTATCATTTCTGTCTCTCGGGAAAAGTGTAAGTTTTGAAATGTGGGTGAAGATTGTGGTGTTAGATGGGTCTCCTGAAAGCAAATGCAGCCTGGTTTTTATTGCTGAATATTATCTTTTATTTCAAATGGTTTTCCACCTAAATCACAACAGTTCCATCGTATAATATTATGCTGCATTATTTAAGTCTCAAGACTTTGTTGAATCTGATTGCGCTTTTCAGTTTTTTCGTTTATTATATTTGGATCTGTCTTTCTTCAGAAAATTAGGACGGGGTGCATCAATATATTCTGCAGGGTGAAGTTCTAGTACATTCTCTGCCTGTTCATTAGTATCCATTTCGTCTACATTTGTATGTTTCTGATTACACTGTTTACTAGATGGTGTCTGCTTTGTTTTCGAAGATGTCAATTCTGATTTCTGCTTTTTATGCACAGAAATATCCTACTTTATATCACCGGATGTTTCATGTGAAATTGTTTTTTTAATGAACAGTATTTTATTCAGTCTGTAGTTTGATTTGGAGGTATTGTCACCTCCGTTTGAGTGGTTATAGTTTGCTGTCGTTTCACTGCTGAAGCATAGGAACGTGAAGGTTTGGCTGCAAGTATCTGTTTTCTTGCTTCGGGATAAGACACTATTTTCTATCTTGAATTTCTGTATTTGTTTTCCCAATATCCGCATGTGTTTTAGAAAGCAGGGTGATGTCCGTGACAGTTTGGGCAGAGTGGTGAAGTAGAGGTGCAGTTTACTTGATGTGTTCTTTTGATCCACAGAGTGGACAGATGGGATCACTGCGACATGTCGCCTGAGAGTGTCCGTATCGCTGACAGTTGTAACACCTTATTGGATTTGATATATATGGACGGATTTTGCACTTTAAATATCCTGCTTTAACTGAATGGGGAAGAAAAGGATTGTCAAAGGAAAGATGAAATTCTCACTCGCGCTGGAGTGAGAATTTCATCTTTCTTCACCATTTTATCCTCCTAACGTGTATTACTTGTTGATCTGTTAGCTCATGTAGCAGATCTCCCTCTGACACCATTAAAAGGTCCTATTCTGTAGTAACACCCTTTGATGTATTCAGGGAGTTATGTGGGGTAATTTCAACTGATAGCCCCGCAAAGGTCTTTGTTTTAAGCAATTTCTCAGACTGATGACTCAGTGAGATTTCTACTAAGATCACCTGATCGTAGCGTTTTATTTTTTGGTGAGCCAATCATGGACTCTAGTCTTCTGAACTAAGAATGGTAATAGTTTACCAACGGGTTGTTTTGTTAAGGAATGTATCATCAAGTAAAAAGGAGCATTAGGCTGAAGATTGTTGATTTTCATTCTTTTAGCCTGAGACATGTTCAGCTGTGTCATCACTTATATTGCAGTTAACTTTTGTCTATTTTTAAACTCCTTTTAGTCCTGGGTGGGGTCTTTTCACCCAGGTCCCGGCAGAAGTAATGCCACCAAGTGAATAAATAGAAAGAAAAAAAGAAAGGTTACTTTCCTTTCTGGAAACTTCTTCCTTATGCTTTAAGAAATAAACCACTTTTATATATTAGAATAAAGGAAGAAAAACGTCTGAACTCAAAGGGAAAAATCTCTCTAATGTAATCGCAGTAGAAGTCGCAGGGAAGATAGCTTGGCACCGAGGCTTGATTTCCTTGTGCTTGTTTTCCAATGTTCAACTTTTGGTTTAATTTCATTTAATTTATTTGAAGTTTGTTTTTGCCAGAGTTGTTGCCACCATGTCAGAGAGCAGTTTTGGATGATTGGTTTGCAGTCTTTATATGGAACTGGGAAACATTGTTTGTGGAGGTTAGTTGTTGATTTTGCAGTTCTATCAGCTTCATTTCCTTTTATCCCTTTGTGTCCTAGTATTCAGCAGAAAAGTATTTCTTGTTTTTCTTTTGTTAAGTCTGTTAATATCTGTAATATCTGTTTAATTTGCACGAGAACTGGATGGATTATATTGTTTGTTGTTTGTATTGTACTTAATGAATCAGAGTATATTACTGTTCTCAAATGATATGTGGTTCTGAAGGGTTATCTGGGGCACTTCATCCTTAGTATTACACAGGAACGAAGAAAGCATCATTGAACCTTCAGAGACAGCTAATATATTAGGAGAAACATTTTCCAAAGTATCATTAAAACAATCATACCTTTGTATTTAACCTATAAAGAAAAAAACAGAATTAATATTTACACTAGACAACATATATGTTCTGAATGCACCAGTAGCAATACGAATGGCTTCATGATGGATGGGGTCAAGCTAACGAACAGCGCTATTTCTGGCAGATGCATATACCTGAGACCCATAATCTAATTTTGAGCGTACAAGTGCACGGTATAGACGGAGTAGAGTGACTCGGTCTGCACCCCAAGAGGTAGAAGAGAAAGAGCGGAGAATGTTAAGCCCTCTCGTGCACGTTGTGCGTAGCTGACGAATGTGTCGAACAAATGTCAGCTTTTTGTCAAAAATGAGTCAAGAATTTCATCTCGGATACAACTGGAATGGTGCTTTGTCCAAGTCGTAATTCAGGCTCAAGGTGGAGATTTCGTTTGCGACAAAAAATGAACGCAAACTGTCTTCTCCGGCGAGAACCTGAAACCATTGGTCGTGGCCCAGGAGTTAAGACGGTCAATACCTCGTTGCAGCTGTTTCTCAATAACCCTCATATTGCATGATTTGAAAAATTATGCTGAAGTCATCAACGTAGCGTGCACAGTTTATAGTTGGAGGAAGTTGTTCGGAAATTGTTTATTTTAATGGCAAAAAGCGTGACACTTAAAACAGATCCTTTTGGTACCCCCTCCTATTCGCAAAAGGACCGGGAAAGGGTGGATCCTACAAGAACTTGGAAATAAAGGCAGGATAAAAAAAAATTTAATAAAGACGGGAAGGTGACCTCTTAGACCGAGATTGTAAAGGTCTTTTAAAATACCAAATCTCCAAGTTGGTAACTTGGTACCAAGTTGTGTCGTACGCTTTTTCCATGTCAAAGAAGATGGACACCAAGTGTTCTCTTTTTAGGAAAAGATCTCGGATAGATGTTTCCAGTCTAATTAAGTGGTCCAGTGTGAACCTGTTTCTTCGGAAGACGCACTGAAAGAGGGAAAGAAGATCATTCGATTCTAAATACCATAAGAGACGAGCATTGATCATTCTCTCCAATATTTTGCACAGACAGCTGGTCAGAGCAATAGGGCGATAGTTTTTCGGAAATTTAGGATCCTTTCCTGGCTTGGCAAAAGCAAGAATAGTTGCCTTGCGCCAGGTATCCGGAAAATGCTCTTCAAGAAAGATTCTATTGTACAGGAAGAGCAGACGGTTCATGGATTCTGGTGAAAAATGTTTGATAATTTCATAATGGATGTTGTCTGGTCCAACAGCGGTAGCATTTGTAGGGGCAAGTGCTGTTTTCAGCTCATGGATGATAAATGGCCCATTATATGGGTGGAAACCCTTCGATGTGAATTTAAGGGCCTGTTTTTCAGTTTTGTTTTAAGACCAGAAACCTGTCTGGGGAGTAAGATGATGTTGCAGAGATGTTAGAGAATGTTTCCCCAAGAGCATTGGCTATTGCAGTAGAGTCCACAATAGTACATACATTATATTCAAAGACCGATGAGGGGTGTGCTGTGTATTTTCCCTTCATTTTCCGGATTTTTTCCCAGACCACCTTAGTGCTGGTCGTCTGGGTCATGTGAAACGGATCCACGATTCCTTTTTAATCTGACGACGGATTTAGCGTGCTTTGGCCCGCGCACGTTTAAAGGCTAATAGGTTGACGTGGTAGGATATCGACGAAATATCCCCCCCCCCATCTTTGTTTTGAGCCTTTTTAGCTGCTGTGCATTCTGGATTCCACCATGGTTTTGGAAAGAGAGTAAACCGCATGCACGTTTTTGGAATTGTAGTTGCAGCTGCATGGACAATATTTTCTGTTATATACGTAACTGCATCATTGATAAGCTCCTGACTGACTGCAGAGTTGTGAAACCTTGCCAAGTGTTGTAAGGCACTCCAGTCAGCCTGATCAATCTTCCACCGCGGTAAACTGACAGGAAGACAAGGTCTCCCAGTAAGTAAGGTGGTTATCACGGGGAAGTGATCACTTCCATACGGGTTCTCCTCGACCTCCCAAGTAAGTGAAGGGAGAAGAGAAGGGGAGCTGATAGAAAGAACAACGGCAGAAAACGAACGGGTAGGCATGTGGAAAAAGGTGGTTGTTCCCACATTAAGAAGGGAGGGGTCATCGTTAGTGAGCAACGCTCTATGACTCGTCCCCTTATATTGATGCTAGCACTACCCTACAGGGTGTTATGCCCATTAAAGTCCCGAAGAAGTAAGAAAGGAGGAGGCAACTGCATTACGAGGTCATCAAGGTTTTTCTGGCAGATATCAGTACTAGGTGGAAAATATATAGAGCAAACGGTTAGTAAAAACCCCACTGTTATTCGCGTTGCTACTGCCTCTATGCTGGTAGTTAGTCGCAGAGGCTGAAAAGGAGTATGGTTGCCCACAAGGATTGCGACTCCTCCATGAGCGGGGCCATCCCCAAATCTATCCTTGCGAATGATATCAACGTTATGCATCCCGGGGTCATCATTTGCCTTTAGGTAAATCTCGGTAAGCAAAAGCAAGACGATTTTGTGCTTTTGCAGGAGTGCCTTGATGTCTTCTGCATTTTACCGGAATCCACGACAATTCCATTGTAGGAATGTAGCCATTATTTTTGGCTTGGTGGTTCCTTCAGGCAGGTTCCGAGGGCTTACTTTTGTCAGTCTTAGATTTATCCTTTCTGGGGAAGTATGGACGCCGCTCCCTGTCCATAACCTCGTCAGCAAAGAGTTCCAAGACTGTTTCTTCATGTACCTGCTCCTCCTCAAAATCCATTTTTTCCTGAGAACTAGGATGTATATCAGATTTCTTATTCTTTTCGCCAGAAACTTTTCTTACTGGTGGTGCATTAGGAGGTACAGATACTGGAGTGGCAGCTGATTGGTCCTTTTGTGCGGGTTTTATTGAACTTAGCAGGTAGCGAGTAATAGGAGTGAATGACTCCTTTGGTGGTATAGTCATTTCTGTCTGAGTTCGAATGGAACATCTCCCTGCTACCTTATGAGCGTAGGTTGGTTTATTTGTATTTAAAGGTTTCACCGTTTTCCTTGCCTCTTGATAAGATATGTTCAGCACTGCCTTAAGTCGTCGAATTTTTTTCTTGTTTCCACCTCTGGCATGCTCTTGAGTTGGCCGGATGTTCTTCTTGGCAGTTAATGCAGGTTGGTTTTTCAGCTGAAAATGATGTTGTTTCGTGGTCCCTTGCACCACACGGAGCGCATACAAGGGCTCCACAAGAAGCCATCTGTGAGTATCCGTATTTCTGGCACTTGAAGCACCGTAACTGATTTGGAACATACGGACGCACTGGGCAGTTAATATAGCCAGCTTTTGATTTCATGAGGAAAAGGGGTGAATTGAATGTTAAGATGATATTTCTGGTGGGAACTAATTTCCCATCCTTACGCATAAATATGCGTTTAACAGCTGTCACTCCCTGTGGTTTTAACTATGAACAGATTTACTCTTCAGTCACATCCCATTCCGCGATGAGTTCAGTGTCTTGTGGAGGGTTATAGTGACAGGAATTCCCCCCGATAGATGTAGCACGGAGGAGCTGTTCTGAGTGTATATCACTTCTGGTTTCTACAAGTATGTCACTCGAACGAAACCGTTTGACATACAGACTTAGGAGAACCTGCCAACCCTTCCAAACCCTTCTGGATAAAAGGATGCCATTTTTCCTATAGGCTTCTCACTAGCCGAGTGAGTTATCAGGAACCAAGGTGTTGGACCTCATATAACCTCCTTTTTCTGTCTTTTTGCAGAAGTGACGTTCTCTTGGTCAACGGTTAAATTTTCAGTTAGGGTCCGGGGCCGTAGAAGAAATTATTTTTTTATCAGGATTCATGAAGTTTTTTTTAAGTGGTTCAGTGTGCGGGCTCCCACCCACCACGGAGCCCAAAGGTACGCCCACTACTCGGCATGCAATAAATGCGTTCGGGAGTAGAACGCCAGGGCTACTCAGACACATCATACCCGCACTGTCGCCGGGCCTTCCAGGACCTGCCGTCTTGTCGAAGCAGGCGCGCCAAAGTGATATATTTAAGCTGGGCCCTTCGACCACCAGGATCCCCCTTTCCGAATTTCCACGGGTCACAGCGCACGGCAAACACACCGGATTCCATTGAAGTTAGCCTGGAACCTAGGCTGTGGGCGTTGGATCCTAATCTGGAAGTCCAGCAGCCTCACTGGAAAGTCCCCTCACCACGTACAGGTGCCCACGTCGAGGGGCAGTTTAAAGGGAAAAATATGGTCTTAGTCGCTGATGCTCCTAAAACCCTATTATAATAACAACTGTTGGAAATAACAAGTTCTCAATATAATCAATGTGGGATAAGAAACAGTAACAATGGCAATTTTACGCTCTGATTATTTAAAATTGCTTCTAATATTTCAGGAAAGCTCCTTCTTTTCATCAAAAAGAAATTGATGTAAATTAGTTAGTCCTTAACCAAGCAATGGAAAATAAAGCTAAGTATCTAGGAGGAATATATAGCTTCCGAAATACATTTCCAGTGAGTATAAATATTCCATTCGCTATTGCATCAAACCTTTATCTTAAATTTCTGCACGCTCCACGATACTACCTCATTATATTTGGCTATCAATCGAGTCTGACTGCCATTATCTACATTTAGAGGCATCCTTGATCTTTCAGCTGCCATTACGGAACACCAAAATCAATTACTTAAGTCGGAAAAATTCTTATTTCACTCATAAAAATAATAAAGTGGATTCATTTCTAGCATGGGAAAGAGCTATAAAGCGAGTTTATCTTTCTTTTCTCTCTCCTTATAATATTAAATTTCATATAATTCGCTGCATTATTTAGTATGTTTTTCTCGAACCTTGTTTACTGATGTCAGAATCGTTTTGAAATGAAAGAAAGTCTATCGGTTAAGGAGAAACCGAATTCCCAATGCGATTATGAAATTCTTCTGTTCCATTTTTGTTTTGACAGTTTCCGTGGTTGTTTTTGTTGTTTGAGAACAACATTTTGTATGATTCAATTGCCAGAATTGGTCTTATCTCGATGGATGTTAGAATGCTATGACTCTGCATTATAATCATGCAGTTCCTACAGAAACGTGACTTTATTTTCATTTCTTTGAACTTCTCAAATATCATAAACAGCATCCACGTTCAGATGCTATTTAGGAAACAGAACTGGACCAAATTCTCCAATAATATCACTTGTGTTCGTATAGTACACGGAAAGAAAAGAAAAACAATGTAGAGTTGACCTGGATTTGCATCAGAACTCAATGTTTTCACATGCTACTAAAAGCCATCGGATATTTTAAATTCATGATTACGGTAAGTGGCGAAAGCACGAGGCCTTCTGGAATCCAGAGGACATTTTATTTTGGAACCCGTTATAAAGATTACGTAGGTTATATATTTCAAAATAACTGCCACCATCAATCAGAAGACTGGGCTGTTTGCAAGCTCAGAGTTTTAAGGATACCATCTAAACTGATTTCACCAATATAAATTCTCCAACAATAGCAATTAACCACAAAAATCCACTGTTAGCTTCATTAATCAGCTTATGTGGGTTAGATATAGTAATTCAACGCAAGTTTTGTTAATTATTCTCTAAACAAAGATTCATTCTCATTAACTGGAGCAATTCTTTGCTGAGAACAGTATCCCAGCAAACAGTGGCTTAGTCAACAATTGCTTAAACTACATATCTATTTAACAGTAAACAAAACAGAAGTTGTTCATCAATGAAACACCCTTCTATCAGAGCAAGCCATCGTTTTCTGCTTATCAAGCTTCTGCTATATGAGAGATTACGCGCATAGAGCAACATCTCTCATTATATACCATTCCAAATCAGTAAGAATTAATGCATAAATATTTACTGAGTAACTTAAGAGACAAACTCTTAATATAAATCTTCACTCAAGGATCTCATTCCAAAGTGAAGTTAATTAATAAAATGTCATTTAAAAATCCCACCGCATTGTTGTTAGCGTCGATATTTCACTGTGAAAGCCAATATAGCATTTGAGTTTAAGACGTGTCCTTTGTATGTGTCGGTTTCCAAGAAGAGTCTCCTCTTTGGAAGATTATGAAATCACTAAAAAGAAAAACACTCAGAATAATGGTCCCATTCAGAAATAGGGTCATTAATTTAAAGGACTGTATTTGATTGTTTTGCTGTTGCGCCTTAGCTTAGTTCATTTTCAAATGAACAGCATCCTTTGAAATTAATATTAATGACAGCAATTCGTTTACAGTTGTTATGAGGAAAATATAACTGTATTTTGAATAGCGAAAGAAATATCATTTATTAACAACGTTTAAATTGGTATACACTTCAAAAATAGCTTAAGACTGAAAATAGACTCAAGACATTTCCCAAACATGTTCCTTTTTACGAACAGTAACTCTTTAAAACGATTATTATTGAAAAGGAGAAATATTCAATGAAGTATTCTGTCCTCAATTTTGTTTTTTTCTATTTAATTCACAAAAACTACGTGCACGTTGGCAAGACTCTGCATGGGCACACAACCAACAAGTTAAACCAAACCAAAACAGTAATTATTCATTGGCGGTCTAGTCAGCACAGGGTTCACTGGGAATAAGTAGTCCTTGCTCTGCTACAAATAGGACATCGTCACTTGATGAGCAAGGGCTTCTTCCTCCCGGGGAACCCTGCGCTGACTAGACTGCCAATGAATAATTGCTATTTTGGTTATGTTTAGCTTGTTAGTTGTGTGCCCGTGCCGAGGGCCCTGCCAAAGTGCATATAGTTTTTTTGTGAATTAAATGCTTGTAGTTTGAATAGGTAACTAATAAGCGCGTGTGATTCTGTAGTGTTGCTGATTGGTTGCAGCATTAGCCAAGTCATTGCCTCTGATATTCGCTTTTGCTGTAACCTTTAGCCACGTTTGTATCAAAGTTCAGGAACCGTCGTGTGATTTTCACGCCTGGTGGAACCTACAACTTTAATTCTGTGTCTGCCTTTTAACAGCCAAAAACCCCTATAAAGTCAACCCAGCAGAAGTTGGGTTGACTCTGTAGGGATGTCCCCCCCCCTATCCTTTCTATTTCCAAGTTCTGTCCTGTTGATAGTGAGGTCTTACCTTCATAGGTCTTACCTTCTGCGTGTGTGTTATGGGGGTTTATCGGCGCATAAGCTGCTTTTGGCTATAATGCGCCTATTCACATGAAAATGCTAAAAACAAAATTTAAGCATAGCTAAAAACAATTTAGGCAAACAGCTTGGTTGCATTTACAGAAATATTTTAAAATTTATCATAAAGTCCAATTATTTTCAGATAAGAGAAAAACTCGTTGATGCTTGCATCATCTCCAATAATATGTTGTAATGTCATTGGTTCTCGTAGATTTCTCAGGGAACACAACACGGATGTTCTGTCCTGTTGATAGTGAGGGCAGTCAATCAGAATATGTTTGACTGTTAAATTTTCTGAACAGTATGGACATTGAGGAGGATCTTCGCCTCGGAGCAGATGGAGGTGGGTCAGATATCTTTCCTTCTGCCGTGACCCACCTACTCAAGGCAGTGACGGACAACAGGGATGCCTGGGTTTCCAAGCGCCCCGCTTGCGCGACTAAGAGGCCAAATCAGCATAACACAACCAACATCACACTGCACAAACCCAACGCTTAATCTGGCCTTTGCAGTGAACTGTATGCAGTACAGAAATGCTACGCGGAATTTGGGGAGACCCTCGGTGACGCCACTCAATTAACACTGTCTCCTCTTCAGATGTTTAAGGAGATGCATTTACACTCACGATGTATTTACTTTTATTGTAGTACATTCAAGAGATGTCACTGGGAGAAGCAGTTCCGAATGTCGTACTGCGGAAATTTGCACTAAGATGTCACCTGATCTAAGTTGTGTTGATGATTTCGGAGAAATACCAACCCTTCAGAATGAAGAAGCGTGACAGTTTACAATTTTTTTCTTCTATTGAATGCATAATAAGATAATGAGGTAAAGCGAGTGGTGCAGATTCATCTCGTTCCTTAGCAATTGTTAATTTTCTTCTGTTTCATGTTCAAGTAGGAACCTGGTAGGAGTCCCAAAAGAAATAAGATTTAAATTACTCCTACGAGATAAAAGGGGGATATCTTTAAGGCTCTCCACCCATATGGAACCCCCACAAGGGACGCCCACTCACGTACAGCTGTTCAGGGATCCAACGAAAGAACAGGAAATTCAGTTCCTTCAACCAAGACTGAATTAATTGCACTTCAATTAAAGTATTGTTGAGTATAGAAACTAAGCTTTTTTTTAGTTTTAACTTATTTTTCTATCGTAATTGTACAGTATCGGCCTTTTATTTTATTGATTTCATACAAGAACGTAGTAATAATAAAATGTTTATTTTATTTTGCTGGTTAAAATATGTTGAGCGATTTTAGAAGCCCTAAGACTCCCCAAGTCTTCATTTTAATCAGCAATTGTCTAAAAGTTCCTCGAACTAACCTCTGCAAATAAGCGAGGAATCCACTACGTAGTCATGTTTTTAAGACACGAGATAAATGAGTTTAAAGTGCATTTCAAGATGGTTTTAGGCTTAAATTATAAGACGAAAAAAGAACACTTGATGTTCTTAAGTATAGAACAGCCTGAATTAGACAACTCAACATCGGCAACCGAGTCTTGTTAAATGTAACTCCATTTACCGTGACTGTAAAAAATAAAGTTTTGCCATTCTCATTTACTTTGTTCTGGGTTTAATTAAGAGTTGTCGCCGTTTTGGAGTTTGCTGTCACCTTAAAAAGCTGATAACTGTCGCCAATGCTCAGGACACTACAGGAGTAATTAAAACTGACTTTTAGCAATTGTCGCATGCTTGTAGTCTCCAAATAAGAACAGATTCCTATTGATTGGGCGATTTTCTAAGGCGATATATATTGCAACCTCCACAGGGTATTTTACATCCTTCCTAAAGATAATTTAAAGTCTCATCTTTTTGAAAACAGTCTTAAGAAAATGTAATCACAGGCATTAAAGGAAAACTACAGTGTTTAATTTTTAGGGGTTAGTCTGTTATTTAGACTAACCGCGAACACATCTCCAATCACATGATCATTAGGTCGTACCACCCCTGTCCCCACAAGGGACAAATGTCTTCTCTCCCAGGGCTAAAAGGAGAAAAAAAACATATGTGGGTCTACAAATCCTACTCAAACGAATAAACATGACAATGACTCCATCTAGTCTTCTGTGAAGAGTCCGAAAAACAGACATCGTATAGACTCTTGACGCTCTTTTCCTTACATTTCCACCATAGGAGGTTTCCCTTTCTCTCATTGAAAAATGTGTTGTAAGCGTGGCAAACTCTCCAAAAATAATTTAAAACTGAAATCAAGCCATCTACTATTTGGAGAAATGGCCAGCTAGTACAAGTAAGATCTGGAAATCTTAATTGGTACTGAGACTGCCTTGGAATATCCAGAATGGATATGCTTTGATTCAGCATATCGTTAATTAAGCAAACCACTGCCACCTGTCTGGAGAGAAATTATCATGCACGATGGGTCTATGGAATCGTGTTGCTTGCGTCACACACAAGGGCGTCCGTTGGCGTGTTGCATCAGACATTTGGTTTAATTCGACGAATACATTCGTTTTCAGTCTGTCAGTATCCAGCCAAAGTGGTGTTATTAATCTTTATTGTACGTAAAGGTACGATACAATGCGCCCATCACATGTATAGTAATATAATAAGACATGTTGTGGTTTATCACAACCCTGCTTTCTGAGAGAATCATTCTTCTTACAGCGGATCAAGATATAATCTCAAGAAAAATCACTGCGGGACTTCCCCATGGCGGAGTCCTCTCCGGAGCATTATTTACTGCAGTCATTATTCCGTTTGTGCAACAGAGAGAAGACAATCTGCTATGCTGACGATATTAAAGCTACACACCCAGATTAACCCAGGCGAACATATCTCAAAAATTAATGAAAAGATCAATCGAAAGTTACAACTTAGGATCCTATCTCCATCAATTTGGACTACTTATTAATCGTGCAAAATCAGCCCAAATTGTCTTTCCTTTGAAGCACTAACCCACTGAAGTTCAAGCTTCTCTAGGTGGCATTCTCCTTCCAGTGGAAAATATACATACGAACTTGGGAGTCGTCTTCGATTGCAAAATAATCTTCAAGCCCCACATTGATAAACTCATAACAAAATTCTTAAAAATGCGGTGGATTACCAAACAACTACTCCACGTTAAAGATCTGAATATGACTCGGCGGTACGTATACACCTCTGTATACTCCATCGTGTTATACGCCTCAGAAATATGGGCATCTGCAGCCGCCACGAATATAAAGCGCGTGTACTACTCCGAACAGTGGCTCCTTCGTTGGATCACACAAACATCATCGTCCATCTCAGCACAGAACAACTGCGATGGCAACCGCACTGAACTTTACTCGACTGCCAAACCTTATAATGGAAATACGCCTCACCCTAACTGCCAAAATGACCACTGGAATAATCTCGGAGCCAAACATATGGGAACTGTGCAGCTGGAGAATCCCTCACCCCGGACTGAGGTCAGCTCCAACACTTATAGCCAATCATAATAGACTAGCCCTTAGCGACCGTTTTCTCCCCAAGTAGATGCGTATCACTGTCCAAGCAATCGAAGGCGACCTCTACAAATTTGTCAAGGATCACAAATACCGGAGAGAGATCCTTGATGACCTAAACTCAACCAGGCAAACTGCACAGTAATGTCGCAGTATAATAAATTTAAAAAAAGATGTCTGTATAATATCTTTATGAGTATATTGAGAATAAATTAAATGAAACTTATTATATTGTTGGCCCTAGGGATGAACCCGAATTTCGATGTGGGCCCCAACCCTCAAGGCCTTTGTCCACCAGCCAGTGTGAAGCCCCCTGGCATTCCTGCTGTGAAGGGTACATTGTATACATCCTTTTGTACACAATAAAGATTATATGTATTTAAGAAGATAACACTGATAATTATACTACCCGACAATTTTTTCTTCATGCCTCTGGAACGAAAGTTGGTTATTCTGAACAAAATGAATGTCCTGATTATGAAAATATCAATCTTTTACTTCTGTCACGTCTACATCAAATGATATACGCATTTTTTAAATTCTTGTTTTTATACAATATCAGCATACATGGTTGTAATTATTACACATACACAATATATGTTACTTAGACATGTTTCCCACTCAATTATTTCCTTTTATACTGCAGATTGCTTTCCTGTTTAAGGACTCAACAGTAATCTCCCTCATGGCAGAGTCCCAGCGACTTTGATATCATTTTTCCATTGCAGATATGTCCTGTTGGAAGCGCTCTCCTTGTTCATCACTGACATCTGCAAAGTTTTCAGGAAAGAAATCCAGATGGGAATGAAGGAAATGCATTATCAATGACATTCGGCACCCCATGTTCTTGTAACATTTCAGCAAGTTAGTCACCAGTTGCTCATAGTTCTCTTCTTTTCTCTGTCCGTAATAATCACTACTGAAAATCATAATAATCACTACTGATGCAAATGCTAAATCAAGTCTATGCATAGTTCTACAACAGATGGGAGAGGTTGTCTGCTTGAAGAATTCATATTTAATCACAATTTATATGTGATGAATATATCCAATCAGCCGGCCACATTCTCTGGACCCATGGGTCAGTCCAACATTGATACAACTATAGTAACTTCTGGCCTACGACACTACATCTATGATTGGCGGGTCATTTCTGACTGGACATCTAGTGACCATAGAGTTCTCCTTTTATGTAAAAAAAATTAAAACTTCAGTTAGTCAATATCGAGTGCCTGGGTTGGTTCTATTCTCACTGAAAACAATTGATTGGTCTGCGTTCGATGCATCAATTCTTGTGGACTTCTCTGTGATAAGGCAAGGTCAGGAAAATCGGGAAATTCTAACCCGTGGGGTTTACTATATAAACTGTTACGTGACAAATTCAGGTATGGGGAAGTGTTTAATACTGTAACCACGGATATCAGTGAGACTATTGGTTGGAAGGACTCCGTTGAGATAATTTTAAGTAGGTTATTTCCAACTGACGATCCTCAGGAAGATACTGAATATCAAACTGGTATACGTAGATACAATCGGCTCTATGTAGCTAGAGAACATACTGCGGAGTTTACGATGGAAGAACTTACAAGAGAGTTTTGAAGAAGCTTAATCTCGCAAAATTTCCTGGAATTGATTTAGTTGAGAATATATTTATAACGAGGTTCTATAAAACGTTACCTAATATCCTTTTATTGATGTATAACAAATGTCTAACAGAAGGGCTGTTTCCAACGCAGTGGAAGATTGCATTGTTGAAGTTAGTGAGAAAACCTGGGAAGCCACTATCTGAACCTAAATCATAACGCCCTATCGCTCTTTTGGCAAACCTTGGTAAAATTCTTGAAAGGTTAATGGCATTACGGGTAACCGACCTGCTAGTGCAGCAGGATATGATATCGCCTCAGCAATATTGGATTCACTCTCCTGTGAAGATTGTCTAGTGGTATTTCGAATGCATATTGAGAATTCTACATCTAAATATGAATTAGCAATCTACGTTGTTTCGAAGGGGTATTTGATACAGTTTGGTGGAAGGCATCGATGGCTCAGTTAAGAAACGCTGATTGTTCCAAGGAATTAAATATGCTTTTCAACAGTTACTTTTCAAATAGATATGTGCTAGTGAAGTCCAAGCACTTTGAGCTACGAAAACAGGTTGTGAGAGGGGTGTCCTCAAGGCTTCGTCTTGGGACCCCTTATTTGGAACCTAGTCTTACAGAATTGGTTGGTTCGCACATTCCTTAATTGTAAACTGCTGGCATTTGCAGATGATCTGACAATTATAACTACAGGACGATCTCGCTCACTCTTAGAATAGAGAGCTAGTAGTGTGCTGACAGACTTGAGCTTGACAGACTTAAGCACTCTTGGGCTCAAAGCTATAAGCTTGCTATTAGTCCTTACAAAACTAAATGATGTTATTTAAAACAGCTTTGGATATAAATCGACCTCCTCAGATCAAGTTGTACAGTTACCTATGGTCCTTGATACAAAATACCTGGGAATTATTGTGGACAGTAAGTTATTTCACCAGCACTTATTATATTTAAGCAATAAAATCAGGAAATTCTGGTGTAATCATTAGAATTTCAAAATCTGACTGAGGCCTATCACATAAAACGCTCTTTCTGTATTACAAGGCAGTATTCCTTCCTATAACTATGTACGCTGCAGGAGTCTGGTTCCAATCAGTTAAAATAGCTACGTTTCGGGCTAAAGTAAAAATTTCATACAGCGCATCTTGGTATTCTAAGAGTGTGCTGAACGGTTACCACTGGCGCGCTGCAGGTGTTGGGCCCGAGCGCTACCCTTCAATCTACATTTGTTGTAACGTGGTTTTTGCTACCGTATTAAGAGGGAAATTCCTACAGATCTTTTTGGTATAGAAATAAATATTCGCTCTGACTGTAGAGGCGAAAAGAAACGAAGTATGAATGAAATAATCCATTTATGGCAGACAAGATGGGATACCATACCTACTGGAAGAATGACCAACTTGTTTATCCCAAACGTGACTTTTTTTCAATGATAAAAAAAGTTCGCAATTGGATTACACCTTAGTTTACAGTCGTCATTTTTGTTAACAGGGCACGGGTCAATGAATGAGAAATTATATGCATTAGGACTAAGCAACACGGACCTTTGTTTTTGCAGGACCAGGGAAGGCTGACAGCATATACTAATGATTGTCGAATATATGACAATGCCAGGACAGCGATACGTGAAATTCTTGAGAGTATAGTTCCAGGAGAGGCAGCTATATTTTTAAGAGACTGTAGTAAGTTTCAGATGTTCCAGGTATTTGCTAAAGAAGTGTTTGAACTAAGGAAAAGTATGATTCCAGTGATACGAGGTTGATCAAATCCATCTGGCTGGAGGCACCGAAGTGTTTTTATGCTGCCGTTCTTAATGGTTGCACAACTGGAAGATCTACTCTTTTCTTTATCTCTCTCTTTTTTTCCCCCTTCGATTCCTTTTGGGAGTTTTTTTCCGTTTTTATTTTATATATATATAATTTTTATACTGCGAGCTATGCGGCATAGTCCATTACCAATGGGGTAATCCTAATTCAGCGATCATTAATTGTAGATGGTATAAACTACTTCTAAATCAGCAAAATCGTATCGGACTAGACCTTAAAGGAACTAATGTAACACAAAGTGTTATAATAAAATTGTCGAATACCGTATAAAGTTAAGAATTAAACACACATCACAGAGGTGTAATAATTATTACTAGAAATTACTTTGGCCGGATCAAGAACCCGACCAAACCGATGATCACCAGAATCATTGGCAGTCGTATCTTTTCTAGTAACATAATGACAGTTGTCTCATTATTACCTTCCACCAAACAGAACAAATGTTTCTTTCAGGATTTTCAGATCACCAGGCGACCTCAGTGGTCATAAACCATTATGGGGTCACTAAGTTTAGAGAAGCGAAGTCAACTTATTGAAAATGTTTGACAAAAGCTCTCGTTGTTAAATACTAGTAAACAGACATATACCGGCCTGCCTACAGTGCAGGTAGATAGATAGATCAGCAACTGATCTCTTTACATACTTCCCAGTATGTTACTAATCCACCCGTTAATTAATTAGTTCCGGACGATCCATTAGTGACTTATCTGCGATATTTCAGAATCTCTGACATATTACTCAGCCAGTTTATACGGACCGAACACCTGATTTAATAATTAACGAGGGGATTATCCAAATGTACTGATATAATTAGTGACATTAGCATTAGCAGATGTATAAGATGCAAGAAAGCAAGCTTATGCAGCATCAGCCAAAAAAAAACAAATAAAAAAAAAACGCTCACATTTCACCCCTCCATTCATTCCAAATGCCTGTCCAGCTCAGCCTTAAATTTATTTAGGCTATCAACTTCCACAACAAAAGATGGAAGTCTGTTCCACCAATCAACTACCCACTGTCTAAAGGCAAATTTCCGCACATCAATTCTACAACTGTCTTTCCTAAATTTGAATCGGTGCTCCCTCAGGTTCTTAGTCTGAACAAGAGGAAGAATCCCATCAGCATTCAGCTTGCTCAACCCATTCAAGGCCTTATTCACCTCAATCAGACCACATCGCAGTGCCTACTCTCCAGGCGCTGCAATTTGCAGAATTTAAGCCTTTCTTATAAGAGCACCCCTTTGTTCCCCTCACCCACTTGTTGCCCTTCTTTGGACCCCTTCTAGCAACTCTACACCCTTCCTAAAATGAGGCCTCCTCCAGACCTATAAACAGTACCCTGGATGTGGCCTGACCAATGCCTTGTATAACAGGATAATCACCTCCCTGCTAGCAAGATTACAAAATAATCATCTCCCTGTCCCTGCTAGCAAAATTCCTATATATCATTGACAATACTCCATGACCTGCCCTAGCAGCCCATCTGCACTGCTCAGCGAACTTCATATTTGACCGCACAATTACCCCCAGGTCTTTTTCACTTTCCACTTCCCTGAGTGTAGTACCAGAGTTGGTGCGTTTCTCTTCGGTTACTTCTACCCAAATGCAGTACTTTGCATTTGTCAATGTTAAACTTCAGTTGCCACTTCTCAGCCCACTTTCCCAACTTATCTAGATTCAGTTGGAGTAGCATACTGTCTTTACCAACCCTGCCGACCTTTGTATCATCTGCAAACTTGGACATTAAACCTGATATATTTTCATCAATATCACTGATCAATATACAAAACAATGGGCCCAACAACGAACCCACCTGGGGAACTCCACTAACAACATTTGTCCACAAAGAGCAGTGTCCATTGATTACCACTCTTTGTCGTCTCCCACTCAACCATACCTTTATCCATTGTAGCAGCTTACCCTTGATGCCATACCTCTCCAATTTGTACAATAGTCTTCCATGCGGAACAGTGTCAAAAGCTTTCCTAAAATCCAAGTATATGATATCAAAATTAGCTTTGCCATTCAGTTACTTTGTGACCATATCATAGTATCCAATGAAATTATTCGGACAAGACCTCCCTTTAACAAACTCATGCTGTGTCTTAACTATTACTGCAGTCTTGTCTAAATGATCCTGCAATGCTTCTTTAACCAGTGATTCCATTATTTTCCCCGGAACGGAAGTTAAACTAACAGGTCTGTAGTTACTTGTGTCACCTTTTGAACCCCCCTTTGTGAATTGGGGGTACATTTGCACACCTCCAGTCCATGAGGACCTCTCCTGAGTTTAGAAAAACTCTCATAATTATCGCTACAGGTTTGCTTACTTCCTTCGTTGCCTTCTTTAATATAACCGGATAGATCCCATCCACCCCAGGTGCCTTTCTTATGTTTAACTTCAACAATTTTTCTTCCACTTTTTTCTCAGTTATTACAAAATAACTTAGCCTCCTGTTATAGCACTCCCCTCATTGAATGACTCATGTATGAATGTAGATGCAAAATACTCATTTGAGTTCGTCAGCTACCTGAATATGATCATCAATAGTCAATTCATCTATGTTAAGTGGTCCAATCTGATTAATTCCTTTCCTTCTAGAGTTTACATAAGTAAAGAACTCTTTGCTGTTTTTCTTAGCATCCTTTGCCAAATATTTCTCGTAATCTGCCTTCGCCTGCCTAACCCACTTTGTGACTTGATTAGAGACTAGTAATTACATAATTGAAAGGACCATCTAAATTACATAACTTGGATAGTCCTTTCAATTGGTGGAGGAATATCATCTTGAAACTGAAGGTATCAAACCATTTCCATGGCCAGAACAATCACCAGGCTTAAATCCGATCGAAACTGTATGGAACACCCTTGGGCATCGTATTGCACGCTTACAGCGAACTCCTAGGTGACTTGGTGAGCTAAGGTCTGCGCTGGTGGAAGAATGGGATTTGTTGCCACAGAATCTTCCGCTGCATGTCGCTGTTGGTTCCAGGTAAGCGGCCAACTGCATTCTACGTATGAGTACCCTTATAATCGAGCATGGTTCACCGCTGCCAGGCCTGTTTAGCCGTTGTCAAGATGCTGTAATGTGACCCTTTTGGTAATTCGTATAAAACCCGAATAAATCGCGCTTATACCTCCCCGAAATTTGTCACTGTCTTCTCATTTCATCATTTTTATGGCATACCACCATACCAAATATTGTCCCACTTCATCGCAAGCTGCTCGAGTTACACTTGGTTTTCTACGCGTTCTGTGAATTTTGTCCAGCAGAGTATTTCAGCAATAATCGTTTATACATATTATTCCAATTGGAATTAAATTTAAAGCTTACCATTAAAATAAACCCGGTTCATTAACCCGGGATTTATAGATTAATATGAATAGCTTTGGAAGTTCACCGATTAAATAATTCATGCAATGCCTCAGAGAAGTTGCTGGCAAAAGCAAACAGTTGGTAACTGGTTAAGTAAACTTCTGGTGGCTAAGCCATCGCTTCGGTAATTGCCTCATGGTTTATAAGGAGATATTTCCTCAATTTGGCCTTATGAAAATGATATTCAGTATAATTACTGATTAGAGAGGCAAATGTGAACAGAGAGTGATTTAATATTATTCTAACAGCGCAATTATAAAGCTATTGGACAATTTAGGAAAGCGTTGTTCTCTTTAACCCTAATAAGTAACTTGATAGGTCTGTTGGTATTGGCCTGGTGGAGGTTTAAAGAAAGTTGTTTGTTCTAAACTCGTAATAAGTAAGTTATTATCTGCTGGGGATTGGTTACTGCTCATTATTAATGCTTTAAATAAATACTTCTTAAGGTCAAAGACTAAAATCGTTCATAACTTTAAAGGCAGTAATGACGTGTGTGGAAGCATTCAATAGTAGTCAGTTAGGAAAGTTATTTTGAATTAGTACCAAGGTGTCTGAAGTCATTGGCCTTCTGTGCGTGGCATCTGGAAATCTGATGTCGTTATGTAAGATGTAAAATCTTACAAGTATATTATTTTATAGAAAAGTGAGATTAATTTAAAGTAAAACTTATAATATGGCAATATGGGGGAGCGAAACCTTACAAGTCAAGAATATTACTAAGGTCACTCGCAAGGGATTAAATTAGACAACGTCTATACAAGGGGAGCGGTAGGCTGAAAGGCTATTAGCAATCTAGGTACACTTCGACTCCCAGCTCACACAGACAAACCAAAACAATAGAAACGAATAGCAACTGCTATTAGTAGTAGGTGTTAACTCTGGAAAACAATGACGCGAAGGACCATGCTACTGTCGGGACATATCTTTAATCGGTAACATCTGGAGAAGAGACAGGGTAGTAAATACGGAACAAATGCTGGGAATTAGATTTAAGACTGGCGTCTGGCTGTCGGTGATGGCAAGTTTTATAGATCGTGGGGTATTAGTCTGCTAAAGTATAACTATAAGCAGCTGACTTCAAAAAGGTACAGACAGCCTGAGAAATTTTACAAATTTCTTAAAATAAGAAGTTGGATAGAGCACTAAATAGACAGCGTGAGAAAGATTAAAATGAGCAAATGAGAACAGAGAGAAAGTTGATAAAATGAGAAAGATTGGTTAAGACTGAGAACTAGGCGCGCCTGACATATGGAGGCGGTACAGAAATTGAGATGAACAAAAAGAGAGAACCGGAGTGAAAAAAGGGAGAGTCTGTGAGGTTTCTTTTTTGAGAAGGTGTTTTTAAAAAGGAGGAGAGACAAAAATAAAAGAAAAAGTAAAAGAATGGAGTGATAGAAATCAGCGAAGGCGTAAGTGCTTAGGAAAGGAGGAAGTCCCTTTTGATGAAGGCATCGAGTTCTGATGTCCCGGACAGTAGGAAGCAGATCCTGTATCGAAGCTAACAGGTGGTGAGGGCAAAGTGCTAGCCCGATTAGACGGAGCGAAACCGAAAAATTAGTAGCTCGATGAGAAGGAAGGAAACAGAAAAGGGAAGATAGCCCGAATAAAGTGGAGAAAGGACGCCAGACCCATGCAGCCAAGAGTTCCTGATAATTATCTGAAGCAGATTCAGGAGAAAGCAGATGAAGGAGATCCTCAGAAGGTAGCCTGAGAGCCTAAAATGGAAGCTTGAAACCTCCCTGGGAAAGAAACGAAAGATAGAAGTAGGTGAGATATTATTAAGTGCTGTAAGTTAACAAGGACTGTTAGTGAAACAGTATAGTGATTAATCAATTAATTAAAAAAAGGGTAGCACTAGAAGTAAAATGATAGATAAATTATCTCTGAAGTAAATTATATATACTAAGAGTTTAATTAATTAAAAAAGGTTATTGTAAAATGCAAGAGAAACGAAGGATGAGTAATAGATTTTAAATTGTTGTTCAAAAGATTGTGTTAGAAGGGTAGTAAGGTTTATATAAGAAGTTTTGATTATGTTTTAAGGACAGATAATTGAACTATATAAAAAACTTTGAATATGTTTTGAGGATAGATAATTGAATATAGTGTTTGTATTGATGAAGAATTGTTGGTCCAACTGAAAGACTAATAACAAATAGACTTTAGGATTGATTGATTTGTTAGCGCATCGGCTTCTGTGGCCATATTGCACCTCCCAAGGTTTTTGCAGTACTTTGATCCAAGCCCGAGGCGGGAATCGAACCCGCGCCGCGACCTTTGGGTTGCCGGGCAGGTACTTTACCCACTCGGCTAGCCCGGTCGACCGAGACTTTAGGAAAGTTAAGATTGGTCTTCAGTGTATTTAAACAGAATGGTGAGAACAGAGTATAATGATGAAAGTAGCATATTGATTGTTAATATAAGAAACACAATTGTATCCAGAAGTAAGTGAAATAGGTATGGTGAAGGTGTATAAAGTCTTAGGAGTGAGTTAGTTAGGGCAAGAAGAATGAATCAAGTGTTTTCATATAATGGTCAACTCAGATTAGCTAGTGAAGGGAAACAGGAATAAGAATAATTTATGCAAGGTATCCTTGATTTAACTTTGTATGCATATTACATGTTTTTTTTTATTCTATTGTATATTTTGTTGTATATATGTAAATAAACTTTGTTGTTTATTAATTAGTGAGTTTGTTATTCCTGAACACTCAGCCTTTCCGAAGGGAATTATACATAATTGAGAAGTTCCCTCGAATCTGGAATTCTCCTGTGAAGCAAAGTCAGATGTGTACGTGGGGGTGTAAGGAATAGAGGTCTATATAGTTATAAGGGAACAGAACAAATAAATATTTAATAAAGCATTATTATTATCAATATCAAAAATAAAATTTAAAGAAGAGTAAAGACTTATGTATATTTATTAAGGACATTTATTTCCCCCCCCCCACAGTTGCACGCTTGTGTTCTTGAAAGTTGAAAATCCTCTGATTTTGAATTCTAATAACTCAATCCGACATTACGATTGATTAAAAAAAACTATAACAATCATTTCGTGAAAGAGATTGTTCAATAGTGTTTTATTAATGTTCTTTTAAACCCTCTTTAGACAATCGGATTATTGCTATTGGAGTTGTGCCTGTTGCTGATGGGTTACGCTCGTTCAAAAAGAACATTTATAAATGTAAGCCTTAGGGAGCTCTGCAAAGATTCATGGGTCCTATAAGGATTAAGAGAAGGCAATGCAAAGTCTACTCTCTGTAATTATGGAATGAGTATTCTTACTTTGGTTTTCGACTCTTAAAAGAGGTATTACGACTCCTTTCAGCTTAATGTTGACAACACAGACTATTTCATCAAGTTTTTATAAAGGATTGCATTAAAACTTATTTAACAAAATTCCAAGGAACTCCATAACTTGGTTGTGAATCAACAGCATATGTTTAAATACTACTCTGGATGAAATGGTTACATCCAACTTCTTTTTGTATTTGCGTTAAATGAAATGATCGGATAAATGAAATTTGGCTGTCTTAATGAGCTGGCCTCATTAAGGCAGCCAAAAGCAACGGCGTGTAGTTAGTTAGTTACAGATCCCTTAGCAAGAGAAAAGCAAAAGGTACCATACCGAGTTAATTAAGCGCTCTTTTCAGGGAATAAAAAATTGATCGTGATTAATGACACCTTCCTGAATTCTAACCGTGTGGAAGGAAACTTTACTGAAGATGTGACCAGATTTATCCACACCATATTAAAAAGAATCAAATTTTCTTTAGAAAGATTCAGCATTTAAAACTTTCTAAAAATAAGAAAACAATTTCTTAATTACTACAGTTGAAACTTTTTGGCAGGGATTGGGGTTTTATTGATGGTTTCTAAACTCCGCTTCAGTAAAATACCCGGGCTCTCAGCTAGAAGTTAGGATTATACAGGACACTTTTCCCGATTTGGTTAAAGATTTTGTACAAATCGGAAAAAAAGAGTTGTTTCCTAGTATAATAGAAGGACGGTCGATAAGCAAGATCTTGTATGTTTTAATTTAAAAAACTTTGGCGTCTTCCCTGTGCTTTTTTCATCAGTAAAGTTTGTATACTAACACAGCTTGGAACATTAATTTCTCTTTCAAATTTCAGTTAGAAGAATGAATTGTTTAGTACTAGAAGAACAGAGCGGAAATGAAGTTTCCTTTCACCAATAAATTTCCTCGTATTTATGCTTCAGTCCATCAATCTCATTAAACCGGCTTTGTAAATATTCAATGAGAGATAAGAGTGTCAATATCCGAGGCAAACACTGAAACAAGTTAGAGATAATGGCTAGCAGTCCCATTGTGAATTCTACGCTGGAAAAGCCACAAATAAAAATGACATGCGAGAAACTTATTTAAATAACGGTGGCAAGCGAACAGGAATTCATTTCCTTTCGCAGAGAATGAAATTTACCGTCATTCAGTCCATACTCCACAATACAAACAACAGTTTAATCGTGTATTATTTGAAAGATATGCTCCATCTGATTCATAACCTGAGAAATTTAATAAAGGGTAATTAACTAATTTTTATATTATCAATTTTTTTTCCCCGTGCATACTGTACATTCAAGATAATTTTGCAAAAATAGGTCTGTTATAGGAAGTATTTTTCAATATTTTACTCTAGCGAAGGGAATGTCAATCCACCATGGGAAGAGGATGGCTAACTCGGCCACTAAATGAGGTTCAATAAGAATCGCAAAAGAAAGGACTCAGTGCATTCTACGAAAGGGGGTAAATATTGTCACTTTTAACTTTAGTCCTACGTCCATCATTCCTAGAAGCTTGTTTCTTAGGATTTCTTGAGAATTTGACATGATCAATAATGAGGTTAGACAAAATAGAAGTACCAGAGTATTCAGTGAGACCATTACTGTGTTCATAAATATAGCGTCATGAGATATCAAAGGGACGAGCAAAGAACGCGATACACTTTACTCCGACATCCTGGAATGACTTGAAAGAGACGAATCCTGATTGGTTGTAAATTTGATGGCGAATCGGCAACTGAGGGCAGAGCGCCTTATAGGTAACGGATCAGTTGTTTACAGAAGGGTGTAGAATGAATCTGGCGTTGTTGCTTGTTATGGTCATAGCAGATAATTCTGATGCCCATTACCTCCTGGCGATTTTATAGATTTTAAGGGAGCTTTTGACATCGTCTGGTGTCCACGGATCTTGCAGCGAGCCAGAATATCTGGCTGCTCCTTCAACATCTTATAAATTACTTCTATAACAGAAAAGTTATCATGAAAACAATTTCATAGTAGCACCCGCCAACTCACCAGAGGCTGCCCGCAGGGCTCTGTTCTGGGACCAGCTGTGAGGAATATGATTCTGGATGAATGGCTCCTGCAGGACTTTCCCCCATACCACACAGCTCTCATATGCAGATGACCTGGTTATCGTTGTTGAGGGCCCTACTCGTACAGCTATTGAGATCCGAGCCAACACAGTCTTGAATGCCCTGTCGGTTTGGGATGAAGAGAATAAGCTGGAAATCTCTACAGATAAAAGCAGAACCATGCTTCTCAAAGGCCGTCTTGACATCAACAGACCACCAAACATTCGTTAAAGGACATGCACTCCATCTTCTTTATTCAGTTGTTTTTGTACCGTTCATAACATACAGCGCTGCCGTATGGTTCCATCATCAACACTAGAAACGTTATCCTGCAGATACAACGGTTGATGTTATTAAAAATGACTCAGGCTTGTAGAACGACATCAACAGCATCATTACAAATAATAGTAGCCCTGTGAAGGCCTCCTAGCTGACTTCACAGGGCTTTTCCATGCCATCAGAAAGAACAAAGAAACTGAATTCCTGGGGATAAAAACTATTGTCGATGCAGATCTGAAACAATAGCTCAGGCGTACTTCGCAGGAACTTGTTTCCCTCTGGCAAATCCGTTGGGATGATTCTACCAAAGGCAGTAACTACCAATCTATTTCTACCTAGTGTCTCCTACCTCAACAAACCAAGACTTGCTGCTTCTTCCCTAATTTACATACTACCTTTCTTCTGACAGGACATGAGTCATTCAAAAAGCGACTTCAGGACTTTGGGCTTATAAACGATGCCCATTGTGTATGTGGAGAACTGGAGGACTGGCACCACGTAATGCACTCGTGTAACATCTACCTGACCTACGTAATCAACTGTTACTGGATATAAATTTAACCACATTTAGTCCGGAAAGCAACCTGTTAATATCAAAAGAAGTACCTTTTAGCGGATACGCCTCAGCAGTCTTCAAAAAGGCATTGGTATCATCTCTCCACGTGTGATCCCACAACATAAACATCCAGACCAGACGTTCCTGAAACCGATATGATCTCTGGTTGTACCTGCTCTTCCCTCATCACGCTACTATCAGAACTGAATGAACTGGACATCTTCCTCGTTGGAATGACGGCACTGAACTGATAGCAATCAAACTCAGACACTTCCCATTTCACTTATCCAACTTGGCAGACCTATCGTTCTGCAAGCTGTCTTGCTTTCCCTGGCCTTCTGTGGGCTCTCAGACTAGGAGCGATTCGTACTTCCCCCTTCCCACCTCTTCTTTCCGCTGGAGGATGCCTTCTTTCTTCATCCTCCTTTGACCCCACCACTTGTAATATCCTCCCCCACTCTTCCTTTTTTTAGGAAGCTCACAGTATGAAGGCAGCCTGGCTCACCTCCAAGTGGTGGCGGCGGGCAACGTAGGGTTCCATTAGGGCCCTTCGGCCAAGTAGCCAGAGACAACAACAGAACATAACACTGAATAAACAAGACACTACATTTTTTTCTGGCTTATGCAGTAGTTCTGCATTCCATCACAGAGTACATACGGCGCAGAACCCTAAATACTATTCCACTATGGTCATTGGCCAAATTGTGTCTGTCAATATAATATACGTGATCTCAGTCAGAATGGTTTAGAAAGGTCGTACAACTGAAATGTTTTCAAATAAGTAAAAAATTCTATCAAATTCGTTTTTTGGATTTTACATTTTAAAGAACTGTGAATCTCCCGAATGGGATGTCTGTTGTTTTTTGCTTCGTGAATTATGACCTCCTTTAACTAGTGTGGCTGGATGCCCACGGGTACACTGATGAGTTCAGGTAACATGCAGTTAGTATCAATAACATAAAGGAAAGAATTTTAATCGCGCGCATTAAATTACAATTCAGCTGAAATTTAATTAAGACTTTAAAGAACAAGGTGTCAGTTTTTGATTATCTCCACAGCATTTTTAAGCCATTTCTTTACTTCTGCCCTGAAATAACTATCGAGGAAACCTTAAATGTCCTCAACGAATACAAGAAGCAGGTCTTTAATGGACATTCCTAACTCCAATACCGCAGCTTAAGTTTCATATTACTGTCATTAATTGATGCTATAATGGAGGGCTGAGTCAAGTGGAATTCAGGTGAAGGGAATGTCTTGCTGCAATTACCAAAGTTTGTTGAGATGACCATTTATTTTTATTTTTATTAATATTTAGCCAAGAGCTTAGAGGGCAATAAGAAGTGGGGGTAGAACTTGACTGAAAGCAGCATTTCTCATAAATTTCTCAAGGAATTAATTATGCCCAAGAAAGCGGACGTATTTTCGCAAATTGCTGATTATAATAATCTTTCATAGGTTGGCTGGTTACATAAAGAAAAGATAATGAAATTTTAATGAATAAATAAAAGCTTCTTTTTAATGAACAAAGGGGAAGGCAAATCATTAAGTTTAATGACATTCATTTATTTATATTCGTTATGAAAGAATATTAAAATATTACCAGCAAGGGGAAAAAAACTTCAATATCTCTCCTAATAATTTCTTATTCCAGCTTTCTTAATGGTGACAGCGGGGCATGTGAAGAAATATAAGAATTAACGAGTTATTAGCGTTGTATTATCGTAAATTATGGCATTAAATTACTGATTATAAGAATGTAGAAACACATTAAATGTTTCACTTGAAAATATCTAATTATAACGGATCTTAAATTCATATTTTATCTCGATCTTTGTATAAATTTCAATTGATGTTCAGATCAAAATAAACAGCTTCTTTCTCCTTCAATATGCTAACTTGTTATAGATTCGATTTATTCGTGGATGGTTAATAATATCTAAGCGCTTAATTGCATAAATTTCCTTAAGTCCGAAAAGAAAATTATTTTCAGGAAGACTTAATGTACAATATATTCTGATGTTGGTTTAATTGAAGTCAGCTCTGCGATATATAAATTAGATTCGATTATACGATATGGTTAGGTCATCTGCATATAAATATTTCACTACTGAGACTGATATTTCTCGTATTATACCAGAAATACAATTTATTCTGATTGCAAATAAGATGGGACCGAGTTAGAAATTTCTCTGGTATAAGAATTGTATGAATTTTGGTAGACAGTCTCGAGGCCCCATATTTTCATGGGTATCAAACTCCTTTACGATGTCCAAACAGAATTACCATATGTCCAATCCATAAAGGCTGAGGTTCTGCTTTTAGCAAGAAGGCTATTGTTAATCTACCTTTCCGGAAACCATGCTGGTCAAGGTTTAGAAGTTTTTAAAAGATGACCATGTACTATTTTCTGTAGTCATGGCTAAGAAATTCGTAAGAGTTATTGAGCAGTAATTAACTATATTTGAATGCACCTGTCCTGATTTTAGAAAAGTTAGTATTATAGTTCTCCATTTTTTGAGATACTCCTTCCAAAAACGATTTTATTATAAAAAGTTAGTCGGGAGAGTTGCTCTGCTGACTCAACCTTTCTGGGCTACTGGATCATTTGATAGCAGATTCTCTCTGCACCTACCGCACTTGCTTTTACTCCGTGTAGTTCCCCTCACAGTAAGAGGCTGATTATATGATATTTGCTTGGTAGCGTGTAAATTTTCGGTTTACTTTTATGAATCGAGAAAGATGAGGAATACAAAGCCGTAGAAAATGGTTTTTCAAAAGTGCTTCCTACATTATTTGCAATTCTATTTTGGTTCGTCAACCCATTGTCCATTTCATATTATGATAGAAGATGAAGTTACCAAAGTTTTTTTCAACAAGCTGCCCAATTTCCTTTTTTATAATGTGTGTGTCATTAGGTCTATTTATTGGGGAAGCAAATCTTATGTGAGACTTTTTGAATCTTTCTGATATTTCAAACCATCGCCCTTGATTTTTTTTATATATAACGTGATTTTTAATCGTCGGAAACTTGAGAAAGCAATTCCATGAGTTTTTCCCCATTTGTACGATAGTCATTATTCCACCAGAATATACAATCCATGTTTTTCAACTTTCTTCTCCAACGATCTTAGTTTCTTCTCATATGATACGAACCTTATACTTACTTTACTCAGCTTATTGCTTCATGTTTCCAAATTCCCCTTCCTTCGGGTACCAATGCACTCTTTGTTATCAACTTACATGCAGTTGGACAGTGATCACTCTTATCGGCGTCACTTATAGTTGATCAATTTATGACAGGATGAGCTGGTGAGCAGATGTGCGACAAGTAGCTGAAATTACCCCTGTGGACAAGTGAAATGTGTGTACCTGTATCGAGGGTTAACAAATCTTTATCAATAGGCTTCTCTATTATCTGCATTCTTGTTCTGCTGTTGAAATCCACATAATGGATGACGCTCATTAAAACCCTTCATAAACACAAAATGGAAGCGGAAATTGAATTAAGTTATATTTCAGATTTTGAAATGGGAATGCACAATTTTATTGTAGATATAACGAGACTACAGTTAGAGCGATTTCCGTCATAATTCAAAATGCAACGACCTCCAAGGACGTATTTTAATATATACGCCAAGATGGAAATTCTGGATTTAACTAAAATTGCTGATTTCAATCTGCGAACCATTTTAGGTGTTCTTATTCTCTAGGCTCGTTGTTGCAAAAGGACCAATGTTTACTGATAAGTAATGTAGTTGGTTTGTATCAGTCCTCCGTCTTTTTTTGCGCTAGGAGTGCGATGGCGATCTTGTTCATCTGTGAAGTCTGAGTCAGAAAGATCAGTTTGTGCTGGTTTCAGTGTTCCATAACCTCTTCATTTTTATTGCGTCTATGGAGGATGCCGAAGAAATCAGGAGTTGAGGGTATGGCAAGCTTAGGTTTTTTTTTTTTTTTTTTTTTTGATTTGGTAGTTGTTGGCGCATCGGCTTCTGTGGCCATATTGCACCTCCCAAGGTTTTTGCAGTACTTTGATCCAAGCCCGAGGCGGGAATCGAACCCGCGACCTTTGGGTTGCCGGGTAGGTAATTTACCCACTCGGCTAGCCCGGTCGGCTGCAAGCTTAGGTCTTCGAGCAGAAATTCCAAGGTAGCGTGGCTCCAGCCTCCTTACCTTTGATGTTGATTCTTCAGTAACCAAAGAAGCTGATCACAGAGATAAGCAGACGCAACCTAAAAGATTATTTTGAGCCAGACTAAATCAACGAGCTGTTTCAACAATGTCTAGAACAGCAGGCACCCTTAACCGGGTTGTTGAATTCTCTCACCATAAGGACGATAATTGAATTAATAATCATGATATTCCTCCAAGATACTCCATACTCAAGATAGTCAGAGGATGGGGGACCCACAGATTAAGGGACGTTATGGTGACTGAATCATTAATCGCATGTCGGATAAACTGACCTGGTAGGAAATTAATTGCCTAGAGTTACTCTCCTATACTGTTAAGAATATATCACGACCTAAAAAAAAAGTCCAATAGAAAAATCTCTCTCAGACCCCTCCAAATAGTTCCCAGGAAACTCCACTCCAGGATCGCTCAAACAGGTAAGCTTTTTCTAACTTAATAATATAGGAGATACTCTGAGGATCCCAGATTAGTTAATTAATTCATGCAGTTTACTGCATAAATTAATTTGATTGATTAATTAACTAATTACTTATATTTGTAAAATGGTATGATTACTGTAAATTATATATTATAAATATGGTAATTAAAACTCATAATAATGTCGAATGTTATCAAGTTACCCATGAAGAATTATTCTTTAACCTAAAATTAAAACCAAGCAACGATAACTTCTCCAACTTCAATTAAAGTATTAATTAATAGTTTTGTGAAACTGTCTAGAAAATTTTACCTCAAACCAATGTTCTAACCCCACAGGCCTGAAGATGAAAACCATTAACTCCCAAAGCGTAGCTAGAATTAAGTGCTTAGCATTGAGGAGTCCTAATCGTTCAAATTGTGGTATTTCAATAATAAATTATATAAAACCACCATGCGTTATAATAGTGTAGCCTCAATTATCTTACAAGAACTTTCCTCTTCTTCTATAAAGTAAATTAAATCTTCTATCATATTTTCCCTTTCCATGATAAGCTGTCACAAACATCTAATTGATGCCAGCTTTCTGCTCTCTTTAGAAAGGCTTTCAGAACACATTAGAGAATTGAATTATTTCATAATGCGTGAAATCTCCAAAAACAGGAGCTTTTAACTTAACGTCTGCTCGATATACATTACAATACCTTTTTCATTGCCCTGAACTAATGCAAATAATCTTTATTTATAAATGCAAGAGCCTTCATTCCTTTACTTTTGTCTAATGGCTTTTTAAATCACGGATCCCTAATACTGACATTTTCTGTCCCTCCATTATCTACCTCCTCCTAAGTTACCGGAATGAGAGGTTGGTAACAGCAGCTGTAATTTGGGAATTAACGCATGTAGATGCTCCTTTCTTACTATTTAAATACGGCGTTTTCCTCAGTCTGTCTTTCGCCCAGTGTTAAGTAATTTTCCTACATCATATCTCCCAAAGTAAGGCAAGGGCATAAAAAGCGCTTAAGTATATCCGAACTCTGAATTTGTTCTGATCTTGTATTTCTTTTTTCAGTGCGAGAATTTATTGGTTAGCCTTGGTCTCAGCAAAGTTAAGAAACTTGTTCAGAATTTTGCTATTTCAGCAAGGACAGGTCAGTAGAGCGATGGCTACTTACACTTCATGCTTCTTGAAAGTTAGACGTTCGATCAGTTTTCACTTAGCTTTAAAAGATTGCTGGGAGGTCAGAGATTGGTTGCAATTTCTGTCCATACTTTAAAGAAGGAAACTATAAAAATTGGCAGAAAAGTTTTATATACAAAATAAAGAAGGACTGCTAATGATGAAGCCCTTCGTGTGAATCGTCTTGATTCACTTTAGGGAACTGCCAGCGAAAGGGTTTTTACAGCTTTCAGAAAGAAATAATTCCCTTAATGGGTACAGATCGATGCGAAATCTTTGAATTTTTACTATTTGAAGTTTTGCAAGACTGCTCTGCCGTGAGAACTTTGTGTACTGATGTCATAAGTCAGAGGAGAAAAATCCTCATGTGACGAAAGTTTCTTTAAAGCTAAAGAAAATCTACTCGCGTTTCCTTGGCAAAGAGCATTGCATTACTTCGAATTCTTTCCACTGAGATTATATTTTTTTTGCAGCGATAGCTTTCTTTATTCAGAATCGCACTACTAGTTAAGAGAACATCGATGTTTTCTTTATTATTATGTATTCCTGTGATGTACATAATCATAATTCGAAAGCAGCAGAACTCATTTGAAGTTCTGTAATAACGCATAACAGGAGACTCTTCATCATTGTTATGCTTGGAGTGGTGGAATTACAGCATAGAGTTTATATCTTATCCAGAAGTGTAACCTGGTGCTAAGGTTTAATATCAACAAGTATCTTCAGTCGCATGCACGATACTAAGTAGTATAGGTTCTAATACATTTCGTGTTTGGGGGGTTTCCATTAAAAAATAAGAATTTATAAGATATGCTACACTCAACAGTGAGCTTGTTTTGACTGAGATTTTCTCTAACAAAATCTGATATTGCAGCATTAACATATTGAAAATCTAGTGATTAAACAGCGATGAGCCGTAAATAGTGGTTTTAAAAATAATTTCCAGGTCTTGCATATTTCAAAGTATTACGTGGAAAGGTTTGAAATTTTGGAATGAAGGAATCAGGCGCGAGTCAAAGATACCTGATATTACACTTGCATAATGCTATGATATGCATATGATGAACCCGGAAAATTAACTGTCAGAATACTTTATTCCCAGTGCACACTCACTCAACATTAAAATAGATAATGATGCAGAGAAGTAACTTATTCTACATCTGCCAAAAGAACAAACACTCATTATCGACAACGTCAAAATGCGCCTATCCAATTTTTCCTTGAATTTTGCCAAACTTGCCACCTCGGCCACCCTTGCAGCGAACTTATTACAACGTTCTACAGCACGTTGTCCGAAGGTAAACTTCGTAATGACTTGTCTACTCTTCTTTCCTAAATTTTGTATTTGGGCTCTATGGTTCTTGTCCCACTCATCAGTGAGAATATTTCTCCATTCATTTTACTAATCCCCTCAGGGGCCCCATAGCCTGATGTCTGCAGACCACATCCTGTAAGCTGTTCCTCATAGCGATATCACTTAGCACTCTACATCATCTAGTCTCTCCTCTTGCAGCTTTTCTAGAAGTTATTTCTTTAAACGGCATCCAGACCTGGATGCAATATTTCAAGTGTAGTGATAACGTTGTCTTAGAGAACGGGATAATGATCCCTTTCTCTCCACTTGCGAATTTCCGATAAATTATAGATAGAATCCATAATTATCTACTCTTCTTGCCTCCTGCTTACAGTACATGTTTAACTTGCTGTCTTTCCTTGTCGTAATCTCCAAGTCTTGACCTTCTTTCTCACCCCATCTATAAACTACTCCTCGGTTTCTGTTAACCAAATACAATATTCCGCATTTTTACTAACATTAAACTTGGGCTGCCAATTTAAACCATATTTGCAGTCGGTTCAAATCCTTTAAGCAGCAGAGCCTGGTTATGATCGTTAACCAGCCTTTTAAGTCATCAGAAAATTGACAGCCTCCACTGAACTCCCTCATCAATATCATTTAGGAAGATCCGGTCAGTGATCCCTGAGAGACCTGCTTACTACTCCGGGGCACTCCAAAAAAAACTTCCATTTATGACCATTCTCTGTTTCTTGTCCTTCATTCAACTTCTACCATTAGTGGATATCCAGACATTCTCTAATTTAGACAATAACATCTCATTATAATCAGTATTAAAAAGCCTTACTAAAATCCGAATATAAAATAAATGTCAAGGTTCTTTCTTGCATCCGACTGCTTTACAACCTCTTCACGAAACCTTGATAAAAATAGCTTTTCTAATCTTACCAACCACACAATTCAAACTCACTGATTTATAATTGGCCATCATTTCTTTGGCCTTATGTTTATCTCATTAACGATATTAATGGTTAATAATTCACTCACCTGTTGCCTTTCTTTGTATAATTAGATGCACACAATCCGCCCTTAGGGCTTGACACTTTTTCATCCTCAGCTTTTTAGATAGGCGCTTCTCTTCCCAACACCCCTTCGATATGAACACCACAAATGGATACAACGTATTGCAAACGGCAATACGTTGTATCCATTTGTGGTGTTCATATCGAAGCGATCAAATAGCTCATGAAAGCATTTCGCCTGGAACGTTTGCCTCTTTAATAAAAGCAGCTTTTAATTTTGGTTTGGTATGGACTTTAATGGGCTCATTAACAGAGTAAATAGATGAAAGATGGGGAACAAATTTGCACGTGCAAATGGCAGATAACAAAACTACGATATTTTTCTGCAGGCTACTCTGGCTTGCAGAATTAACCTTTTGACGTATCATTTTAAAACGATAAAAGAGATCTAATTAATCAGAACTGCAGTATTCAGATACCACAGGTCTCTGAAGAGCAAATAAGCCTTCAGATTTACTGAATTAACCCGCACAAATGTTATCCATAAATTTGAAAACATTTCTTATCTTCTGTTGCTTAATACATTACTTTGGATTATTAGTTATGATTTCTTGTGCAATCAGGGCTGATTGATTCTGATTGTCCGATTGAGTTGTTTGTATTTAGGGCGGCCAGAACTTCAAAAATCCATTGCAGTTAACGGGGCAGAGGATAGGCACTATTGATCAATACCATCAGTGGTTCAGATCCCGCCTACATTCCAAGACAGCCGAACTAAGGCAAGTTCTTCCTGTTTCTGGACACTCTAGACACTCTGCGCTCTTCAACCATCTAGCTGACTAATTTATCGACAAATTCAATGAATTCCAGAGGAAGCAAACAGTTATGCTCAAGCACCCAGCCTCTCACGGGTTTAGTATAAATTATTTAAAACAATTGATATAAAGGTGGGAAACCTTAAAGCTTGATCTGTTCAGACAGTGCTGTTCTTCTATATCTTATTTAAACCACTGGTGATGCGTAGATGAAACCCGATCATCTTCCTAGTAAGATAAGTTAGGGCATTATTTTTCAAGATATTTATTTTCACAACAAAACGAAGAAATTATCGACCAAAACTCGAATGATTTGGGACACGCTGCTATGGATAGCACGCAAAGAAAATTTTTAGAGGCGAATATAAATCATAAAACACGAACAAAGTCATAAATCTTTAAGACACGCGTCTTAAAATTCGAAATGGATGGATGTAATACGTCACACCTTTTCGCTAGCCGTGGGTAACTTTTACGATGCTGTTAGATACATTTCTCACAGACAGCCTCATTTCTCCGCGCACATGGTATTTCTCAAATTTATATGGCTCAGAACCATGTTGAAGTATAAAGAAAACATATCGAGCTTCTCCTGTATGCTCCATTACTAAAACAATTACTTGTGACAGGAAGACATTTGTATTGCTATGAGACAAATTCAGAGTCCATCTAGCATTCACGTTGGAACAAGAAACGGCGAAGCCTGGGAAAGATGGCTTAATAAACAAAAGAAGAATCGATTCCATCTTGCGTTTTTCCCATCAAGTCTGGTAAATTACAATCGCAAATCATGTTTAGATATTATGGTTGTAATGACCATTATTCAAAAACGATTAAGTGCTTTGAAGTTTGAAAAATTAATACAAAACATTCCAGCCAACCCAGATCGATGTTTAGTGCATTAAAAAAAAACTTCACATTGAGAAATTTCCATAGGTGTTGGAGGTTCCATGAATATTCGCACCATGCTATGGTGTGTGCACTAACCATTGCAAAGTTTTAAACTGAAGCATTAGGGCTTGCGGGTAGCAAAAATCTTGTCAGCCTCTTGTCCACATGCCCTCGCATGTAGCACAGTGGATATAATCGCAGTCCTCCCTACACCTAGCGAAAAAGGTTTGGGTTCGAATTCAGTCAACAACGAGATTTTTAAATGGCTTTTTTCATGTGTGTCTATGTTCGTTGATCTCAGACGAGGCGAGCAAGGTTTTTCGTCCAAGAAACGGGCAATCGAATCATAGTCTGCCACTTGTTTGGAGAGGTCAGGATTCGATTCCATCACTAACTGGAGGAATCTCTCTTCTGGTGTTTTCAGTCCGCACAACGTGAAAATCGGCCCTTGTACACATGCTTCTGCAGACAAATAGTAAGGAATATTCAATAAAGAATCTATTTCAACTATAAATATGCTGGATAATATATAAAGAAAATTGTAGTTTTCTATTCTCATAACTGCCTATTTTGTTTGGGCAGTTCCAGCTCGATACAATGAAGTACGAGAGAACAGAAGAGATTTGAAGTAACCAATTCAAAGGAAAACTCAGTGTCACGAAACTGGAAAAAATAGAACCAATTTTTTTAAAAAAAATAAAGGAATGGACCAAACGTTATTCATGGACGCATGAAAATAATATATGGCGATGTTTTCTCCTTCTGAATACGAGATAATTTTCTAAGCAGTTTAAATAGGGCTGAGAATAGGGCATCACTGGGATCTGAAAACAAAAGGGAAGTCCACGCAATGGAAACAATATCAGGATTCTATCCTCCTCCAGAAGGAAAATGGCGACTTTGGGAATGGGAGATATGGAAGGAATGTTTCTGATAGATTTCGCGATACATAAGAAAACAATCACTGGAAACGTAAAGCAGCTAAAGAGGCGTCATATTTGAAATTATAATTTAAAAATATAATTAGAATGTTCTACAACAGTTTTCTTTAAAGCTTGTATATTTTTAAACTGAAAATCAAAAAAAAAAAGTTAATTTTAGAACAGTTTGATAAATTAAGATTAATCAAACAGTCCTTTACCTACTTTACTTATGGTTCATTTGAAATTAAAATAAAACTAAACGAACTTTTGAGAGAGAAAAACAGAAATGGATACCCCAATTTTCATGAAATTGGTTATAACATCATTAGCAAACTTTATAAATAAACGTGATAACATTAATAGTACACTATAAATATTTCAGCACTGCCCTTAAAGTTAATCCATAAATCTTTTGCCTTTCAAAAGTATGATTCCACCAATATTTCTGTTATTATTGCCTTTAAAGTCCACAACGCGAAAAATCTTATATTGATCCTGAAATTAATGTTAGTCTAACTTGTTATCTAACCCACATCTGGGCAAATATTACGAGTCTTTCATTCAGTTAATTACGTCATATGAGCTTCACAGTTGAAATTGTTATCGATGTCCAATATACAGTATATAAAACTCCAAAGTACTTTCATTAAAGTGGAAGTTCTGCAGAGAGGGTTTTGTTATCGCCAATGAATTTTGGTCCATTCTTGACCTTCCAATTCTGTACCGCAATATGAAGAAAGTTGGTAATACACAACTATTCGTTAACCAGTTCCAATAAAGAAATCCGATGACAAGGGCAGAAATAAGCAGTAGCATGTATTGCATTTTTCCTTACAACTAGTACTGCAGTAGCTAATAAACAACGTCCCGTATGATGTAATCAAGCGAAAGCGAACTACCAGAATAACAGGTTAAATCAATACAGAGATTCGGAAATGCAATGATCACTTCCATCTCTACCATTTGGCTATGACCTTAAGAATTGATCGACGCTCTCCAAAAACTTGTAATTAATTCCTCATTCGACTTTCCAGAAGAAACAGCACGCTCTGAATATATTTTATCGCATAAATTACTTTTATTCAAAGAAAAAAGTATTAAAAACAACTCCAAACAATTGTAAGCTTAGAGAGATTTACAGCTTTGTTTCCTCCGAAGGATTAGGGCGTTTAATTTAACTATTTTAATTATGAGAGCGAAATAATCATTAAATTAGCGATTATCTTTTGAAATTAAATAATCCATTTTGAATCTCCCTCGAAATTTTGCTCACTACAAAAAAATAGCTTCCTATTAAAATCTGTTAAGACAAAAACCATTCAAGCATTTTAATGAAAATATTGTAATCATTCAATACTCTTCATTCGGTATCACGTGTTTTTATTTCTGCTAAAATGAGCATGCGTGAAACCAAGATCGTCTGGTATCAGAAGCTGACTTTTTTGTATTATCTTCTCTGTAGAGTGTGGTGAAAGAAATTTAAATAAAAGGTTTTCGACACGAAGTTGCTGACGGTTTCCTTGTAAATAAGATTACGACGCCTCCTCTGAAACACCACAGATTTGCCATTTCCGCAGACAGTCAGTCACCTTGCTGTTCGGGCTGCAGTATTTTCACCCGACTAGTTGCATTCCTTCTGGCAAGTGGTTTCGAACTAAGGACAGCGATAAAGTGTCCATCGAGTTTAAGAAACCCACCGACAGAAATTCGATGATGATATAGAGATAAAGGTTGCTCGACGCGCTGCCATCGACGTGGACCTACGAAATAAATCCATTTACTATTTACTTGAAAAAGCCAGGATGACAGGAAGTGAGACTGTTGCTCGCTTCGAGAAAGCTTTCGGTCAGTAGACATTGAAGGGATTTTAGTAGTTGTCAGGTCTGTGATGGGTTTGCTATCAAGAATGGAAGTCAGCGAATAAAACCTGTGCGACAGCTGGCTAGCACACAGTACCTCCAACATTTATTAACCCTACTTTGGTTAAATCTAACCTTAATTTAAAATATATATTTAATCAAATTTCAATTCGATTTCGCTAAATTATTTTCAATGAATGTCCGTTAATTTTTAGACACGCTGATCAAAGTGGAAGACCGGCAACTAGAAGTAATATTAATAACTTCCTAGTTGTCTATAAGACTCATCTTAAAATTCAAAACAAAAGGTGTCCGAATAAATTCGTATTTGCTAACTGCACACACTGACCAAAAAAATACGAACCTTTGTATTACGTCAGTCACAGACAGAAGAAATGCGAATAAATGCAAACAGACCTGTGATGTGTGGTGATGACTTGTTCCCTCGTTGAGTATACAGGCTGCTCGACTTCGGCAAGTTGAAGCCAGAATGGAGAAAACGCGTGACGATCAGACTTTGAAAAAGGTCTTATCGTGTGTGCATGTTTTAGCAGGAGCCACGATTGGCTCCTGCTACGGCTCTTCCACATCTCAAAGGCGTAAATGTGGCAGAAAAACAATACTTCAAGAGCGGAGCCGTCCTAATCTGAGGAGAGACTGTACAGAAAAAAAAGAACATCCAATGTGCAGCAAATAACAGCTGAATTCAACCAAACCCACGACTATCCTATTTCAATCCGCACCATGCACAAATAATTGAAGACATTGGCGTCCACCTGCCTATTGGGAAGCTACTTGTTTAAGACAAAAACAGAAAAATTCATGGTACCATAAACGTCGTGATTGGACAGTGGAACAATGGAAGACAGTCATTGGGTCAGACCAATTGCGATACACTTTGGTTTGTACTGATCGTTGGTAAAGAGTTTGGCGAGAATCTCACGAAGCGATGGACCCTGCTTGCCTTGTTAAGACAACCCAAGCATCTGGAAGTGGCATCATGGTAGGGGGAATGTTTTGTTGGCACGAATTGGGTCCATTGATACGTGCAAAGCACTGGATACTTCCATGGCACATTCCAATTTTTCGCAGACTGTCTCTTCCGCTGAGGGAAGAAGACAGGTGAAATGATTCAAAAGAACTAGTGCAAGGACTTTCTCACTAGCTATTTTTCTTGGCAGAGACTCAAGCTCATATGACATGAATTGTAGGGTTTCAATACCCTATAATATATCGTGCATATGAAGTGCAAAATTTCGATGTCTTATAATGAAGTAATTGTAATTATCTGTACAGTATGTAAATAGGAAAGCTGGCTGCGACCACCTAGTACAATATATATGTAAACAGGTAAGTCGAGTATGATCCAGGGAGTGGCTGAATGAATTTTGCTTCATATCTCCTGCACTCAGCAGTGTTACCCTTTTATTCTTTAGATGACGGCCACTTTATGAATAACAATGCAACAGCTCATTGTTCCATAATGGTTCTGAGAACATGACACAGGTTTCCACCACCTTCCGTGGCTCCCCCACATTCACCTCAGTCCCTTTGAGAATGAGTGGGATATGCTGGAGAGGGCTATTCGGCAAAGACCTTCCATCAACCTTGTCGCAGCTGCGCTATATTTTGCTAGAAGAATGGTTACGATTAGACCAAAAGGCACTAAAAAAAAAAACTTACGGAATCCATGCCGCACCGCACACTTGGTGTAATTCGAAACAGATGGTTTTAATTACACCAATTCGATACTGAGAAGGTTCGCATTTTTTGGCCAGTGTGTATATTACAATTCAGAAAATAAGCATACACATCATTGATTAGAATTAATGATAAAGGACCCCGAACTGGGTTTTACCCATTCCAAAATATGCAATTCATTTGCTCTGTCACGTCAGTTTTTCTGTATGAAAGTATTCACCTTGGCTCTGAAAGAAATGAATCCTCGCGCTAAAGCTTTCTTAGATTCAGAACTTGCGCACATCAGCGCAGAGTCTGTGATATTGGAAGCAACGTTTAAAGAGTAAGTGCGTGCTACAGACCACAACATTGTAAAAACTTGGACCAAAGTCTCTAAAACGAAAATGTAATAGGAAAGCAAATGTGAATGACTTATTATGGATGATTTCGATTTACCAATTATTGATTGGATCAAGTGTAACTTACCATGGGACGAAAATTTTAAAATAAACTAGGCTGGAAGTGCAGCGAGTGATCAGGAAAGAGACCGCAGTTGTTAAAGGCAATCCTTTTAATTTCAGGAAAGGAGACTGAAATTTTAAGATGCTAAATGCCTTTATCAACTGGCTAGTTGGAAGACAGAGGGCAAATACATCAGAATTATGGAATACCTTTAAAGCAATCATAGAAGATATGAATGCATGTATACCATTAAAAATATTGCACGAGGAGTGCCGATTTAAATGAATACGGAATCAGCCAGTTTGATAGAGCAGAAAGTTCGATCTGCGAAGAGTACTGGAGTCTACGACGACTACAAATTGATATGCATTTTCAACCAGATGTTTGTTTTCTTTTAGGTAAGCCCATGGATCACTTTAAAAATGCAACGACAAATTGTGTTTTTTGATATTCACAGAAGAAACAAATTGTTCCCATTATTTTTACTGGAACCATTTCCCCTTCATTATTCACGAATTGGACATTTATTTCCTAGCTACGTGACTATATCCTTCACAGATATATGACAGACATTAGCTGTGACACTGGAGATTTTCAAATGGTTTCTAAAGCCGTAAACATCCAACTCAAGTCCTAACAGAA
This sequence comes from Mastigoproctus giganteus, assembly GCF_048544385.1. NCBI lineage: Eukaryota > Metazoa > Arthropoda > Arachnida > Uropygi > Thelyphonidae > Mastigoproctus > Mastigoproctus giganteus. Next base: position 188,566,292 of record NC_143582.1, on the reverse strand, counting down.
TGGCTGAGTACTTTCTGACTCACACACAAAGGTAGAAATAATTTAATATATACAAAGTTTTTCCTTTTTCTAAGTACACCATCTAGAACGTGTGAATAATACAATAAGGAATGGATCCTTCAAGCATTATATGCAATCCTTTTTATGTTCTTATGAAAGACTGTCCATCTTGCCTTTAAACAATAATTCAACTTGAACAGTTGGTCGCATATCTAGTTTTGAACATAACGTGTTTTTCTGTTGACCAAGGGTAAAGGTGTCAGCATACGTTAGTTTTCCTGTCAATAAAAAGGTTATTTGTAGATATACGGGTTCCTTGTAGATATGAAAACTTAAAATATATCAATGAGAGCACGTAACAGTGGAAGTGAAATGCTAATTCCACCAGCAATTCTCTTTAAGTATCTTTAGCCACGAAAAGTTATTTTAATTCTGTTTCACTTTTCAAAGACTGTTTCGGCCTCGGTCATCTAATAGAGAAGTTGAGAGCCGAATAAATATTTCAAGAGAGGTGCATAAAGTGCCATCAACTGCTAAAATAAATAAACGCAATCTAGGAAGCCGGTTTAGAAAATACGTAACACCATCGAGTTGTTCAGAATAATTTATTAGAATACTTTCATGTTATTAAATTAACACTGAGAAATCACAGATAAACACGAAGAGCAAGTTCAGTTCTGCATACATTGTTATGCAAATAAGGAAGAATCCATGAATTGGAGTGAAGAATTTCGGCAGCTAAATGATTCTCAGTTAATTTGCGGAAAATAATTTGATTCTCTTAGAATCAAATTAAGAAATTTGATTCTAAGAGATTAAGTAATTTAAGGCTGCTCTTAATTCCAGATAACTTCGCACCTTAATTCCATCTAGGATAAAGCACTTGTAACTACACTGACTGGCAAAAATATTAGAGACCTGTATTCAACAACTGGTAGGGCCTCCTTTTGACCCAATTACAGCGAGTATACGTCGTGGCCCCAGTAGGTATCCACTTTTAGCAAAGCACTTAATGGAGTTCCTCATGAGAGGTTCAATATAAGCTGGAACATGTTGGGATTACTGGAAAGATTCTAAGGTGGGTGGCTGCAGGGCAGAAAGCACAAGTTGTGATTAATGGATATTCTTCAGATTGGTGTAACATCCGAAGGGGGATCCCTTAAAGATCGGTTCTTGTACCAATCTTACTTCTGATTTTCCTAAAGGATATTGACGAAGGAGAGACGGCGTTATGTCAAAATTTGCAGACGCTGTAAAGATTGGTAGAGTCGTTAATGATCAGTGCCAAGCAGCGTCGCTTGAACAGACTTTAAAAATGGTCAGAAAAGTGGCAGCTATGTTTTAATGCAGCAAAATGCAAGGTCTTACACTTGGTGAATAGCAAGCCCAAAATAAATTACACTTGGTGGGGTTGAGTTAAAAACAGTAGAGGAAGAAATGGATCTGGGAGTTACAACACGGGAACATATGGAATTTTCTGAGAAGTGTAAACATGCAGCAAAGAAAGTCCATGGTGTCCTATCGATTTATCGGTAGAGAGGGAGGTCTTAATCTCACTGTATACGGCACCTGTAAGACTACATTTGAAATACTGTGTTCAAGTATGGCGACATCTGAAAAAAAAAAGACATTTAATTCTCAGATACCCTAAATGAATGAAGCGAAACAGTCAGAACTGAACTCACATTATTGATGAGTATACTTTTAGAGCTCCTTGAAGCTTCACTGCTCATTTAAAGGCGAATTAAGGTGTACCTCGCCAGTACTTTGGACACACAGTATAATGAGTACCAGGTGGTGGTTACTCAAATGATCTATAATCCATTTTTATCATCGGAGAAGCTTTTCAGTAATAGGCGAATAATATTCATCACTGAAGTCTTAATCTTAGAAGATTAAACTGGAGTCGAAATCTTAGAAGATTAAGACTCCAGTGATGAATAACATTCGCCACTAGTAAGGTACTTATTTAATCTGAAACTTCAATCGATGCTTCCCCCCGCCCATGCTGGTATTTTTTGTCGTGCTATGGTAAGAATTCTTAAAATGGATAAAAGATAAAAAGAAGTCAATCGGCTTTTATCCCGATAACAAATGCTTCAACCTGGTCCGAAGTGAGAGTGTCATTTGTAATGTGCTTCTTTTTTTTGCATATTTCCGTGTTGGCTGTACCAGAATCGATTTCATTTACTGGAATGTATATGCTTGTCTGGGTATCGTTTTATGTCAGTACATCTTCCGACGTTTTTAGTTGAGATCTGCGTATGAAGAAAGATGAGGAAAACAGAGCGAAATAATGGCCACCATCAAATGCAGCTAAGATAAAATTGAAAGGCTGTAGAAAAATCGCAGTAAATACTTTATGGCAGCCGTTTGTACGCTGTTATTTTGAGTATGCGACTGAGAAAAGTTCGCGAATTATAACCATGGAAGTTTTACTGGTTTGTTTCTCAGTTACATTCCTGAAAAATTGCCACATCTTGAAGCACCGATACGTGGAGGAACTTCAAAAGAAACATAATGGAGTCGTTCTGTATATAATAAAATGGGGTTATTTTCTAATGGTTCATTACTGCGAGGCTTTCATTTAAAATTTATTAGAAACTTGAATGTTTTAAATGACGGTTTGCGAAAACGGTGGCGGGGCATCTGACAGATCCTCGCTCCCAATTTCTATACGAAAATCATAAGAAATTCATTTCAAAACTATTGCAGTAAAAGTTGAACTATATTTAGGAAGGTGGAAATTTCTTCAGATTTTTAATCATTGATTATTAGTTAGCGCGGGAGTGTTATGACATATGAATTTGTCAAGAAATGACTAGAATTTATATTTCTATAGTCACTGCTAATGGCAAAGGCTCGCCAACTGACAGTGAATATGTGGGCATGTGTTATGTCTTATATATGGTGTTAGTCTGCGAATTGTGTCTTTTACTGTTTATCTGGCCACTTAGCTACTAGGCAGCAGCTATCACCAGGATGGCTGCTCCCTAGTATCCGTCCACGCCACGAGGAGGCGGGCCACAATACGCATACTGTCAAACGAAAGTGACAAGGTAAGAATCCCGCATCCACTGGAGGAAAAATCAATTCCTGCAAATCCCGTAGCAGAACAGAAGACTCAGTGGAACTGATGCCAGGAAGAGAGGAAAAGCATATATAGTCAATGATGGTAGGTGAAATCACAATTCAGTTAAAAAGGCAGATATCCTAATAGTAGTGAATCCGGTTAGCTGGCGCAGTCAGTTAAAAATTTCTTTTGCAAATTCCTCGAAGATTTCAAAAGTTTCCTTATTTTTAATTAAATCATGTTCATTTCCAGGGGCAAATTGATGAGATGTAGTTGAGATCTGTTGCCGAAGGTCTTGGTAAATTTAGCAAGAGTAAATTACGTGTTGCCAGTCCTCGATGCCGCATAAGCAAGAATCTGTAGTGGTCAGATTAAACGGTACGAGCTTCGCATTCAATGATCCATGACCTGTTATTAAGTACGATGTGCAAAGACTGGGGAAGAACCATTTCTGTACAGTGTTCGAAGAAGTAGGTGAGATGCCAGGAATAAACGACTTGGTTACAATACTTTTAGTAGACAAGGACCACCTGGATTGCCAACAGTTGGTTAGAAGATTCCAGCATTTCTTTTTCTTTCTTTGGGTCAGCAGTTGGATCGACAGTAATATTAATAGGTATTCCTTTCCTAATATAATAGTTTATTCACTGACAGTGAATAACTGAATAAAATAAAACTGACACAGGACAGTTAACGTTGATGTATCTCAGGGCGAGGTTCTATCGGGATTTGTCTTTACTACCGCCATTAATCCATTGCTGAAAACATTTCATCAGTATGCTGACAGCCTGAAGCATATGTATTGTTTTGTTTGTTTTAGAGATTTCTGGTGTTTGAGCAGCTGGTTTAAACGTATCTGCACAAAACTTGAAATAGAAAAAAAAAGGACCTTACTAGCCCAAAAACGATCAAGTTCAAGACTTTCGATGTCAGTTTCCATTAATCGATCTTGTGGGCAAAAGAATTTCCCCTTTGAAATCAAGCCGGGTTCGCTTGTTGTATAACTCATTGGAAATACTTATTTTCATAAATCGTTGTTTTTGATAATAATTCCTGTTAAAATGTTTAATCTCCATCTTAGTATTCATTATTGACAAATTGAATCCTGTGCGACTGGTTTAACCAGCTGGGAATTACCTAAGCCTTTAAATCTTCAAAGTACACAGCAACAACATCTTGATCCTCTCCTATTCCTTAACAAAATACTTCAATTCAAACTGAAATATGTATCCGCATTTTGAGGGGAAAAAAAACAAAAAACAAACAGAGCGCGAATCTTATCAGAAAAAGTCGCAAATACGATTTCAGTTTATGTTTTTCGCTGACCTTTAAGACTACGATACCATAAGATGTCAGATACATCTTTTTCTCAAAGGGCACATACTGAGTATGTGCCCTTTGAGAAAAAATCCATTAACACAAAATGTCTTAATGTATTATGAACTAGCGAGTGAAGCTGAAAAGTCCTAAAACTAATGCCAGTCGCAGCTTCTATGAGGAATGAAAGAAATTTCTTTTTGGGTTGAAGAATTGAATAACTCCTTGATTAAAGTTTTATAAAATACAAAATAAAATCTTGTTCTGATTGTCTCTCTGTTTAATGGGCTTATAAATATTATACAGACGTGCTGTATTACACCTTCAGACAACGTCTGCATAAGATTCGAAAGGAAGAGGATATTAAATTTCAAGTGCACGATTAAGGAAGTTTCAAGTACAGCCAAAGTGGTTGGGACGTCATATTGTATTACATGCTCTTACGAAAAATGGGTTGTCTATTTTCTACAAGACTTTTTTCAGAGGGTCTATTAAATCCTCTGATGCAGAAATAACTTTCTAACTGGGACTGGGCAAGTTTAATGCTGTTGTTGATATTCTCTTATAAATATTGCCTGTCAGATTAAGAAAATCCAACGGAAAAACATCTCGAGGATAAAGAAGATGCATCGTAATAGGCTGTCTGCTCCGCTTTTCTAGATGATAAAAAATAAGATATGAATTAGTCTTATCGTTGTGCAAACCGTAAGAAACAAACAAACTTTGGTCTTCGATAAAGGCTAATCTGACGATAGTCACTTTATGAAAAAGACTACATTTCTCGCAAATTTAATTTACGTGTACCTTTAACACTAATAATCTGGGCAGACAGCATGGTGGTTAGACCCAGCGTCCACCCCCAGGCGGGAAAGACCCGGGTTTGAAGCTCCTCAATGACGTGAGGAACTTTCAGGGGCTTTTTTTCGGGACTAAGACGAGGACATCAAGGTCCCCATCTCCTTAAATTCGGAGATGGGGATCTTGATTACCTGGAGCTTTACTGAGAAATTTATTTGGGTTTTCCATAATAAATGAATCCTTTCTTTTAATTCTTCTACCAAAAGTACTCGTGATTTCGACAGATAACAATATTTTCTACTTGGATTAAGGTCCGTGGACCTCAATCCAAATAGAAAATATTAAATCTTGTTCATTTTTAGTAACTGCAAAGTTACTTTACCATGCAATATTAGAATAATAGGGATGGCAGCCTGGTTAGCGAAATTACTTCAAACTTCTCTAATTATGAAGTTTTCCAAACAAAAAGACTAAAAATACGTTATAAGTGACCATAAGGCGTAAGAATCGAAGTTATGACTCAAGTCTTAAGTTCAGGGAAGAAGTAGCCGGCACAAGACTATTATGGTAAAAATATTAGAATACAAAGAGCTAGGCGCCCTGAAGGCCAAGAACTGGTGGCTGCCTTTGATGATTAACTGAGGTAGAAACAGTCCCCAGTCTTCCAGATAAAGAAAGATGTCTAAAGCCACAAAATATGGGCATATGAGCATTATAGGAAACAAGGAACAATGTAAACTAATTGAGCACGGAAAAAGACAGCTGGGGCCAGCTCTAAACTGTGAAAGAAACAAAAAGGATGAAAAACGTTTAGGTGTGCAGGAGCACCTGCTTATAATAGAAATCAATGCTTTGTGGGCATGCCTTTTGTAATCTGGGTTTGAATCTCCGGTTTCGTCTACTCTAAAATTTTGTATACTAGAATTCATAGTTCAACTTCTTTAATTAGTTTGACACTTGCAAGTTTATTACAAGTCTCATACCGTTAGTTGGTTGTTTTAGGTGTATCAATAACTTAAGCTATAATACGCCATACATAATGTGTGTGTTCTGTGGTTTCTTTGCTGTTTGCTGGACGAAAAATCCGAGTTTCGAGGAGAAAAAAACCATGCTACTCTCGCTTGAGATAGACTAGCTCAGCCACGTAGTGAACAAGACCAGTAAACATTCCTCGCATGATTGATGGAATTCGACCTCAGGTCATTCCATCTAGTGTGGGGATTACTGTACTAACGAATGTCTTATTATCGTATCGGACCACCCTGCAATGCTTCATTTTTACCCGGATTGACACGGATTTTTTCAAGACAACGCAACTATCAGCAAAAAAATATCAAAGTTTATGCAACATAATGCATGCTTGTCAATCAACACATTAATTATTAAAAGCAGTCCTACAACCTTATTCGTGGAGGGAAGAATTCATCTAAATTTGTTGTCTCCGAGAACGTGTTTTAATATTTGATGGACTTGAAGGAATTCAGAGTGTGTGGGATCTAGCACTTATGGGAGATGTGTACATTCTACTGAGCTGCGTTTGAAAGGAAGTACACTGGGCAGAATTTCGTGTACGAGTAAACTGAGGATGAGCAAGATGTGTGTCAATACCAAGTCGTGCTAATAACTTCCTCTCCTCCATATCGCTGACAGCTGTTCACTCCATCTGCGTGCCAATTCAAGGTTGTGCGCTTTGCGATGACGCTCTTGAAACCCCCGTAAGGAACTAGATCTATAGATGCCAGTAAATGAGGTCGTTTCGCTGCGCGGTTTCTCAACAACATGTGTTTCTGGGGAATCGCGCAAGGGAGAATGAAACAAGCAGAGTCCAAATCTGCAAGTACTTTCTGTCACATGTTTCTATTACTTTTTTTGGTCCCGTCTGGCCAATACAACATCACTGTAGGTAGATTCTTACTTATAACTCAGTCAAGAGTTTCTAATCACAGCTAGACTGCGAATATTCGCAATTGCTCAGTTCATGTTGCTTTGTAACGATAATTGGTACCGCCCATATGATGTCGTTGTCTGCTGCGCAACCCTAGGAATGACATGCCTGTGCTGTGTCACAAGAATTGAAACCTGATTAGGGAACACCTACTCCTGAATAAAAATCCTAATTAATATTATTTATTAATGGACTTCTGATCTTCAAAATTAAAAAGAAAACTGATCTAGAGCAGAATTAGCCTTCTGAGAATCTTCTTCCATCCACAATAAGAACTAATTTTTCAATGCATGTAATCTTACATTTTGACGGATGGTTAAAAACCCTGGTAAATTACTGCAGTGAAAATACACAGTAATTCAATATTACTACAAAATATGGTTGAAGTTATGGTTTTTTGCCCGCTCTAAATCTCTTTAACACAAACTATATATAGCCTATTCACAAGAAGACAGCTGTAAACAAACAACTCGCGTGATTACTACGTGTTCACTAGCCGGAGCCCCAAATAAGACTACGATTAATCGTGCATCGGCTAGTTAAGGGATAATGCAACGAGACGTCATCCAATCTGAATCCTCAAATACTTTTTTTCTTGAAGGTTCATGCTTTTGTTTGTGCACACTGTTTCCTTATATTTGACACGTGTTGTCCACACTTGGGTGCTAATCTCTGATGTCTCCTCTTTGCGTACGCCCAAGGAGAAAGGTGACCCAAGGCTGTGTCTTATACAGCCCAATAAAACAATCCAATGTGCAAATCTTAGAACCATGGAGCCACTATGCTGAAACCAGTGTCCATTCAGCTGTGATGGATCTCTTCATTCCCCTATTCGTGAGGAGTTACGGAACACTTCTAGTTTTGAATAGAAAACGTATTATTAAAAGAAAAATAGGGCATTGGGGCTCCAACTCCGTTTTTAAATTATTCATAAACTCCACTGACGAAGTACATGATCTTCCTGTGCTTTAATTCTGTGTTCCGGTTCAGCCAAAAGGAAAGGTGATCAAATTTGGATTGAGGGCGATGCTCTGTTTTGGCAATTCGACCAGTGGACTTAGTTCACCACACCACAAGACTTGAGTAGACATTTTCTCCACATGACACCAAGATCAGTCCATTTGAAACTTGTAGTTGTTTCGTTATGCTCATCGTTTGAGCTATAGGTTGAAAATGAATTCCAGTTATCTTTATAAACCAAAATATTTGTATATTTCATAGTCACGCAATTTTCGACAATCAGAAGCGTGTCCCATAACTTTCAGTAGGGCAGCGTAGATAGAAGCGGATATAACGTACTGAAACTTGAACCGAAGTTTCGATGCATTACATGCGAATAGTTAGTGGGTAATGTTCACGAAATTAGCACGTGTACATTTTCTAATTGCTGGATCGTGTCTGCTGCTACGCTTGATGTGCCTCTGCTGTCCACGATCCGTGGCGTGCTGTTACTAGGTGCTTGAAAATCAGTTTTGTGATGCTAGATAGAGAGAAGATAAAACTACAAACATGAGATGAGAGCACTTTTAATGTTACGCATTACAGCTTCAAAAGTGGCATTTTGGAAATGTAAACGAAGTGTGGTACCTTCAGTCAACGTGAAATTGTCCCATAGCTCTCTTTGTCTAGACTAATGAGCTCAATTTCCTGGCTAAATCTGCGATGACCGTGATGAAGAATGGTGTGCACAGAAATGAAGAGTTTTACAAATCTGCCCCTTTGTATTCTACGATAATAACGAAAACCCAGATGGCACAAAATCTTAAATAGCCATTATTTGAGAGAAAAATATTGCCGTTGAATGACTTAATTTAAATTTATAATTTAAATTCACGAGGAAAGGCTAACTGCCTAGGTCCTTTGCTCAACTCAAACGGATCACAGAAAAGATACCCTTAGAAGAAAGTCTGGTGGTTTATATTAAAATCTACTCCATATGGAATACATATTTTTCTATCCTGTTCCGGAAATCCATTCTCGAAATCGATCGGGTCACGTTACTTCCCACACTCCCCCCTCCACAGATAGATCGAAAAGTGCTGTATGGGGAAAGGGGATTGAAGAATGCCAGAATCTGCTCCAGGGATTAAAAGTCAGTCCACAAAACTGTATCGGTGGAAAAGAATTATAATCAGAAAACCAAATTCTAAGATGCGGTAACTTTGATGCACATGTATTATTATAATGATTGCTTCGGGGTATGCAAGGGCTGGTGCACATTGCATAAATATTTCTGAAAAACAGAAAAAAAATATTAATTTCCTTTACTATTACAGGGGCGTTGACAGAAGAGCGTTATTAAAAGCTTAACTTAATAAATATTGTATAAATACTTTAAAAAAAAAATAAAACCACTGGTTGTCTTAAGTTATTTATAAAATCTAAATGAATTTCTAAGAATTCGGGAACTGAATGCTGCTATAAAACGTGCCTACCTTGTATATAAGGAAGGAGTCGACAGATAATCTCACCAAAGATAAAATTCCTCAACAGACTTCCAATTAAAGTGAAAGGCATGCAAAATACACCGAGCAAAAGATCGCTGATGGCAAGATTGAGCAAGAACACGTTAGTGACAGTTCTCATTCTTCTGTTCTGCACCAGAGTAATAATCACCAACGAGTTTCCCACGATGGACAGCAAAAATATCAAACCATAAAGACAGATGCGGATAATTGCGTCGCTAGGCAACGCATAGGGCTTCTCCGCATCGGTAGTCGAATTCAACCACACGCCAACTGATAACGAAATATTCTCATCCTCACCGTAACTGTCGCTCACCACATCAAAGACACTCGAGTAGTTTGTCTCATCTTTGTCTTGTCTTCTGTCAGTAAAGAAATAATCAGTGGCGTTTGTTCTACGCAGATAACTCGATGCTTTTACATCCGACATGTTGATGTAATCCAATTCAAAAGAACTTGAATATCTTTAGACCCCCCTATTAAATATTCATAACCCCCCTCGTGTGCGACTAGCATGTAAGCACGTACAACACTCCGGTATAAACGCCTCGGATGCTACCACAGGTTAGACTGCTGTACTACAAGCCCGTTCCTTTTCACAGAAACCAGAAGTGACGTCACATTCGGATATGGATTTTGCCACGCAAAGTTCTCTGCTCGTGGTTAGCTAATAGGCCTTAATTTCTAGCGACAAAATAAAGGAACAATATTTCTTAGGAGTTAAAGAATGTAGCTGTTGAAGTTCAGAAACAAGTTCTAGAAAATTTAGTTATGCGCATCATTTAGAACTCTTAGTTTCTGTTGCTGTATTTAGCGAATAAGAACTGACTGATTAAATAAAAATCACAGTTTAATTCCAATCGAAAATAACTAAGTTTTATTACAGCGCACAATAATGCACTTTGATGTTTTCTCTTAGTCCAAAGAATAATTATTGATCAAGAGAATTACAGTGACCTTGGTTTAACGCAGCGCCTGCTGAGAACATTATTTATAGGGCTATTTCTATTTGGCATGTTTTTAAAACAGGAATTTCTTTGAAATCTTGCAGTGGGGTGGAGAGAGCTTTCAATGTTTTAAAACAAGATAAGTTTGTTCTGAATAATTGTTCAAATAAACTTCATACAGAGAAAACAAAATCAAATACACCAAAGGATAATTGTAAAGGAGAAATGTCTTTCAGTACATTTCTGAATCTTTCCAAAAAGTTACAAGGAAATAATTTACAAACTTCTGGGATTCTCCAAAATATTTGCTAGGAAACGCTAGGAAATACGCAGCGATTTATCTTTAACCAATTTCACCAATACATCCAAGACTGGTGTCAAATTATTTATTATTACTATTCATTTATTAACTGGTGTCAAGTGGATTTTCATAAATGCGATGGCATAAAAACTGTTGGTGATTCGAACGAATTATTTAAGTCCTCATTGGATCGAGTTTCTGTGGACATTATACTCGCTGTTCATTTCTCAAAGGATGAATAAATATCTTCCGTATCATGATGGGGGCCCACTTCCGGCTGGAAGTTGAATTATGGATTAAACCTTGAAGGGGAATTTAATAGATGAACACTATTTCGGCTTCGGGTGTACGTAATTGTTATATTTATATGCAATACCGACAATGGCGCATAAAATAGTTCTAAACTAGAAATTCATGAGGTCATAAAGACGCCTACTGCTACATATTTGCATAATTTCGAATAAATGAGGTGTTGAGCGTCTTCCTTCCGAACGGCTGCATAACAAAATTGAAAGGCTCCAGCCTATTTGCAAATAAAGTGCAATGGGTGGACGTAACTTGCAAGTAGGCTTTAATCTCTCGGGATGAAATGCTATAAATCTGTAGTTTGGAACCTTTTCTGGTCCGCAACAGATACTTTATGGTCCTAAATTACAGGACCCTTAGAAATTTGCGAAATTCTAAGGTTACACTCTACTGAAATAAGACTCGAGAATTTGATATTCACATACGGCATTTTCTTCGATATGTTAATGTTTTCGAAAGGAATTCTAAATAAGATTATAATATACTTGAAAGCGGCGGCTTATCGCACCAACAAACTCATTGCTACGCTAAGAACTATTTATTAATAATACCAGTTGTATAATATCTACTTAATTTTATAAAAGGCATTAATGATTATTAAGTTCGACAGTTCTCACCACACGCTGCCTAACATCAATGCAAAACAAAGTGTATCACGATAGGTTTGACCACAAGACTTCCTTCCCTTGTTCCACTGTCCAATCACAACGTTCTCGGCGACATGGGTTTTCCTGTTTTTCTCTGAAAAAAAGTGGCTTCCGAATAGGCAGGCGCTGCCAATACCAAATTTCTTCAATTCCCTACGCATGGTATTGGATGATTTTGGGCAGTTCTGGGATTGATTGAATTCAGATGTTATTTGCTGCACAGTGGATGTCCTCTTCTCTATACAGTCCGCCTTAGAGTACGATGGCTTCACTCTTGAAATATTGTTTTTTTCTGCCATATTTACACCTATCAGATGTGGAAGAACCGCTCACTTTCCAGTCTCCAGTCATTACAAACCTTTGAGATGAATTATTTTGAGAAACTAATGATCTTTTGTTTCTTGAATCGTGGCTAAACGTGAACCCATCACAAGACCTTCTTTCAAAGTCTGATCGATCACGCATTTTGCGCCATATTACTGCAGGTGAACAAGCCTGTGCAGTCTTTATACTTGAGGCAACACATCACTCCACATCAGTTTTCTTTGAATCTATTTGCATTTTATTTTTTTGGCGGCTGTGCGTATATTACTGTACACAATGTGCACGCTAAGATATACAACCACAACTGTACTGTTGAACTTTAAAATTTCTAGAAAACCAAGTTGAGAAGTAGATCCCTGAAAACTCGCCGCAGTCTCTCGAAGGCTCGAATATGTGCAAGAAAAATGTGTTATACTAGTATAAATGATTTCTGATTATTATTAAATCAATTTGTTTCTGAAATTCACCTCTATGCAGCCTTCAGGATGCTTAATATTTTCATTTAGGTTGTCAAGGTCAATTTTTAACTCAAAGTATTTATAGTGTTTCCTGAGAACATGACACTAAGGCTGCCAATATTGGTGAATGATCCTTGGGGTGGAGGGATGTTAAGATTCTTGATACCTCTGAAGGATTCTGCCATCTGTAAAAATTCCATTTAAATCCATTTATGGAGGTTTCGCCATTGTGACAATATTTTTTCCAAGAACGATGAGGCTCCAAGGAGTCATGTTGGCATATCGATCGGGAAATACTAAAGGTCTCTTCTCCACCGGATTTAGCCAGCTCAAGATACAAAATACCATCTACTTTTTCTTGATAGCAAGCTAGTGCGAGACGTTTGAATCATAAAGAGAGATTGATGTGAGGCATCTCGTGATATATTGGTATATTAATGGAATATTTGTGGCCTGTTTTTTTTTTTTTTCCTGGGAGCCTAAAATGCAGTACATGCTTTGTTTCTTGCTTGACAGAAATGCTCCAGAAAAATGACGTTCTCATCCCAAGCAAGGCAAAGTCTACGTGGTATGAGACCTTTTGTACTGATTTCATATACAAAAGCCTCGATATATTTTATAGTATTTCCTCTTGAAGTTTATTTTTGCAGCTTTTGCGTAGAAAAACTGCAGCTCTGCTATTTGTGCTTTAAGATTTAAGATGATTTCGGTATTCTTATTTCTGCTCAGTCAGTCCACAAATAAGAATACCGAAGCTGAGTTAAATATCGACTTTTGAATTACAAGATGTTAATTGGCATCTCAATCATTAGGGAGATGGGAAATATCTTGATTAATAGATCAAATTATATTCTGAAGAAAAGGAAAAGGTTATTTAAATGTCATCACTACACACGCAAACAGAAAAATCCCATGGATATTGGTTGAAAGAAAGAAATACATACTATAAACCACTTTCACTTTTTCAGTTGACTTACTATTTCATACTTCTGAATAAATACAGTGGCGGACAAAAAAACTGCATCACTTTAAAAAAAAAAAACATTTGTAGTGAAACGTATAAGATATTGTTTGCTTAGTCATTTCTTTGTCGCAAAGCAAAAATATTGCATCATATAACGCTTCTATTGCATCAGACGGTAATTGCTAGGTATTGATTGCATCAGCCGTTTCTATAAATACGGCGTTGGAATGATATACACGCTCATTAGTATCCTGTTTTGCGGAGGTGACTCCATATGTTCAGTTGACACGAAGAAAAAAAAAAGCGTAGCTGTTGCTCTGTCCCAGGAAAGGCTTTCTACGCTGATAAAATAGGCTGCCACCAGTGAACATTATGGTGCTGAAGTAAAAGCGCGAAACCGGTGATGGGAAGAGAAGATCAAGCCGTAAGAGAGTGAGTACGCCTTCCCAAGATCGATATTTGAAATGACTATGGATTCTTAATTGCCATGCTAGTAATCCTGATCTAAAACTAGACTTTGAGATGGCCTCTGGTGTTGAAAAAAGTGCACGAACTATCCAAAGACGGCTTTTGGAATGTGGTCTGCATGCCTGTCAGTCCAAGAAGCCTCCTTTGTTGGCCAAACAAATGAGGAAGAAGCGACTTGCTTGGGCTAAAACGCATCTTTCATGGACAAAAGAGCAATGGACCACCGTCATCTTTTCTGACGAATCGAAATTCAACGTGCATGGCTCGAATGGGAAGCGATATGTCAGAAGACGAAAATCGGAGTCATACCATCCTGACTGCATAACACCGAATGTAAAGTTTCCAGCCCGTCAAATGATCTGGGGAGGCATAACAAACAAAGGGGTGGAGGAAATTAAGTTTATTAACGGAACGGTGAATGCAGAAACCTACAATGCTATCTTGGAGGAGTGCCTGAAACCCGTTATTAGGGATCACCACACAGATGTCCAAAACTACATTTTCAACAGGATTCAGCACTTCGCCACAGAGCAAAATTGGTAAGTTTTATGCTATTTGCAAAATTCACAAGTGATGCTATTGTAGTTGACAAGATCTGAGAAAAAAAGTTAAGAATTAGTAATTAAATCAAATATTAGTATTCAAAAGACTTTCTATAATTTAACAGGTAGCCTTCTGTTCTTGTTTACTTCACTGAAATCAGATTAATCATCCGTAAGTGTAAACAAATTAATTTTGCGAATGCGTCATGTAAATAAAAAGAAAAATTTTTCATGTCATCCTACTAAAAGCACCAATAATGCGATCTAACGAAGGATCCCACAGAGCTTCTACATCGAGGGTTTATTTGACACGCCAGTGGTGGAGCTACTTCTGTGAGACAAATGTCGAAAAAAAACAAGACCACATTGACAGTTGGAGACATTGTTATTTTCTGTAGTTCTTAAATACAGTATAAACAAATTTAGATATGCATTTTGAAATGTTTTTTTATCGTTTTCCCCAGAGTCAGTGATTTTTTACAGACAAAACTAAGTAAAGCGGTACTGTTCTTGTTAGTTTTTCGCTGGTAGAAACGAACAGATTCATCTTTAATATTGTATGTCTATAAAATATTAAAGCTGTAGCAGAGATTCATCAAGAGACTCAATTTTAGTTACCGTAGATACGAATCTCTAAAAATATGCAGGATCGAAACTTAAACTTCGATCTTTACTTGTGCCAAGTTTAGAATTCATTCGACCCTTTAGAATTGTTGTCAGTCATTCAATACAATTGTATTGAATCTTTCCGATGTTGGGGAATTATTTGGACTTGTCAACTGGAAACCGTGTTAAACCCTAATGTGACTGCGTATCACATTTAATGAATGCGCAACTGAGCCAGCTTTAGTTCATGTACGTGGGCATAGCTGTCGGCCAGTGATGTATTTTATAATTTTCTACAGTTCACCACTTAGCATCTTTAACGTTCAGCATACCACCTTCTCTGAACGCTGGCTGAACTGATTTCGTGATGCTTGGAATGTGTCTTGGGTTTGTATCGATAATAATATACTTTTGTAATTGGGAGTCTGTGTGTTCTGAGGCAAGTTTTATCGTTCCCAATTCGACTCTGTATATTCTGCATTCATGTGGTAGTACCCGAAGTGTTTTCCATGTTTAGGAATGCAATTGTGGCTCCTACTGTACTTGGAACCGTCCGTATGCGAGATGTGTACTCTAAAAAGTTGGAACGATGGAGAGCATGTATTTTTTTATGATAATTCTAGAAAAAGGAGACTAACCTTTCCTGAATTAAGGTCGATACCAGGTATTAAAACTCGGCCAAGGTAGGGGTAGCAGCTTTGATAAAATTGAGACATTATCTATTATTAGGTTGTGTTGCCTAAGTACGTTATCCTACCAAAAGTCATCTCCATTGATTACATTTGAAAGACCAATTATTGACTGAATACATTTTTCAGTCTAATTACATCAATTCTATTCAATAAACCATCGAAACAAAATATATCAGTTCAGTATAATGAACATTCCACCATTATATGATTACTTATTCTTAGTTGTCCACAGGAGGCGAGACCAGAATCCACACAAGCGAACCCTCACTATGCGCAATGTGCAAGAACTCCATATGTAAAATTTATCCATTGTCTTTGATTATGCCTATCAGGGCAATCCTAAGGAATAGGCTTCATTGGTTATCCTCACTGCACTTTTTGTTGTTGAGGATAACCAATGAAGCCTATTCCTTAAGATTGCCCTGATAGGCATAATCAAAGACAATGGATAAACTTTACATATGATGGAGTCTTGCACATTGCGCATAGTGAGGGTTCGCTTGTGTGGATTCTGGTCTCACCTCCTAGGGTTTTAGGAGCATCAGCGACTAAGGCCATATTTCCCCGTGTATACTGTCTGTACATTGTGCGTTTTTTGATCGATTTTCTGTTTTGCTGGATGAAAAATCCACGTTTCCGGGAGAGCAAAAACCATGCTACCCTCGCCTAAGATCGACTAACTCAACCATGTTGTGAAAAAACATGGAAGTCGGTAATTCTACCAACTGTGCTACCCACGAGATCATCCTCACTGTGGTACTGAAGTCCCACTAAACCTGCCAAACTCCATAATTTTCAAGCAATTAGTCTCGAGCACGTTAAGAGCTAAGAGGTCCCCCACAACATTCCTCAGAGATGTTTCTTACTACTTTCTCCATCCCTTAAATAATTCATTATTTCATACATGTCATCTCTGAGCAATCTGCTTTTCCTTTTCTTAGCTCAGAAGAATTCTCGGGTGCAAAAGGATAATTTATGGATATCATTAGTACGCACTTTGTGTCAGTTTATGTTTTATTAACTTATTCCCTTATAATAGTCTCAGAGAACCTCCCCTTGGTAAAACCGAACTGCCCTCGATGAAGGAAAACCTGCATCAGCAAATCATTCTTTAACAGCAATCTCTCAAATAACTTTCGTGCCAGTGAATCTATACTAGCGAAATTATGTGTTTTCTTGCCTGCCTTCTTGATTATCTCTTTAATCATGGCTATTTTCCAGTCTACTGGGAAATTATTCTCCACAAGACGTTTATTAAAAAGCACCAATAGGACTTCGTCTTACTTTATAGAGTCGCTCTAACTTCTCAATTTCAATTAGGTCCAGCCCTGGTGTCTTTCTATTTTTCATTAGATATCACCGCCTCTTTCATAGAGCATTTTCGATTCACGGCATTGCCTAGATTGGTATCCCTGACTGAAGAACATTTGGTCTTTTCTAATCTTTTCGATAATATATCTAAATTGTCCTGAGAGCTCACCACAGCTTCATCTATTTTCTTTTAATTTTATCGTGATAAAAATGTCTCAACTCAGCCTTCGTTTCAGAAATCAGCATCAGAGTACACTTCTTCCTCTGGAGGGCCATCCAACCTATACAAGCACGATTAGCCAATCATAATATTCTACAAGCAAAACTTTTTCCTTCTTTTCCTTTTCTGTTCTATCAAATGTCACCCAATCGGTAGATTTAACCAGAAGTCTTTCATTGCTGCAAATTTCTTGTGTTTCTCCTCTCCCTAATAGAGAAGGCAATACATAAATGTCAGAAGATTTAAGAATCTGTAGAAAGAACAACTAGATGGCAGTGATCAAGTATTGATGGGGGATTTATTTAAAGATATAACTATCATCAAAGCAACTACAGCGGTTTCAGACAGTTTTTAAACTCTACACGGTGGGACCAACTGATGTTACCATCAGCAAATTCTAAATGGAAAGGATTCAACGAAATAATCCTAGAAGTTACTAGGCTTTGTACACCAACTAAGAAATAGCGTTCAAGACTTATGCCTAAATTATGTCAGATGAAATAATGAGACTCATTGCAGAGAAGAAAAATGTAAGGGATGCATATAAATTATCAGGTGATGCAGGAGTCTATGGTAGGTATAAACTATTCTGTAATCAAGTCACAAAAGACGCTAGGCAAGCTAAGGCAAATTGATAAATCTTTGGAAAAGGATGCAAATCAAAATAGCAAAGACTTCATTTCTTATGTAAACTCTAGGAGAAAGGGACGATTCACATAGGTCCCCTTGATATCGATGGTTCAACTGTTAACGATCCTGCTCGGGTTACTAACAAGCTGAATAAGTACTTTGCATGTATATTCACACTCGAGGAATTCTTTATGAGAGTGGATGGGAGAAGTCTAGTAAATTCTACTAGGCAGCTGAAGAATTTTGTAATAACTGGGAGGAGAGTGGAAGGAAAATTGCTGATATTAAATGTAAGAAATATACCTGGGGTGTGTGGATCTATGCAGTTATATTAAGGGAGTCAGCAACAGAGGTAAGCAGACCCTTAGCCATAATTATGAGAGCATCTTAGATTCAAGGAAAAGTCCCCGTGGTAGACTGGAGATTTGGGAATGTATTAATAATCCACAAAGGAGGATCAAAGAGTGACATGAGCAATTGCAGACCTGTTAGCTTAACTTCTGTTCAAGGGAAAATTATGGGGGCACTGGTTGAAGAAGGAATGGTAATGCAGGACCATCTAAGACAGGAGTATAGTTATACTTCCGTCACAGCATGGGTTTTTCAAGGGGGCGATCTCATGTGATTGGATACTACGGTGCAATAACAAAGAAACAGGATAAAAAAAATTTTGATATCACATACTTGCCTCCGTAGCCGAGTGGTCATGAGCGGGAGTGCAGTAGCACACGCTCCTTGGGTAGACCGGGGTTCAAGCCTCTGACTGCTGAATACGGTCGATCTGCCAACCCGCACTGGACCAGCGTGGCAGATTATGGTCCGTTTCCCTCAGCATGAATTGTTGAGGAGGCTTCCATCCTGCAGTGGGTTGATAATGGCTGCACTTTACCCTTTTTTTTTTACTTGAATTTCAGGAAAGCTTTTGATACTGTTGCACAGACTACTGTATGTATATATAAAAGTATCTCAGATTAACGCACTAACTGTGTGGTACTACATTCAGGGTAGTGGAAAATGAAGATCTGGAGTAAAACCATCCTTCAATTTGAATCTGTGTCACCTCATGTGTGTGGTCTACACACAGGATGAACGATCCCATCAGCATTGAGCCTACTCAATCCAAGAAGTGGCCTGAGCATTATTATACATAAGCAATGGTCAGGCTCCATCTTGAGTACTATATATGGGTCTAGAGGTCTAATTTTAAGAAGGATGGAGATCTGATGGAATGAGAAGGGCAACGAGGTTGGAGAAGGGAACAAAATAAGGTAAGGTAATTTAAGGGAACCCTTACCAAGAAAGGTTCAGTTCTGCAAATTGCAGCGTCTGGAGACTAGGCACCTGCGAGGCGATATGATTGAGATTTGTAAGACTTTGGAATGAGAGTAAACTCAATGCTGATAGAACTCTTTCTCCTGCTCAGGTCACATACACTTGAGGGGGAAAATTCAAATTGTGGAAGGATGGTTGCAGAATAGATGGGTGAAAACTTTCCAGTGGGTTCTTGATAACGGAAACAAACTTCGGTCTGCTGTTTTGGTAGTGGATAGCTTGAATAAACTCAAGGAATAATTAGACAATTTCTTGAAGAGGGCAGATAGTTAAAACGAGAAGGTTTATGTAAAGAGACGAATGTCAGTTCAGATACGAATCCAACCATCCAACGAAATAACGAATCCTAATCGTTAAGACAGTATTAGAAAATTACCACCTTTATAACGACCACAGTAATGCATTTACAAATGAAATTTGTCAAATTTAACATTAACAACTGAAAGGTTAGCAGATTCTTATGACGGGAGCATTGCAAGGCTCGATATATATGAGGATTTAATCTTTTAGCGTCGCATTTAATTACGAATTTAAAAAAAAAAGTACGAAACAAAAGGGTGTAAAGTTACATCTCTGGGCCTAATTGAAAACTACCGTTTAAAACTCTGGTCTTTCGCAACAAGCTAAATATAGATTGGTCACAATTCCTCTTACCTTTCGGTTGATTAGTTTAATGCAGAAGAGTGAACTAAATTAAGAATCCCAGGTAATTAGCCGTGTTGTCTCGCGATATTTGTTTTTTAAATGCCAACGGAAGTTAAGATTGTATACATACTCTCCTTCTGCGTCCTAGTGTAATATTTTTCATTTGGCATACCCTGCCTCATTCTGACACGAAGTGTCTAATTAAACACTAAAACCTCTATGGAAACTTGTGACAAATGTTCAGCGCTCTGACAACAAAAAAAAAAAAAGTCATGTTTATATGCTTAAAATTATTCCCAAGATAGTCTTTTGGCTTTGTTCCAAGCAGTCTTACTTAGAAAATCACAAAGACAACCGCTAAGGTGATTACGAAAGTCTTCAGCAAGAACTCTAGAAATGTTTCAAAACAGAAGAACAATGGCTGTAAGTGAAGAACAGGAAATTAGCTAACAAACCAGCTTCTCCTTGTAGTGAAACATGTTGATTGCTCAAACAGAATTCATTTGTTCTTAGGAAGATCTAAATTAAACTTACTTTCGATGGTTTGTCAGATTACTTGTATAATACTGACAATACACTCAGAAGGCAAAAAATTAGAAGCGTTTTGCAACTGGCGTCAACAGATAAACGTTCGGTAAGTAGTGGCATGGAATGATCACAACTTCCTTGGTATCAGATTCAACAGGAGTGCTTCCACCAACGAAAGACTGGACTGTGAAAGAGTGGGAAAAAAAACCGAAACTGTATTTGCAAGGATGGAGTAGATTCAGTCTTAGACTCAAAGCACTAAAGGCAAAGGAGATCTGTATCCTTCAATTAACCAGTAGCAATAGCATTGAGTTGGTTACCACGATGTTTTATTTTAAACTTGGTTTCAAGTGTGACGTAGTTTTCCACTAGATTTAAATATACATATTTACAGAAGCTGTTTAGCAAAAAAAAATTTGGGAAGAAAGGAAAATCATACGAAATAATAATACGCAGATTTATATAATTCTACTTAAATTGATGAACTCCACAATATAGCTTTTAGTTCCTCTAAAAGTGGTACAATAAGATTGTTTAACATAGCCTGGACAACGGCGTTGCTGTTTCATAGCGCACCCTTTCATTAGTTCTGGTTTCTAAGGAATTGTGTAGATAATGGCATTCAAACTGAAGACAATCGTCTCACATTAAATAGAATGTTGGTAGTTACTGATCCAAGAGGTTTGCATTTATCGTCTCATCGCCTTAGCAACCGGACTTGGGCTGCGACAACCCTAATAACTGTGGCTGTTCTCCGTGCCGTGATGTTAAGATGGTGCCTGCAAAATAAGAACGTAGAACTTCATATATCTCACATGGCTTTGCGTAAAAGCCCTTCTTTAATAGACATCAGACTTCAACTTAAGGTGGATCCACAAACAGTTCTGATGACTTAAGCACTTCTGGTAGAGAATGATCGATAGTTTAGTCTGAAGTAGGTATTAAGAATTTGTAGATTGTTTTTTTTTTTAACCAAAATTTGGTGAACGGATTGGTGGAGATTATAAATTTATCTAGTTTTAAGGGTGTTCTTAGTTGGTTCTTCTGATTACATTTAGCAGGATTCAAAGGCAATCGACACTACAAAATATTTAAATAATTTAAAATCTAATATCAAAAAGGTATATCTGAAACTAGTTGTACTAGTTTATGCAATATGAGATTCCCTACTCAGTTTCAAAAGGTGTGCATGTTTAATTAGAATGAAAAATGCCAAATGACGAATCCTAGAAATAAAGGGAACAATCTTCTAGGAAAGTCAGAACGTTTTTTTGTCATTACTTTTAAATAATGGCAGCATCCAAAATATGACAGCCAACTGTCTAATCTACAATACCTTTCCAATTCGGGAACCCCCTCACACTCACAAAGATAGACTCGTTCTACGAATTAGGACTCCTATTCTCGTTTTCGACAGAGTTCGTCCAAGGAAAAGGAAGAAATGCTCTAGTGAACACTCGTTTAACACAGCAGAAAATGAAGTTGTGGTCTTAATATTTCCTTCGGGAAACAGGAGGCTTTACTTTATCTTTTCGTGCTCTTCGGGGAACAACACAGTGCGGTGTCTCATCCTATTCAACTGGGTTACTTTGATAAACCTTTAAGGAAGCAATTGCTAACACAGCTGTGGTTTCTGTAAACACAATTAGAAAGGAGTCAATATTCTAGTTGGAGATGAAAGGTGTCTTAAACTACTATTGAAAAAATAAACTATTTCCTGCCTGGGTTTCCATTGAATTGCTAAGGTCTTTGCGACCATCATTTACCACTTGATATTCTTCGGTATCACCTTGGAAAGGGACTTTCGTTTTCCCAAAAATGCACTGAATAAGAAAAATAATACTAGAAGATTTACGTGCATGTATCTAGCATGGATAATAACCACCATCATTACCATTGTTCTAAATCTAGATTGGCAACATCTCTAATGGGTCTGGCTTCGTTTTTATTTATTGATTGGAGGATGCAAGTTTATTCCCTCCTTTCGATGGTCAGGAATGATTAATATTAAGTAAAATGGTGCTAAAGATATGATAGTTTTCACATCATCCGCCCTAATCAATAAATGACTGTCGATTTGGAATGATAAATTAATTCGAGATCTAAAAGGAATTGCACTTGGTCTGGGTGATGAGGTATAAGCGATTTTATTTCGACAATTTAAAAGACATCGTTGAATACCTTATTAGCGAAATTCACTGATGAATTAAACTGTTTCGACATTATATATGATGAAATAATGTTTGGACTGCTTGAGATCAGCGTGCAGTCGTTAATTTAGTTGCTAATTCATCTCTGCTCGCGCAGAAATATCGTTCTGACCCCGAACTTCGACTCGGAAGTAGTCAAGCATGACTTGAATGCAGCTAACATTGCGCAGCTGTATAATAAATTATATGACAAGATATGTCACTGGATGCAGTCGTAGACAGCGAGGTACACAATTAAGTTATCAGCAACGTCAAAGTGTACCTGAATTCGAAAATGAGCTAAAACTTCAGTTAAAGGGCAGTTAATACATGGCATACAAAACTAGAGTAATTCAATTTGTCCACCTGCCATTTACCAAGGTCCGAAATTATCACGTGATTCAGGCAGAGGTAATGTATTCATTGCCAACTGTCACAACCATCAACGGTTAATTGAAATTTGACACCCAACATGGCATTAACTAGATGGTTTTTAAGAAAAAAACCTCAGCGCAAACTATCGAATAGAATATTGTATGGTAATGCCATATTGTCCCATTTTCAGAATATACTTTATTTCCTTTCTTAATGCCATTACAATGTTAAAACTTGCACAAAATTATGAATTATTCAATCAGTTTAAGTTTGATTGAAATTGGTAGATAAATTCAAATTTCTCAAGCATTCTTTCAGGAGTTTTTGATTTTATCACGGCGCGATATAGTCACTGATTTCAAGGTACGGATCAGTTGGGCCCTCAATAGATTTTCTGTCCTGTGTCCATGCTATTGGAATTCGTCGGTCAATGGAAGAAACTAATATAACGTGATTGGTAAGGTATATGGGATCCTGGAAATGTAAGAACTCAGTTAAATAGGTCAGCGAGTTGGAGGGTGGATCAGCAAGTGATGCAGATTTCTGGATAGGCTGCTATACTGTCGTATGTTGCATAATAAACTCAATCCTCAATATATACTGATTCACTTCGACGGTAATGAGTTTTAGAAACAAAAGGACCTTTATCGAGGTAGCTAAAATGCGCATGGTACCCTCAGAGATCATGCATATATTGCTTGTTTATCTGATACGTTTTAGTTTGTATGAAAAACTGATGTAATGAAGACTTTTAACATGTACATTGCAATGAACCTTTTTTAGAAGGTCAGCCATTAATTTTTGACTTTATTAAGAAAATTCACATTTTATAAGAAAGAGGAAAACGGCGCTTATCGGTAACTCAAGTTTATGACACTTCTGGCGAGCTGGTATCGTCAAGATAAAACCAAGTCCCCAAAGCATAATTTAGATGTAAAGTGAACACTGATCCATTTCAGTACTTTGCAGAAAGACCCTATTCGAATTCTACGAGGAGCTTATCAAGATAAATTTTAGCCGATTTCCATAAAGATGGATAATTTGAAAGCAAGTATCGACGATGCATCGTATTCTTGAATATTCTTATTTGTGTCAACACGGAGGAAGACATTCTGCATAAGTAATCAGAGGGCCCCACCGAGTTTAAAACTTTCATTCTCTTAAGCCTTACTACTTATGTATGCATTAAAGTTATGAATACTCCAAAGTAGTAAATAAACACTTTCTTGGTTTCCGCAGTCCTTAAAAAGAAGTAGGAAAAGATAAACTGTAGTTCTTTATATATAACTTTATTCAGTGCTTTCAGTTCTTAAAAATATTCACACTACCGAAGTTTCTACATCTGTTTTCGTTCTCTCTCTCGCTTTTCATTAGCCCTTTCTTTAACGGTTTCTACCGTGGAATACCAAACAGTTTTCAAAAGTTCTATCTGTATTTCCATCTCTAAAAGTTTAATCCCAGAATTCATGACCGTATCCTGTTCTGCATGATTTATCATTCATGTAAGAATCTTCGCTTCTCCAGGGCACCAACTTATTTAGTATGCAAAGTAGGAATGCTCGCTGAAGAGCAGTGTTTCCACATGTAGAACTACTCACAACCACAGAAATCTATTCCCTTTATGTATAATTGTCGTATTCACTGTTAAAGTTTAGAAGATTCTTTGCAACCCAAGCAAAAGTGACAATACTTTCTCTAAAATTTAAAGCAGTAAATACAATAGCATCGTTTAAATTAACGAGTTACTGCTGTTCATTTTCCCTCAGCTATTCTCAGAGTATTCATTACTGTCAGGTTGTTAATTCCTGAATGTAGAATTTTACCGTTGGCAGCCTTAGGACGTAAATCTTCTGACCATCCGTGATGCCAAATCATTTTGGGCTCAGCCTGGCTCGTATCGTAATGACTTTTCCGATTTCACATCATCAGCAAATCTCAACAACGTGTCCTTTAATCTCTAGTCAATATCATTAAAGATCAGAAACAAGAATGAGCCCAACACCGAACCTTGAGGGATTCCACTTATAACCCTGGCCTACTCAGAGAGCGGGCATTTATAACAACCCCCTTCCTCCTGTCCTTAAATTCACCTCAGGATATCGCTCATAAGTCCCAGCTTATCGTTCACCTCAAGGTTTAGAGACTAACTTATGTGAAAAACAAGATACACAATGCGATAAAACTAATATTTCTTAAATTGGCTTTATCCGGTATTTATCTGAAAATAGTGGACATTTAAAGCAAGTCTACACGCGCGATCTATTTCTAATTCTGGCATAAAATTTTGGAAAGAAATCGCACAGGTTCTGGAAGTACAGTGCAAAACCAAGTCTGTTCAGTATTTAGCTGTTCGGTTTACTTCCAAAATGAAATTCTGGAAGTAAAATCATTCTGAAACAATGATATTTATAAAATTACTTCTCAAATGAAGATGGAAGAATTCAGTTTACCAACCTTCAAGGCACTGGGTAGCATGACAGTTACTGGCAGCATCTCAACTGGAAGTTGAGACTAGAAGACATGGAGAAAGAAACATTCCACACAACGGAGAAACCTTGTTCAGAGGCTTTTTCTAATAGTGACCATACAACCTTCAATTATAAAGTGTAAGCTCATCGCAGCAAATTATTCAAAAGAATTCAGAACATTGGATAACGTAATAAATATTTTAAATAGATATTTCAGTTTCATAAAGAGGAGGAATTCTGATGCAGAAACTATAATTGCTGTCTTATAAAAAAGTATCCTGAAAGGATTTTTGTCTCCTCCAGAAAGAACCAACGGTGAATATGGGTTACTTTAACCTCTATTGGGAGACTGCCAAGCAGCCACCTAGAGTTGGCCTTCCCTGCCCAACTTAGAGAACAGAACCCATCTTATTGACTGCTGGAAGAGTAAGTTACTAAATTATTTCCTTAAAAGATCTAAATTACAGCTAATTGGTAAAATATACTTACCAATTTAAGAGCCAATAGTCGTAATACCTTTCACTATTGGAACGACTTTAACAGGTCTTTATGTTGGATATAGTTGTCAAACTGATTACTGAATCACGTTTATTTTTGAGAAGCCAGTATCCATATTTGTTCGACTGGACGTCAAGTCTAAAATAAACAGATTGTTTCTATAATGTTTATAAAACTTTAGTGTATATCTCTAACCATCTAATACTATTTTCATAGTGGTATATACCATGAAATTACGCCTATAATACTGGACCTCTTAAAGGTATACGCGCAATTCTGGCGTTTTTACTAACTAAATTCGAATTTATAAACCAAATAGTTCGCAATATGATTTACACAAAATTAAGATAGTAATATCGATTTCTTTATTATTCAAATTACGAATATACAATTTGTATAATATAGAGTGCTACTGGAAGTTTCAAAGACAATGGCTTAATTTAAGATATGATGGGAGTAGTCAGCCAGGATTATGTTCAGCGCACTTGTCACAATCGATCCGTCGCATATTGAGTTTTTTCCCAATAAATTGCAATTGAAAAGTCCCCAGAATTCATTTCTGCCATGTCTTGAGAATCGACGTCTAACCCCTTTCGCCAAAAGAGAGGGACGCCTGTTTTGATGAATTCTCAAACTCTTTCAACAATCCTGACCAGCCATTCTGCATCTTCACAAGTCTGACGTTGATAGAAATCGTTCTTTCAAATCAACCACGAGAAAAACAAAAATTGTAAAATAAAAGTATTAAACACGATCTTAGTAGAAGACGTGTAAACCAAATTACAGTAAGGAAGGTAAAAGAGAAGAAATGGCAAGCAACTGCTAAAAAAAGTCCACCCCTAACATCACAACTCTGTACCATCACCTGCGTTTCCACGACAACAGGGACTAAAAAGTTTGTGCAAGCACCTTGAACAAGAGAGAGAAATCTTTCATTAATGAATACATTAATAAAGATTTCTTATTATCTCTTTATTCGTTTTACCAAATCACTCTTATGTGACTAATGAAAACAGCACCTTGGTAAATCTAGAGTAAACTACGTTAAGACAATTCATTTTAGAATTATCGTGCAAAATTTGATTCTTAATTTTAAAGAACAGAAGAAACCAAAATCCAGTTCCAAGCGTGGCTGATTCAAGGTACTTAGAAATAACAAACGAAAGTATGCTTAAAGTTCATAAGGAAAAGATTACTGGGGATAAAGGAGAAAATGGAATCAAAACTCAATTTAGAATTAAAATTAAAAATTCCAGAATAAGATAACGTACTCCAAGAACGGAACCTCAGATACAATAATTCGAACAGTGACAATTGACTAAAATAAACACTGCTGTATTATTGAGTTGTCTTGGTATTTATAAAAACAGAATTGAAGTGAATAAGGTACAGAAGTCAAACACAGTTGGTTATCTTTTATGCTGCCATTGAGTATGAAATTTCTAACAGTCACCAATCAATCCAGGTCAACCTTTAAGATGGTCAAATAGGAACTTTCGAAGTCTGACCAAAACCTTTGAAGTTTGACCTGGCAGTTGTACTATTAAGAACAAGGTGGAAGAGCCAGTACGACGACTATAATACCTGAAAAGGATGTATAAAGTTTCTATTAAGGTCAAGGTATAAATTAAACGTGGGGTGCTCAACTAATGGTGATTAAGTTCTTAAATCTTTCAACTGAACTGTAGTAAAACCAAAAATCTGCAATTTAATCTTATCGTGTTGGGGATTAAATTTTAGCCACAATTGCATACTTCATTTTAAGTCACTTTCTACACCTTCTTTGGGAGTTGGAAAGAGGTAAAAGATAAGCAACATTACTTTCAAATGTCATACATTGCTAAAAATATTTCTTACACTTTCCCTTAATGCTCTTACTAAACCGTTTCATGCCTTCCCACATTTCTAATGCAGTTTCTTTAAATCGAAGACGCATTCATCGCCTTGCTATAGTTACCCGATTGGGAATCCGTCCAGATAATCAGCAGTGATCTGCTTGCCTGCGTTTAATATCTGCAGTGCTATTTCCCCATCGCTGCCGACATACGGTTCTCTTATCGCAAGAATATTGGACACGGGTACAGAAATATTTTCAAATCCACAGCGAGGTCCCTATAAAGCAGTTACCCTTAATCTGAAGCAAAATAAGGAATTCTTTGCGATTGTGAAACGTAGTTTCACTAGCAACTTGTCGCTCAATATCCAGCGCTCCAATATCACACAGCCAGCAAATTTCGGATTTAAATGCAAAAAGAAAGCAAGGAATTTTTATTTGGCCCTGCAAGGGGCGAAATATCTCAGCAGGAGTCGCTCGAAACCAAAATAAACTGATTGATATTTAGAATTGGTCTACTTGCCAACTGTAACGGAAAACTGAAAATCTAAAGTGTGCTATTGGATACTGAATTGTTTTAGGTACGAAAAGAAAAGTGTATTCATATGGTGAAAAAGGCTGAATACAGGATCGGATGGGTAAAATTGTCCTTCACTGATACTTCAGCGTCACCAGGAAATAGCGAATACTAAACTAAATTGCTTTAAAGAAGATGCAAGAAAGATGAAAGTTTAGGC
The DNA here is from genome assembly GCF_048544385.1 of Mastigoproctus giganteus. Classification (NCBI taxonomy): domain Eukaryota; kingdom Metazoa; phylum Arthropoda; class Arachnida; order Uropygi; family Thelyphonidae; genus Mastigoproctus; species Mastigoproctus giganteus. Next base: position 188,537,672 of record NC_143582.1, on the reverse strand, counting down.
ACATGTTTCACGTACCAAAATGGATTTTATTCGCAAAGGAAGTTGTAAACAACTCGATCAAATAAGGCTGAAGTTTCAGTTCTGAAAAAGTCTTATTGGATGGATTCGAGATGGCCATTTTTTTTTTTTTTTTTTTTTTTTTTTTTACAGAAGTCATCTAATAAAATCTTTGCTACTAAAAATTTCTCTGGATGATTTTAATAAATGTTAGTTTTTATCAAAATGAGTATCAGAGCAAATACTATTGAGGCTGAACTCGAGATTATGGGTACGCTTTGTCACTGCGCTGCAAACATGGCCACATTCGGGACGGATTCAGGAAAAGTAGGATTTTTAAATAGATTCATGTTTGTCTAGAAAAAAAGGTTATGTTAATTTACGCCAGTAATTTGGGAAGGATTCAAGCAAAAGAAGCCACTTCCTCAGTAGGTGTACCAATAATTTGGAATATAACCCTATTGAGATTAAGAGCCTCAATAAAAGAAGGGATTTAAGGAATTAGATTTCGTCAACAGTTATTAGACCATTGATCAAATTGCCTTGACATTGGTTGCAGGCGTGATTGGCATTTCCACTTTTCTTGATAGCAGATACCGTAAAAACCCTAGCTATCCGGCATCCATTTATCTCCAAAACTCATACAAACGACTCCTTTGAAAAATCATATTTAAAAAAGGCGTTTGCGTCACTTACTTTCCCAGTGGTTGAGACTGAATTAAATAAATTAAATTCAAAAAGTATATTTAAGAAGACAGAAAACATTAAATGGAAAAAAATTTCAGCACGTTGGAAAATACTCTTGTCTATTGACCATTTCCATTACATCAAAAATGACCATCACAGGCAATGAACTCTGACTTATCTTCTCTTAATGATTCGCTGTGTGTTATATCATTCCTGGACAAACAATCTCCTGTTTCATAATTGAAAAACTTTCTTATTTTGAGATTCCGTCCAATAAAATCCCATCTCGTCAAGAAATTTTCTGAAAAGTTTCGCCTTGCCAATTAAAATATGCTTTAATGGCCGGATTAATTCGTTTTTGTTTATCAGAAACATAAAAATCCTGGATTTTTAGCTTTATGAAATTGCGATCAAATTGATCCAGAGAATAAAATGTATAATTCATTTTACGTTTCTTGGACAGCTGTAGAACTCGCTTGACTTCGAATCGTTTTGTGAATCGTCCTGAAATTCCAAGGAGGGTCTGTTTATCAAGGTAATCAACGCTAGGAGGTATCGATAGGCTGTCTAAATTACCTTCATTATTCTAGACTAATTTGCATGTACAAGAGAAAACTCGAGTTTCCAGAATAAAAACCTAATACTAGATGTCTTTTTCACACTGAAAACCTCCTCAAAAAACCAAGACTAAAACCGAATTAAAAATATATATATTAATATACAATTAATAAAAAATTGCATGTTTAATTAAGGAATTAAATTCAAATATCAGCTGACTCGAAGTCACTCAGATAAGATTTAAGAAAATGTATCTTATAGATAAAAATTAAAACTTAGCAAATAACGTTCTATTAGCTTTTAAGAATAATAAGCGTTAACTCAAAGACCTGTTATAGACATCTCTCAGCGAATAGCAATCGCTATTCCGCATAACGAAATTTATTGTCCTATAAAGAAAGTCTTTTTCACTCCCTTCAAATATGGTTTGAGGTAATCTATTGAGATTCTTAATATCTCGCGTTCCTTTGCAACTCATCACATCCTCTAGAAAGGATGTGATCATTTATTACAACTCACCAGACTGGATTTCAGGAGAAATACAGTCTGGTGAGTTGTAATAAATGATCTAAAGCTTCAATACCCCACAATATCCGATAATCGGATTCTCATTGATGACTAGTCCATGACTAATGTCTGCCCTTCAGCTGCAAAACCAACAGTTAAATCAGAATTAAATCTAAGAATCCACAAACCATAGTACAAATTGTTATTGAACGAAAGCCAACGGAAAATGAACATGGTGAGGGCTTCACAAAATTAGTTACAGAATTGTCTGGCTGACATTGTGGATGTGAGTTCGCAAATGGAGTATTTAATGAGTCTTCTCGAATATTAACTACATGTCCTTCTGGAAATAGAAAGAAAAAAAAAAACTCTTTAATTACCGTATTTTAATATGATTAAGTTATTATTTGAAACACAACAATGGTTTCTGTGAAATCCATCATTGCACTTGATATGTCTAGTAAACGGAGCCATTTTGTACTCAAAATGAGTGATTGAAAGCTGACAAAAAGTATCCAGTTAAATTCGCGCTTGAAGTAGTCCACTAAGGAAAGCATCAAAGAAGTCCCAACTCATTGAAGCTCGCAGAAATCAAATTAACACAATGGGCATGCTTTTTTATGCGGGCAGTGGCAATATTTTACCTTCTCACAAACCATTTCAGCCAGTGGCAAAAGCCGAGGTAACGAAAGAACGCTGTCATGGTAACGCGGTGATCTGGAGAATTAATGGCAATAAAAAAAAACAAGAGCATTAGCGATATTCTTATCAGGATTAAGTGAAAAAAACCTTCGATTCGCAAACAAAACATTTTTTTATATTGCGAAGTTGAAGTGGATAAAATGTAGTCCTCTGTACCTTTGCATAAACTCCACAAAATTAGCGCGTGCCATTTATCATTACTTTAACTAGGCTTCTACCCAGACATTAAAATTTTCAGCTGAGATGAGCCTCTTGAATAATTTGATAGTTATTTCTCCAATAATAAATCCCGCAACATTATTTCATTTTTAATTTAAGTAAAAACTGGTCCAATGCCAGTGATTAACTCTAATTTGAATTATTACCCTCAATAAAAGTTAATTGCCGAAAAATGTGCACACCGTTAAGACTATCATACTGTACAACGAAATTAAAAGAATGAACCATTTTCAAATCCTCAAAAACGCCCCCCCACAGAACTGTGGTGGGGCGGTTCACCTCTGAATCACAGCCTTTTGAAATGTACTGCTTGTTTGATGTTTGTGGATCAATCAGGAACGGAACATGATATTGTCAAGAGGAATGTCTTTGTGTGCGCGCGATTTAAAGAGAGTGAGGAAATCAGGCGTCAACTGAGCGTTGTTATGTGCCTATATGAGAGCTTGAAAGACAGGGTAGATGCTTTCGAAGGATTTAAATTGAGGAGCCCCATCAAGCTCTCAGATGCCCACATCAACGCCACAGCTTGCACTTGAACATCATGCAACACAGTGGCAACCCCCGAGACAAAATTCGCTGTTCACACAGGAACTAGTTGTTGTCAGTGGCTCTATTGTCAGGAAAACGGGGAATATATTGTGCAAAAAGGATAGGTGGAACAGGACAAGTTTGCCAGGGGCAAAGGTTGAGGCCGTTGTAGAGCAGATATATTTCAGGGCCCAAAAAGCGATATTGTTGTGCACGTTGGCACTAATGACCTTAAGAGTAAGTGAAAGCAAATCAGACCCACTAGACAGGATTGCATACTGAAGAGCCCGTACCCAGTTCAATAGAAGCAAATCTGAAGCCATTAAAGCCTACATCGACAAAACAATCAAGATCGGGAAGGCACCGTTTAAGGCAAGGCATGAAGAATTCCCTCAACAATTTAATCCAATCGAATAGCTAAACTACATCACAAGATTTAAGCCAAAGTTGGCGTCAGACTTTAAGAGCATTCACAACAGTTGTCAGCGAGATGTCCTCGCTTCCATCATCATCACAAAAAGAGGGCTTATCCAGGCCATCAATGATATTTCACCAACGTCTTGCACTGGATATGATGGGGTCCCACAATTCATTCTTAAGAGCGTTAGTGTTTCATCATTGATGCACTCCTAGGCATCTTTAATGGAATCCTCACAACGCAAAGTTCCCCAACAGCCTGGAATCAATATATTGTATAACCAATCCCCAAAACACAAGGAGCGACATCAATTTTACAATTCAGGCCAATAATGAAAGCCTCATGTCTCCTCAAAGTCATGGAGAAGTGCCTTCTTCCCATCCTAACCAACCGAGTTCTGCCAAGTGAATCACCATTCATTCACTATGCCTTGAAACGCAGGTCCACCATTGCCAAACTACTGCAAACCACCAACACCATTCTGGGGCTCTACAAGATATGGCTGAGATGGCAATTGTTTATCTTGATATCCAGTCTGCATTCGACAGCATAGACATCCAGCCCCTCCTGCAATTTTGTGAGGGTGGATACCAGATAAAAGGCAATATACTGGAATTCTTGAAGTCGCTGCTTACGACCAGGGTCCTTCACTTGACTGTGAATAAAAAATATCTTTGACAAGGAAAGTTTGTGTAGGTGTTCCCCAGGGCGGGATTCTTTCAGGGCTCCTCTTTACGGCTGCCATCCACCCATTCCTGTGCCAGCAAAAAGAATTTATCAATTATGCAGACGACTTGAAGCTCTTCTATCGGATCAACGGGACCGCCCGACCTGATTCTGTTTCTGAAACCATTATCAACAGCCTTAAGAATCTGATTACATACTTGGCACAGTTTTCTCTTAAGATAAATCCAAACAAACCTGCACAAATGGTATTTTCGCTCAAATCAAACCCAACGCAACTAAACTTGGAAATCCATGGAATCCCCATCACCCCAGTCACCAAGCACAAAGATCTCGGCGTTATATTCGACCCTAAACTCAGTTTCAAACACCATGTTGCAGACAATCACAACACGGTCTGCAGAGCAAGCTGGCTTGCCAAAGAACACCTCCTTCATGTCACAAAGCCTGAGTACACGCTCCAATACCTGTTTCTGCAGCCAGTCATCACCTACGGTTCAGAAATCTGGGCGTCGGCAACGAAAACGACGCTAAAAACCATTATGCATCTGATGGGTACTGGCTTCGGTGGATCCTCTTCAAGCATAATCTGCCACCACTCACATATACTTCAGATATCACCCAACTTCTAAATTACAGGAAAGTCTCCAAAAGGATATTTGCCCTCCGCTTGCTTGTGTCAATTAAAATGATAGCGGGTGAAGTCAACACGCCAAATTTTTGGCAGTTGTGCAATTGGAGGATCCCCCAAAACCGTTAAGAGCCTTCCCCTCTCTGCAATCTGTGGCGTGGAGGCTCAGGATAGGGAATAGATTCCTGCCCATGGAGATGCTCCACAACATGCAGGAGATGGATGTGGACTACAAAAAGTTCATAGAGGACAAATCGTACAGAAGACGCATCATCAGGGACCAGCTTTCGTCTTCAACCGAGTGACTGTCATCGTCCTTTCATCGCTTTTCATTCCCCATGTTAATATCAATTTTATATGTAAAATATATAATTATACGTTTTATGTTCTAATATATGTTTTATGTAATTTTTCCTGTATTAGTTATTTCATGTTAAATCCCTAGCATTGTCGCTGTTGTGGGTATTATTGCATCAGGCAATCATGTAACCAACCATTCACTGCCTGCAATAAAGATATTAATGATATTAATAATCAAGATCTGCAGATTTACTTAGGTGGGTCTGAAAATTGCTAGCTTGGGGGGATACACAGATTAATAGAATAACAGTAGCCGCTGGCAGAGGTGAAAGTGATTCTTGCACTGCTTCTATTGGAATGAACAGAAGCCTGGAAAACAAGATGCAGGATATTTCAGAGAATGCTGGGTGTCATTGCGGTACAAGTAAACACATGGGTTGTGTTAGGGTAGCTAAGAATAAGAACAGGTGCATGTATACTTGCATGTACACCAATGCTAGGAGTTTAGTAAATAAATTTGATGAATTTGAGGTATTGCTCAAAACATCAAAGGCAGATATTGTTGGGATATCAGAGACGTGGTGTCACACAGATATAGGGGATGCAGAACTGAAATTTGGGGAGTACAATGGGAACAGGAAGGATAGGAAGGGAGGAGGGGTTATGCTATCAGTTAAGAAACAAAATCCAAGGAAGTACAGCCAGTCGACATTGGTTGACAGAGCAGGTAGAGTCAGTTTGGTGTGACATAAGCACTGGGAGAGCAAAATTGAGGGTAGGAGTGTGCTATAGGCCTAATGACTGACGAGTATAATAAATAACTGTACAGAGAAATAGAGTGGGCCAGTAAATCAGAGAGTCTTATAATGGGGGATTTTAATTTCCCAGATATTGACCGGAATTTGTGGGTTGATCACACACCACCGCAGTCACACGTTGGTGACTACGGTGGTCTGAGACAGTTTTTAAATTCCATACTGTGGAACCAACTGATGATGTTACCAACAACAAATTCAAAATTGGAAGCTACTGGGCTCTTGAAACGTTTAAGCCTAAATGGACGTCAGAAGACCTAATGAGATATGTGGCAGAGAAGAAAAATGAATGTGATACATATAAATTAACTGGTGACACGGAAGCCTATGATAGATATAAGCTGGTCTGAAACCAAGTCACAAAGGAGATTAGGCAGGCACGGCAGATTGAGAAATCTTTGGCAAAGGATACAAAGAATTCTTTACTTATGTAAACTGTAGAAGGAAATGGATGAATCAGATTAGTCCACTTGATATCGATGGTTCAACCGTTGATGATCCTGCTCAGGTAGCTAACAAACAAAGTTTTTGCATCTACATTCACACATGAGGAATTCTGCAGGGAACTGGAGGATAGAAACTTATTAAACTCTTAACAGAGAAATTAATGCTTTTTGTAATAACTGAGAGCAAAGTGAAGGAGAAATTGTTGAAGATAACCATAAGAAAGGCACCTGGGGTAATTTTTGGTTATATTAAACGAGGGCAAAGGAAGTAAGCACATACTTAGCCATAATTATGAGAGCTTTCTTGGACTCAGGGGAGGTACCCATGGACTGGAGATGTACAATAGGATCAAAAGGAGACAAGTAATTACAGACCTGTTAGTTTAACTTCTGTTCCAGGAAAATTAATGGAGGCACTGGTTAAAGATCAGTTCTTCAGTTATAGCTCGGACACAGCATGGGTTTGTTAAGGGGAAGTCTTGTCTGACCGATTTGACTGGATACTATGATGCAGTCACAAAAGAACTGGATGCAGGGAATAGCTTTGATATTATATACTTGGATCTTAGAAAGGCTTTTGATACTGTTGCACATGGAAGACTGCTGCACAAATTGGAGCGGTGTGGCATTGGAGGCAAATTGCTGCTATGGATAAAGGGATGGTTGAGTGGGAGAAGACAGAGTGGTAATCAATGGACACTGCTCATTGTGGACTAATGTTATTAGTGGAGTCCCTCAAGGTTCAGTGTTGGGTCCATTATTGTTTTCTGTATTTATAAATGATATTGATGATGGTATATCAAGCTTAATGTCCAAGTTTGCAGATGACACGAAGGTTGGCAGGGTTGTTAATGACACTAATGACAGTACGCTGCTGCAACAGGATCTAGAAAGGTTGAGTAGATGGGCTGAGAGGTGGCAACTGAAGTTTAGCACTGACAAATGTAAAGTACTGTATATGGAAAGCAGTAACCCCAGAGTAACGTATCAACTGTGTGATGTTACACTGTGTGGTAGAGAATGAAAAGGACCTGGGGGTAATTGTGCAGGCAGATATAAAGTATTCTGAGCAGTGCAGACGGTCTGCAAGAGTAGCTAATGGTGTCTTGTCAATAATATACAGAAACTTTTCTAGCAGATATACGGAGGTGATTATCACCTTGAATAAGACAATGGTCAGTCCACACCTTGAGTACTGTATACAGGTCTGGAGGCCTCATTTTAAGAAGGATGTAGAGGTGCTGGAACGAGTACAGAGAAGGGCAACAAGATTAGTGAACAGAACAAAGGGTTGCTCTTACGAAGAAAGGCTTAAATTTTGCAAATTAGTGTCTGGAGACTACTGTAGCCTCTTCAAATAGGCACCTAAGAGGTGATTTGATTGAGATGTATAAGGCTTTGATGGGTTTGAGCAGGTTCAATGCTGATGAGATTCTTCCTCTTGCTCAGAATAATCGCCTGAGAGGACATAAATTCAAATTAAGGAAAGACAGATGTAGGATAGATGTGCGGAAGTCTGCCTTTAACCAGCGGGTGGTTGATTGGTGGAACAAAATTCCATCTTTCGTTGTAGAAGGTGACAAATTAAATAGATTCAAAGCAGAACTAGACAAACATTTAGAGTGAGTGGATGGGTGAAATGAGATTTTTTTTTGGCTGATGCTGTATAAGCTTGCTTTCTTGCATCGTATGCCTTTACTAATGCTAATCAGGATCCAGAAAGAAAGAATTAGATTATTGTCTAATGCCGGCTGTATACAAAGGTTAAACAAGCTTAGGTATCTCGATATTTTTAATCATTGAATTGCCACTGACATCATCGAGATTCCAGTAGCATCTCGATGATACAAGTTAGCCATTACAGCTTAATTTAATTGTTACGCTGCTGATATGTTTGTCCAATTTAAGATAAAATTGGACAAGAAAGTTTGCTACGGTTTTTAAGAGATCCACTTCGTATTAGGCGTTTAGGAAATAAACTATCAATCCAAGATGCTAAAGGTTCGCTAGAAGAGCAGTTTCTCATTACATTGAGATTAAAAACAAAAAATGGGGTCATCATTGGCTCCTAGAGACTAGATCATGAGCATTATATCCAGTGAAATTTTCTACCCCAAGGTAGAATTACGAATGATTTTCTTAAAGGAATATTTCTGCTACTTCAATCCGAATATCCGTCATACACTGTTCTCCTTGACAATAAAGCTGTTTCGAGAGATTTACCACTTGTTTAGAGAGAGATCTGGGTACGATTCCGTCACGTCATAGAATGTCTGAACTACTGAAGCCTCTTCAAATAGGACTATATTTACCTGATCTCAGGGGGAGGGAGTGGTCTTTGCTCCATGAGTTATTCTGGTTTTTTTAAGCCCACAGATGTTTAAATAAGAGTGGAAACATATGCAAACATAATTTAGATGGCTCAATACGGCCTACGTTTCTGATGAGATTTAAACAAACGAACCTTCAACTAAACCAAATTATGGAAGGCGCTTTTTGGATTTCGCGTGGAATTATCATTAGATGGTACAGATATTGTGATGGTTGATTCGGTGCAGGGGTGCACCTAGGGAAGTGGGCTGTTGGAATTCAACTACCCCCAAAGACTCGATTAAAACGGGAAAAAAATGAATAATTTGCTTTAGGTCAAAGCAATGGCTCTGAACCTCAGCCTCCTCCAAACAAAAATCCTGGGTGGGCCAACAGTCTTGTGACAGTTTTCGTAATACAGTCACCTTATCAATAACACTCAGTTTAAAACGATTATAAATTAAATGGAAGGTAATAAATTTGACTCAGTGAATTTTAGCCATGTCAAAAGTAGATGCAATTAAGAGTATTTTTTGGTTTATGGAGTCTACGTATGCGAAGATTTCAGGAAAAATTTTGGAGTCTTAATTAGATCTAAATGCACTGTTCTCTGACAAAAGAAATCAGGATATTCGTAAGTTATTAATGAAACTAGTCGTGGAAAAATTAAACCAACAGCAGGTTGCACTAGTTGATATGTCCAATAATCAATTCATAAGGGAAGGCGAATTCTAACATTAATCTTAAGCGTTCTAGACACATGGAGTTTGAATTCCGTACTTTTATCTCTAAGCTTTACACATTCCATATTCCTAAAAGGGAATTACAGAAAACTTCCAATCAACCATCATTCTGCCACAAAATGCGCATTTCCTAACGTTGCATTAAACCAATTTCCAATTAACGGAAAGAAAAGCAGGCAGCAAATAGTTGAATCTCATTCCAAATAATCAAAGGCATAAAAATAAATCGTGTAGTCAGCAATAACCAAATTAGAGTCATTTGTGATAAGTGCTCACGGTTCCAGAAATCATATTAAGGCTATTAAAATCTCACATGCCGCAAAGTAAAAGAAAAAAAAACTTGAAATATTTTCCTATTTGAAAGAAAGCTAATTGACATTAGTTCTGGATAATGTCTTCAGTATTTACATAAGATTCGCATTCCTATTTGGGGAGAAGCAGAACATTTTAGTACATGAACTAGAAGCACCTTTGTTAGTTCTAATTAAATCGAATACAGGATTCGGTTTGATTGATTCGCTTATTCGACAGGGACTGTAAGCTCTTCCGCAAGATTTAATAGCTTTTGAGACAGTCCATTTAACAGTTATCGATTTGAACGTCGGATTCACTTTATAAAGTTAAAGCTGTCGCAGCTGTTGAGGTTGCCACAATCGGCATTATGATATCATTGGCGAAATTCAAATTATCAGGAGAGGTATCTATCTGCTGAAGAATTACTCACCGAATAGTGGCTTCTTTGAAGTTAGCTCAAGATTATAACGATTTAAATAGTACAAAAGAAAGTGTCCTGAAATTTCACGAAAGTAAAGAGGTAATCTTTACAATGTTACTAATTTTGGAGCTTGGTTCCATTCTCTATGACCTCCTGTGTTAATGAAAAATTACGTTGGAGGTTAGCAGAAAAGGTGATCAAGATTTGGCCGAGGAGAATACGCTGCACGTTGGAAAGTCGACTTCAGTTGGGAGGAAGGCTTTTAATATCTGTGAGATAGCAGAAAGGGATTGAATAGCTATTGAAAATTGGACAGACTTGATATCAGACGGATTTACAGTTCCATGTGTTGTTCTAATATTTTTTTTCCGTCCCAGTTGGCATTTCAGGGTTTAACTTGATGCGTGGTAATAAGAGGGGGTGCTACGCAAATAAACATTTGCGTCCTTTACTGAGACTTTTCATTGCACACCCCTTTAAATTCGTGTTCCTTTCCCAGCACTCCGTTAAAGTCTAGCATATCCGAAGATTACGCATTTAAATTTCGTAGAATGTAGCTACCACTACCTGTTATCCACTAAAGTACAAAATAATAAGAGGTTACAAGTCGAGGGGGGGGAAGGTCTGAATTGTATCCGACTTTAACAACTCAAATACTCAGTGAATGGAATCTTCAATTCATAAATTTGTAATATTCAGTGATTGAACCACGTTTGAGTAGAACTGCTTGTTAATGCCAGTTCTTATTTGATGACTGTAAATGTGTTTGTTAAACCTAAAATGGTTGATAAAAAAACAAGAGTTCTTCAGACGTCCAATGATACACAAAAAATACCACATTTCGCTCACAAAATTACTGTGACTTCAGTGACACTAAAATTCAGGGTTTTTGTTATAGATAGCTTACAGTAACTCCCAAGACTCGCTTTGTTCAACTAATTAAGTACTGCTAAGCAATATCATGCATGTACAGAAAGCACACTTACCAGATGTGGTCTGCAACGGTGGTAATTAAAGCTGAAGCCACGACTGCCGTTCCAAAATTATATCTCATTAAACGATATCCACGAATATTCATAACGCCATTAACACAGTTCGACAAAATCAAAATTCAACTGCGCAAAGAACTAAAACAGGAAAAACTACGCACCACGCCTGTGTGAAAAACAAGCCATTTAAAAAAAATTACATTTCTTCGCCCTCTACTTCTAAACAGTTATAATAAATGCACTGGTGCCCATTCAGGCACAGCTAGCGACACACTCTAAAAAATGGACAGGTGGAGAGTAAAAGGCGTCGCTCGTTAGAAGAATTAAACCGATAACATTTCACCAAAAGGAATTAAAATTAAAAAATAAAAGAAAACTTCAAGAGACTATTGGAAAATTTACGGAATTGGGTACTGTGCAATTTACAAACCCTTGAAAACTTTAACACAGATTTCATTGTATTCACTAGGAATTACGGTATGATTTGGGATGGTTGTGAGAGCAACAGAAGGCACTGGTGTCATGACCAATGAAGGAGAGAAGGTATAATATTGTAATGTCGGAAAAATGGCGCGTTATTAAGAAACACGCCATTCTTCCAAAGGTAATGGAGTTTTCTGAGATGAAAACCATGGAGAATTCTTCGTCAAAGATCAACTAACTCAGTTAATCTTAATAATTTTAAAGTTCTTATCGGAAAATTGCAGTTATGATTGTCCCCGTTGTCCCCTCATCCAAAAAATACCAGGCTATCTAACTAATTCCCACGCCCTGGCAGCTAGCAGAGCAATTATAGTGTCTTGAAAAAAGCTTGAGCGTTTTACAGACACTATAATTGATCTGCTAAATCTGCTAAATCACTAAAAATAATTATGGAAAGGTTTGGTGCGTGTATTCTTGATGTTAGTAATTTTGCCAGGGTGATGATATTAGTGGTCATTATGATTAATTCCCGAGGTACCATTTAAAAGCGGTTTGGAAAATGCTTTTTCACTTTTTACTATTGTTTTCTTCAGCGACAGCAGGATCCAGTTTGGCCTTCTGTATCGTCTACTCAATGACGATGCAGAAGACCAAACAGCCGACTAGTAGAGTGCCACCAGGGAAACACATCTCAGGACATATTGTATTATGAGGCTGGGATGGTAAACACCAGTGAGTTCTTTGTTCTCCAGTGGGCTGCAAGGATCTTTTCCTTGGTGTTTCCAAGGGCTCTGAGAAGATGAGTTACCCATCCAAGGTGACTCCTAAATTGGGGTGATGCGTGACTCTGTTGACAGGAAAGCCATCTATTAGGTATGTAACACTATTTTTTTTTTTTCTTTCTCTTTGTATAAGTGATCTGGGTGGACTTGCTGGGATTTAATTCTACGTAAATAGCTTTGAGGTAGACTACAAGTTCCGAAAACTGACGTAAGGCAGCCTATGAGATGTGTACCGCGTCCTGGCCCTCTTGAACTAGTATAACCATCTTGAACTTATCTGCATTTTTTTATTAAATTACTGTATTAGGGTTACCCGTAAATGAAATTACATTAACCCGTATTCGTGTCTGTAAATTGCGTGTGTTCTCTGGTCGATTTGCCTGTTTTGCTGGACGAAAAAACCTCAGTTTCTGAGGGAAAAAAACCTTGCTATCTATGCCTGAGACCGACTAACTCAGCCACGGAGTGAAAAAAGCCCACTAAAGTTCCTCCCGTCATCGACGGGATTCGAACCCGGGCCTTTTCCACCCGGTGTGGGGAGGACGGTGGCGGTACCACTGTGCTACCCACGCAGACTGAACTTATCTGCATAGGAAATAAAGTTCTTATTCAGTGACATAAAGGGATCGAAGGCTGCCCCAAAAAGAGATGCTGACAGCACACCTCCTTGGGAACGCCTCTGTTTATGTGGAACTTGAAGCAAACGTTGCTGTCCATCACGAGGACTTGGAGTGGTTTCAGAGGATTATAAGTAAGGAATAGAGAGTTTGTCCTATGCTGCTTTGATGATGTTGGAAAAGTATATCCATTTGTCCCCTACTGTTTAAGGAACTTGGATTTTACAGATGGTCTCAAGGAGGTTTGATCTGTTCTTTATAAGCGGAGTGTAGATAGCCCGTGCTGTGGCCAAAGCAAAGCACATTTATGAGTTTGAGGATGGCTCTTTCAAAAATTTTTAGCATAATGCATCCTATGGTGATTGGTCTATATTACTCACTGGATTTTTGTCCGTTATTCTTTGGTAAGGGCTTAGCGCCATACTGTTTCCAGACTGAAGGTGTAATTGCACACACGAGACTTCTGTTGAAGGTGAACACAGGGACTCTGCTATGAACGAAGTGCAGATTTTTACCATGGATAAAGAAAATCCATTGGGTTCGACAGCGTATTTTCTTGGTAGGTTGTTTATTGAGCAGACAAGATTAGGCTGATGGAGGGAAGCGGAGTTTTATTAGCTACTGGGAAAAATTCACCATCACAGCAGGAGAAATCTGAGGCCAACCCAAGAAGGTGTGATTTCAACAATCGAGGAGCATATTCTGGTCAGTGAAAAGTCGTTACCTGATTTGGGAAAAATTCTCTTTGAGCTGGCAAACCTCTTCATATGAGTGTATCGATGAGCTTGTCTCTTCACTCATGAAGACATCCAGAGAGATTATATCTACAAGAACCTATCGGAAAGAAGACATATATTCGAGGAAATATAATGAAAACATTTAATAAAATATATTTCGGCAGTTAAAGAAATCCACTTTGTTTTGTCGTGTGGGACATGGAATAAAATTCCTGAAAGTATCAGAATTATGGATTTTTTTCTTAATTAAGATCTTTAAAGATTTTGTATTACATTATCTTTTTGGTTCTTTATTCAATTCTTTGCTTTGTCTGTTGTGTTGATCATTCGAAGCGTACCTCACATAAAAAAAAAGAAAACATATCCGAGAAGGCTATAAAAACTAGAAAATTACAAATATCGATAACTTTGTAAAGGTGTAGGAATTTTATTTTAAACGCAGTTCGTTTACTTTCCTAATGAGAAACTTTAAACAAACACAAAAAACCGGAAGAGCGTGAAGCTGGGAGAGATGATAAGTGCATCTCCTGTTCTTAATTAATTCACCTCGGAAAAATTGCAGTGTGACAACGTAAGAGCTGGGACTGAGTGCCCAAGTTGCATGTCACTGGACGCTTTGAATTTATTTCCTAAAATTTAAAATTTGAGTTGCGATTTATGAAATCCAGTGAGGAAAGTTCCTTAAATGAATGTTCTTCATTCCGAGAATAAGGAACATTTCTTTAAGGAACCTTCCTATAGATTAAAATCTGTGGTCGACAGCTGACAGAAATAATATTAAGATACAGCATTCCACCAATAATCTTATTAAGGGGATGAAAGTCTAAAAAGTTGGTCAAAGTCAGGTGTAACAATTTTGAAATTTCAGCTAACAAAATTTTATATAAGTGTAGTGGTCCTACACGTACCTCGTCATGCATGCAAGGGAATTAGACCGGGAACTTAATCCTGAAATTGAATTTTTTGTAGTAAGAAATTCTTGAGTATCAAAGTCTTGGATGTCGTATCTTGGTAAGAAATCCTTGAGTATCAAAGTCTTGGTAAGAAATCCTTGAGTATCAAAACAGATTTCGTTTTATGCTCATCAATAACAGTTTTTCAACACCAATGAGGGTTGAAATATGTCAGAGTTATGAAGACTCCAACAGAATACAAAGTTTCCTTTCTGGGAAAGCTTTCGACACTCGTTTTCTCTTTAAAAATAAATTCCCATCCTCCACATTAATTAATGTCATATAATTCCCAGAATGAAGGGACTGAGCTTCCTATCGTTTTAATCTCTTAATTCTAATAATCCTAGTCCTGTTCTAGTAGGCTTATTTAATCCTAATAATCCTATGAAGATTTCGGTCACAACGCTTGCAAATAAAGGAATACAAATAATAAATTTTCTCTTCTTTCGCTCTCCCACCCACCTCATATTAATCAATGCCAAACTTGATCTTTGTTTTGTCGCGATCTAGGCCTGAGAACCTATTTTGTAGTTCATCCTCATCAGCCTGTTTTTTCTCATTTGGATGGTAAAAGAAATAATGAAAACGTCTTAAGGTGATTCTCGACTCTGTAACTCAGAATCTTCAAGAGAGAAATTCATTTCTCTTCCCATTCGAGAAAAGTCAAAGTGACAGAAAGTGAATTTGACGCTCACCTCCATGAAGGTTTACGGTCAGTAGACACCAAACTGATTTAAGAAGTTGTCGCATCCATGAAAGATCCACAACGAGCGGAAGCGAACTGAGGCGTGCTTGACACTTCGTCAGATATCTGAAGAACCAACGACCTGTGTAGAAAATATGACATTGCTCTACTGATTTCGTCAATAAATGCTGACCTTTCAGACCTCGCTATATATACAGCCATCAGTTATCTGTTAAACGGGAAATTTAAAAACGCCAATCCCAAAACTCATGTTGATTCCAATACCAAAAAAAGCATTAAAAATAAATCGGTTTCATTTACAGCATTTGATATTAAAATTATAATGGATGGAAGGGATGGGTGGAAGTAATTATTGCCCACAAAGTATCATGATCGTTAACGTAATTTATTTCGCAAAGGATTTATTTCGCAGACATCTCTGACAGTTATTGTGTTGATGTACAAGGCAGCAATAATCGATCATTTATTCAACCATGGATGAACTGGGCAGCTGCCCGGTGTTCTGACATCAGGGGAACTTCATAATCATCTCAGCTTATGAGACAGAGCGGCATTTTTCTGTGACCTTATTAGGTTAAAATTGAGTTGAAATTAGTAAAAATTATAATTATTTCATTATCTTGGACTCAATAATAAAAGGGGAGTCAGTAATAAACGTTCGTCAGAGGTCACCTTGATTCCCTGAATATAAGAAGACAATTTCATTATAGATTTGCATAAATAAAGAGCTAACTGAGCTCTTTATTTATGCATGCAACACATCACAGAACCTGCTGTAAATATGCACAATGGGCTTCGAACAGGCAATTGCAAAATGACACGTTCAACAGAATTACCTCAACAGTTCAGCAGAAGTGATCACCTCAACAAATGCTAGACGCCGATTAATGTAAGGAGTGCGAATCCCGGACTGTAGAGCAGTGGAAAACAGTCCTATGGACAGACAAGTCGAGGTTCGCACTCTACCAGTCTGATGGCCGTTCCTGAGTGTAGCGTTCGCCACACTCAGGAACGTGTGTATCCTCCCAAATTGTATCCTCCTGATTGTATCCTCCCAAAAAGTTTGGTGGAGGCAGTGTAATGGTATTGGGTTCCTTTCATGGTTTGCCTTGGGCCTGTTAGTGGTTATCGACAAAACCATGAATGCTGTGCAATACCAAGACAGCCTGTACTATTATGCCCTTCCAACATTATGGCAATACTTCGGGGAAGGCCCATACCTGTATTAGCAAAACAACGCGCCATGCCATACTGCTCGGGCCGTAAAAGAGTGGTTTGAGGACATTGGCGTGGAAAATTTGGATTGGCCAGCCCAGAATGCTGATTTGAACTCTATCGAGCATCTTTGGGATGTATTGGATCGTCGGGTACGCGCACATCGAGATCGCCCAAAGAACAAGGCCGATCTGGAGGCTGCGTTAAAGGTTGAGTGGAGGAACATATCACCTGACATTTATAAAAAGCTAGTTCAGAGCATGCCGCGAAGATTGAAGGCCGTCATAAAAGCAAAAGATTTCACCACAAAATATTAAATGGTACAATAAAAGCTCTTTTTTTGTCTAAAGGCAGGTGTCCAGATATTAATGGTAGGGCAGTGTATATTACAGTGCTCCCTATTGTTTGTATAAATTATGAATGATAGATGGTACATCCATCTATCATTCCTATTTTAGGCTTCGGCTTTCTCATACGAAATAGTGTTTGTATCGGAAAAGAAAATATAGCCTACACTATTCAAAGTCGATGATGTTATCATGAAATAGAAGAGTGACAATATCACCAACGTCCAGCAACGCACAGAAAAACCACGGAAGCTCATTCTACATGACCTGGGGACACTTGGAAGGGCAGCACGACAATCTCGTCAGACATCTCTGCAAAATGTTAAGCATGAGTTAAGGCGTCAACAGGAGTTGAGTACGAACACACTGAGTAAGGAGTTCCATAGCTTCGGTTTCCATGGTAGAGCGGCAGCGCATTACCCAAACATCAGCAACCGCAATCAGCAATCTCGCCTTGCATGGTGCAACGATCGCCATTATTTATCTATAGAGCAGTGGAAATCGGTTCTTTGGAGTGAGGAACGCCACTAGACCCAATCAAATAGGCAAGTGTGGGTATGGAGGATGCCTGGAGAATGTCCGATGTAGGAGAGCATTATGCCAACAATGAGATTCAGAGGAGGTGAGGTTACTGTTTCTCATTCTATGGCCTAGAACCTTTAGCAATTTGAGGCTGGATGGTATGACACTGTTTCTCATTATATGACTTAGGACCTTTGATAATTGCGCAGGAAACCGTGAACATCGACGCTTACCTTAACATTTTGGACAATTCCCTGTCCCTACGATGTGGCAGCTCCTTGGTAGAGACCTATGTTTTCAATAGGATAATGCCCAATGTTATAGCTAAAAGTAAATAAAGCATCTGGGGCTGATGGAAGCTATCCAATTACAGTATATTAGGAGAGAGAGAGAGGTTAGAAAACTTTCGGCCCTAATTAAGAGAGCGTCCTTTGATTCAGTAGAGGTCCCATAGGTTGAAGATATGCAAATGTCTCTCCTGTTCACAAAGTTGGATGAAAGGGCAAAGTGAATAATTACAGACTGTTAAGCTTGACTTCTGTTTCAGGATAAATAATAGAGTCAGTTGCTAAATAAGTACTGCAGGACAGGGGTGGAATTATATGGTAAACACAGCATGGATTTGTTAATGGGTGGTGTTGACTGAAACAAAGGCACTGGATGCAAAGCGTAATTTTGACATCATACACTTAGATTTCAGAAAATCTTTTTATACTGCTTCACTTGAAAAACTGCTGTACAAATTGGAGTAGTGTGGCTTTAAGGGAACATTTCCGCTATAAATAGAGGGACATTGAGGGGGGGGTGGAACACGTGCCCATTGATAACTACAGAGAGTGTTTATCAATGGACACGATTCTTCTTGAATTAATATTCTTGTATTCCCCAGGATTCAGCACTGACTGGGCCCCTTACTGGTTCATATTTATCAACGATACTGGAGAACACATGTCGAACTCATTGTCTAAGTTGTAATATTAATGCAATTTGTTAAAATCTTTTCATTTTGTAATAAAGAATTTGGATTGTAAGGGTATAACAGAAAAAAAACATGCTGCATTATTTTCATCTATCATTTATTCATATGTAAATAATCACTTTCGTGAAAAATTTAAATAGATGGCAATGGAAATTGGGAGGACATCAATTGTGAAATGAAAGTTTCAGAAAAATCGATAGAAAACTTGAAATAGCCTGTCTCTTTAAAGGAACACACACACGCATCTCTTTGTGAATAAGTTCCAAGACCGGTAACGACTGTCTAGTAACCTCGCATTTATGATCTGTTGCGATATTCGAAACCCTGGAAGTTGTTTCTCTAATAAGATTCGATACAGACAAATCCTGCTACTTAAAACACCTTTGTCGCTGTCTTTAGATAAAGCATCGCATGGCTGAGCTCGAAACAACCAATCACATTTGTGTCAATGTGATACGTCTTTGCCAGTAATCTTTTACGTTAATTGGATTCTTCCTGTCAGAATGTCGAGGATAAATCTGTTCGACAGGCATTAAACACACAACTTACAACTAAGAGATCGTCAGTTTTCCCTTCTACTACAGCACCCGTTTCCCTACCACATTACTTCTTATCTTAATGATGCGGGCCCCAAATATATTGCCTTCTACGCATGTGTGTTGAGCGTCTAAATCTTCAAGCACACACGCAATAAAGCTACATTTTCAAGGTCTGGGAAAACTCTGTCAAATATTTAAATCTCTTTACTAGAAGCAAGAAACACCATTTAAATTATAATCCTGTTGGATTGTTGATTTTCCTTTATAATGTCAAATGTATGTTGAGGCGAATAATATATGCCGATTAACCATTCCGAATTTGGCTTCTTAAATTCAAATTAATTATTAAAACGTAATCGCCTTATGATACACGCGCTAATTAGGATATTTCGATTGCAGTAATTAGCGCCTCACTATAATCTCGTTAAGCTCCTCATTAAAGTGACATAATACGCATTCTTATAAATTATTGCGCTCGTTCAGATCCCATTGGTAAACATCTTAGAGGATTCATCAAAACTTCGTTCAAAGTTAACACCAACTTCCAATGTACTTGTGGTTTAATTGTGGTCTTAATAAGTACACTTGTCAAGTCGATGCAAAGAGATTGAGACTACTTAAGCCACAATTTTCAAATGTGGGATGCGTCCCCAAGACTTAAAACGACTAAAGACTAATAAATCAAACTTTTAAATATATTAAACAAATTTGGAACACCACTCAAGCTTTTAAATAAATTTTATACTTTAGATCTCTAACATTATTTAAACAAAAAAAAATTTGACAAAAGCTGATGGCTTATAGGAGTGCATTCTTCGAAATGCATGACTTGAGCAGATTTAGGTGTAATCTAGATATGGGTAGTGGCAATTTTCGCTCAACTTTTAGCGAGATCCATTTCGATTTTACGGAAGTTACTGCTGAAAATTCAATTTCTCTCAAGGACGAAGTAATTCGCAGACAAAATGACCTTCTCTTTATTGCTTTCAAATCTCCCCGAAACCGTAGTGCAATACCAGACTGTGTGGAATTTAATGGGCAATAGACTTGCGTGAAATATTTCCATTATTCTTCTCTTTATGTGCATCCGGTAAGAGATATTTAAATGTAATTCGGATCAGATCATAAATTTACCATTTAAATATATCATTTCTTTTCTTTTTTTTTTTAAGGACAACTTTTTCTTGCATTAAGTGTTCGTGATAGAGATAATTGTTATTTTTAAAAAAATATGTAAAATATCATCGCAGTCCTGCACATAATTACGTGATTTTTATTAAATAAATTGAAAATTTGAAAGTAATGAAGCTCCTTTCCGAACATAACTCACATAAAAGACCCCGTAGAAAGTAAACATTTATGAAAAATAGGTCACGTGAGCAATTTATAAAAACGAGGACATTATTTCGATAATGACGTTTACAAGTTCAATTTTTCGCTGGACTTCAAAAGGGATTATCAGAAATAATTAAGGTGTTCATAATGGCGTTCATGTCAGCATAAAAACGCTAATGCATGAAAGAAGGCATTGCATAATTCGGTGAAATATGGTTCTTCACAAATCGTTTCATTCATTAAAATTGAAAGAAGAGTTTTAATTATATTACAAAGGATTTTTCTACGAGCTAATTTTAACAACCGGTTCGCGATTTACATATTTCTAAGAATACTTATTCTATTTTAATGCTATTTTTAATTCACAATTTTAATATTATTTAATACTATTTTAATTCTGTTTTAACTCACAATTTTATATCATTTAATGCCATAAAATTATTATTATTTAATGCTATTTTTAATTCACAATTTTATTATTATTTAATGCTATTTTTAATTCACAATTTATTTCTATTTTCAATACTATTTTTAACTCACAATTTTAATATGCTATTTTAACTCACAATTTTAGTTCCAATTTTTAATTTAAATGGCATATAACTTAAATTCTAATTTAAGCTTAAATGGCACTAAAATACATATAGTGATTTCTATTTTAATGCTATTTTTAATGCACAATTCTATTTCTATTTTAAGCTATTTTTAATTCACAATTTTAATATTATTTAATTTTATTTTTAATTCACAATTTAAATATGCTATTTTAACTCACAATTTTAATTTTTAATTTAAATGGTATTCTGTTGCATATAACTTAAATTCTAATTTAAGCTTAAATGGCACTAAAATAGAAATAGTGATTTCTATTTTAACGCTATTTTTACTTCACAATTTAAATTCTATTTTAATGCTATTTTTAATTCGCAATTCTATTTCTATTTTAAATGCTATTTTCAATTAACAATTTTAATATTATTTAATGCTATTTTAATTCTGTTTTAACTCGCAATTTTAATATTATTTAATGGTATTTTTAATTCACAATTTATTTCTATTTTGAATATTCTTTTTAATTCACAATTTTAATATGCTATTTTAACTCACAATTTCAGTTCTAATTTTTAATTAAATTGGTATTCTGTTGCATATAACTTAAATTCTAATTTAACCTTAAATGGCACTAAAATAGAAATAGTGATTTCTATTTTAACGCTATTTTTACTTCACAATTTAAATTCTATTTTAATGCTATTTTTAATGCACAATTCTATTTCTATTTTAAGCTATTTTTACTTCACAATTTAAATTCTATTTTAAGCTATTTTTAATTCACAATTTTAATATTATTTAATGCTATTTTTAATTCACAATTTATTTCTATTTTGAATACTATTTTTAATTCACAATTTTAATATGCTATTTTAACTCACAATTTCAGTTCTAATTTTTAATTAAATTGGTATTCTGTTGCATATAACTTAAATTCTATTGGTTTCTTTGATCGTTTTTATTTGTTTCTTCGGTCTCAAAATGATCCTTTTCAAGATGAAAGGCCGAGGAAATTAAATAAATAAAAAAGTCTCTTCTTCCCCAGCGATTTTAAGTTTTCTTACCTTTCAAACGTGCATTTTGTACTTGTTGTGACATGTTCAACCAATGCTGTTTTCTGTTGTGATAAGTTGTGACACGTTCAGCTAATCATTAATGCTCTTTTCTGTCGATTGATTGCGATGGAAATTCGTCATCTGAGCTGTCAGTACTGTGTGTGGGTGCGTACGTGCGTGTAAGGAAGCAATACACACGGCACATTACACCAACACGTTCTCTGAAGCTTTCCGATTTTACGCCCCTGGCCAGTTTCTCGCTGAGAGAAAGCTGCTTCAAGCGCATTGGCTTTCAAACGGTAACACTTGATAAACTACTACTCCCAGAGGTGTGATTTACTGCCCCCTCACGTAAAGTAGAATTTCAGGTGATAAGCTACCAGTGATAAATGACAACCACGTGAAAGATTCTTAAAGTACGTAGTCAGGCGTTGAAACGTTTCTCTGTATTTTCCACAGTAAAGAATGCATAGAATGAAAGCAAGTTAGATGTATTGCATTTCATTTCAGGCATGTTGGATTATCAAATAACTTCTTTGCTGTAAACCTGCTTAAAACCATCCTGTTCTGTACTCAAGAAGTGTTAACCAAACCTCATCGTGCGATGAACTTCAATGGGAACTTCACACCTTTGCGAACACCCCTAATCTATATCTAAAAACAAAATCGTCTCTAAACATTTGCGGTATTTTTATTTTTAGCAATCTTTAAAATTTAGCTATTTCAAACGAAAGCCTAAGTGGCTTTGGGTGTTGATGTCGCTGTACTACTGAAAGGAGGTTAAATTTACAAGAATACATGATTCCTATAACTTCTCAGTTTGCCTGAAGAGAAGAGTCTATTCACTGAGAAACTCGGCTTGTAATACCTAAGACAAACACGCTGTGAAAGTCTAAAGGCGATGAGAATGCTAACCAAAAAACGCTCGTGGGCACTTTCCTTTTAAATGCAATTTCGTGTTTTAAAGAACTTGACAAGAGGATAGAAAAGCAAACAAAATATCAAACAAAAATTGTTTCTTTTCCTTTAAAAAAAAACTCGAAACGTTCTAAAAGCATCCAAATATATGCTCCACCGACTTCTACAAATTGGAACAAGCCTATGAGAAGATGTACTCGCCTATTCGAAAGTTGCGCGACAATATTGTCTCAAATAAAATGAAGAAATTCAAAACTGCTTTTACTTTTTATTCAGAGTAATCACCACCTGATTGAATACACTTATTGCATCGTTCTAAAAGTTTCTGAAAAGGGTCAGCGAAGACGTCCAAAGAGATGATGCTCAATTGGGCGGTTATGTTTTACTTTATGTCCTCAACATCCTGAAATATTTTTCCTTTGAGGGCAGTTTTCATTTTGGGAAAGAGGAAGAAGTCCGCTAATGCTAATCGCGAGAGTATGGTGGATGGATGTTTCGTCAGAAATGTCTTCACAACAAATGCGGAATGGGCGGGGGCATTGTCGTGCAACAAGAACTAGCTACCTTTCTCTCGAAATTGCGCCCTCACCCAGGAAATACGCTTCAATCGTTTTGGAAGAACCCGCATTTAGAAAGCGGCATTGATTCTCTCCCCTTCACGTAAAAATTCCTGGTGAATCACATCCTGTCGAAAAATATGATCAACATCGTCTTGATCCTGGACATCTGTAAACGAAACGTTTTGGGCTTTGGTGATGATTTTGAAATCCACTTCACGCTCTGACGCTTCGGCAGTTCTGCTCATTCGTCAGTCATTTTTTCCCCTAAATCTTCGTGCAGAATTTGACTAATCGTCTCCTTATTCATATCCAACTCATCGACCATCATTCTAAGGGTCAAACGACAACCTTTTGCTACAATTTCCTCAACTTTTGCAACTCTGTCCTCATTTCGAAATGTTGACTGACACCCACTTCTCGGGTCATCGGGAATATCTTCACTTCTAAGGGACGATAACGCTACTAATGAAACCGGTTGTTACTTACAACCTGTCAGCCTACTGGACAATATCTGCACCACCATCTGTTGTACCAAGTTTTAAACTACCACATAGCATTTCCGTATATTTTAAAACTTACCGAACTTTATTGCTACACCTCACACATGTACTTTTATAGAATTCTGAAGTAATACTAGTTTATACACTAAAAGGACAGAATTCATGGCATATTTTGTTCCTGGGCAAGGCAACTGTCATCCCTCTCGCTAGTGGACGAACCCTCCGCTTGCAAATATATAGGCACAGTGCATTCACGTACACGGTAATTCGGTGATAGTATGAATAAACGTCTTGAGTTAACCGACTTTGAAAGAGGGATGACAGTGGGTGCCCGACGCATTGGTCACTCTATCGCGGAGGTGGTACAAAATTGCACTATCCCCATTCGACAGTATCAAGAGTGTATCGGGAATACGCCTTTTCTGGAATAACATCCCATCGTGGACGGCGCTGTGGGCGGAGAAAGGTGGTGGATGAATGTGGCCGTCTGTCTCGCATTGTTTCAGCCAAACGGAGAGCGACAGTGGCACGTGTCACCGCGGACTTCAACGAGGGAGGTGCCAGAAACGACTCCACCAAGACCAGGTGATCAGGTGATCATTAGCCGAATAGGTTATGGGAGCCGCCGATCCACCAGAGTCCCATTGCTAACATCACGACACAGGATTCGACGCCTCAACTGGGCGAAAGAACATCAGCACTGGACTTTGGATGATTGGAGACGGGTCTCCTGGTCCGATGAGTCCCGTGTCCAATTATTTCGAGCGGACCGGAGGGTGCGTATCTGGGGGGAACCGCACGAATCTATGCACCCGTCATGTTAACAAGGAACTGTTAGGCAGGTGAACGGTCGGTAATGGTCTGGGGCTTGTTCAACTGGCACACGTTGAGACCTCTGGTACGTCTAGCCGCATCTCTGACAGTCCAGGTTACGTGTCCATCCTTGCAGACCATCTGCATCCCTTCATGGCCATCGTGCACCCATAGGGAAATGGACTCTTCCAGCAGGACAATGCGCCTTCCCACAGCGCAGTGGTGACTAGAACATGGTTCGAAGGGTATTCCACAGATTTTACCACCATGGAATGGCCTCCCCGTCCACCGGACATGAACCCTGTGGAGCATCTTTGGGGTGTTGTGGAAAGGTCCGTTCGAGCTTTGGATCCTCCACCCAGGAATGCGACGGAATTATGTACAGCGGTGCAGCAAGCGTGGATGGAAATACCTGTGGAACGCTTTCGTGAAGTAGTGGACTCGATGCCTCGCCGTGTGACTGTCCTTATTCGGGCGAAAGGTGGGCCTACCCATTACTAGGTGGGTGTCCCATGATTTCTGTCCACTTTGTGTAGTGTACATATATTTATACCGTAAACTGCTAACAGCTACACACAAATATTCATTGAATCCACCGCATACTTGATTCCAACATTATAAAATGTTCCATTAAATATTAATTCATCTAAACTTCAAATTTTAAATGAAGCCAAGTTTTGAAAGAAGTTAAACCTGTTCTTTCTTAATCACGCTGTGTATAATTCAGGATGCTTTAGAAATTAAAAAACAGACCATTTACTATAAAGGTAAAAGAAATCTTTTAATGGAGAATAAAAATATTAATAAATAGAAATAAAAAGCAATTGGCAGCTCAAATCATTTTCACTCCGTGTATGCCCACATAACACGTGTTCTTGAGTCCCCAGCTGTTTTTCTCCTCAGTAAGGAGAAAGATAAACAAAAAAGATTATCCCTGAAGAACACAAATACAGCGGTATCTTAATGTTTAAGAAAACCGTTTTGGTACCGTGCAATTTTTAGCCTTTCAGAACTTGACCTTTCGCGATCATTCAGAAAAAATATGAGGCCACCAAGAAGAGCAAAAATATCATCTAGTTATAGGGGAACATTTCAGCTGCGTCTGTTTGTCTAGATCTCTTGGCGCAGACATCTACAGAAGGAAACCGTCTTGTGTTTTGTGTCATTACTTCGTGACATCGTCCTGGAGGTTGAATAAATTCATCCTCCAGAAACATGAACGATTCCAAACCATTCAACACCATAAAGGAAATATTTACGCAGATTCTGTCAGTGTAATGCAGGCACTTCAAAACATAAACAAATCAAACCACCCGATTTTATACGAAATTGTAAAGCTAGAGATGGAAACAGAGAAAGATATGAAGGGTGAAAATGTTTCTGCTGAATGTCAAGCTACTTTGGCTTTGGACGACACGAAAACCTGGTAGCGAAGCAAAAAGAGAGAAGTGATGTGAGGACCGGAGGTCGAGATGGTCAAGATGGGCAGTATAGAGTGATGGAGAGAAGAAAAATCATGAGCCGCGAGTGGATGCTGCACGCGGAAGAAGAGAGAAGTAAAGTCCATCAAGAAAACTTGGCGTAAGATGGATGAGATGAATGCAGTGACAGAGTAGTTTAAGAATAAGAATTTCTTAAATTTCGATGGATGTGACCACGCCGACTACGCTGTGTCCAACACGCTCTGGAAGCTAAAGACTTTACTTTGAATAGCACACGTTCTAGGAGAGTTCCAGCTAAGAAAAAACGGCGATTGTCTGCAATGACCGTGAGAAGCAACAGAGGAGCAGAAAGAGAAGCTTTCTCTAAGTAGAGATGGATGCTGATTAACTTATTATTCCTAATGGTTCATACAAGTCTGTAGAGTAGGGCTGTACCATTAGAAGTAAGGAACAAAGGTGTGATTGATTGACTTAACTCACGCGACGTTAAGGTTGTTTTACTTGAGGATGAACGTGAGAGATGAAAGAGTAGAGAGCAAAGAAAATTTCTGTGAGCTACAGGCATTGGTGTTAGATATGGTGTTGAAATACCGTAGAGTTAACTGTAATTCTGATTTGCTGAACAAAAATAAGAAAATTATTGTTTTGAATGCAGTATCTGCAAATCCATAATCATAGATAGCAAGAATAGTTGGAACTAATCAGGATTATGCAATTGTAAAGACACAGTATGCTTTCAGCTTTTATATGCTGCAGGCAGAGGTATGGGCATCTTCTGCCCCCAAGCACAATTCGATCATTCTTTGGCTATCCTTTTTAACCTGTACATATCTGTGAGTCTCGAACACGTACTCAGGAACCAATGTACATCGCGTTTGTGACATATTAAAAGCATCTGAGGGATACAAGCAGCTCATGGTAGATATTGTTGCCAACATCCCCAGTTTCCAGGGACGTTCTCCGAAATTTACTACAGCTCTGTCCTATTTTAAAATGGTTTCACGTCTCAAGTACATCGTGCAAATGATGAAATACTTCAATCTCTTTCCAGATCGATATTCTACGTCACAAGTTGTCTCGAAATGGTTGAAGGCTTACCACTACTCTGCACTAGTCAGTGATTCAGAGACCTAAAATAAAAGGAAAAATTAAATATTAAATTTAATTATGCATTCTTGAATTTACAAGTTTTATTAATTGTTTTTCTAATTGTAAATTGATGTAAACACCATCTTCCTTTTCTTAAAGTATGAATTATCATATGGCATTGTCATTATATTATCATTAATCTTATGTAAAAACGTCTGGAAAAAAGGACAATTAGAAAGAAAATGTCTTCTTTTTTTCTTGCTGGTTAGCTGAAAAGCAGATTACGATCAAGGACAGTCTTTTAAAGGCGCGTGACCGTGAAATCAGAAGATAGATGCTCTGCCAAGAGAAACCGGTAGTGATCCAGATAAGATGTTTGGAAGGAGAATAAGAAACGGAAATAAATAAGCGAATCGACAAAAGTAATACCTCTTGATGCAGTCATTAATCATAGAAATAATCTTGTAACAAAAACTCGACGAAATAATTTCGATCCATCTCTTTTCTCCCCTCTGAACATTCAATGGAACCAGAGCAACGCGTGAGACTAAAAGTATCGGAAAAAAGAAATTAAATTGGTTTGCAAATTGATGCATTATTTATGATGCTTTATCACCATACATATCATTTTCTGCAGTCCAATACTTTAATTTCTCAATGAATATTTAAAAATGGAATAAATCAACTTTTCTGTCTTGTGTCCAGTTCACTTCACATCACTGGCTTGATTCAGGTCACATGGCCCCTTAAAAATGGGCTCGCATTCGCTCTTAAATAATAACCGTTCTGCATTTTTTACAGTTCTTTGTTCTTAAGAAATACCATAAAATGCATATCCAAATGGCCCTCTACATTAAGAGAATGAATCCATCAAACTTTTCAGATGTAAGTACAAAGCTCTCAAAATATCTCTTCCATCAAGGGAAGGAAGCTTACGAAAATCCGAAATGTCTCTCTCGATATACATCACAGAGCTTTTAGATAATGATAAGCAAAGCGCAGTAGGAATCTTCGATGTTTTTCAATGTTTTTCTTACAGAAGACTTGCAAAATCGCAAATTGTTTTCTAAGTTTAGACTCAATACGAAATAAGGGTAGACGAGCTTTGATGTCGATTGAATGTATCTGAATGGTGTGTTTTTTTTTTTTTTGAATAAAATAAACTCTCGAAGGTTTCTGGCTCCTCACAGGGATTCTGCTAAAATACACAGGAAGGAAATTAAAAGAGCGTACCTAATGAACAGACCCACTGATCTCACCTGAACCCTTTTGATGTGAAAACATCTTTGGCAGCACCTACTCAATTTTTCGGACAGAAGTAAAACCGATTGGTAACGAAAATGCGAGACGGAAATGACGTCACTTCCAGGATGATGCTAACTCAGTCACTAACGTTGATTGTAGAGTACGTAGGGCGTAAACGTTACATCGTTCCTAACTTCGGTTCTAGCTGTTCGATTTTAAAAATTGAATCAAATTGTAATTAAAGTTCAGATTTAATTAATTAACGTAAGTAAATTAAGAAAGTTAATTAAACTTTCAAATTAAAATGTTTTTATATAGAAATAATTGCATTATATTTTTAAAAACGAAGTGTTTTTCTTGAATGAAAAACTTTCGCTTCAGAAATATCTCCAGAGGCGAAATATCTTAATGCCTGATGCACTCAGATGGCAGTGTTCAAATTGGTCATTTGATTGACTCTGTGCCAGATACTGTCTCTCTGATATGTGGCTGCAAGTTTTGCTTTTGTCCTTAACTTGTACAATTCTCCTGGTGAAATACTTGTGGGAATTCCACGTGACTTATTCTCCCGGTGGAGTGAACACGGTTACTTGAGAGAAGGGCCTTCCAGGTAATTATCTCCACATGACTATACCTTTCTTCTATACAGTGCATCTTACTTGATGGCAAGTTCCAAAGTGATTAGAAACATCTTGCGTGAGGATGTCCAATTGAAGGGGAAGATAATTGAAACAAATCCTCATGGATGCGTTGAAAAACAAACTTACGAGTGCGTGTACTTTCCAGAATTTAATAAGGTGATACGAAGTTAAAGGATTCGAATAAAATTCCAGAACTTGAAACTTATTTTAGACGATAAACAAATATATTTCTTCATTTATTTACGATATATTACGATTTATTTACGTGCTTCAGGTTCAGGAAATAAATCAAGAAATATATTTTAATTTTAATTTTTTTATAATTAATAATTATGCATCAAACATTGAATTTTTCCATTTCGGAAATAATTTATGAAGGATGCAGCTGGGAAGTTATGCTGGTGATTAAAACGCCAATCATTATTACTTATATACTATGTTATCAAAAATATTGGAACCCCAAGAGACATAAATATGAATAGTTAAGAAACGCAATTTAATTAATGCTCTTCAATTGGAATCTTGTTAAATCGGCCAAGTTTTCCATGAGGTCCGCAGTATGGTTCAAACCTCGTTACGTGTAATAGCCAATGATTTCTTTGATTGAAGAAATCTTGGGCTGATTTAAATTATTAATATAATTTAAATCAGCAGAATCATTATCGGATACAATTAATCATTTCGATCAATAAATTAATCAATAAGTACCATATTTATCAGTCACGTCGACTCAAACTACGATCAACTCAAATGCGTTTGCTATTGCACTTTTACCCTGACGACTCAGCAACGTTATTTGCTTCGATATGAGAGCAGACGAAAATCTTTTTCCATTGTCACCGCCATGTTTGATGAGTGCTGCCATCTACACAAACAAAAATGAACTGTAACAGCAGAAATCCTTTTATATATATATATATATATACTAGTCAATTGATTTTATTTAATTTAATACTTCAATATTCCGATTTAATAATGTTATTTATTTGTTTGTTTGGCCTGATTTAGAGAGGGAATTGAAGATATGGATTGAAGAGCAAAGGGCAATTGGAATTCCTGTGTCCACAAAGATGGTTCAGCATGAGGCAAGAAGAATTGCTGATGAAAACCAAGTTACTGATTTCAAAGGAGGACACAATTGGTGCTTCAGGTTCAGGAAACGGGATGGACTAAGCATGCGTACACGCACCAGACTTGCCCAAAAGATGCCTGAAAGCTATGAGCAGAAGGTCCTTGAATTTCATCGTTTTGTCATTCAATGTCGGAAGACACATCAGTTTGAGTTGGGACAGATTGCAAATATGGACGAAGTCCCCCTTCAATTTGATGTCCCAAGTAACAGAACTGTTGATAAGAAGGGAGTGAAAACTGTAACTGTGAAGACAACTGGACATGAAAAGAGCCATTATACAGTTGTTCTAGCTTGTTGTGCCGACGGAATCAAGCTGCCTCCTATGCTGATTATCAAACGCAAAACAATGCCAAAAGAAGACATTCCTCGAGGAGTGATTGTCCACGTTCATGACAAGGGTTGGATGGATCAGGATGGGATGAAGAAAGTTTGAGAAAGTTTGGAGCAGGAGACCAGGTGGGCTCTTACGCACACCTGCCCTATTGGTGCTTGATCAGTTCAGGGCACACATAACAAAAAATACAAAGAAGATTGCTGCAGAGCAAAAAACAAAACTTGCCGTCATACCTGGAGGCTTGACATCCCAGCTCCAACCACTTGATGTCAGCATTAACAAACCCTTCAAAGCTGCCATGAGAGACGAATGGAACCAATGGATGAAGTCTTCTGGGGACAATTTGACACCAGCAGGAAGAGTGAAGAAACCAACTATAGGAGAAGTTTGTACCTGGATGAAAAGATCCTGGGATAATATCAAGATTGAGATCGTTGTCAAGTCATTTAAGAAGTGTGGCATTTCAAATGCCATAGATGGAACTGAGGACGAGGCAATATATGAAGACAGTGATTCGTCATCAGACACAGATGAGGACAAGCTAATGGATGGGAGTTTTGACAGTGATGAATTGTATGAATTTTATAATGAATAAAGCTTGAGTTCAACAACTTTATGTAATACATTTTTTTTCAAATTTCGGGCTCCAAAATTAAGGTGCGTCTTATACATGGGGAAATACGGTATTTTGCGAGTCATGAGAGGGTTGAGGTCGGGAGAAAACCTTCGGTATTGCAATGCTGCGCTTTCATATATATATAAGAAATATAGAATATGTAGTGATTATTGATAAATATGACGTTTATATACGTTATTTACATGATTTAGCTTTGCTATAGTAATAGTAGTAGTGGCATGTGATGCAAGAAAGCAATTGTATGAGCTTATGCACCATCAGCCAAAAAAAAAAAAAAAAAAAAAATCCCACAATTCCCTTCAAATGCCTGTCCAGTTCCTCCTTAAATTTATTCAACCTATCAACTTCCACAACGACAGATGGAAGTTTGTTCCAGCAATTAACCACCAGCTGGCTAAAGGCAAATTTCCGCACATCTATTCTACATCTGTCCTTTCTAATTTGAATTTATGCCCCCTTAGGTTCGCAATCTGAGCAAGTGGAAGGATCCCATCAGAATTCAGCGTGCTCAACCCATTCAAGGCCTTATACACCTCAATCAGATCACCGCGCAGGTGCCTAATAATCCAGCCACAGCAATTTGTAGAACTTAAGCCTCTCTTGGTAATAGAATCCTTTCATTCCCCTCACCAATCTTGTTGCCCTTCTCTGTACACGCTCAAGCAACTCAACGCTCAAGCAAATCCTTCCTAAAATGACGCCTCCAGACCTGTACGCACTACTAAAGGCGTGTCCTGACCATTGCCTTATACAGAGGGACAATCACCTCCTTTTCCCTGCTAGCAAAATTCATAGCAGCCTGTGTGCATTGCTCAGAAAACTTCATATCTGACTGCACAATTACTCCCAGGTCTTTTTCATTTTCTCCCACCTTAAGTGTAGTACCACACAGTTGGTACGTTTCTCTGGGGTTACTTCTGCCCATATGCAGTACTTTGCATTTGTCAATGTTAAACTTCAGTTGCCACTTCTTAGCCCAAATTATCTAGATCCTGTTGCAGTAGCACACTGCCATTACTGTCATTAACAACCCTTCCAACGATTGTATCATCCGCAAACTTCGACATTAAGCCTGATATACCTTCATCAATATCATTGATAAATATACAAAACAACACTGGACCCAACACCGAACCCTGTGGGACTCCACTAATAACATTAGTCCACGAAGAGCAGCACCCATTGATTACCACCCTCTGTCTTCTCCCACTTAACCATCCTTTTATCCATTGTAGCAACTTACCCTTAATACCATTCTGCTCCAATTTGTACAGTAGTCTTCCATGCGCAACAGTGTCAAAAGCTTTCCTGAAATCCAAGTATATGATATCAAAATTATTTTTTGCATCCAGTTCCTTTGTGACCACATCATAATAACCAATCAAATTTGTCAAACAAGACTTTCCCTTAACAAACCCATGCTGTGTCTGAATTATTGCTGCAGTCTTGTCTAGATGATCCTGCAATGCATCTTTAACCAGTGACTCCATTATTTTACCCGGAACAGAAGTTAAACTAACTGGTCTGTAATTACTCGTGTTACCCTTCGATCCACCTTTGTGAATAGGGGATACATTTGCACATTTTCAATCCGTGGGAACTTCCCCTGAGTCCAAGAATGCTCTCATAATTATGGCCAAGGGTTTGCTTAGTTGCTTTGCCGCCTCCTTTAATATAACTGGATAGATCCCATCCACCCCAAGTGCTTTTCTTATGTTTAACTTCAACAATTTCTGCTCCACTTTGCTCTCAGTTATTCCAATATCATTAAGCACCCTGCTTCAATTTGATAACCTTCTGCCATTTTCAAACCTTAATAACTCCTCATGTGTGAATGTAGATGCAAAATACTCAATCAGTTTGTTTGCTATCTGAGCAGGATCATCAACAGTCGAACCATCGATATCAAGTGGACCAATCAGATTCATCCCCTTCCTTTTAGAGTTTATATAAGTAAAGAAATCCTTGCTGTTTTCTTAGCATCTTTTGCCAAAGATTTCTCGCAATCTGCCTTCGCCTGCCTAACCTCCTTCGTGACCTGATTACAGACTAGCTTATATCTGCCATAGGCTATACCGACCCAGTCTAAGGGATTGGACTGGGCCGGTATAGCTTTTCTAAGGCATAACGACCCGTATAGTCCAAGGGGATAGCTATTTACATATTTACAGCCTCCTAAGTGAATTTTACCGTGCGTTTTTTTGTGTTATTTTGCATAAGGGTGTTTGTTTATTTTGCTTGGTGTCTTCCAAGATGACAATGCACCAAGTCATCGGGCACTTGTTGTTCAGGAATGGTTTGAAGAACACAGTTCTGACTTCCAGCATATCGATTGGCCTCCGAACTCCACCACCGATATCAATCCCATAGACCACTTGTGGGACTCCGTAGCCGAGTGGTCAGGAGTGGGAGTGCATTAGCACACGCTCCTTGAGTAGACCGGGGTTCAAGCCCCTGACTTCTAAATACGGTCGATCTGCCAACCCGCACTGGACCAGCGTGGCAGATTATGGTCCATTTCCCTCAACATGAATTGTTTAGGAGGCTTCCATCCTGCAGTGGTTTGCTAATGGCTGCAGTTTACCTTTTTTTTTTTTTTTTTTATGGAAAGGCATATCAGGCATCTGGATAAACCAATCACCTTCATACCTGCATTGCTGGGCGCATTACACACAACATGGCCATTCCTCCCGAACGCTTCCGACATCTTGTTGAATCAATGTCACGTCGGATATCTGCTGTAATGAGGAAAAAGGAGGACCTACGAAGTATTAGGTAGGTGGTCATAATTCAGTGATCACTCAGTTTACATGGTCTCAGTTCTAATTCCGATGATGTACATTTCCACTTACAGTCTGCCAAACTCACATGGACTTTTTCTGACAGAATCCCAGTTATCGGTTGATTCAACCGCTGCTCACCTCAGTTGTCCGAATTATTCGTGTATGATTCCTTTCGCTTCAAAGATAGTATCTGTGCATATTTCCGTTCTGATATCCCCTGTCAGAGACTTAGTAATTTGGAACCTTCTCTTTTCGATCTTCTCTGACTTAAAATCTCTCTACCACATTCGGTCAAATTCATCTGTTGCCCCTATGATTCTCCCAGCTCCACTAATCACTTAGAACTCTTTCAAACTTGACTTTCTCCAGTCCAACTTTCCTAACAGTGAGGTAATTTTCCTTGGTGATTTTAATGTTCACAACTCCAGCTGGCTTCGGGTCGCTGAGGCTTTTGCAATTACTAATGACTTCACACAGATTATTCATTTGCCTACCGGAATACCGGACAATCCTAACAACACAGCCAACACGCTTTGGTCTTCTCATAAACAACCCTTCTAAGTACACGGTCGAGGTGAGTTGTCCCCTAGGCACCTGAATCACAACTTCATGATGGTCTCTTCTCCAATGGAGCCTTTCTATCGTGGCCATTCTCAACCTCGTATTGTTTACCATTACAAGAATGCAAAATGGGATAATCGGCGTAATTTCTTTTCTTCTTTTCCTTGGTCAGATTACTGTTTTTAAATTCCGATGTCAACGTTTGCTCAGATCGTGTCAGTGAAATTATTCTTGTAAGAATGGAATCCTTTATTCCACACTTCACCTTAAAATTTCGTCCTTTATCTAAATCTTGGTTTTCTAATAAATGTACTAAGGCTGTTCATGAGAAGAATGTTGCATATCGTAATTGGCTTGCATCCAAATCTCCAGGTTCATTTTCTGCCTTCACCAAAACTCACAACAATTGTAAAGCAGTTATTAATCAGTGCAAACTATATTTCGAACAGGCTAAGAATAGAAAACTTGCTTCTTGCCCTAATGGTAGCCGAACATTCTGGTCTCTTGCCACAGCTATTGGACGCAACTTTTGCCCATCTCTGTTCCCGCACTTGTCAAAACCAAATGGTTCTATTGCCACTTCAGCCAAAGATAAAACTGACCTGCTGGCAACCTATTTTTCCTCCAACTCGTGTAATGATGACCTTGGTAAACCGTCTCCCACCATATCCAGTACATTCCATTCAATGCCTCCTGTGGTCTTCCGTCAAAAGGATGTCAGAAAGATTTTGACGAATTTTGATGCTAACAAAACTCCAGGTCCTGATGGTATTTCTCCTCTTGTTCTCAAAACCTGTGCTCCTGAACTTCTGTTCTGTATCTCCTTTTATCACTTTCTTATTCCAATGTGGCTTTCCTTCTGCTTGGAAATTTTACTCATATCCAGCCAGTTTCTAAAAAGGATGACAAATCCCTCCCATCCAATTATCGTCCCATTGCAATTACTTCTATACTTTCTAAAGTAATGGAGAAATCAATTAACCACCAACTCTTAAACTATCTAGAAAACATCCATCTGATCAATGATTGCCGGTATGGATTCCGTCAGTGTCGATCCACTGGTGATATTCTGGCTTATGTTACCCATCTATAATCGCATTCAATGGAAAAGTTTGGTGAAACTCAAGCAATTGCTCTTGATATCTCAAAGGCTTTCCATTGTGTTTGGCATAAAGATCTTTTAAATAAGCTTACATCTAATGGTTTGTCAACTGTTTTGTAATTGGTCATCCAGTTTTCTCTCTGACTGTTCACTGCGGGTGATGGTACATGGCCCTCTGTCTTCTAACTTCTCCACTAATGCTGTTGTTCCCCAAGGTTCAGTTCTTTCCCCCCACTCTTTTCCTCTTGTTTATTAATGACCTTCTTCCTTTGACTGGAAATCCTATCCATAGTTTTACCGATGATAGGAGTTATTCAGGAAGGCGAATGCCAAAGGTGAAGTAAACTCTGGCAGTGAGCTAGATGATTTTGTAATAACTGAGAGGAAAGTGGAGGAGAAATTGTTGAGGATAAACATAAAAAAGGCACCCGGGGTGGATGGGATCTATCCAGTTATATTAAAGGAGGCGGCAAAGCAACTAAGCAAACCCTTAGTCAAACTTATGAGAGCATCCTTAGACTCAGGGGAGGTTCCCACGGACTGTAGATGTGCAAATGTATCCCCAATTCACAAAGGGGGATTGAAGGATGACACGAGTAATTACAGACCAGTTGGTTTAACTTCTGTTCCAGGAAAATTAATGGACCCAGCTCGGACACAGCATGGTTTTGTTAAAGGAAGGTCTTGCCTGACCAATTTCACTGGATACTATGATGCAGTCACAAAAGAACTCTGCCCGGCAACCCAAAGGTCGCGGGTTCGATTCCCGCCTCGGGCTTGGATGAAAGTACTGCAAAAACCTTGGGATGTGCAATATGGCCACAGAAGCCGATGCCCCAACAACTACCAAATCAAATCAATCAAACAAAAGAACTGGATGCAGGAAATAACTTTGATATTATATATTTGGATCTTAGAAACGCTTTTGATACTGATGCACATGGCAGACTGCTGCACAAAGTGGAGCAGTGTGGCATTGGAGGCAAATTGCTGCTATGGATAAAGGGGTGGTTGAGGGGGAGAAGACAGAGAGTGATAATCAATGGACACCGCTCATCTTGGACTAATGTTATTAGTGGAGTCCCTCGGGGTTCAGTGTTGGGTCCATTGTTGTTTTCTGTATTTATAAATGATATTGATGATGGAATATCAAGCTTAATGTCCAAGTTTGCAGACGATACAAAGGTTAGCAAGGTTGTTAAGGACACTACTGACAGTATGCTGCTGCAACAGAATCTTGAAAGGTTAAGCAGATGGGCTGAGAGGTGGC
Organism: Mastigoproctus giganteus; assembly: GCF_048544385.1. Lineage (NCBI taxonomy): Eukaryota > Metazoa > Arthropoda > Arachnida > Uropygi > Thelyphonidae > Mastigoproctus > Mastigoproctus giganteus. Next base: position 188,500,634 of record NC_143582.1, on the reverse strand, counting down.
AAGTGAAGTTTAACATTCACAAATGTAAAGTACTACATATGGGAAACAGCAACCCCAGAGCAACGTATCAACTCTGTGGTTCTACACCGACAGTGGTAGAGAATGAAAGGGATCTGGGGGTGGTTGTGCAGGCAGATATGAAGTTCTCTGAGCAGTGCAGACGGGCTGCAAGAGCAGCTCATGGAGTATTGTCAATGATATACAGGAATTTTTCCAGCAGGGATAAGGAGGTGATTATTCCATTGTATAAGACAATGGTCAGGCCACACCTAGAGTACTGTATACAGGTCTGGAGGCCTCATTTCAAGAAGGATGTAGAGCTGCTGGAACGAGTACAGAGAAGGGCAACAAGATTAGTGAATGGAACAAAGGGGTGCTCTTACGAAGAAAGGCTTAAGTTTTGCAAATTACAGTGTCTGGAGACTAGGCACCAGCGAGGTGATCTGATAGAGGTGTATAAAGCCTTGAATGGTTTAAGCATGCTCAATGCTGATGGGATTCTTCCTCTAGCTCAGAAAAATCACCTGAGAGGGCATAAATTCAAATTGAGGAAAGACAGATGTAGGATAGACGTGCGGAAATTTGCCTTTAGCCAGTGGGTGGTTGGTTGGTGGAACAGACTGCCATCCCTTGTGGTGGAGGTTGATAGCCTAAATAAGTTTAAGGCTCAGCTGGACAGGTATTTTGAACGAACAGAGGGGTGAAGTGGAAGTGGGTTTTTTTTTTTTTTTTTTTTTTTTTTGGCTGATGCTGCATAAGCTTGCTTTCTTGCATCAAATGCCTCTACTAATGCTAATGCTAAAGTATGTGTAGAAAATTAATGGAGGCACTAGTTAAAGAAGCACTGCAGGATCATTTAGACAAGACTTCAGTTATAGCTCAGACGCAGCATGGTTTTGTTAAGGGCAGGTCTTGCCTGACCAATTTGATTGGATACTATGATGTAGTCACAAAAGAACTGGATGCAGGGAATAACTTTGATATTAATATATTTGGATCTTAGAAAGGCTTTTGATACTGTTGCACATGGAAGACTGCTGCACAAATTGGAGCAGTGTGGCATTGGAGGCAATTTGCTGCTATGGATAAGGGGATGGTTGAGTGGCAGAAGACAGAGAGTGGTAATCAATGGACACTGCTCAACATGGACTAATGTTATTAGTGGAGTTCCTCAGGGTTCAGTGTTGGGTCCGTTGTTGTTTTCGGTGTTTATGAATGATATTGATGATGGTATATCAAGTTTAATGTCCAAGTTTGCAGATGATACAAAGGTTGGCAGGGTTGTCAAGGACACTACTGACACTATGCTGCTGCAACAGGATCTGGAAAGGTTGAGCAGATGGGCTGAGAGGTGGCAAATGAAGTTTAACATTGACAAATGTAAAGTACTACACATGGGAAACAGCAACCCCAGAGCAAAGTATCAACTCTGTGGTACTACACTGACAGTGGTAGAGAATGAAAAGGACCTAGGGGTAATTGTGCAGGCAGATATGAAGTTTTCTGAGCAGTGCAGACGGGCTGCAAGAGTAGCACATGGTGTCTTGTCAATAATATACAGGAATTTTTGTAGTAGGGATAAGGAGGTGATTATTCCCTTGTATAAGGCAATGGTCAGGCCACACCTTGAGTACTGTATACAGGTCTGGAGGCCTCATTTCAAGAAGGATGTAGAGCTGCTTTTTTTTTTTTTTTTTTTGGCTGATGCTGCATAAGCTTGCTTTCTTGCATCATATGCCTCTACTAATGCAAATGCTAATGCTAATAGCACATTGCATTTCACCTTCCAGGTTGAGAAACCTTGTTCTGCAGAAACTGCTTCAAATTCTCGAATTTCCAAACTATCTTAAATGCTAATCTCCATGTAATTCTCCAGTAAGACAAAGATAACTCAGTTGATTTCAATCCTTCTAAAACTCAGCCCTATGTTTTTTTTTTTCAGCAAGATCAGATATATCTATTGGGGATTACCCTGACTTCTAATCTCTCTTGGCACAAGCACATTACAAATATTGCTTCCTCTGCATCTAAAAATTTTGGTTTTCTCTTTCGCTCTCGGCGTTGCTTTTCTTCCAAACAGCTGCTCACTTTGTACAAATCGCAAATTCGCCCTGCCATGGAATATTGTTCCCACATTGGGGTGGTGCCCCCAAAACCTCTCTCAGGCTTCTAGATTCCATTCAGAAGAGGGCAGTTAGGTTAATTAATGATTCATCTCTAACAGAGTCTCTCCACTCGCTGTATCGTAGACGTACTGTTTCTGCTGCATGCCTCTTCTACAGATACTTCCATGGGCACTGTTCTTCTGAATTGGCTTCTATAATTCCCGCTCTCTCTTTCAAAACAGTCCGAACACTTGCCGCCACCAGCCAACATCCATTTACTGTGCAACTTCAAACCCACAGAATCAACTTTTCATCTTCCTCATTTATTCATTCAACTGCCGTTCTCTGGAAAAATCTTCGTTCAAACGTATTTCCTGAAAATTATTATCTACAGAAGTTCAAGTCCAATGTCAACAAATATCTTCTTTCATCTTCTCGACCTTTACCTTCAACATTAAACATAGTTTTAATGCAGCTTTGAGAAAACCGTGCACGCTTCGCGTGTCGTTCTGTAACACTTGCGAACGTGATGTCGGAAGTTTTATATAACGAGAGGCAAGATCACAGAGATTGTTTTCAAAGAAAGACATGCAATTATTGGAAATGCTTTACATCATCAACGGCTGAGAATTACCGTGGTGCCAAAGGTGCACGTGTTCACTTATAGTTCCTGTAAAGTATGTGGATTTTTCCAATAAAAAACCCACAAAAACCAAAACTGGGAGGAGTGCTTTGTTTTTAAAAAAACACAGCAGTCCTCTAGCTCAATTTACGATTCCTAAAGGTATCTAGCACTTGAATCGCAGCTGTATTTGATGGATGAGCAACAGCTTATTCCTTCCTTCCTCTTCTTCTTCTTCTTCTTCCCTTTATCTTCCTTGTTTCAAAAAGACAAATACTGTACATAATTCCTTCTCCATAAGTTCCCCTTCTGTTATGTAGATAGAGAGAAGCGTATAATATTTATTTCTCTTCTCTCGCATACTATTTTAAAAAAATAGTATATGGGAGAAGAGAAATAAATATTATACAGGTATAATTAAACCGAACGGCTAATTAATTAATTATTAAGGAAATAACTATATCTACTTTTCACCTCTTTTAATCACAGAAAGAGAAAAAAAATTGAACATCATGAAGAGTCGTTTCATGTACATGTTCCGAATGTGAATGTGCTTGCTTGTGTGCGTGCGTGTTAATATATTCAGCTTTCAAAAGGTACAATACGTTAAGCGAATCATGTGATCGAAAAGAAGAACTCCCCTTCTTTTTGTATCTTACCGGTGTCTCTCGTTTAAACAGCTTCATAAAATATTCTTTTGACTAGGGGTTTCAACTCTCCAACAAGGTCTTGCCAATCGATAATTCGTTCTTTAACGCGCTTTCACATAACAACCGCTTTATAAGAGAAGAGATTGCAGTGACCACTCAATAGGCATAATAGAGGTAAGACTCCTTTACACCATTATGTTATCTTCCCTATTTTCCAATATGCGTGCTTTTAACACATCTATTTATGATTCTGTGCCTATTAAAAATAATAATAATAATAAAACTTAGCACTTCTTACATTCTGTAGAATGTAAGAAGTTTTTAATAAGTTTTTTTTTCTGTTAATAATACATTTCTCATTAATCACTACCTATTTTGTTTTTCTTTTCTCACTCTATAAAACTATTAGCTACTATGTTAAATCAACAAGCAACGGGGAGCTCCAGCAGGGACTCTAAAAGATGGCAACTCCTTTTGTCGCTGTTACTGTTGGCAGTGGTGTTTCCATTATGTTTGTACAAATATGAAGTCCTGTTTGTAATGGAGAATTTTCATCCGGTTCCATCAACCAGAAGACAATTTTTCATTGATACTCTAGGATGTCGCATTCCAAAATTCGATCCTTTTGACGAAACGTTAAAAAGGTTTTATATTCGAGTTGAATATGAGTACAGATGTCCTGGTCCGGTTTCATTTCTTGTGGTTGAGCCAAATTCTGTAGTATCGCTAGATAAGAACGTGCTAAGGGCCCATTATAATATTTCTAATACCAACGACGTGATTTGTCATTTCCAGTCGATACTTCGAGACACGAAAAAGAAATTTTGGAAGCCAGATGATCACTTCACAACTGGGACAAAGAAGCTTCTTGTCTTTAATCAGCCTCTTGGTGAAGAATTCATTAGGGTCACATGTCGACTGCAAAAAAACAACAAATTCGAAACCTATTTAGCATTAACGCCACTGAAAAAGAAAGTAGAGAAGCGATGTCGGAAAGCTGAGAAGAAGGCTAACACGCAGTTAGAGAAACTGAATGTAATCATGGTGGGCATCGATTCTGTGTCCAAGCTCAACTTCATCCGACATTTTAACAACACCTTACAGTACTTACGGCAGAACTTATCGGCAGTGGAACTCCACGGATACAATAAAGTGGAAGACAACACTTTCCCCAACTTAATCCCCATCCTATCAGGAAGGTGTGGAGATTACTACTGGAAATCCTCTAGACGTAACGATTCTGCAAAATTCTTTGATGACGCTGATTTCATCTGGAAGCACTATTCCTCCAACGGATACCGAACGTTGTTGGCCGAGGACGCTCCCTGGATAGCTACCTTTGATTATGAACGGAGAGGATTTTTGAATCCTCCTACTGATTACTTCCTTCGACATTTTGTCTTAGCCCTAGAAGGATCCGACCTTCGAAAGAGGAGTAGACGGCACTGCCTTCAAGATCGTATGGAAATGAAGATGCTTTTTGACTACCTCCGTTCCTTTGTGGCCACCATGAAGGAAAGGCAATACTTTACCTTCACTTTCGCTGCTCGACTCACTCATGATGTGCTAAATAATGCTGGACATGCTGACAAGCCTTCTTTAGAGTTACTTCAATATTTACAAGACTCGGGAACTCTAAATCACAGTTTACTGATATTCTTCAGCGATCATGGAATACGATTTGGGGAAATCCGTCAAACTTACGTTGGAAAAGTCGAGGAGCGCATGCCATTTGTGTTTCTGACTCTACCACCATGGTTTTTGCAGAAATATCCCTTAATCCGATACCATCTTGATTTAAACCAGTACCGATTAACCACACCGTTCGATATTCACGCGACTTTAGTTCATCTATTGAATGGTAGCGGTTCAACATGTGACAGTGAGAATATACGGGGTATCAGTTTATTCAATGAAGTTCCAAACAACAGGACTTGTTCTGCAGCTGGAATTCAACCTCACTGGTGTGTTTGCCGTTCAAAAACCATTTTATCGACGTGTCATCCGAACGTTACAAAGGCAGCAAATGTCGTGGTGAAAACCATGAACGAGTGGTTGAATTCTTACAAAAATGATTGCTTCGAATTATCGCTAGAAAAGATCCACAATGCTTATCTTGAACACCCTCAGGAAAAACTACTCCAATATCTTCGTACGATTGGCGCAGCTGCCAAAGTCGAAAACCAAGATGTACACGAAGATTACCTTTTAACTTTAAGCACTACACCAGGTGGCGCGATGTTCGAGGCCACTATTCGCCACTATCCGAAACGTGAACATTATAAAGTACTCGATGACATCAGTCGAATAAACAAATATGGCAACCAGTCTTATTGCGTTGGTGATGTGAAATTAAAAAAATTTTGTTTTTGTAAGAATTAAATAAAAGTCGTTTATTTATTATTCTTATAAGCAACAACAGTCTTTGTATTTTTGTTGTGTTAAAAATAAAATTAGTCAATAATTAGTCAATATTAATCTTAAATTATAAGAAGAAACCTCATACCTTTTTAGTAGGACTGTTAATCTCTCAACTCAATAGGGAATGATTATAATATGAACCTACCCCCCTGTGCATAGTCATAAATAAATCAAATTAAAATAGCCATTAATTAAAATCAGAGTCCGAAATATTCTAAGGTCTTCGTATATTAATTACCGCATTAGTCCTCTTTTAAGGGATTTTAAAATGGCCGTCGAAATATAGTCTTTTTTTCTGTACTCAGTTAACTTTAAGTTATGTATAAAAATCAAAAAACTTAACTAGTACACTATTTAAGAATTATTTAAGAAAATTTTAAAATATCCTAGATTATTTCAGAAAGATGTACCAGATTCCTAAATGTGGTAAAACGTTGTAGATGACTCTAGAATATTTTAGAAAGTGGGATTTTTCTTTCAATATTATAGAAAATTGCAGATGATTCTAGAGTGTTTTGCAATAATATATGTTGAAGAGGAACAGCTGTAAAATCGAACATTCGTGAATAAATTCGTGATAAACATGGAAAGAAATAAAGAACTGAGTGTTGAAGAAAGAAGTGTTATTATAACTCTGTATAAAGAATTTATTCTGTGAGAAGTATTGGCAAAAAATTAGGTGTTTCATTTAAAGAAGTACAAACTACCATTTTCAACGATTCAAGGAGACTTGCAGTTTAAAGGACAAAACACGATCAGATGACCGCGCCTAACAAAGGAAGCACAAGATAAGACCATAGCCCAGATTTCTAAACACATTCGGCTACTTACTACACTTTAAATCCGAGCTGGGTTCAATAGAAACACTGAAATTCCCGTGTAAAATCCACTGTAAAACTTTGAGGTATGCGGTACCATCCTTCCAACATCAGAGAAAAGGACACTTACGGTGGTGGCAGTGTTCTGGTGTGGGGCAGAATAATGATCAACTGCCACACCGCTCTTTACATTTTTGATAGGGATAATGGAACTGCTTAGAGGTACCGAAAATAGATCCTCCAATCCTATTTGCGACTTTTTAGGGGTGCGGTTGGTCTAGATTTTCTTTCCATCAACGACAACATCACTGCACATAGAACTCAATGGTGCAGGAATATCTTGAAATGAAGATATCCAACGACTGCTGTGACCAGCACGATCAGCAGACATAAATCCGATCGAACATATGTTGGACGCCATTGGGCCCGCATTGCACGCCAAAGCCAACTCCTCTGTCACTTGGTGAGCTAAGGTCTGCGCTGGTGGAAGAATGGGATTTGTTGCCACAGAATCTTATCTATCCCCTTATATCGACATTGGTTCACCGCTGTCAGACCTGTTTAGCTGTTGGAGGTGGGGTCATGCAGTACTGATGTCATGTAATCATATTTTCGAGCATCTTGTATCGATTTCTGTAATGTGACCTTTTTGGTAATTATTATACAATCCCTATAAATGTTCCTTATATCTGTCCGAAGTTTCTCGCTGCCTCATTTCATCGTTGTTCTATGGTACACCACCACCACACCAAATTTTGTCCCACTTCATCGCGAGCTGCACGAGTTACACCACGTTTTCTACATGTTCTGTTATTTCTCTCGAGCAGTGTATTTCCTGTTAATCGAAGTTCGTGGTAAAATTTTTGATGACCGATTCCAAGTATGGAGAAAATCGGAAGGAACTGGGCATATAGGTGGGGATTGGTTCGCAGAAAATAATTAGTTGACCGGTAGGTACTGCGAAAATCCCAACTATCACAGTCGCGAATAACAATGCTGCCCCCTAAGGGACTAGCAAACCCTTCTCGATATATGGCCCACCTACAATATCTATTTATCATTGTATTTTCATGAATATTGGCCCGCTGACGACAAAGGTTCAGAACCGCTGGTCTAGATTGCCAAATCCGTGAAATCTGCTGCCCATTTCAAAACAAATTACGGGGAACCTTGCAGATCACTTGGAATAACATTACTCAAAACGCTATTATAAAATGAATCGCCAGAAAGCCACGTCTGTATAAGGCACAGATGTGGCATTCTGTCCATTAGTTTTATAATTGTGTGCAGGATATTTTGATGAAAAATCTGTATAGTTGTAAATATTAATCATTTAAATATTTTTTGCTGTAGATTTTTCAATGCTTAATAAAAAAAAATCTTGAAATACTTTATCGTGTCTTGCCTCTTTTTTTTACATTAAACGTTACATACATTGTATAGCCAATTTTAAAAAAATAATTGTTTTCTTACTCTGTGGTTCCAAACTTTTAGGTGGGAGCATAGGAATAACAAGATGAACTTCCACAAGGATGTTAGTCTTGCTATTCCTGCACCTTTCTTGGGCATGTCAGCGCCAATAATGGACCACCGACATGGGGAAATCTGTCGCCTGCTCTGATGAATCTTGTCTCAAACTTTATCATGCTAATGGGCGTGTCCACATTTGGAGAAAGTAACATGAGGCCATGGTACCTGAATGCACTGTTGGTATTCGGCAGGCTGGAGGCGGTGATGTTATGGTTTAGGGAGTGTTTTCGTGGCATGCCCTGGGTCCTGTGATCACCATTAAAAAAATAGCTCGATGGGAATGCCTACCTTTCTACAGTCGCCAACAAAGTACACCTCCCCCCCCCCCAATGATGACAGTGTATCCAGACAACTCCGGGCAATGCCATATAGGCCCAACAAGTTGCTAACTGGTGTCAGAATCGCGACAATGAATTCTACTTCCTCCCATGGCCATCCAACTCCGTCGAACTCAACCCAATTGAGTACGTTTGGGACATACTGGAAAAGGACATTCGATACTATGACCATCCACCTGACAATGTGCTGGCAGTGTACTGGCTACATTACGGGCAAAAGCTCGTCCCACAAGGTATTAGGTAGATGTTTCTAATTCAATGCCAACTCATTATATAACTGTATTAAAGCAGATGTCTATAAATGAATGGAAAAGTCTGAGTTCCAACTAGTTAAAAACTTTTCATATCAAATGAAAAAGTGCTTCTTTCTTGAAGTGTATGTTAATGATTAGTTTATAATTCTTGATTAAATTAAAAGTAGAACCAACTCATATTATAACTGTATTAAAGTAGATGTCTATAAATGAATGGAAAAGTCTGAGTTCCAACTAGTTAAAAACTTTTCATATCAAATGAAAAAGTGATTCTTTCTTTAAGTGTATGTTAATGATTAGTTTATAATTCTTGATTAAATTAAAAGTAGAAACAACTCATATTACTGAAAGTTCGAATTACGCAGAAGGATAAAACAACACGGTGTACTTTTGTAATTTTTATTTATTAAAATAAAAAAACTTCAACATATTGAAAGATTATGTAATTAATTTAAAATACTCAAAACAAACAAAAAAAAATCAATACTTCATTTGTACTTTGACGCTTACAGTAGTAAGTATTAAAAAAAAAAAAAAAGTTTAAAAATGTTTTCGACTGATATTTGAACATCTGTGAATGAAAAACACTCTACTTCCAGTGTTCCCTTGCCGTACGCCTCTCGATTATTATATGGTAATATCCTAATCACTAATGATTTTAAAAGTATTGAAAATATATTACAATATGTATATAACTATATTTGTAAAAACCATCTTATTTATTTCTTTTTTTCAACGTTCCCTACAGTTATACCACTTTCGATCTCCAATAAACTTTAATCCTTTATTAACGGGAGCTTGAAAAATTACACCTAACTTGAAGCCTGAAGAGTTTTGTAAAGAACTGAGTGTACCTTGACCGTACAATCAAAATCACTGATTGTAATTGACCATGCAATCAAGATCATTGATTGTACGGGCAAGGTACACGCAATACTTTACAAAAATACATCCTTTTTTTTTTTTTTTTTTGTTTTTTTAAGCTCTGTACAGTACTTGAGATAAGTTTCTTAGCTTCGATATTTTAATACTTTCGTCGTGGACAGGAATGTCTTCTTTTGCAGATTACGTCTGTATTTGTCAGGAAACTTAACCTTTATTGTGCTACGCGATGTTCTTTCAACCTCTTTACTCCATTCCGGTTATTTACATATGCAAAGCTCGATCGCAATGTTGTTGACACCATTTGAAAGGTGGCTAAGAAATAAATTGGCATCTTGCCAAGAAGCAAACACCACTATTAAATTATTCGAAACAGGAAAAGTTTTAGCGGAAGTTAATTAGCATATAAAAGCTTTTCTTGACATTGAGATGTTACGAAGTCACGTGATTTAATTATGTAACGAACCCTGATAAAATGGGAAATGTATTTCTCGAATTTATATTTATTACTGCATATTTTTATCGCGTTGTGAATTGGCGTCGTTTGCTTTTAGATATTCTAGAAACACTAGAGGGAGCTAGCTGTTTTTAGAGATTCTAGAGATTTTCTGCTTTTAGAGATTCTAGAGACACTAGAGGGCGCTGATATCAGCGTGTTTTTCGTTTATTAGTTAGTTATACGAGTTACTGTATATTAGAGAGAGTAAAGTATTTTTATGGTTATTTTAAATCAAATAAAAGAAGTTTTTCCTCTCATAAAAGAAGTTCGTAATTTAATTCTGACTCGCATTTACTCTACAGTCAATGTGACTTCTTAAAAGAGTAATAGCTGAGAACAGTAACCGTTTCTATAAGGACAAACAATTCTCTTTATGATGTTTGGAATTTTCGTGAAGGTATGTGTTGATTTGCTTTGTAAGTTATAGGAACTACTGTTGTAGGAAGAATCTGTATTTTGAAAGAACAGATCTTTATTATGTGCCTTCTTGTTAATGCAACTTGAGTGCTGCGGTAATTGTCACTATGATCAGGCGATCCGAGAGCTGAGGGTTATTTTCTTTACAAGTATGTAGTTTAAACAGGCCTGTCTATACGTCTTGAGCAACAGAGGCTGATACAAAAAATAAAATAACAAAACATTTAATATACAACGAGGTTATTTGCAAATATACGTATACATATATATCGCTCATAAGGACGAATCTGTTATTCAACAATACCTCCTACTCCTATAAGCTTCTTTATTCAATTTTAATATAGAAATTTCTTTCCAACTATCTTTACCTACAACATTTATTTTAAACTTATCTTAGGTTGATAATTATTGTCAGTACTTATTTTATACCTTCCATCTTTAGCAATTAATTCAGTATTAACTACTAAAGGTTTTCTTTCACTGCTATTAAATACTACTTCCATTTCGATACTTGGGACAAAGCCAGACGTGCCTGCCCTGAGCAGGATATGCACACTTTAAAGCTGCATCTTCACTCTTCAGAATCAAACTACCAACTCTGTTCCACACTTCAGACTGCATTCTGCACACTGATCTGATTTTCGCAGGGAAATTTGCATTTTTTCTCTACCGAATATCACAACTTCTCTTTACCTTAAAAACTGTCCAGTGAGAACTGTCACGTTTGAGTGGCTACCCTTTCCTATTCGTCTACACCTTTAATTTTATTAATAGTCAAACATATTTGTTTAAAGCGTCTTTTGTTTACCCAAAGACGTCCCAATCGGTATCTAAGGGATATAGGGATGCCCTTGATGCGTTAATTGCTAATTAAGGTGCTTCTAGAAAGTTGCGTTTTGTTCTCCATTTAATCCTATACTGTATATTCCCATTTTAACGTTTAAACTTTCTCTTCCGTTCTTTGATTGGCTGCTCGCTTAAATATTTAAATCTCGTAAATTCTTCCTGTATAAGACGACATACAGGTACATATACATATAATAATGATAATAATATTTTACAGCCTCTCTCGGCCCCGAGTGCCAAGCGATCTTTTTAGTGCGATTTTCTAGCATTTTTCCTAAGGCGAGTACTAGTGCTTTCATAAACCCTCTACCGCTCGCAACGTTACTGCTGACCGCTTGCAATGTTACTGCTTCCCTCGCTGAGCAACGTCACTGCTTCAACGCTAGCAACGTTACTGCTCTCCTCTTCTGCTGATCGCTTGGTCACTGGTTGGCACCACTCTTGCCTCTATGTGGTGGGGCCGGTAACCTGGGAGAAGGAATTCCTTCTTCTAGGGCAAAAAGGAGCAACGGTAGATTGCAATGAATATCCATCACTAGAGCCCACAGGCAGCAAAGTTGTTAACTCTGTCTCAGAACTTGAATTGAAACCGTAAATGAAGCCATCCTGCATTTTCTAAAGCATGCGACTTTTGGAAACAAGGGAAAAAATCCAAAAATATAAAGTGGAGCATAAAGTCACATCTTGAAGCAAGAAAGCAAGTACTGTTAACCTTGCCTAGCCTATCATACCCATCAGTCACCGCTGATGGGTATGATCGGTAGCCGCTCAGTTGCAACACTAACAGATGTCTCCATAGAACCAAGCAATTCTTTTTTCCACCTGGACGAAAACTGCGCTGACATCCAAAAAGAAACTTTCAGTCAATGAGACCAGCAATACGCCAATCAGTATCCCAACTGATGTTATCTCAACATTTCCCGATGCAGCAAAATCAGCAATTGTTGAAGACCAGGAAAAAGTGAAACCATGCAATAGCAAAATGGAAATTGATGTTCAACAAGTGTATGACGAATCAGTATTAGAATTACATGCTAAAAGCTTCTCTTGACATTGAGATGTTACGAAGTCATCCAGGAATGAAAAATTAAAACAAAGCAGAATGAAGCCTTCTCAGAAAAAACAATCAGATCAATGTTCCTCAATCAAACCCAAACAATGAATAAATTCGTACAATGGAACTGTAGAGGATTACATAGTAATTTTGATGACCTGAGTGATTTTCTTATTCAAAAAAATGCTTACAGAAGACATTCCTATCACCAAAAGTCTCTCTAAGATTCAAAAATTACACCATGTTTAGGCGAGACAGAAATTCTGACCGTCCTGCTCGTGGAAGGGTAGCTGTTCTTGTAAAATCGACTATACTGTCAACACATTTTCAACTACAAACCTCCTTAGAAGTTGTAGCAGTTCGGATGGGCAATGAGAATATCATTAGCCCTTGCATCAATTTATATCTCACCGAATTATCCTTGCTCCCAGACCGAACTTGACAATCTAATTGCACAACTGCCTCCTCCTGTCTGTTTATTCAGTGATTTCAACGGCCACCATCTATCGTGGGGATCTATCTTCCACCATAGATAGGAGAGGCCAATTAATCGAAATATTCCTGGATAACCATAACCTGACTCTGCTAAATTCTGGCTCTCCAACTCATGTACAATTACCTACAGGTACTACCTCAGCCATAGATTTATCCATCTGTTCAGCATCTCTTTTTCCAAGCATGGAATGGTTAGTGCTCAGTGATCCATTCCACGGTGACCATTTTCTATTATCAGTTCAATTCAAACACAAGTCATGTCATGCCCTAAAAGCCGTACTTCTTGGAAGGTTAAGATACTAATCATTTCTATCAAGCAAATGAAAAGAAATAATATTCGAAAAAATATATATATGTACGAGTATATAATTTGAATAAATTTGTAAAGACAAGATCATCGAAAAGTTTCCATGGACTACAAAAGGGTCCATAAGCCTTTTGTAGTCCAGAAAAAATGCATCCCAGTTTTTAACACAATTTAACAAAGCCAAATTGAAGATATAAACATGGATGCCCTTGATAGACAAACGTATATCGATGTCAGGGTGGCCGAGCGGTCTAAGGCGCTGCGTTCAGGTCGCAGTCCGGTCTTCCGGGCGTGGGTTCGAATCCCACTCCTGACAATTTTTTTTTTTTTTTTTTTTATAAAGCAGACTATTCAACTTGTGTACTACTCGACACTCAGTATGTTCAATAACAGCATATTGATGACGTATTTAATCACATTACCAGCCAAATCTTATCTGCAGCAGAAATTTCCATCCCAAAATCTGACCAATGCAAGCGTGTACACAAAAATCAGTGGTGGAATGCAGATTGCCCCAAAGCGAAAGTAGAAAAAAACTGTGCTTGCAACCAGTTCCGCAAATGCCCAACTACCGCCAATCTAATTTTTTGCAAAAAAAACTCAGAGCCAAAACAAGGCAAATTAGGAAGAAAAACTCCTGGATTAACTTCGCATCAACTATTAACAAAAATACTGACACTCGAATTATCTGGAAAAAAATACAAAGCTCTCAATGGGAAATTTCTACTGCAGCAATCTCCGATAATACAATGGAATGGGCAGGACACATCCTCTTCTACTGACATTGCAAATGCTTTAGCAGAATCTTTTTATAACATTTTCGCCTCCTCTTCTTATGTGACCTCCTTTCAACGCATTAAAACTGATGAAGAACGTCATAAATTTAATTTTTCAACTAGACTCTCACTTCCGTATAACCAGCCCTTTACTACAGCTGAACTCAAAGAATCCTTCAGCACAAATAGTGCAGCAGGACCGACAGCATTCACTACAGTATGCTGAAGCATCTATGTGAAGCCGATCTCTACATATTATTACTCTTTTATAACCGGATCTTCTCAGAAAATACATATCCTCGCTCATGGCGTCATTCCTACATTTGTGCTATCCCAAAAGCAGGCAAAGATCCTTCTCTAGTTGAGAATTACAGACCAATATTGTTGACAAACTGTTTGGGCAAAATCTTTGAAAGGATGGTGCATAAGAGGCTCACCTGCGTTCTAGACTCCCAAAACGTTCTTTCTGATCACCAGTAAATTTCTGTCTACCATAAAAACAGATCTACTCTAGATTTACTACTCAAAATTGAATCTAACATAAGTAACGCTTTTGTCCTGAGGCAACATCTAGTGATGGCGAACCTAAATATTCAGAAAGCATTTTATACCACTTGGCGTCATGGTATTATTAAAGATATACATCAGTTGGGGCTGAGAGGCTACCTTCCTCAAATCATCCAGAACTTTTTAAGGTTACGCACCTTTCAATTCCGATATCAAAACGTGCTGTTAGCATCTCACATTCAAGAACAGGGTGTCCCACACGATTCCATACTGAGTGCTACCCTATTTGCGATTCGGGTTAACAACACATTGGAAGAACTTACAAAAACCATTCAAATATACATGTATGCGGATGGCCTCACCATATCCTGCCAGTCACAAAGTATGAATACTGTTGAAAGACAGTTACAAATTGCTCTTGCCAGGATAGAATCATGGACCTTAAGTAATAGACACCGTCTTGCCCAGCAGAAATCAACAACTACTCACTTTTGCAAATTATGGTCACTACATCCCGATCCTGAGCTTAAGGTCAGTAACATTTCAATTCCTCATACTATCCGTGTTCTTGGCCTCGTACTGGCTAGAAAACGAAACTTTCAAGCACATGTGGCCTATCTTTGTTTGAAACAGTTGAATATTCTCCAGTGTGTGTCATCTATGTCATGGGGTGCTGATCGACATACCCTGATCCATATCGAGCTCTCATCAGGTCCCACTTGGACTATGGCTCTCCAGTGTCTGTGAGAAAAAATACTTTAGAGCGATTGAATAAGATCCAGCACAGTGCGCTGAGAGTTTCTCTAGAGGCTTTCAGAACCTCCCCAGTCCAGAGCCTTTACATTGAAGCCCACGAAATTCCCATACATCTTCGGAGGAAAACATTACTTTTGATGTATGCCGCAAAAATTCGCAGTCTTCCCTACCACCCTAGTTGGAGATGTCTGTATAATACCGAATGGGAGTCATTTTACAACAGTAAACCAAATGAAAACCAACCTGCTCCATTTAGACTTAAAGAACTGACTCAAGCATGGAATATAGAAATCAGCATTATATTTCAGGACATGACACCTCCTGATCCGCCTTGGACAAACTTTCGGGATCGAGCAGACTATTTCTTAGACTATTTCTTAAATGACAAATATTTGATATTTTTTCTTTATATTTAAAACTGTATTTTTTGTGCCTATTCGTTATCTTTTGAGCGCCAATGTAAATAAGAAAATATTATTATTATTTTTTTATTTTTGCTGTTTATTCTCCTACAGGCAAAGATTGGCTAACCTGCTTCAATGAGATTCGAAGATATCAGCTCAATCCCAATCCAGGAACCGATGAAATAAGTTTCCATCTATTCAGAATCAATGTTCTAGACCAGTGTTGTTCAATCTTTTGGAATGGCCGGACGCCGTTTTTCATTTTTAAGAACTTGAACATTATTTTATTTGTGTATAATCTATATTACTAATCTGTAATTAGTCATATATCAAAATGTCATATGGTCAGATAATATAACTTGAATATAATTTGTAAAGACATCGAAAGGTTGCCAGTAATATTATGACAAGGCTTATGGACCCTTTTGCAGTCCAGAAAAAATGCATCCCACTTTTTAACACAATTTAACAAGGCCAAATTGATAGATATAAACACGGATGCCCATGATAGATAAGTGCATATCAGTGTCAGGATGGCCGAGCGGTCTAAGGCGCTGCGTTCAGGTCGCAGTCCGGTTTTCCGGGCGTGGGTTCGAATCCCACTCCTGACAATTGTTTTTTTTTTTTTTTTTAATTTGCTTGAGTTTTTTCGGAAGAATTATAGAAGGTAATTAAGAAGAACAGTGCCCATGGAAGTTCTCAGTTGGACAATAAATAGATGTTGACTGGTTGCGGCGGTTGGGTGTTCAAACTGGTTTGGAGGACAGAGGTAAGAATTATAGAATCCAGTTAAGAAGAACAGTGCCCATGGAAGTGTCTATAGAAAAGGCATACAACACAGAAAGTGGAGCGACTGTAAGAGATAGGTGATTGATTAGCCTGACTGCCCTCTTTCGAATGGATTCTAGAAGCCAGAGAGTGGTTATGGGGCACTGCCCCAGACTTGACAACGATATTCTGTGGTAGGGCGGATTTGAGATTTGTTCAGGATGAGTTGTTGTTTCGAAGAAAAGCAAAGCTGAGAGCGAAGAGAAAACCCAGTTTTTTAGACGCAGAGGAAGCAATATTTGTGATGTACTTATAATAGAGATTAGAAGTCAAGGTAATCCCTAATAGTCTATAGAAGAAGGTCGTTAATATACAAGAGGAAAGGAGTAGAAGAAAGAACTGAACCCTGAGGAACATCAGCATTAGTGGATAAATTAGAAGAGAAATTAAGCCATCTATTGCAGTTACAAAATACAATTATAAAATTTAAATTCCAAAAAACAGTTCACAAACCATATAATTACAAATTACAAAAAGCAGATGGCAAACTTTAAGATGGACGCTTGTTTAGAAGACCTTTATGCCAAACACGATCAAAAGCCTTTGAAATGTCAAGAGCAACTGCTTGAGTTTCACTAAAATTTTCCATTGAATTTGTTCATAGATGGGTAACATAAGTCAGAATATCACCAATGGATATCGATCCATTGGTGATATTCTGACTTAGCCATACTGGCTATCTTTGTTCAGATGAAAGGTTTCTAGATAGCTTAGGAGTTTGCTGTTAATAGATTTCTCCATTACTTTGGAAAGAGTAGAAGTAATCGCAATGGGAAGATCATTGGATGGGAGAAATTTGTCACACTTTTTATGAACTGGCTGGATATGAGCAAATCTTCAAGCAGAAGAAGAAAAAAACAACAGTGAAATAAGAAAGTGTAAAAAGGCAGCACAGAACAGGAGTAAGTTCAGGAACACAAGTTTTGAGAATAAGTGGAAAAACATCATCAGGACCTTGATATCAAGAGTGTAAGATCTGAAAATCTTACAAAAATAAAATATTTTTTTTGACTTCTGAAGTTAGTTTTCCTTTTTGGATTCTTGCCGTTGGGAGAAATGTTAATAGCGTCAGTTTCAATAAGCAAGAATTATCCAGTAAGGATTGTAAAACTTAAAAGGTAGGAAGAACGAAAAACAGAAAAATTAGCTTTACATCCGTCAAAACAGAAAACTGACGGAAAATACTATAGCAAGCCCAGCAGGAGGTACGGCGCAACAAACCACTTATAGTTATGGGGAGTCACACACCGGAAACGCATTCGGCAAAACGCACACACAAGCCTCTAAAAATAGACGCGATGGTCTCCAGTGACACATTTGTGGTTTGTCTGAAGTGCTTTTGAGACAAGCTGTGATGACACAGGAGGAGTTGTTTTGATACATTCGGCCTACATGAAAGAGCTCAACGGATGTCAACAGGTAGGAAATAAAAAAGGAGAGGGGTATTGTGAATCACGTGCTACAGGGCTGGCTGACCTGCCAACAAATGAAAGGATAAAAATGAATATAGGAAGGAGGAGATTGGTAGAACCGCTGTAGGAAGGCGTGACAAACTCGGAAGAAAAATTTGTGGATGGAGACGGACAGAAAGAGAGTGAGTCAGTGTCAGTGAGTTGGGCAGTAAGATGAGAGTGAGTCAGTGTCAGTGAGTTGGGCAGTAAGATGAGAGTGGGTCAGTGTCAGTGAGTTGGGCAGTAAGATGAGAGTGGGAGAAGAAAAGAAAGGAATGAGTTTCCTTTAGATAGAGTAGCCGGTGGAGAAAAGTGGCTAAGTTTTAATGTGTAGTCAGTATGAGGGGTAGATAAGCTTTAAGTGAACAGTTAAGTCGTTGATCTAATAAGTTAGTGAGAGAGGCAGTCGAATAAGTGGAAAGATGAAGTTGGAGCGCAGAAGTCGGTCAGACAGTCAGTCAAAAGTAGACTGAGTTTCGAAGTGAGAGATGAACACGTGCCATAGAAAAGAGGGAAATTTTTTCAAGATCCTTAAAGTAGATGAGAAGGAGTCAACTCCATTATGAAGGAACGAGATTGCCTGATATTCTGAGAGCAAGTACGCTGGAGCTGATGAAATCCGAAGCCGGACAAAAAGAGTACAGCCATTCTGATCAGATGAAATTAATGCGTCCTTAAGAAATAAAAAGGTACCCAAGAAGGAATCCAGTATCTCATGTCGAACTCCCCCAGTGATTGTGAGATGCGACCCAGATAGAAAGAATCCCCTACTCGCTTAGAGAAGGATGTACCGTGAAGTCTGCCAAGTTATGTAAGTAAGTGATTAGTTTGCTTAAGTACTCTCACCATCTCACCGACTATAGACACCCGATAACCAATTTATCAGATCTTTTGATTGAACACATATGTATAAGTAGTACTATATTGTAATGAATAAGTTAGTGAATGTTATGAACTGAAGGACATTACCCAGGGCAAGTCAATATATATATAAATAAATTTTGGAAGGGAATAGATATAAAATTTTTGAAGTGATTGATACTTGTTAATATTTGGTAAAAAAAAAGTGAATGACTAAGTATGAATTTTGGAAGGGGATAGACGGATGTCAGTAACCCCCGAATGTGCAAGTAGTTAATTGTAGAAATTTGATAGTAATAATTACCTAGATTAGAGAAGGTTGTAGGCTATAATCTGTTAGAAAACAGAGTAATGATTTATACTGAAATTAAGAGTATCGGAGCTTTATCAATTTGGAGTAGGAATTGTTTTGTAATGAAAGGAGAATGTTAATAGATTCTTTTGAAAGTCAATTGAACTCAGGAGTAAGGAAATAGAAACATTTTGTTAGTTAAAAAGAGGAGATAGTTGATTATGATTTATGTAAAGGAAATAGCCCTCCTTGAGTGTACTCAATAGGCAAAATACCTTGCTCATATACATTCTGTTATAAGAAGATGAAATTAAATCTATTTAGTCATGAGTTTAATAAATTTCTTTTGTTTGATGTATCTATGTAAAAATGTCCAATAAACTGATATTTTTTTTACAACATTTGTGTGTCTCTTTGTTGTTCTGTGTAAAGGCCTATCCAAAGGGAATTAAACACTTCAAGGAGATTTTCCCCTAGAACTTGGAATTTTCTGTAAAGAAATTGTCAGATTTGCAAGTGGGGATAAATATAACAAAAAAAAGGGGATATATACGAAATAATATAAAAATAACCCCCCCCCCCCACAAGAGTTTATCTTTAGCTGAGGTGCCACAGAACCATTAGGTTTTGACAGAGGTGGGAGTACAGATGGGAAAAAGTTTCGGCCAATAGCTTTGGCAAGAGAATGCTCGAGAACCGTTTGGACAAGAAGCAAGTTTTCTACTCTTAGCATGTTCAAAATCTCTAGTTTGGACTCATTAATAACTACTTTAAAATTGTTACGAGCTTTGGTTTAGGCAGAAAATGAAACTGAAGAATTGGAAACAAGCCAATTACGATATGCAACATTCTTCTCTTGAACACCCTTGACACATTTAATAGAAACCCAAGGTTTAGATTAAGGACGAGATTTTAAGGTAGAGTGTCAAATAAACGATTTCATCCCTACAAGATAATTTCGCTGACACCATCTGAGGAAACATTGACATCAGAAGATTTAAACCTTAATTCAACCATGAAAAAGGAAACAGAATTTTCGCAGTTTTTACTTAAGGATTACTGTATAGGGTTCAGAGGAGTTTAATAATAAAATATGTCAAAACATTATCTTAAAATAAAGATATTTTATTTACTGATTTCATTTTTTACTGCCCAAATTTCGCTCTTTATCAATCAACCGCTCTGTACTAATATTTTCTTGGAAGTTCATAAGCCACTCTATCCGCCAAAAATTATTTCGAATTATTTCCATCTATGAATAATTTATATCATATTTGCCTTAAATATTTCATGTTTACACTTTCTATTCTTGTTTATTTCGTCCACATGCACATCCGATTGGATGAGGGGAGAAGGGTTGTCGGGATTCTGAAATGTGATTCAAATGTGATTGAAACACTAACAATATATTAAGAAATTTTGATCCTGTGCCATTATTTATCCAGTAATGCATTATTTATTATGTAATTATGAATAGCAAGAATTCGATACCCTGATTACAAGATAAATATGAGGAATATTACCCTTACTACATGAAGGTTAAATTAGGGAAACGTACCAAAGTCTTATTATGAATACTGCACACAGTTGGAATTGCGGAAGGTGGCTGGAAGCCTTGTATATACTCTTGAGGCAGTAATATTTTAAACCGCAATGGAGAGAAATCAGACTATACTGCTAAGCAGCATAGGGCATATCTTTAAATAAGTAAATGAAAAAGGGACTGTATTGGCAGTATTTTGATAATTACGCTTTTAATTGAAGAATTACTGTAGTTATAAGGAAATATAATTCTGACAAATAATGTAGGCATACTTATCAGCAAAAGATAGTTCACATTTTCGCATAAAATAAAAATAAACTCTCAGAGAAACCTGATGGCAACAATAAGTATATCTATTGATTGAAGAATGATAATTATTCCAACAATTCAAAGAGAACACAACTTAATCAAAAATAAAACAATTTGCAATGTAGTTCTGAATATGACATATAGATGGCACCATCTGTCGATGAGATTTTATTTTTATTTTTCACCACCTGTCTAGTTAAAATCACCGACTGCATTCTGTAATCATATCCTGATTATATAAATAAGAATCAAAAAAGATAAATGATATTAAAATTTAAATTTATATTTATGATTTCATTCAAACAGATGACAAACCAAAAGATTTATTGAAACCTAGTGATGATGCCATTCGATAGATGGCGCACCATGTAACAAATGAAAAACGCCATCTACCGTATTAAAAGGGAATATTTTCTCACTAAATATAGTGTTAAGTTCGTTCGGTAGATGGCGCGTACATAGCACAATAGAGTTAATTCACGACAGCTTTCTTCTACTGTATTTTCTGAATGTTTTTCTCTCCTGTTTACTTCTATTCATTCAACTTATTAATGGATTATTCTACAAAACCAAATTATGAATATTTTTTGCAGGGGAGCAAATAAAATTGATAATTAAAATTATCCTTATTAATTTTAACGGAATTAAAATAAACCTCTAACGCTACGCGAAAGAAATATGCTTCATAAATGATTAATAGTCTTATAATAATAAAAATTTATTATTTATTATTCACAGAGCTCCTTCCTCCTATTTTTCTGACCTCGTGCGAATTTAAACACGCAACATATGTAGCTGCGAACATACTCTTCCTCATGGATAGGGAAAAAAATGCAGCCTTCCTAGCCAGTTAGAGATACAGGTTTTTTTCAGGGCCTCATAAACGACGGTGCACAACTTGCGCAACCGAAACGCTAGGTATAGGCTACGCAAGCATGAGTTTGCGGAAAAGTGCGTCTACGTTTGAAATGACCCTGAATTACTCTTCAATTATCCAATCAACCAATCAGTCGTGTTCTCTACAATTCCCAACTAGAGAACAATTTCGAATTTAAAAGCAGACTTATCGTTGCAGAAATGATCTTTAAATACCAACATCTGCAAAAATAAGTTCGCTGATTATTTCTGGGAGTCTGCGACGTATTTTTAGAGTTTTTAATGACAGGTCTTTATAGTTCCTGACAGATATCAGGGACTATAAAGAGTTCATATTTGTTAGGACTTTTAAAAATCTTGATTTCCTAAGGTGGAACATTACCAGAAACTCCTAGTTGATTTGAAACGGGTAGAGGTATTACCAGACATGTTTTATTCCTCATAATAACAATGAAAGACTTTAAATGAAGTTTATTTATCGCGTACCTTTAAAATTAAACGTAACCTTTTTTTGTTTTTCATCAATATCTTTAATGATGTTTGTTTCTATCATTGAACCCGGAACCAAAAACCCCAAAAACAGGGACATAAAAATAAAAAATTTGGAATCCCATGTCTTAACGAGATAAATAATTTAAAAATATATATCTGGCCAAAGGGAAAAAACTATAAACTGATTACAACGTCTCAAATGGCTTTGCGATGGTTCTAGCAAATCAACAGAATAGCCAACACTCTTGAGGCATGCTTAATAACGTACCAGAATACCTCAACTAAAGAAAAAGTAGTCACACATAAAAGGGAAAGTGGCTACTCAAACGTCGGATCTTGGCTATACCATCATAGACCTCCCTATGTACTTTCAGTGATTAGTGGAATATCCACTACCACCAACCTCCTAGACATCCTTTTCAGGATTCAAAGGACTTCAACTGCGCAATTTTACATTTTATTTTTTGATAAAGGCAATAATGGATATCCCATTTCAATATCACTGGCAATCCCTTGAAAGTCCTGGCTTCATTCCTTCAACCTAAACATCTAGTCGCACATTGGTACTTCAGCAGAAGTTTCACCATTTCGAGGGGTGTCCCACAAGGGGACGTCCTCTGCTCAATGCTATTTGCCGTTGCACTGGAACCCTTTCTGTCGGTTAACCAGGACTTCTTGTACTATGCCAATGATTTGAAACTATTCATCACTTCAGGAGATCCCAACTCCTCCCCATTTAATCCCTGATGAAGTAACACAGAAACTCGCACTCCTTGAAGAGCCGTTAGATGACTTGAAGCCGGGCACTTTATTTTTCAATTTTTTATATAAAAATCATCGTATAAATAGTAGAGGAGCACAGTTTTTCGGCAAGTCAGCATATATGCATAAATAGCCAAGTGTCCTCCGATTTTCCGTCCATCTGTCTGTCCATCCGCATGTAATAACGACTCCTAATAGACGGATTTTCATAAAATTTTATATTTCGCTGTTTTAGGAAAATTTGTTGAACCATCCTAAACTTTATTAAAATCAGCCTAATAGAAATCCCACAATTATTATTTCTTTGTAAGTCCGTCCGTCTGTATGCATGTAATAACTCGACTCTTAGTAGATGGAATTTTATGAAATTTTATATCTGGGTCTTGCAGCACGATCTGTCGAGTCGTTTCAAATTTAATTAAAATTGGACTAATATAAATCCAGCAATTATTATTTTATGTTTTTCATACATAGCACATAGGCTATACACATACCGTGTATTGTAACTGAAGTATTGGTTATTACGTTCTGTTGCCATGCTCTGAATGGTGGTAAATATATGGCTTGTTTCAAATGAATACCATGGAACTATTTTTAATGAGACTGATACAATTACGAAGAATAAATTGATCTCTAATAATAACATCAACTTTGTGAATGTGTTTTCTTTGCTGCCATCGTAGTTAAGGGAAGAAAAAAGTTACATAAATTGCGTTCAGTGCCTTAGAAGAGTTGACGAAGTTATTAGTTTCATCCGCATGCACTGCAAGACAGATGAGTGATGTGGTGTGGTCGTTAAGGCAAAGAATTGTTTCTCCATTAGAAAAGTCTGTCCTCAGCAAGCTAATTCGGTATACCGTGCTATTCATTACGTACTTAAATCAAGTACCTGAGAACCACACCATTTCGAGCTTCAGTGCGAGGTTAATAATATGGAAAATCGCCCGAAGCTTGTGGTAAACACTAACATTCTGCTTAAAGTTTAATGCATCTCGCGCAAACATTATCTAGTTGATTGCCTTGGTTCCGTGCAACGGTTACAGCTGCCTTATCGGGGACGCTACCGCGAAAGAGATCAGCTTAAGAGCACCACAATAATTTACATAAATTCCATTTATTAAACACAATTTCAGAAACCATCTCCAACGGCGTATTAATGATATCTTTTGAATGTCACATCGAAGTTATCTTCCTCAAATGTATAACAAATTAGAGCCAAACAGAATCTAGTAAAATATGACTGTTACCTACAATATAACTCTTCAAAATATAAATGTTTGTTTTTTTTTTTATGAAAACCCCAAACACGAGAAGTATTAGAACCTATAGTACTTAGTACCGTGCTTGAGTTGGAGGTTGAGAAGACAAAAGGAGATATTTGTTAACATTAGACTTGAACTTCTGTAGACTGTAATTTTCAGGAAATACGTATGAAGGAAGGTTTATTCCAGAAAACAGCAGTTGAATGAATAAACGAGGAAGTTGAAAAGTTGGTTCTGTGGGTTTGAAATTGGACAGTAAATGGATGTTGGCTAGTGGCGGCACGTGTTCGGACTGTTTTGAAAGAGAGAGCGGGAATTATAGAAGCCAGTTCAGAAGAACAGTGCCCATGGAAGTATCTGTAGAAGAGGCATGCAGCAGAAACAGTGCGTCTATGAGACAGCGAGTGGAGAGACTCTGTTAGAGATGAATCATTAATTAACCTAACTGCCCTCTTCTGAATGGAATCAAGAAGCCTGAGAGAGGTTTTGGGGGCACCACCCCAGATGTGGGAACAATATTCCATGGCAGGGCAGATTTACGATTTGTACAAAGTGAGCAGCTGTTTGGAAGAAAAGCAACGCCGAGAGCGAAAGAGAAAACCAAGTTTTTTAGATGCAGAAGAAGCAATATTTGTAATGTGCTTATGGCATGAGAGATCAGAAGTCAGGATAATCCCCAACAGAGATATATTATCTTGCCTAGAAATCAGAGTGTCCCAAAGAGGAGCAGAAGAATCCTTTTTGCGAGATATAAGACAAGACTGAGTTTTAGAAGGGTTGAAATCAACTAAGTTGTCTTTGCCCCACTGGAGAATTACCTGAAGATGGCCATTTAAGGAATTAGTAGCAGATTTTCGAGAAGTTGAAGCTGATTGAGCAGGACAAGGTTTCTCAAAATGGAAAGTGAAATGCAATGTGGAATGCAATCATCGGCAAAACTATGGTTAGGATTTCCAGTAAATGGAAAAAGTTCGTTAATATACAAGAGGAAAAGAGTGGGGGAAAGAACTGAACCTTGGGGGACACCTGAATTAGGAGAGAAGTTAGAAGACGGAGAGCCATCTGCCATCACCCTCAGTGAGCGATCAGAGAGAAAACTGGATAACCAGTTACTAAAAACAGTTGGAAAACCATAAGATGGAAGTTTGTTTAGAAGCCCTTTATGCCAAACACGATCGAAATCCTTAAAGATGCCAAGAACAACTGCTTTTATTTCACCGAACTTTTCCATTGAATTGGACTACAGATGGGTAATATAAGCCAGAATATCACCAGTGGATCGACACTGACGGAATCTATACTGGCGATCGTTGATTATATGGATGTTTTCTAGATACTTTAAAACTTGGCGGTTAATTGATTTCTCCATTACTTCAGAAAGAGCACAAGTAATTGCAATGGGTCG
Organism: Mastigoproctus giganteus; assembly: GCF_048544385.1. NCBI lineage: Eukaryota > Metazoa > Arthropoda > Arachnida > Uropygi > Thelyphonidae > Mastigoproctus > Mastigoproctus giganteus. Next base: position 188,474,872 of record NC_143582.1, on the reverse strand, counting down.
GTAATTGTATGGGAGGGATTTGTCACCCATTTTAGGAACAGACGGGATATGAGCAAATTTCCAAGAAGAAGGAAAGCCACATTTGGGATAAGAAAATGATAAAAGGCGACACACAGATATAAGTTCAGGATCACAGGTTTTGAGAACAAGTAGAGAAATACCATCAGGACCTGGAGCTTTCTTAGCATCACGATTCGTCAAAATCCTTCTGACATTCTTTTGACGGAAGACCCCAGGAAACATTGAATGGAGCGTGTTGGGAATGGTGGGAGGTGTTTTACCAAGATCATTAATACATGAGTTGGAAAAAAATGGGATGCTAGCAGCTCAGCTTTATCCTTGGCTGAAGTGACAACAGAACCATCTGGGTTTGACAGGAGTAGGAGCAGATATGGGCAAAAGTTGTGGCCAATAACTTTGGCAAGAGACCAGAATGCTCGGCTACCATTAGGACAAGAAACAAATTTTTTACTATTAGCCTATTCAAAATCTAGTTTGGACTGATTAATAACTGCTTTGCAATTGTTGCGAGCTTTGGTGAAGGCAGAAAATGAAACTGAAGAATTGGAAACAAGCCAATTACGATAAGCAACGTTCTTCTCTTGAACAGCCTTAGCACATTTATTGGAAAACCAGGATTTAGATAAAGGATGAGATTTTAAAGTGGAGTGTGGAATAAAGGATTCCATTCCTACAAGAATAATTTCATTGACACCATCTGAGCAAACGTTGACATCAGAAGTTTCGAAACAGTAATCCGACCAAGGAAAAAAAGAAATTAAATCTCGCAGGTCATCCCATTTTGCATTCTTGTAATTTGCTCCAAACAACACGAGGTTGGGAATAGCCATGAGATAAAGGTTCCATCGGAGAAGAGGCAATCATCAAGTTGTGATCTGAAGTGTCTAAAGGACCACTTACTTCGACCATATACTTGGAAGGGTTGTTTGTGAGAAAAAGATCAAGCGTGTTGGCTGTATGGTTAAGATTATTAAGGATTAAATTTATTAAGTATGGACAGGCGGTGCAAATTTATAGAATAAATTTCTCTATTCTATAATTATTTCCAGTGGCAGTACAGGGCTGGTCCAAGGGATTCTACAGCACGCTTAATTCATTGTGTTCTCTTCAATTGAGGCTGTAAACCCCTGGCTTTAGGGCTGTAAGGATTATTTCTCTCTCTCTCTCTCTCTCTCTCTCTCTCTCTCTCTCTCTCTCTCTCTCTCTCTCTCTCTCTCACATTTATTTTTTAAAATCTACTTAAAAAACTGATTCTTGCGCCATTCTTGCGATTGATTTCATATTTGCCCTTTATTTCGCCAATACGCAGTATTATAATGAGCACTTAACCATCATGAATATCATCAATCATTAAAGTGTACACCATTAAAGCGTACACGTCTTCATCCCGAACAAAGCGCAATGCTGATTTCCATAATGTAATCAAGACTCCCATTCCAAGTCAAACACTATTAACTAAAAGAACAGATGGATGCAATTCATCAAAGTGATTAATGGTCAATCGCAACAGCACTGATAGGACAGGTTGCAGTTTAATGCAGAGATCTGAAATCTTTTAAACTATGTGAAAATATTCAAGGTATTAAAAAATTATCTCTACAACCTCAAACAGGATTTGGGGAGGTAAATGCTCAAAAACAACTTTTGCAGCAAAAATCCATAGATGGTATTTAGTAAAAAAAAAATTTACTAATTACAGTACGATTTTTCATCCCGGTCATTGCAGTAATTAACTTTAGATCACAAGCTTGAAGAGCTTTACTCACTTTTACCACCATCTGGAGAATAGGCTGCATCATGCGAAGGGCAAGGATAAACTTGAATGAATTTGGTTCGTGGATAAGGACCCTGGCTTTTTATTTTAGCGTCAGCAAGGCGAGATGTTTCCAAAATCTCTTGTAAAGCTTTTAAAATGATGGAGTAGTTTTGTTTTATGGTAGCTACTCACTTCTTGCTTTTGACAGTGACTTCAAAGTCTTCATCTGGGATGCTACTTGTTGTGCAATCTTCTCCATTATTATATGACACACACAGGACCCCCTTCCAGAACAGTTCTGTTTTTGGTACTTGAAGTGCATGCGGCTACTAAGAAGAGGTTCAAACAATGCGCATAGCAGGGTGCATGTGATATGTCCCAGTTTCTTTCTTTAAATTTCATTTGAACTCAAAAACCTTTCTTGTTTAAAACCTTTCTTTTTTGAACTCATAAACCTTTCTCAAAAATGTCAGCTTTTTCATTATGACCCCCAAATGATCTCCCATCTTTCTCCAAACACAGAACAAAGTCAATCAGTCGCTCCATTGCACTTTATGGCACCGTTTTTCTTCTTGTTTAGATAGTTAACCCTGCTTGCCCTCATCCAACAATACATTAATAGATTTCCTCTCAATAAAATTTGACCAGAAAAACAGAACCAGATTTCGACAGTTGGTGGTTTTTAAACATTCGTTATCCGTATCCCAGTTTCTGAATCCCTTATCAGTAAATGCTGGATCAGTGTGACCTTTGTTTGCTGCATTATTTGAGGAGAAAAAGGGCAGTAAAAGCAAAATGCTGTTCCTTTGATGGACTCTATCCTAACCCCCATACGTTTCGTATACCAATCCGATTGAAAAACTTCTTTGTTTATTCCCTATTTCACTTCTAGGAAACATGCTTAATCTAGGCTGATGAGGACTTCTAGATAATCGAAACTGACCTTCTAATCTATTTTTTGGACTATCGCAGATCGGATCATCAGATGGAATGCTTGATGACTTTGAATAGGAACTACACTGAGCTGAACTAAGAGACAAATTCTGTTTCTGTTGGTCATTACTCAGTTTGCTGTATGCACTGGAACTGGTGGCAGCATTATCTTCATTTAAATTCTTAACAGAGGAATCCGAGATATTTGCACATGAGCAAGGGGCTTGATCGGACGGACTTCGAAAAAGGGATGATTGTCAAGTATACCGGTTGAAGAGTGGCAGAATTATGGAAACTGCAAATCTTGTGGGCTGTTCGCGGAGTGATGCAGTGAAGGTGTTCCAAGAGCGAACGGATAGAGCTGAAGGCACATATGCCTCATCAATGGTTATGATGAAAGTAGGCCGTCCCACATTGTGAGAGACATTGATCGAAAACAGTGGAAAGACTGACCACGGACTCTAGGGGACGACCAGCGAAGTTTCCATGACCACGAGCTAACGAAGCCCATTCCTTATGGACCTTCGGAGTAGGCGTCAGGTCAAGGTAACCATGCACACAGCAACCCATCGCCAACAACGCCTAAAGTTTGCATCTGAACAACGTCATTGGACAATTGACGACTGGAAAAAAGTTCACTTTTTGCAAATGAATCACGTTTCCTGATATGCCGTGTGGATGATCGATGTAGGATAAGGAGAAAAATTGTTGAGAGAAATCACTCCGATATCCTGTTCCAACAGAGACAGGCAGATGATTTGGTATGGGAAATGTTTGGAACCGCGCCCTGAATGCTAAAGACTATCTATCCGTTGTGTCTGATAAAATACACATGTCGCGGTTAGAACAGGTGAATATGATACTACAAGTTCATAGTGATTGTTTCCCTGGATGGTATGTTCCAGCAGGATAATGTAATCCTGCCATGTTGCCTTTATTATTTATAAGTGAACCCGATAATGATTTCCAGGTGTCATGTTGACTGCCAAATTAGCCGGATATGAATCCCAGAGAACATTTCTGAGATTATGCGGATCGAAAATTCGGGCGTTTGGGTCCTCCACCGCGGACTATCGGAGATATACACCGATGAGCCAAAACATTATGACCACCTACCTAATATGATGTTGGTCCTCCACGTGAAGCCAAAACAACACGTACTCGGCGAGGCATGGACGCTACAAGATTTCTAAATGTGTCTTGTGGTATCTGGTACCAACACGTAACCAACACATCCTTTAACTCCTGTAAGGTCCGTGGTTGAGACGACGCAGATGGAAGTTGCTGTTCCAACACAAACCACAGATGCTCGATGGGATTGATGTCTGTGGAATTTGGAAGCCAGGGCAATACTTGCAAGTCTTCCTCACGTTCCGCAAACCAGTCTCGAACAATCCGGGCGGTGTGGCGTGGCGCATTATCCTGCAGAGGGGAAAACAGTTGCCATTAAAGGGTGTACCTGGTCAGCAATGATGATTAAGTATATTTGGGTCTAACGGCTCCAGGAATTTCTCCCATCTCCTCGTATGTACACTGCATCGGACAAACCAGGAATTAAAAAGTATATGGGACATATACTTTAAAATTGCTGGATTGTCCGATGCAGTGGGGAGAGGGGGCGCAAAGCCCCCCCCTCTCCCCACGGGAAGGGAAAGAAAGCACCGTTCGAGAGACAAAGAGTGTATGATAAGTCACATGAACACCTTGGATGCCCTTTAGTCCAGGTGCTCGATAAGACGAGATGAGGTTCTTCTGGTCTTCTGTGGTGTCTTGATGAGTTGAGTCACAGTTACTGTCACACTGATATGTGACAGTAACTGTGGAGGACACTGATATATCCTACCTCCAGTCTTTATTGGTGTGTTTTCTTTGTCTGTGGTAAGAAAGTCTGTTCTATGTTTTGGACTATGTAGGTTGTATAAGATTCGTTGTCACTAAGGTGGTCCAACCAGATCCTGGTTGCCTCACAGGTTGAGGATCCATTTCAGTGATCCAGTGAGGTGTGTAGTTTTTCCTGGGTCAGTTCCTGATCCTGTGCAAAACATCCGGAGTATATTTCGGGCATTATTTCTGTTGTTCCTTAGAGAGGGGTTTCTCTGAATTTAGTAAGGTCTTACTCGTGTTTCCATGAGCCAGTGAGGGGTGGCTGTTGTTTCGTGTTTGATTTTCCTATTCGTGGATCTGTGAACTTTAGGGACATCTCTACTCAAGGGGAGAGCAGGGTCCGTTGTCTTGTGAACAGTTTTTGTGAAAAAAGTATGAACTCTTTGTAGGTCTCTTCCACTTGCAGAACAGTGTCCTCCTGGTTTCGAAGACGCGAGTGAATCTTGGTATGTAGTTGACATCTTAGGTCCTTGTAGTGGTCACACTCGTAGACCAGATGCTCCCAGGACTCCTCCTATCCACAGGAGCACCGCGGAGTACCTGAGATTCCGGTCATATAGTCTCTTTCTAAATGAGCCATATCAGTCAATAGGTAGGTGGTTTGGTGTCCTGGCGAAAACCAAGCCGGGAAGGGTGGGTAAACTTGTTCGACTTCCGGTATAAATCTCTTAATAATGGAGCCTTTGTTAGTGAGGTTCCAGCGATTTTTCCTTAGTGGTTTCATGTGTTGTACAATCCGTATGTTCTCCACGGTTTTGGAGTTTGCTGGGTCTGTGGTGAATCCTATATGGGAGACTATTTTTAATTTTGGTACAGCAACCCCTAGCGCGCAATCTCCAAGTCCAGGGGAAGGCATCCCGCCAGGACCTGGAGCGCGTGGATGCTCACAGTGCAGCAAGCTCTTGTCGTTATGAGTAATATTGATCAGTGCGTCATCTCCAGTTTTTTCATGTTGACATCTGTGCTAGTCTTTATGTACCAGACCCCCAGCTGGTTAGTGCTGGGATAAAGAATGCCTTATAGAGGACGCCAAGGGCTCTCTTCTTCAGACGCCAGTCTTTCCTAGTGACACTGCCCAGTAGGCTCGCATATCTTCTTATTTTTGTTCTCAAGTCGCAGAGATGTGGTGTATAGCTAAGGTTTCTGTTAAATATCACTCCGAGGTATTTAATTTCTGTTAGCAGCTTAATGGTTTTCCCGTTTATCTGCGGAGGTTTTCACACCGTTTTCCGCCGCCGTATAGTGAAGACGTGCACTTTAACGCTCTGTATAAATTCGTTTAAAAATGTGCTTTAACTTCAGTTATTGTCTCAAAATGTGTTTTCACTCAAAGATGTCTACTAGTGGACTTCCCCTGTAAGAAAATTTGAAATTTCTGTTGGGAAATTAGCAGGTTATTTGCGTTAATATCTGTATCCTTTGTTTGCCAGACCGCAGTGGTCACCATGTGGCTGGCAGCAGGGATATAGAGAGGCGCCTCTATCTCGTGGCTGCCACGTAAATACCTTGCACTTGACTGGGGAGGGTGCCCCCATCAACGCTAAACCCAGGCTGAAAGAAAGCCCTAACTTTCTGTGACAGTAAAGTGCACTTACACCTATAACTAGATGCAGCTCTTAATTCGATTCAGGTTAATTTTGAATTTTGAATATTATTTTGGTCTCAGTGATAAAGACAATTGTCCGTTGCTTTTCCGGATTATATGACGACATACAGAACTCCCTGCCTGCACGAGCTGCCGACACTAAGCTTGTCCGTAACATTTCTGGAATTTACGCCTCAGGGCACATTGACCCACTCCTCACTCACTCACGGTGCCTTCAGCGACTTTCCACGTATTCTCTATTTGCCTTTCAGTTTTTCGTTGTCTTCAAGGACGCTGCTAATCCTTTAAATCGCAAATACCTACGGTCTCTGCAGACATGAGCGAACCTACTACGTGCACAGGGTGTGGTCATCAAGTTGACTATGTCCTTGTGTGCACTTCGTGCAAAGCCGTTCGCCTCTGTGGGCCATGTAGCCCATACTCTGACCTGAAAAGACTCGCAAAGAAAATTAAAAATTGTTGGAAATGTCAACTTTGCAAACAAGCAGAAAATGACTCGAGGAATATTGATGACACTTCATCTAATTTACAAACTGAACCGGAGTGCGTATCCCGCCGTGATTTTATTCAGCTAAGGGATTCTGTTAACGAAATTCAGACCACAATCTCTCAACTTTCTGCTGAGTTTACACGGTTAAAGGACTCAGGGCAACAGAGAACCGACACCACAGGTGTGAAACCTGATGAACGTCTAGAACTGAGGATACCTGAACCCAGTGTGTCATGCTCAGCAACCACGGACGCAGTTGTTGAGAGTACCGAGCGGTTGATCTCCCGAATTAACCAGCTTAAAAAAGAAATATTAAACTTCAGGACACCCTCATCAGAAGCAATAGCAAAAATAGATCATGGAAATGAAATCTCAAAAGCACAACTGGCAGAGCTACAAGACGACATCACAGTGCTACACAAAGAAAACAAGGAGATGAAATTTATACTCCTTGATATCTATAATAAGATCGAACTGAGTAAGCTAGCAGATCCGAGCAAACTCACTAACCTTCTGAACTCAGACGATCTTAGTAGATTATATAAAAATTACCCAAAGGCCATTACGGTATCAGTCTGCCCCGAATGCAGCAAAAAATCAATCCCTAGTCCTCCATCAGAAGCTCCTGGTAGGAAAGAATCTGAAAAATGGCCAAACACTGGACATCGTCGAGCGCCATCTCCTCGCTCCAGCCAGCTTCCAAAAACAGATGGGAAAGGGCAAAAACCACCCACAAAAGCCCAAAATTCACGTACGCTCAAGTTGAAGCTGAAAGGGGTAACTGATGTTAATCACCACTCAACGAAAGAGAGGATTCCACAATTACAGAAGCAGGCTCCACCAACGGTCAACAGCACCGCATATAGAAACTCGCTTACCTGCAATAACGAATTCTCTACCTCTATGCCAATGAGGCAAAAGTCATCATTTCCACCTTCACACCCAACTTCTCGCAATGCCTATCCCGTCATACCTCACTCGCACTTCTCATCTTCACAAGGCCTGGGACTCAGTGTCGGAGTGAATACAATATTCGAGCCAGCAGATTCTTCCACACTACAATTTCCACTCCCAGTTCACCCCAATGCAAATCCATCCTATCCTATGCAACCAGAGGATAGTACACGTATGAACTTCAGAGTGAGCCAACGAGCAAGTATAGCTTCACGTGAATGGCTTCGAATTGGCACATCGACCAACTCCAAACTGCAGCCTTCCCACACACCTCCCAGACGGCAGAAGTCCAGACCCTCTAGTGGACTTTTCATATCTCGATTAGCCCCAAATACCACAGCAAATCATGTTGCCGAGGTTCTGCGTGATCAACTAAACCTTCGACTAAAGGTGCAGCAACTTCACACCAGGAACCCCCGCTGCGCATCGTTCAGGGTTGAATGCGCACAAGACCTGTTCAATTTAGTTGGAACCGAATCTATCTGGCCTATTGGCACCATTATTCGACCCTTCTATAATAGGAGAACCAGTCACCTTCCCCAACCTCCACCTCTGCACCAAAACCAAGTCTGCAATATCACCACCCACAGCTGACTGGACTCATTCCTGGACAACCTCCAAAGATCTCAGCAGTCCTCCTTTCATACCACTGCTCTGCCAAGTGCCACAGTCAAAGCACCACTCCACCACAATAAGAGTATCCTGAGTCCTCTATGTGATGGTCCCCATAAAATACCAGTCCATTTGTCGATAGGAAGTCGTGCCATTCGCTCGCGAACATGCCAACTCAGGACACCTCCAATCAGGACGGAAGTTCGTCGAACACCTGTCATCAGGGTGTACTTCCAAAATATCAGGTCCATTAGGAACAAACTAGACTCTGCAGAACAGATCTTCCTCTCCCAGGTCGCTGACGTGGTCTGCCTCGCAGAAACGTGGCTTCAACCTAATCAAGACACACTCTTCTGCTCAGCTATTGCTGGTTACCACATGCTGTCTGCCTCCAGGGAGCAATCTAGAGGCGGTGGAGTAGCCATACTGTACAACACCTCCCTATTTTCATATGAGAATTCGACCTCAACTACAACTCAAGCCTTCGAAGCGATTATAGTCTCGCTACGCTTCCACTCCAGCCACATTGATATCGCATCTGTGTATATTCCTCCAGGGCCTACAATTGAAATTATTGAAGATCTAGGGAACTGGCTCTTAAACCATCTTCGTCCGTCTGCACAACGCCTCGTTTGTGGTGATTTTAACCTGCCTCCAAACCGCCATCACCTCTTTATCACGCTCTGTGAGTTCTTCAAATCCATTGACATGACACGGGTCAATGAGAACCCCACCAGGGGATTGAACCTACTGGATCTCGCTTTTGCTTCAACACCATGCACAGCTGAGGATGATCCCATCGCATTCTTCCTGTCGGATCACCAGCCTATAGTTTTGACGTGGTCATTGCAGGTGCCAAATTTCAACATCCCTGACAACAAAATAATCAAATATGTTTCAGCACCTAAATACCTCAATCCTCAACTCTGTGTAGAAGCAGCATCCTGCATTCCTTGGGATGTCCTCATTGACTGCGACCTCAGCCTCGCAGTGACACTCTTGTCTAACTGGATTAAATCCGTCACCGACTATGCTGCCACCAAACGAGTAACAGTAACTCCCCGTTCCAGAGCGTGGTGGACTGCTGACCTCAACAACAGCTTCAAAATGAAACAAGTCCTACATAAGAAATGGAAGCTTACGAATGGCAGTCAAGACAGAATAGCCTTTTCCCGCGCCAGGGCCCACTTTAATCGAAAGAAAGCTGCTGCAATCCAAGTAAATCTTAACCGCACTCTGAGGAAAGGAAAGCCATTCTATGCTGCCCCACATGGTGGATCCAATCATATGCCTGATCCTCAAGAATTGTTAAAATACATCGCCAGGTTTTCAAATACAACCACAGTCCCATCCACAGTTGTCCAGTCTGACTATGAAAACCCTTCAGATGTCCTAGGGACTATCCAGATCACGAAACAGGAGCTCATACGTGCCATCAATTCCCTTCCCACAACAGCCACTGTTGGGGAGGATGGAATTCCGCACTTTATGATCAAATGCTTGAGCGCATTCATCATAGACCCTCTTCTCTCGATCTACAACAGATGCCTCACTGAGCATTATTTCCCACCCCAGTGGAATAAGTACAGAGTGTGCCCCATCCCTAAAAACAAATTTGCCACAAACGTCGATCAGTTCAGACCCATATCAGTTGCTTCTTGTCTGCTAAAAACTTTTGAAAAGGCTTTGCTACCCACAATCACTCACCAAATCCTCCAGACGAAACCATCCGAAATCCACTATGCCATCGCCGGAAAATCATCAGTCACTAACTTGGCAGCCACCACAGAACGCATCCTCTCAGCATTCGAACAAAGAGCTGAGCTAGCAACCACATATCTTGACATAAGCGCAGCCTTTGATGCCGTGTCGATCCCGGCCTTGCTCCTCTTACTTAAGGAGAAATTTCACATTCGAGGTGATATGCTGTGCTTTTTGGAATCTCTTCTCTGTCACAGAATACTTATTCTCCATCGGCAACAACACACCCTGTCCTGCGACATTACTGCTGGAGTACCGCAGGGGGGTGTCCTATCCGGTGTCCTGTTCACAGCTATCATCGTGCCCATTATTGCCTCAACGAAGGGTCTCCTATGCTATGCCGATGACCTCAAACTGCTGACTGAAATTAACCCTGGCGACAATCCCGTTCAGCTCAGCAACAAGATCAATTCCCAACTTAAGGATCTAGAATTGTACCTGGCAAACTTCAATCTAAAAATCAACCCAGTGAAGTCTGCCCAGGTTATATTCTCCCTTAAATCCATGCCGACAGTACTCAACGTTTCACTCTCAGGGGTACGAATACCTAATGTACCCTCGCACACAGATCTTGGCGTTCTGTTTGACCAAAAGATGTCCTTTGTCAACCAGATCAACAAAATCAGTACCAAATTCTCTCGTTTACGGTGGATCTCAAAGAAGCAGCTCCTACACGTCCGACATCCTGTCACTGTTAAAAGGTTCATCACCTCCACCGTTTACCCCGCCATTCTCTATGGTGCAGAAATATGGGCATCTGCTGCACCTACAAACCTCAAGCGAGTGTACACCGCTGAATACTGGTTACTGAAATGGGCCAATAACAAGCTTCGTCTACCTCCCACTACCACAACCACCATGATGGCACAAGCACTCGATATCCCGAGGTTGAAGTCCCTGATCGTGGAAAAGAGGCTGGTGTTCACAGCCAAACTCATCACAGGCCAGATATCATCTCCAAATATTTGGAACGCTTGCTCTTGGAGGATTCCACAGCCAAGCCTAAGGTCGACACCAGCACTCGTGGCTCACCACAACAGGCTTGTACTCACTGAGAGATTTCTTCCCAAGCAGATGCTCGCTGCCCTCAACCGTGTGGACGCCGACATCGACAGCATAATAAGTAAGAAGAAGGACAGACACAACTTTGTCAAAGCCCTTGAACCCTGATATATGGCCAATTTGTATTTATTTCTGTATTTATGTCTAGCTCTGCGTTTTTATGCTGTATTTGTATTGCTTTTGTATTTGTGATCGGTATTTTTTAGCCTTTTGTATTTGTTCGCTGTATTTTTGTAGCCTTTTGAATTTGTAAACTGTATTTTGTAGCATTTTGTATTTGTTCGCTGTACTTATCTTTTCTCTAACTGCTATATGTGAACCCCTGGCGCTCGTCGCCGTGATGGGATATTGTGCTGTAACTCTACTTCACAATAAAGATTTATTTAGAGTCAAGAAATCCTTTGAGAACTCTTGAACTTGTTTTATCTGAGGAGTTAGTAATTAGATTTGCGCTAGCCCATTTTTTCAGGTTGCTAGTGGCCCGGTTTTCTATGGTCTCCAGTCGTACCCGGCTGTCAGCCGGCAGCATCAGGACCAGGTCATCCACATACGCCTGGGTTTTAACATTTGGAATATCCATATTATAGAACTTGTCAAGGACCAGGTTCCACAAGAGCGGCCCCAGGACAGATACCTGAGGGCAGCCACTGTGGACCGGCCTAGAAACAGAGGCGTATTGAGTGGTAACAGTAATTCGCCTGTTTTCAAGATAGGATTTGAGGCATCGATATAAGTCTCCTGTGATATTAGCCTTCCGGAGCCTGGCCAGAACAGCAGGCCATCAGAGAGAATCAAAGGCTCCTGCAAAGTCAATCGATATTAGGAGGAAGTATTTTGTGTTGCAGTTTAGTTAAAACTGTTACTTTTAGGCCACACGAATAATGAAATTCATCTGCCGTGCTCTGTCTTATGTCTGTTAATTGCGTGTGTTCTATGGTCGATTTGTCTGTTTTGCTGGACGAAAAACTTCAGTTACTGGGGGAAAAACCTTGCTATCTACGCCCGAGACCGACTAACTCAGCCATGGATTGAAAAAGTCCATTAAAGCTCCTCGTCATCGACGGGATTCGAACCCAGGCTTTTTCCACCAGGTGTGGGGAGGACGGTGACGATACCACTGTGCTACTCGAGTAAAGTATATTACCCATATGGATAGGGATATGGCATACATATGGTAAGAATATACCCAGATCGTACCCGAGTACGATTTGGGTATATTCTTACCATGCGTATGCCATATACAAAATTTCATTACTTCATACAGCATGTCCCCCCCCCTCACTTTTTCTTACTATTGAATACACCACGAATTGTCAAACTAATAGAACACGCTTATCTGCGAAAAGAGCTAAACCTCCGAAACACTTCCTAATTCATTTCACAAATATACGTGGTCTCAATTTTAATCTCAACGATGTCCATTTCCACCTGCACTCTGCCAAACCCCATATACTTTTTCTGACAGAATCTCAGCTATCGGTTGATTCAACTACTGCTCATCTGAGATGCCCAAATTATTCGCTGTATGATGATTCCTTTCGTCTCAAAGGTGGTACTTGTGCATATATCCTTTACGACATTCCATGTCAGAGGCTTGGTAATTTGGAATATCCTCTCTTTGATCTTCTCTGGCTTAAAATCTCTCTACCTCATTGTGTAAAATTCATCTGTTGTCTCTACCGTTCTCCCAACTCTACTAATCACTTGGAGCTCTTTGACTTCCTCTCTTTGCAACTTGAGTTTCTCCAGTCCAACTTTCCTAACAGTGAGGTAATTTTCCTTCGTGATTTTAATGTTCACAACTCCAGCTGGCTTCCGTTTTCTAGTCACACCGACCGGGTTGGTCGAGATGCTGAGGCTTTTGCAATTACTAATGACCTTGCACAGATTGTTCATTTACCTTGATCTTTTTCACACAAACAACCCTTCTAAGTACACCGTCGAAGTGAGTGGTCCTTTAGGCACCTCAGATTACAACTTGATGATTGTCTCTTCTCCAATGGAGGCTTTTTCTCATGGCTATTCCCAACCTCGTATTGTTTGGAGCAAACTACAAAAATGCAAAATGGGATGACCTGCGAGATTTATTTTCTTCTTTTCCTTGGTCGGATTATTGTTTCAAAACTTCTGATGTCAACATTTGCTGATATCGTGTCAGTGAAATTTCTTTATAGGAATGGAATCCTTTATCGCACACTCCACTTTAAAATCTCCTCCTTCATCTAAATCTTGGTTTTCCAATAAATGTGCTAAGGCTGTTCAAGAGACGAATGTTGCATATCGTAATTGGCTTGTTTCCAATTCTTCAGTTTCCTTTTCTGCCTACACCAAAGCTCGCAACATTTGTAAAGCAGTTCTTAATCAGTCCAAACTAGAGTTTGAACAGGCTAAGAGTAGAAAAGTTCTTTCTTGCCCTAATGGTAGCGGAGCATTCTGGTCTCTTGCCAAAGCTATTGGCCGCAACTTTTTTTTGCCCATCTCTGTTCCCACTTCTGTCAAAACCAGATGGTTCTGTTGTTAGTTCAGCCAAGGATCCCATTTTTCTTCCAACTCATGTATTAAGGATCTTGGTAAAACACCTCCCACCATTCCCAACATGCTCGCTTCAATGTTTCCTGTGGTCTTCTGTCAAAAGGATATCAGAAGGATTTTGATGAATCTTGATGCTAAGAAAGCTCCAGGTCCTGATGGTATTTCTCCACTTGTTCTCAAAACCGGTGGACCTGAATTTACTCCTGTTCTTTACCGCCTTTTTTCACTTTCTTATTCCAAAGGTGTTTTTCCTTCTGCTTAGAAATTTGCTCATCTCCTGCCAGTTCCTAAAACGGGCGACAAATTCCTCCCATCCAATTATCGTCCCATTGCAATTACTTTCTAAAGTAATGGAGAAATCAATGAACCGCCAACTCTTAAAACTACCTAGAAAACTTCCGTTTTATCAACAATCGCCAGTGTGTATTCCGTCAGTGTCGATCCACTGGTGATATTCTGGCTTATGTTACCCATTTATGGACAAATTCAACGTATAAGTTCGGTGAAACACAAGCAGTTGCTGTTGACATCTCAAAAGCTTTCGATCGTGCTTGTCATAAAGGTCTTCTAAACAAGCTTCCATCTTATGGTTTCCCAACTGTTTTTAGTAATTGGTTATCCAGTTTTCTCTCTGATCGCTCACTGAGGGTGATGGTAGATGGCTCTCTGACATCTAACTTCTTCGCTAATGCCGTGTCCCCCAAGGTTCAGTTCTTTCCCCCACTGTTTTCCTCTTGTATATCAATGACCTTCTTCCATTGACTGGAAATCCTATCCATAATTTTGCCGATGATAGCACATTGCATTCCACTTTCCATTTTGAGAAACCGTGCCCTGTTCAATCAGCTTCAACTACTCGAATATCCGTTACCAGTTCCTTAAATGCTGATCGTCAGGTAATTCTTCAGTGGGGCAAAGACAACTTAGTTGATTTCATCCCTTCTACAACTCAGTCTTGTCTTATATCTCGCAAAAAATATTCTTCTGCTCCTATGCTTATCTTTAGTGACACTCCGATTTCTAGGCAAAATGATATATCTCTTTTGGGGATTACCCTGACTTCTAATCTCTCTTGGCACAAGCACATTACAAATATTGCTTCCTCTGCATCTAAAAAACTTGGTTTTCTCTTTCGCTCTCGGCGTTACTTTTCTTCCAAACAGCTGCTCACTCTGTATAAATCGCAAATCCGTCCTGCCATGGAATATTGTTCCCACATCTGGGGTGGTGCCCCCCAAAACCTCTCTCAGGCTTCTTGATTCCATTCAGAAGAGGGCAGTTAGGTTAATTTATGATTCATCTCTAACAGAGTCTCTCCACTCGCTGTCTCATAGAGGTACTGTTTCTGCTGCATGCCTCTTCAACAGATACTTCCATGGGCACTGTTCTTCTGAATTGGCTTCTATAATTCCCGCTCTCTCTTTCAAAACAGTCCGAACACGTGCCGCCACCAACCAACATCCCTTTACTGTCCAACTTCAAACCCACAGAACCAACTTTTCATCTTCCTCATTTATTCATTGTGCTGCCGTTTTCTGGAACAACCTTCCTTCATACGTATTTCCTGAAAATTACAATCTACAGAAGTTCAAGTCCAATATCAACGAATATCTTCTTTCGTCTTCTCAACCTTCAACTCAATAGGTTCTAATACTTCTCGTGTTTGGGGTTTTCATAAAAAAGATATAAGAAAAGTACTATGGCTAATGATTTCGTGTACAATGGTTAATCTCTTTGTGTCTTTGATGAAATTTGGCAATTCTTTTGTAATATTTAAAAAACTTTGCGTTTTTTAAATATTGCAAAAGTATTGAATCTTACAAAAGGTTTATTTTTTGTTTTATTGTTAATAATATAAAATTGTTTGCTGAAGTTGTTTCATTCTGGTGAAAATTAGCCACTCTGAATAACGAGTTTTTGACAGAAGAGGATCTCGGGAATCTGATTAAGCTAATGAACCTCGTCCACTATGCATAAAAATTCAAATAATGACAGGCAAAAAACAGTACGCGAATAGAAAAAAATAGACTCTCTATACAACCACTGGTTTACACAATCTCTAAACCGTAAACCTTCATGAATGAAGTAGAAAGGTGCACCTTTTGTACGTATCAATTATTAGCAATTTAGACATCATTAATCGATGTACCGATAAGCGAATTCCACATTCCTGTTCATTCGCTTCAGTTTACAGCAAATATTCTGAGTGGTCCAAGTAGAGAACCATATTAAACTTCTGTTTTTAGGAAGGCGCTGGTTATTTGTAGCGCAGCACTGAGGTAACTCGTACCAAGCGAATCTGAGGAATGCTTCATACATTTCTCAAACTTTGAATCAACGAGTTTGTCTCTTAACAGTCTGTTCTTAACCAAACATCTGCGCAGATTCTCTAACTAAGGTAGGGTCCTTCTGGATTCCACTTTGAAGGCTCCAATCTTTTAATTTTGATGAACGAAATTCATCCATAACATATAAGATTATGTCTGCTCAACTCATTTAACTTTAACATATTTATTTAAGACAAAAAACGCCTTAGATTTTCAAAAATATGACAGCTATCGATTATTTCTCCAGCTTCATTAAATTGACCTTTCGTGCCTAAAATAAAATATTGATGGACTCAGCGATGTATTGACTAATTTTGATGAAAACTGAGGTCGCGAAGGTAGATTTGGACGGTAAATTAATATTTTACTTCAATAAAATGAAATTATTTCGGCATGATATTGCGACATCTTTCTATGCGTTTCCACAGAAGGCAATATTTGTTCACCTTGATAACAACACGCAAGCAACCAGTTATTTTTTCACTCTAACATTGAAAAACGCACTCCTTTTAACAATTTTGTGCACACTTTAGTGGTTCCATTATTTCCTTCATAATTCCTGTCATGACGTTTACTTTCGTCACCAACTAGCAATCATGAGAGGAGTGATCATGTGAGCATCATCATTTAAAGCAGATCTACGTGTGAAGGAAAACCTGCATCCGCTCACTGAGCAGCACCCAGAATCTTGTTTAATGAAAGTCAGAGAAGTATTCTTTGTGCAGGTGTATTGCGATAAATTTGCAGATGTATTGGAATGTGTTATTGAATTTTTTTAACGCGTATTGGTGATGCCAATGGACCAGTGAGGTTTTCGTGAGATAAAATTATTAATAAATAAATTGAATAAATTCATCACGTGGTGAAGATTTGGTAAGCACTTCTTGAGAAGATTCAGCTTCTGAGGTACCTTATTTGATAATCCTTAATAATTGGAATCATGTAGGTATTTATTTTTTAATTTTTGGTTTTTATTTTATTTTTTAATTATTTATGTATTTATATTTATATTTATTATTTATTATTATTTATTATTATTTATTTATATTTATTATTTATTATTTATTTATTTATATTTATATTTATATTCATTATTTATTATTATTTATTTATATTTATATTTATATTTATTTATATTTATATTTATATTCATTATTTATTATTATTTATTTATTTTATATTTTTTTATTTTTTTATTGTTTGGTTGGCGTAGGAAAAGTCTGGGGCTTCCTTGCACCACGTGGCTAATAATAATACGAGTAGGGTGGTAAATAAGTATTTGCCCTCACCTAGAAATATTTGAATTAAGGATTTGATATCATTTATAAACTACTAAGTCCCATAACTTAATGTATTTGTTTTTCCATATCCATCTGTTTCTGGACTACAGCCACGAATACAACGAGAGGTGGTTTGCTGATGAAGGCTAAGGTCCGATCCGTTCTAAAGTTTCTTCACTTGCAAGGCAAAGAAACAAAACAAATCCATGAGGAAATGAAAGATGTATATGGGTAAGATTGTCAATCACTAAGAGACAGTTCGGGCGTGGGCGAAGCAGTTTGCACGATGATCCCATAGAAGGATGGTCATCTCAGTCACAGACCTTGACATTTGGGCTAAAGTGGAACAGCTAGACCTTGAAGACAGACTCGTCACTTTAAATTTTATGGCAAATGAAGTGAACACTAGCCATGGATCTGTTTGCTTCACAATGCATCCGTTCCTGTACACATATAAGATGGCAGCCCGGTGGGTTGCGAGATTGTTGACGCCTCTTCAAAAACTCTACAGGAAAGAGTGTTCGCAACAATTGTTGGAGAGTTTTTAGAGAGAGAGAGAGAGAGAGAGAGAGAGAATGATGATTTTTTGAGGAGGTACATCAGAAACAAAACAGATGAACAAGTAGTGAAACATTCATCTCCACCAAAAAGCCAAGGTTCGATTGTCTGCCAACAAGATCATGTTGTAAGTCTTTTGGGGACTCTAAAGGTATCATCCTTACAAATTAACTCCCAAAAAGCAAAAAGTTAAAAGGAAAGTTAAGAGAGGTTCTCAAATTGAAGAAAATCGAAAGCTATCCAAAGGTGTCGGCTCCTAGCCGACCATGCTCCTGGTCACAAGATTTCTCCGACAATAAACTTTGTAATCAGGTGTAGTTTGAAAATATGCACCATCCACCTTATTCTCCCGACCTCTTCCCTAAAATGGAGAAACCGTTATGGGTTTTCGGACTGATGAGGAGATACTTAATGAAGTGGAAGCGTGGTTTATTCGCTCAGAGTGAGGAACTCTATTCAAGAGGCCTGAAGAAGATTTAAGATTGGGTTGATTTCTTAGAGGACGGGGGCAGTAAATATTTATTTCAATCGATAAATCAGAAGCATAGAATTTAAGAATATGAGATGGAGAAAATTTGTCTGCGGTTTTTCTTTCGAGTGCATCAGTGACATATGAAATTCATTATAAACATTTCGTAAAATTCTTGGTTTAATACCAAAAATACTTTTTTCCACTACGACATCAGAGAGAGAGAGAGAGAGAATATATTTTATCGCAGCAGTACCTTTACAACTTTTCTTGAAGCTGAAAGAAGTATCGATTATTAATGGAGTCAGTGGCTTCTGCCTCTTGGATAACAGCAGTGCCCAAGGTCACAAAAATATTTTCTAAAGGAGTAGGGTGGATAAACTATAATGCATCTCATTGGGCATCACACGTGCTCTTTGGGATTAAAATCTGATGGCCATACCCTCACTTTCTATATACAAATGGCAAACGCCAAGTACTTCATATGGGTACCAGTAACCCCAGAGTAACGTACCAACTGTGTGGTACTACACTCAGGGAGATGGAGGGTGAAAAATACCTGGGGTAATTGTGCAGTCGGATATGAAGATCTCTGAGCAGTGCAGACGGGCGGCCAGGACAACTCATGGGGTTTTGTCAATGATATACAGGAATTTTGCTAGCAGGGATGAGGAGGTGATTATCCCATTGTATAAGGTAATGATTAGACCACACTTGAGTATTATATACAGGTCTGGAGGCGTCATTTTAGGGAGGATGTAGAGTTGCTAGAACGGGTACAGAGAAAGGCAACGAAATTGGTGAGCGGAACAAAGGGATACTCTTACAAGAAGGGTTCAGTTCTGCAAATTGCAGTGGCTGGAGACTATACTCCTGCGAGGTGATCCGATTGAGCTGCTTAAGGATTTGAATGGGTTGAGCAAGTTCAATGCTCATTGGAGTCTTCCTCTTGCTAAGACTACACAATTAGGGAGCACAAATTCAAATTGAGGAAGGACGTTTGCAGAATAGATGCGCTGAAGTTTGTCTTTAGCCAATGGGTGGTTGATTGCTGGGACAAGCTTCCGTCTGTTGTAAACACGTAGTGCTGTCCGTCTAAACGAAAATAAAATTAGTTTTAAACTCATTCCATTGCACAAATTCATCTACCTCGAAGATTTTCACCGAAATATCAGCGTCTTGCAGTTATTGTAACCTATCGGCCAACCAGTGAGGAAGTGACCTCAGAATGGCCTTGCACAAATCCCCCTATCGCATTTCGTATCTTTGGAATATTTTCTTAATCTTCACACCACACCGCAATCAGAGCCACTTAATGAAGCATTTTCCTGGGGAAATTAACTACCCTATCTGGAGGGGATAACAGACCAACCAGCCGAAGTAATATGCACTTTACACAGACAACATACTGATGTACTATGGGCTTCCATCTAAGAGAATCGTCTGAATCAGTCTTGACAATTTAAAACGAAGTTAACAGCACACAATCCAAACATGAAAGAGATGTTCGATCTCAAAGCGAAAGATGGATTCCTTTTTATTTAAATGAAGAGACACCTCGCTCAACTGATGGTAACAAAATTTCAACTTTATTGAAACGTACCTGATCGAGGAAATCCCTTGACCCACTGCTTTCAATTAACTAAAAATCTATAGGCTACCTGCTGCTATTGGCCCTTACTTCTACGCTGCTTAATAAAACAGCCTAGACCTAAGAGCCACAAGCTTCATAATCTCTTTAAACGAGAACCATCGGGTTATTTGAACAATCAGTCCATTGTCCAATTCGTTTACTTCGCGAGTCTAAGAAGACAGAGAGAGCGAGAGAGAAGAAATAAAAACAGCTTTTCATTTCACAACAGAAGAGAAACAACCGCGCATCCTTCAACCACCCCTCACACAGAGGGCGTTGTAATCACAGATCATTCCCGGCCAAGAGAAATCGGCTCGCAGCATCTGAAGAAAGAAAGCACATCTCACAAAAATACCCAGACACACTTGCGATATGCCGCTACATTAACCAGCCCCATTCCCCTTACGAAGACGGAAACCCTTGATAGTTTCTTCGCAGGAAACTCGCGGATGTGCTTAGCCTTGACTGTAGCGAAACACCGCGAATCCTACGGCAGCCCGTTTCCGTGGTAACCTCCCTTCACCCCCACAGCGATAAGGCCGCGTATTGATCTTTCTCTCTCTCTCTCTATTCTTCGCTATCGTGGCATTCTGCGCGCGAGCTACAGCATCACCCAGTCGCGTACTGTTTCGGTCAACAGAGGGACTCATCGTAATAGCTCTCTCTCTCTCTCTCTGTCTCTCTCCTCCACTCTGTCTTTCTGTGTCTCTCGCTAGCGTAGATTACATGACGACATCCCGACAGTCGTTTCGGGGGAAGCTGACAGGAACGTGCAGTTATTTGCGTCCGTGGAGAGTGCTGGAACTGCGCCCGACACTGTGTGAATTGTCGACACCCAGAAACGTTGTCCCCGACAGATCTCCATGTTGATGGTGAGTTTTGTGTTCTTTCTATTTAAATACGTCTTAAGAAAGGGTGAGGCAGCCTCGCGTTGTCCTCCACGCTAATGGCATCCTCTGTAGCCAACTAACAGTTGATGATGATGATGATGGAATCTGAATGATCCGTTACTGTCCTTCGTTTAGATCAGAACATGGTAAACGTCGGTGCATGGAGGTTGCCACATAGCGCAGAATGCACGCAGCTCTCTGGTGCATTTAGGGTTAAATACGTACACAAAGCTAATAATATCTCGTTGATCAATAGACAAACTTTTTCCAGGGAATATTCTTCGTCTCCTTGCTTAGGACGTCTTTATGAGTCACCACTTGCGAAGTTAATGAGGAGATAACCTTGGCGTGTTATGCTATCAATTGGGTTATGACCCCAGGACTCGTTTGGGCTAGACGTAGTGTGAGAGGTTAAATAATTACTTTTATCTGGATGTATGCCACGTGTTTTTGATTCTGTGCACTTCTACAATGTCCACTTTGGAACATTCGTATAAAATAACATTAAAAATGAAATACCAAACACTGGACTGAAGTAGTTCAAATTGAAGATTTTATAACGTATCATAATAACAAGTAATATAGACTTTTCTATCTACACTACCCTCCAACGTGTATTGGGTAGCGTAGACAGGAAAGGGATTGAAAGGAATGCACCATCAATGAAAGGTAGGTGGAAGAGGGACTGGGAAAGGACTCGTATCTCTCTACAAGGAAGGGCATACCGGCTGGAAAAATCCATGTGGCATGTATCAGAAAGAATGGAACACCTAAACTCAACTGAAAACATCGTACTCCAATGGAAGACAGAGCGGCCATTGCACCTCGTGCCAGATTTACGTGGTCTCAACTTGATCCACTGTAGATGAAGCCATGAATGCAGCTGTTGGTTGTGACATTCTGAACAATTCTTCCTTACGTCCATTGTTGTAGATCTTTGGTAAGGGAGATAGATGTATTTATGTCAGCCTGAAAACGCTCTATATCACATATTTCTTGAGAAAAATAATGTTGAACTGTCATTTCCAGCCCAGAGCCCAGATATGAATCCAACTGAACACTTTTCAGATGGAACAAGACATCCTCTTTCAAGAAGAAATTTCCACATATCAAAAATGTGTAGCAAATATCCTCGAGATGTTTACTAAGACAATAATTGCATACACGATATTAGCAATTTATTTATTTTTTTTTCTAATCAGATGTTTCTTATTTAACGTTCTGATGGATGTCTTGAGGACAGAATGTTACGTGTTTTTGATGGAATAAACGAACTAGAATAATCTATTTCAATTTAAAAAACACAACTTATTCTAACACCTCCTAACAGGCCCTTAATCGATCCTGAAAAAGGCCCACATGTTTTGAAACACCCTGTATAATAAATTTATCACTAGATGACACTTTATCTGGATGTATGCTTTCTGGTAATCAACAGTCCAATAATTTTATACGGTATTGTGATGGATAGATTAAAACCAGTTAGTCATTTGTACGTCATTTCAAGCGTATTCTATTTTTTTTTCTTAAAATTAATCCAATTGAGTGAAAAGTAAATATAGTAATCTCCTTATCAATTAATTACTAATATTATAACTAATAAAACTCTTAATAATTTTGCGTTCTAAACTTAGCCGTTCAATTTCATTACAACTATATAATATTTATTACTCTTCTCCCATACACTTTTAAGTCTCTTTTCTCTCTCTCTCTCTCGCTATATATATATATATATGACTGGTTGTTGCATGTTTTCTAGTTGGTTTAGAAGTAGTAAAATTATAGATGCGGATGACAATGTCCATGGTACAATCTTCTACTGAGAAGACGTGAAGAAAATACCAGAGAGAGAGATTTACTTGATTATTGTGTTTTGAATATCACGCAACATATAGAAACAGTATTCTTTTGTAGAATGGATTTATCGACTTTAAATGAATGCCACCTCTGAGTGGGACAACCGGTTGCAGAGTAAAGCAATCAAAAAACAGTCAGCTTGGTGCTTGAGATTCAACTGCTTGACACCATGTTTTTCAAACACCACTGTATTGGTCTGTGATTTCCTTCGTTGATTGCACGTTCCAAAAAAAAAAGGTTTGAGGTCTTGTTCGAAGCCAGACCACGATTTAAAAGTCATGTGTTGATGGAACAAGCTGCAATCGAGAAAGCAGTTTGCCCACAGAGCCGTGGAAGAAATAAACAAATTTTAAATAGAACGACAGTTATTAAAAGTTTAAATAAGATAACTGAGAGTAACAGCGAATAGATGGAAGCTTATAGGTACAAAACATTCTTTAGAACCACCTATAGATACATTGCACGAGATTTATCTTAATAGGACTTGATTTCACGTATAGCTGGTGCCACAGGAAGCACCATTGTGACGCATGCTTTGTGTCCTGAACGTCTATCTATGAAAACCAACCGAGTGAAACTCCCTGCGGACAGAGCGCGCACTCCTGAACAGTCGTGTTATCATTCGGAGCCCAGATATCAGGCTTTACAGAGAATCCTCGTAAGGAGTGATGTAACCGCTGTCTTCATTTTGCAGGTCATTAAAGGTAAACTTTCTTAGCCTGCCAAATCGTGCTCTTACTATCGTATCATCCCTCTTTTCGCACTATTGACCTCTTAAGGTCCAGACGGTCTTCTGTAGCACGCACCCACTTATTCCTGGCATGCCAACCGACAATCATACTCCTATTAGAAGCTCATCATTATATGGGGTGTCCGAATACTTTTGACAAGGTAGTATAATTCAGTATCATGGCAGTTGATTAGAATTGTGGATAAAATAGGAAAGTACTTGTGGAGCCACATCCTGATCCTTAATACGCATGTGTAATCATTATAGGCTCGTATGCCTTTTCATATAACGGTAATTAGTGAAAAGCATGTTCTCCTTGACAATTTATTATAGAAAATTTTGATAATAAAGAAATAAGTGTACTTTGAACTTTCTCATAATTTGGCTAGACTTAGACTTCTAGAAATATGTATTATTTATTTAATAAAAATATTAAAGTTACAATTAATATTTAGGAAATTTAAAATAAAATAAAAAATTTTAATTAAGTTATATTAAAATAATACTACGTAGTTGCCCTTAGATATGCATACTTGTTTATTATCGATACCACATTACGCTAATGTACCACAATCTACAATTTAATATCGGGTAACATTAATGTTTTGCACGTTTACAACCCATAAATAGTGTTTAGTGTTGTCATAAACACACTAAGTATGTAATACTTAGTATATTTACGATTCATGATTACAAATAAAACAATTGATGTACTGTGAGCTAATGTTTATTCATCGGTTGGATATAGCCGTCAGATATACACTCATGAGCCAAAACATTATGGCCACACTGTCTCCACGGGTGACGCATCCCACAGCACCTAGGAGTGACGTAAACGACCGGCATAGCATATATAGTGACTGGCCGGGTAGTGCCTGTAATTTTGTCAGTACGAAGTCCATGCAATGAGGAACAGAAAGAACCTCCCCTAGTTTGAACGGAGAATGATTTGCTAGGAAGGCGGGAGCCAAGGTTCCACCTCCATCATGCCGATGGACGGTGCGTATTCGAAGTAAAGCAGATGAACAGCTATAACCAGACTGCAAAGTTCAGCGGCGATGGTATCATGATTTGGGGATGTTTTCATGGGCCTCATTGGGTTCCCTCATCCCCAGTGAACACACCCTTACTGATAGATCCTACTGTTGACATCGTTTCGGACAAAGTTTTGTCCAAAATAGTGACCATGTATCCAGATGATACTGAACCCTTTCAACAAGACAACGCCTCGTGTCACATTGCCCGCATTGCGTAGGAGTCGTTCGAGGATAATGTCGAAGCATTTCGTGTGCTCCAATGGCAGCCAAATTCCCCCGACATCAACCCCATCGAACATTTGCAGGATGCAGTGGAACGCAGTATTCGCCATTGTCGAACTCCGGGACGTCCTTCTGTCCATCTGTTCCAGGATACTGAGGATACCTTCCGCGGTCTCGTGGAGTCGATACCACTCTGGGTGGGAGCGGTAATCACGGAGAAAGGCAGCCCAACATACTCTTAGGTAGGTGGTCATAATGTTTTGGGTTACGAGTGCAGATACGCAGTGAAATATGGTAAACTTGTCACAGAAGTGAAAATAGTCTATGTTTCGAATACTATTCAAAGCCACAAAAGAATTAAATGTCCTTCTAAAACGACTCAAAAATAGATATTAAAAGATTCATTTATTGAAATACATCGTTGATGAAAGAACCACAGTAAATACCTTCCCTGAAGACAGTGAATGCCTGTTCAGCACTGCATGGATTTGGAAATAGAACTTAATTTGTAATTAAACTGTATTACAACAACAGTATTATAACAATTAATCTTCTTAGTGTTCTTCAATATAAGAGGCTTAAGATGTTATATGATATTTCTCTATAAATGGATACTTATTAGAAATTTTTTGCTAATATTTGTAACTTGTAACGATAACTTGTAAATAGTATACCATCATCCACCCTCCTAGCCATCGTGGTCATATAGGGGTGTTATGTGGCTACACTGAGTTAAATAAAAAATAAATAAATAAATAGAATGACTAAATACGAATACATTTGTGTGTAACGCAGGTATTAAGTCATAAATGCGCATCGTTTTTGAAGTACTGATGCATCTGTAAGAAAGGTCTATTAAGTACGTTCCTTTGTGAATATGATTTCGGAGATTAAATCTCAACATAAAATTTCCAGCATAAAAGGCAAGTAAGGTTCCTGGAGTTGATGATATACACCCAGTAATTTCGAGGGAGGCCGCCAGGGAGTGTATTGAACCGTTGAAGTTAATTATGAGGGCATCTTTGAACTCGGGAGGTATTTCTCTGGATTGGAGAAGTTCCAACATAACACCAATACATAAAGGCGGTTCTAAGAGCGAAGTTGGTAACTATAGACCAGTTAATCTGACTTCAGCGGTAGGGAAAATCTTAGAGGCAATGATTAAGAGTGTAATCTAGGTACATTTAGATAGATATGACATTCTGAATAGCAAATAACCTTGATTTTGAAGGAAAAAATCATGTTTAACTAACTTAGTAAGCTGTTATGACACTGTTACTCATGAGCTGGATGTAGGGAACAATTTCGACACAGTTTATTTGGATTTAACAAGACATTTGACTCAGTCCATCAGAGGTTATTGTATAAGCTGGAACATGTTATGATTACTGGTAACATTCTAAGAAGAATTGCTGGGTGGCTGCAGGGCAGAAGACAGAGGGTCGTGATTGATGGATATTCTTCAGAAGTCAGAAGTTGAGTACCGAAAGGATCAGTTCAAGGACCACTGTTGTTTCTGATTTTCATAAATGACATCGACGATGGGATAAAGGGTTGATGCAAAAATTGGTAGAGTAGGAATAGTTAATGATCAGTACCAAGCAGCGCTCCTTCGGGCTGGAAGGATGGTCAGAAAAGTGGAAGCTATGTTTTAATGCAGCAAAATGCAGTCGTGCACTTAGGGAATAGCAACACCCAAATAAATGATACACTTAGTGGGTTTGAATTAAAAGTAGTGGAGGAGGAAAGGGGATCTGGGAGTTAGAATACGGGCAGATATGAGCAGTGTAAACAGGCAACCAGGAAAGTTCATGGTGTCCTATTTTCGAATGCTGTTCTGTAGAGATAAGGAGATCATAATCCCACGGCAATTGTAAGACCACATTTGGAACACTGTGTTCAAGTATGGAGACCTCATCGGAAAAAAGACATTGAGCTTCTTGAAAGGGTCCAAAGACCGGTAACTCAATGGTGAGACTGACAACAGGACGACCGTAAGAGGAAAGACTTCGATTATGTTGGCAACCGCGCACTCAGAGGTGACCTGATTGAGGTTATTTTACAGCTCTGAGAGGAGTTAGTAAAATGAGCGAAGGTGGAATTTTCACCGTTATAGAGAAATCCAGTACTAGGAACCATAAATTCAAATTATAGGGGAAGAGCTTTAGTTTAGATTGTAGGAAGTTTTCTTTTAGCCAGCGGGTCGTTGATTGCTGGAGGTCAACTGGATAGTGCATATGTGAGGAGGGAAGCACATAATTTTCTTATTTACTCGTTTTGTTTTGTTTTGTTTTCCGGCAACTGTAGTAAGAGCCTGTGGCTTCCTTGCAATATATAGCTTTACTATTAGTACTACTATTACATGTCCAGCCAAAATGGGTCCATCAGAACCATTTTGTCTGGACTCTGAATAAATGTATATTCTCTGATCCATTTTTATATTCTAGTGACAAATGCAAAGAACTTGGATTTTTAATATTAAAAAGCGAAACTAATAAAACAGTACCAAGTTTTGGGATGGGTGATCTCATTTCATTCATGAATGAGAAATAGAGCAAATTCAAAGTCTTGTTTTTTTTAAATTTCTTGTTTTTTAAATTGATATTTATGAATCCCCGAACTTAATGATCTGTAAAAGCAGCAAAACTTCGTGCATTATACAAAAATGTTTTTCACTCTCGAAATATCACTTCTGAGGAGTAGAATCCAAGTCTGAAGTCAGATAATTCATTAACCAGAAATATTATTGAGATGAAAAAGCAGAGCATTCCATTAAATTTTTAATAAAATTTATAAAACTTTTAACAAGTATTATAATAAATGGTGTATAAATATAATCAATTACTTGTAATTAATGAACTACATTCATAATAAAGTCAATTAAATTTTTATTTTTATTTTGTATTTGCTTTTTTCTTTTGTGATGAACATGGTGAATGTTTCACCATATGAAATGTTCACCACCGTCATCACTAACATGTGAAGGTATAGGAAAAAGTGTAGAAGGGAATGGAGGAAGTGTATTTTTAGAGACGTATTACAAGATTTTCTAATTCCTCACATGCTTTCGTTAATAGGGGAGTTATACACTGTAGATTTAATTTTGTAATCATGATGCATTGTGAATAACCCACAGGCGAGTCATTTTAAAATCACGTTCAAGTGAAATCGAAAAGTATAAAAGAACAAAAGTTTATTAATGTGTAAGAAAACATGAACTCACACTTTTTTGCTTCATGCTGTGTATGGATTAAGATTAGTGCTTGATTATAAACTGATCCTCCTCAAACAGTTGAGAAAACAAACAAACAAACAAACTAAGTAGGTAAACTCTCCTTTGGAGAAGTCTAGGTTCGAATCGCCTCATATACTAGAGGACTTTCTAAAGGCCTCTTCACTCGGGACTATATGGTTTCTTGTCCTTGGGTTGTCCAGATCGATGATCTGATTTTTCGGCCTGAACAACATGCAGCTCGCTCATTCAGTAAACACACACATGTGCAGATATAGTACTCAATGGAGTCAAATGATCTAAGTTGCTGATGGCCGAAAAACAAAAACCACAACAACTTTGCAACGAGTTGCCCTAATACTGCACTATTTTCAAACGAATCGCTAATGTGCAATTTATTTAGAAGGGGCACATACTGCTATGATAGTCTCTTTCAGAACTTGCTGATCCCTTGTCAGACAGCGGGTGGTCTCTTTTAAATAAATTACAGGAAAAAAAAAAAAAGGACAAAAATCAATTGGCGATGGCATTTGTTTAAAGTAGTGCAATAACAAGGCAACTTGTTGTGAAGGCAAAGTTTCTTCTGATGTGAACATTGTATTAAATAGGCAATTTAAATTCTACCAGCCTAGCGAAATGAATATTTAATGACAAATCCAGTTATGAATTTCGAAATCATATTTGTCGTATGGAACAATTCCGCAGATAAGAATGTAAAGCCAACCACCTGCCTCCTAAGTTAGCTGCAAATATCCTTCGTTATACTGAAATGAGTATAGTAGGATACGACCTATCCAAAATAAAATTACAAACCTCTTAAAATTCGCTAACGAAAGCCATGCGTTACCATTTGTATACGAGGCAATGAGTGAAACTAATCGAAACTTTCTTCAGGAGTGGCATAAATGGAAGTGTTGTCATTAGAAAGAGATCTCCATGAGAGAAGAAACGCTACACCATGGGATGGACGTATTGATCAGGACAGTGCCGTAATCATTTGACGTTTTCCTGCCCTCAAGAGACACACGATTACCTGGTAAATGCTCGAGAAAACCTCGCTACACAGTTACAAACTACTTTTTTTTTTTTTAACCGCCGCAATCTGGCACTTTCTGTAACCAGCTGCTTTGGACTTTCGCCATGCGTGAACTGAATGGAAATGAGCGAACATCGAGTTATTTACTGCTTTGCATTCAGTTATTCGGGTTTCGAACACCGCTCCAAAACTCATTGGAGGCTTTTAAGGGCTGTATAAATGGTCTGCTCCACTTTATACTCCGTGTCGTTGAATTCCTTTGTGGACAGTTCTTATGTATACAGATTGCTGCTGCTGCCTGACTGATGTTGACAGCCGCATCATCAGCCCCTGCACGGGCAGCTTTTAACATTTTGCGTCCTTCAAATAATTTCCCTCGTCATCTCTTTCACTCTCCCTGAAAGCTTGAGAAGTCCTTTTAGACTTGACAAGCAGCCAGTTAGAATGACAATTTATTTTCTCCAAGCTGTTAACAATGTCATATCATAATTACAAACTTCATTTTTCCCTAGAACACCTTCATTAAAATTGTATTGCTCTGACGTCACAGATATAGCACGTTCTTTACATTTAGGAAATAAAGAAATGGTGTCTTAATAAATTTATATTTATAAATTAATAAATTGAATTACGATCGACTATTTAAAAAAAAGCATTACTTTTTTTATTAAACTTTATTTTATTAAAAATTATTTAAAAATTAATGTAAGATTAATGTTTCTTATTTTGATTTTCATGAATATGGAGCAATGAATCAAGCACACAATAGAGCAAATCAGGAGGTGACGTCATGAGCAGATGACTATGTTTCAAATCCCTGCTCTACTTATAGATATAAATATTTAATAACACATTTAATATTATACTAAATTAATAGTTAATTTTATAAATTAATTTGCGGGAATTTCTTATATTTAATAAGAAATTCCCGTATAAGAAATTTTACACTATACTAGGTTTGGTTTCTTAAGTTCCAATTTCAACTCTATGTATTGTAATGTATTATTTTCCCGCGTAAGAAGTTTCCCGAGTGAAAAGTTTTCCCACTTAATACGTTTTTTAAATATACAAATTATTTATTTTTAATATTAAGAACCATTAAACAATATAAACATTTGGTAATCGAACAAGTTAGTGCCAAGCATAATTTTAGTTCATAGTAAACCACTGAAGTAGGTGAATTGTTTTGTTATATCTCATATTGCGAATGCCTTCACAACGAGTTGCCCTAATATTGCACTACCTCCAACAACGCTTCTCCAATGGAGAAGACTAATTTACTTATTCTCGGCGGATACCACACCCAGGGGTGGTGGGGTGGTAGTATCTGCCGAGAAACCATTAGCGAAGTTTGCCTATTTGAGAATCCATTGTCGAAGCGTTGCTAATTCGAGGTAGTTCAATATTTAGGCTTTCAGCCCTAAAAGCTTTTTAGTATAAACATTTTGATATAATGGAAGTGACATATTGCAATTTTTTCATCGATATCCATAATTGGATGTGTCGACCTCGTTAAGCATTAGGTTCTGATGGTTGTGAACAGTTCTAAAGTACTGAGTGGACGGTTCAAGTGTCTTATTGTATTTGTGACATTTTAAGGTAAACTCCAAAGGAGCTCATTCTTCCAACTTGGTAATGAGTTTAATGAACAGAATGCTAAGCAATTAGAAATCTTCAGTTTAAAAATGTTTCCCATAGGCAGAGTAAAATATTTATAAATTCTAAAATAGTACTTAAAAATCATCTTCAACTTATGTATGTGTATCTTTTCATTTTTATTTGTGTAGTTAATATTTCATACCCTTAGACCAATTTCCTTTCTAAGAAGTGTTCCCGTGTAAGAAGTTCTAAACCTCCAGTCGCTTGGAAAACTTATCCGGGTTCTACTGTATTAATACAATATAACCCGAATAAGTTTGACCCGGATAAAACCTGACCAGTTTTAAAGGGACCGAAGGTTTAGAACTTCTTACACGGGAAAACTTCTTAGAAGGGAAAATGACCTAAGGGTATGAAATATTAACTACACAAAAAAAGATACAAGTAAATAAGTTAAAGATCATTTTTAAGTACTCGAAATTGCAGTGAATTTGTCTACTAGTTGGCTTAAGACTATTGCGACCTTTACAGCATCAAAGAGAATTTCCATCATGCCTTGGTCCAGAGCATGGTGGACTCCCCATCTTAATGGGGAGAAATTCGCAAGATTATTTAATGAAAAAACTTTCGAGCCTACAGACTAGTAAGGCTCCTGGAGTTGATGGAATATACCCTATAATCTTAAGAGAGGCGGCAAGCGAGTGCATTGAACCATTGAGGCTAATTATGCGAGCATCACTAGACTCTGGGGAGATTCCATTGGATTGGAAAAGTGCAAATGTATCTCCCATACGTAAGGGTGGTTCTATGAGTGAAGTGGGAAATTATCGACCTGTCAGTCTGACTTCAGTAGTAGGAAAAATCATGGAGGCAATGATCAAGGGTGGAATTCAGGATCATTTGGATAGAATTGAAATTGTCAAAGATACTCAGCATGGTTTTGTAAAGGGAAAATCTTGTTTAACAAATCTGGTTCGCTATTTTGAAAGGGTCACTCACGAGCTGGATTTAGGGAATAATTTCGACATTGTTTATTTAGATTTCAGCAAAGCTTTTGACTCAGTCCCACATGAGCGGTTGCTTTATAATCTGGAACAGGTTGGAATCACTGGGAAAATCCTTAGATGGATAGAAGGATGGCTTCAGGGCAGGAGGCAGAGGGTTGTGATAAATGGCTATTCCTCAGATTGGGTTGATGTAAGAAGTGGGGTTCCCCAAGGATCAGTATTAGGACCACTGTTGTTTTTAATTTTCATAAACGACATTGATGAAGGGATAGAGGGCGTGATGTCTAAATTTGCAGATGATGTTAAAATTGGTAGAGTAGTTAATGATCACTGTCAAGCTGAGCTTCTTCAGAGAGATGCAATGCTGAAGCTACTTTCAGACCACTATGAGATCAAGGGAGACACTCTACAGTTCCTCACGTCACTCGTTCAAAACAGAATAATCCAGCTTACTGTCCATGGGCACATATACAAGCGAAGTATCTCTTCAGGCGTGCCACAGGGTGATGACGTCTTATCTGGGCTCTTGTTTACAGCACTTATCTCTCCACGTGTTGAGTCCAGGTATGATACTTTATGTTATGCAGATGATATAAAGCTCCTCACACCGATTTCTCCATATGATGATCTTCTCGTGATAACAGGATCAATTAATAATACACTCACGGAAATTAAAAACTACCTCAACCAGTTCGGATTAAAAATAAACCAAAAAAAATCTGAATTTATGATATTCTCTTTAAAGAAAACGCCTTCTTATATTCAACCAATTCTGTGTAATTCTCCTATTCCCATCATCAATAAGCATACTGATCTCGGGGTTGTGTTTGATCCTAAGCTCTGCTTCAGTTATCACATAGACAAGCTCCTCACCTGGCAGCTCGACTCCGATGGATTGTCAAACAGCATTTACGTTATATTAATGAAGTCACAACTAATAGAAAATATATAAAAACCACAGTATACTCTCTGCTTTTATATGCTACAGAGGTATGGGCATCAGCTGCCACTAGCACAATTAGGCCACTTTTTTCTGCTGAGTTTTGGCTCTTAAAATGGGCCATAAACAAACATAAGCTTCCTCCACAGCTAAGGACAACTGAAATGGCCAGTTTGATTCAAATTCACAGGCCCCCACGCTGATTAAGGTGAAACGTCTTACGACGACTATCAAAATGATGGTTGGCGACATTTCGGCACCATCATTCTGGGACCTGTGCTCATGGAGAGTCCCTCATCCTTCCCTCAGAACGACTCCAACTCTATGCCCACATCTCAGATGCCTCCACATATCCGATAGGTTCCTGCCTTTTCAGCTACTTTCATGTGCCCAGACCTTCGATGCTGACCTTAATAATTTCGCTTCTGACAGGGAATACAGACGTCGCATCCTTAAATTGTACTTCGCTGTACCTGATCCTTCTCCTCGAAGCTCGTCTTAATACCGCAAACCAACAATACCAGTTGATATGAAGATGGCATACTAGCTTTTCAGTATGACAGTTAGTAATGATGGACTAACTACTTCTGTTCAGTGCAAAGAACGTTGCCTGTTTATATTACTATATGTATATGAAATTATTTGTTTCCGCCAATATCTTCTTTATATATTGTACTGTAAATAACTGTGTTATACTTGGAGTTTTGAGTTGTACATCCACATACGCATTTCCTTATGTTTCATATATCAATGCTCTATATTTATATAGTATTATTACTGTTAACCCCTGGCCTAGTGTCCGTGAAGGGCAACATTGCAATGTATCGATTTGTAATATTATCATTATTATTATTGCAATGAAGATTTCTTACTATTTTAGAATTTATAAATATTTCACTCTCTGCCATGAGAACCATTTTTAAACTCAGGATTTCTAATTGCTTAACATTCTGTTCATTAAACCCCTTACCAAGTTGGAAGGATGAGCTCCTTTGGAATTCCTTTGGAATTCCAACATACCTGAAAGATTGTGCAAGGCTCAAGGGGTAGAATTTTTTTCAGCCTGAACTGTACTTGTTAACAGGAGAGATTGCTTCTACAGGGATGGGATACACTTAAATAGAAAGGGTGCAAGAATATTTGCTGATGCTATCGAGGCAGTGTTAGGTGGGTCGGAAAATTGCTAGCTTGGGGGGATACAAAGACTAATAGTTTAACAGTAACCGCAGGCAGAGGTGAAGGTGATTCTTGCACAACTTCTATTAGAATAAGAAGCGACCTGGAGCGAGGGGTGTTGGGGGTTTCAGGGACGGATGGCAGTCATCATGGAATAGTTGGGTATATGGGATGTGTTAGGGTAACAGGGAATAGGCATAGGAGCATGTATGCTTGCATGTATACCAATGCTAGAAGTATAGTAAATAAATTTGATGAATTTGAAGTGTTGGTCAAGACATCAAAGGC
This sequence comes from Mastigoproctus giganteus, assembly GCF_048544385.1. Taxonomy (NCBI): domain Eukaryota; kingdom Metazoa; phylum Arthropoda; class Arachnida; order Uropygi; family Thelyphonidae; genus Mastigoproctus; species Mastigoproctus giganteus. The sequence goes on along the minus strand of NC_143582.1, from coordinate 188,440,980 downwards.
GGATATTGTTGGGATAGCAGAGACGTGGTGTCACAAAGATATAAGGAATGCAGAACTGGAATTTGGGGAGTACAATGTGTACAGAAAGGATAGACAGGACAGAAAGGGAGGGGGTGTTATGCTGTTAATTAAGAAAAACATAAAATCAAAGGAAGTGCACCCAGTTAATATAGATGAACAGTGCTCTGTTGAGTCAGTTTGGTGTGAGATAAGCACTGCGAAAGGAAAAATAAGAGTAGGAGTGTGTTATAGGCCTAATGACTTGAATGAGTACAATGAACAATTGTACAGAGAAATAGAGTGGGCCAGTAAATCAGAATGTCTTATAATGGGGGATTTTAACTTCCCAGATATTGACTGGAACTTGTGGGTTGGTCACTCACACACTAGTCAGACTTTTGTGGATTTATTGGATGATTGTTTTCTGCAGCAGCATGTTCGAGAGGCAACCAGAGAAAGTAACACTCTTGATCTGGTTATCAGCAGTGATCATTCGTGTATTAAGAATTTGCAGATAAAGGAACCACTAGGTGGCAGTGATCACAGTGTGCTGAAGTGGGATTTACTCAAAGAGGTAACTACCGTCAGGGGTAAAGGAAAGGGTTTTTGCTTCCGTAAAGGGGAGTACAGTGGTCTCAGACAGTTTTTAAATTCTGTACAGTGGGATCAACTGACGATGTTACCAACAGTAAATTCTAAGTGGGAAGCATTCAAGGAATTAATCGTGGAAGCTACTAAAAGTTTCATACCTATTAAGAAATATTGTTCAAGGTTTAGGCCTAAATGGTTATCAAATGAACTAATGAGACTCGTGACAGAGAAGAAAAATGCATGGGATGCATATAAATTATCAGGTGACGCAGAAGCCTGTGGCAGATATAAGCTAGTCTGTAATCAGGTCACAAAGGAGGTTCGGCAGGCGAAGGCCGATTACGACAAATCTTTGGCAAAAGATGCTAAGAAAAACAGCAAGGATTTCTTTACTTATATAAACTCTAAAAGGAAGGGGATGAATCTGATTGGTCCACTTGACATCGATGGTTCGACTGTTGATGATCCTGCTCAGATAGCAAACAAACTGAATGAGTATTTTGCATCTACATTCACACGTGAGGAATTATTACCGTTTGAAAATGGAAGAAGGTTATCAAATTGTAGCAGTGTGCTTAATGATTTTGTAATAACTGAGAGCAAAGTGGAGGAGAAATTGTTGAAGTTAAACATAAGAAAGGCACCTGGGGTGGATGGGATCTATCCAGTTATTTTAAAGGAGGCGGCAAAGCAACTAAGCAAACCCTTAGCCATAATTATCAGAGCATCCTTGGACTCAGGGGACGTTCCCACGGACTGGAGATGTGCAAATGTGTCCCCAATTCACAAAGGTGGATCGAAGGGTGACACGTGTAATTACAGACCAGTTAGTTTAACTTCTGTTTCGGGGTAAAATAATGGAGTCGCTGGTTAAAGATGCATTGCAGGATCATCTAGACAAGACTGCAGCAATAATTAAAACACAGCATGGGTTTGTTAAGGGAAAGTCTTGTCTGACAAATTTGATTGGTTATTATGATGTGGTCACAAAGGAACTGGATTCAAAAAATAATTTTGATATCATATACTTGGATTTCAGGAAAGCTTTTGACACTGTTGCGCATGGAAGACTACTGTACAAATTGGAGCAGAATGGTATTAAGGGTAAGTTGCTACAATGGATAAAAGGATGGTTAAGTGGGAGAAGACAGAGGGTGGTAATCAATGGGTGCTGCTCTTCATGGACTAATGTTATTAGTGGAGTCCCACAGGGTTCGGTGTTGGGTCCACTGTTGTTTTGTGTATTTATCAATGATATTGATGAAGGTATATCAGGCTTAATGTCGAAGTTTGCAGATGACACAAAGGTTGGCAGGGTTGTTAATGACAGTAATGGCAGTGTGCTACTGCAACAGGATCTAGATAATTTGGGCAGATGGGCTAAGAAGTGGCAACTGAAGTTCAACCTTGACAAATGCAAAGTACTGCATATGGGTAGAAGTAACCCCAGAGAAACGTACCAACTGTGTGGTACTACACTTAAGGTGGTAGAAAATGAAAAAGACCTGGGAGTAATTGTGCAGTCAGATATGAAGTTTTCTGAGCAGTGCAGACAGGCTGCTAGGGCGGGTTATGGGGTTTTGTCAATGATATATAGGAATTTTGCTAGCAGGGAAAAGGAGGTGATTGTCGCTCTGTATAAGGCAATGGTCAGGCCACGCCTTGAGTACTGCGTACAGGTCTGGAGGCCTCATTTTAGGAAGGATGTAGATTTGCTTGAGCGTGTACAGAGAAGAGCAACACAATTGGTGAGGGGAATGAAGGGATTCTTTTACCAAGAGAGGCTTAAGTTCTGCAAATTGCAGTGGCTGGAGACTAGGCACCTGCGCGGTGATCTGATTGAGGTCTATAAGGCCTTGAATGGGTTGAGCACGCTGAATTCTGATGGGATCCTTCCACTTGTTCAGATTACGAACCTACGGAGACATAAGTTCAAATTAAGAAAGGACAGATGTAGAATACATGTGCGGAAATTTGCCTTTAGCCAGCGGGTGGTTAATTGCTGGAAGAAACTTCCATCTGTCGTTGTGGATGTTGATAGGTTAAATAAATTTAAGGAGGAACTGGACAGGCATTTGGAGGGAATGGTGTGATTTTTTTTTTTTTTTTTTGGCTGATGCTGCATAAGCTCCTACACTTGCTTTCTTGCATCATGTGCCACTACTGCTACTACTACTACTACTACAACTACTACCTTAAAAATTCCAATTACAATAAGACAGAGCAACAATCCACTAAGTTATTCAGAACCGTTGACAGCTGTTCAGAACTGGACAATTGAACACCAGAACTTAACGGTATGTGGATCACGTGGTCGACATTATCCACTTATGGATATCGATGAAAACAATTGCAACATGCCACTTCCATTATATCAAAATGTTTATACTGAAAAGGTTTTAGCGCTGAAAGCTTCATACTACAGAAAATTCACTAATCGAACAAGTTAGTGCATAGTAAATCACCGAAGTAGATGAAATGACATCGTTTCTGTTATATCTCTTATTGTGAATGCTTGCCCAACGAGTTGCCCTGATATTGAACTACCTCGAATAAGCAACGCTTCGACAGTGGATTCTCGAATAGGCAACACTTCGCCAGTGGATTCTCGGCTGATACCACCACCCGTGGATGGTAGTATCCGCCGAGAATAAGTATAGTAAGTGTTCTCCATTGCAAAGCGTTGCTTATTGGAGGTAGTGCAATATCAGAGCAACTCGTTGTGAAGGCATTCACAATATGAAATGAATATCAAAAACGATGCCATTTCACCTACTTCGATGGTTTACTCGAACTAAAATGATGCTATGCAATAACTTGTTCAATTACCAAAATTTTTATAGTTTAATATTTTTTTAATTTTAAAAATAAAGAATTTTTATATTTAAAAAACGTATTAAGCGGGAAAAGGTTATTATAATAATACACTGTTTATTCTTTATCACGAACTTTTTATGCGGGAAAACGTTTTTTGATGTATATTTAATATTATATAGTTAATAAATAACTTGTTAATAGAAATATAGAACACCTAACTGTTGTTATTTCTGAGTAGCTATCCCCAAGTATGAAAAGTGTAAATGTACAAACTCATTAAACGCCACCTGGTGGAATTTTATTCCTAACAAATATATTTTATTTATTTATTTTTTATTTTTGCAGTTTTCAATTAAGTACTGAATAACTTCATTCTCAGCCAAAGTTCTAATAGGCAAAATTGGTGGTATAAAGTTAACTAACTGGTTAAATGAAGAGAAAAAGGAACAATGTATAAAATAAAAATACATACGGTTATTTACAGTGCAGAATATTTACAACCCACATCGAAATTACACAAAAAAAATGGAAAACTATTTACAATGCATTATTATTTTACATTTAAAATATGATATTGCTTAGAGCAAATGAATCTTTAATTCACAGTTGAGTTTTAAGAAAAACCGAAGTTTGTCTTATGAGATATAACACTTCCCCATTAAAGAAAGTCGATTGTTGCTTATTCTCCATTGAGTATCACATTTATTTACATTGCAAATTAATAACCAATGTAAATTATAAGTACTCACAACGGGAATTACTCTGTTCTAAGTAATTATGTTATCTGAACAGTGTCTATATACACTGTCCAGTCAAAACATTATAACTACCTACCGAATAGTGGGCATGTCTTCTTTCTGGTAGTACCACCTCTACACAGCGAGGCATAGACTGTGGGGCGTGTGGACATGTGTGTATTTGTGTGCGTTCTGTTGTTATGTTCTGGCTACTTAACTACCCAGAAGCATCAATCACCTGGACAGATGATTCTGGGTGCTCATCCACACCACGGGAAGGAGGGCCAGTTCCAATGGACCACGTACTGTCTCGATACGAGACTCTGACCCACCTGATGTTTCCAAAAGGTGGGCCAGATTTCTCTGGGTCATCCGAACATTGCAGTAGATATGTTGTACCATGTCGCCAGGACTGCGTCCCTTAGATCTGTGATAGTCTGTGGAGGAGGATCCAAACGCCAGGTCTGTCGGATTCACATCCAGCGAATTCGGCCGCCAGGGTTGCACCTGGAATTAATTTTCGTATTCGGCGAACCACTCTCGAACAATGCCGAAAACTTCGCAGGATGAATTATTCTGCTGGAACACACTTGCGCCATTTAAGAAAACAGTCACCATGAAGGAGTATACCTGATCAGCCAATGGACAGGTAGTTTTTAGCAGTCAGAGAGCGTTCTAGAGGTATGAGGGTTTCGAAATATTCCCAGAAAAACATCCCCATACCAAAACACTGTAGCCATCTGCCTGTTTCTGTTGGACTAGGATATCGATGTGATTCCTCTCCACAGTTTGTTGCCGTATTCTCCATCTACTGTCCACACGATATAGCAGGAAACGTGATTCATCGGAAAAGGAACTTTTTTCGTCAACGGTCAATGAATCCATTCAGACACAAACTTTAGGAATCGAGTCGTTGGCGACAGGTGGCTGAAAGCATGGGTACTTTGACTGGGCACCTACTTCTGCAGCACATACGGAGGAGGAGTGGTCGTTGGAACGTGGTCTTGGAAACACCGCTGGTAGTCCCCTGATTAAAATCCATGGTAAGCCGTTCCACCGTTTCCATCTATCGGCTTTCAAAAGCCGACCATCGATGAGGCGTGGTTGCCTACCATTGGCCCAGCCACTGCTGCTGTGTACTGTCCATCCACTCTTAGAACACTTTAACTACAGCACTTCTCGAACAGTCCACAAGATTCACAGTTTCCATAATACTGCCACCCTTCAACTGGTACCTAATAATCATCCTTTTTTGGAAGTTCATCAGATCAAGTCCCTTGCCCATGTTGATGAAGTACTTGGCATTCACTATACACCGCATGCCACGAACTTATATTATCACATTTATCAGTTTTCATCACTACACGAGTTCCACTAGACAGGGAGGAACGGCCGATTTCAAAATCATAAAGGTGGTCATAATACATAATATTTTGGCTGGACAAGGTGTATTTCTGTTATCGATCTTGTCACATTCCATATGAAGCGTTTTTTCCTCATCTGACGAAGTGATCTTTCGCTGCATTCAAAACTGATTTCTTTTTCTCTCAGTTGTCTTAACATTCCTTCCACAGTTGGATATTTATCTTCTGAAAAACTGTCTGTCGCAGTTTAAAAAGTAAATAAATAAATCTTTATTGCCAAGGATATACATACAAACAGCAAAGTCTATATATAAAGGCAAAATTCCCTCCATGGCCAGAAATATGGCCAGAGAATTTACATAGCAGAAGAATTAACTGAAGGAGGAAGCTGACATCGAGATATCCAGTGTCCTCCCCAAACAGGTAATAATAGGGTTTGTAAATAGTAAGTTAGCATATGGTTCGTTGGGAAATTTGAAACATTATATACTCTTCAATGGGCGCTTAACAGAGAATACTGTATTAACAAATTTAGCAAGTTACTAGAGATCATTCAGTTACATTATTTTGAATTTGAATAAATTTATAGAGCTGGCTCAATTAGCGCTTAAGAACAGCTCTTTGGTCTAAGATTTTCCGGCGCTGTTCTTGTTGATATCGAATTTAAAAAGGCCCACATCCAATTACTGCGCAACTTTCAGCATTCGTCAAGGGAGAAATCTATCAACCGTGAGCGACCTGTTTTATTAGTGGTTGGGGAAAGAGTTGCCCGAAGAGTACCGAGTGGGATCCTCCAGGGGATTACGTTCCCCATAGATCAGGAACTTAAATACATCCTATGAGCATATTCTGTGAGTAATACAATAACAGAACGATCAAATTTGTCAAAGTCAGTTAAAACAGTTCTCTGTGATCGATTTTTATCTAGTTTTCATTTGGAACAGCTCGTGTGTGTTCATGTAATTGGGTGGCCCCCTAGGCAGTTGCCCATCTCCACCTTGAATAAAACTTGTAAGTCTGAGTGTGTTGTTTCTGTCAGGCTACTTTGCCACCAGGGAGCAGCCAACACCTGATAGCTGCTGCCTAGTGCCCGTTCCTAGGCACGAGAAACCGGACCTGGATCTACTGCGCAAAAGTGAACAAATCCCGCATCCGCCAGAGGTAGTGTAATACCAGCGGATGCTAGCATAAAACAATCCTGTACCCAGGATACCAAGTCCCGGGTACCAAACAAGAGAGAAAAACTAGTGGTAAATTAATCAATTTCAACCTAACTCAGACAGACTGTCCAAAACGAAAAACATTTTTGGGAGAGTCTTCAGTAATCATACTTTAAACAGATGGACCGATATCCATATTTGTTTTATTTGTCTCTTTTAATAAGCGTGATGATCCCAGTTCATTGTCTTTAATCAAAAGGAGATCCATTTACCTTTTATGGGAGATCCATTTACCTTTGATCAAAGAACAGATTTCCTGGGAAGGAAAACTATCCACCCTTCATCTCTGTTGAAGCTTGTGAAGAGAGAGAGAGCGATTGCCTATATCATCGAAAATTGTTTACTTGAGTAATGCTTGTTAGTATATAAATAAATAAATTTTCTGTTTATACTCCGGCACGACAACCAAGTCAGTAGAGTTTCCAATAAATCGTCAATACAAATATTTATCGTATTTATAGTCACGGGCTTGAACCCCGGTCCACTCAAGGAACGCGTGCTATGCACTCTCGCCCCTGACCACTGGGCTACGTCAATCCTCAATAGTTCAGTAGTTCAACGCTGCGAGGCTGTTCTTACAAGGAGAGGAAGATATACAAACGAAATTTTATTCTCTTTGAATTAATGAGAATACCAAACACTTTCCCGATTGTGAAAGGCTGTCATAGAGTAGAACGAATAGTGGAATTTTTCAAAAGAAAAGGGAAAAGAGTTCTCTTTCATCAGAAAGAGAAGATCTGCATTTCCTAAGTGTAGAAATAATCTCTGAAAATCAGCCTTTTAAACATAGATGGAAACGTTAATAAATTTCGGGTACACTGAATAGAGTACGCATGAGGATTCGTGTAAAAGCAGTATAACACGGTGGACCTTCAATCGATCGATTGTGCAGCGGAATGGCAACTTTTGGACAACGGTTTCTGGCAGCAGGTCGCAATGGAAGCAAGGAAGTCCCAAGAGTTTGTGGGAAACTTGGTCCATTATAGTCCCAAGAGCGTGCAATCAGTTTCTAACGAACAGCGCCGTAACCCGAAGATCAAAATCTGCTCCAGGACCAACCACCGCGGCAATCAATACTTTGCATTATATACAGTAGTGTGCAAATTAATGGAAACAAGCCAGTTATTTAGAGATATAAGCATTTATTGAATAAATATATTATAAAAGCGGAACTTAGTAAGCAATTCTTTCCTTTGTATTATTATTTGTTTTCATTGTAGATAATTGTATCCCGGAAGTATCGGGAGGCTCTTAGCCCCTGGCATTGGCCGTGAAGGGCAATAAAGAGTCTCTCTCTCTCTCTCTCTCATCTTCTCTCTCTCTCTCATCTCTCTTCTCTCTCCTCTCTCTGAATATGGCATCCCCTGACTGAAATAAGTTGTTTCATTCCATTTTGCATAGATTCCATCACTTTTTGTCAAATCTTTGACATTTATCAAGAAATCAAACTTGAATTAAGGATTGAATAATTTCAACTTCTGTCTGTGCAGTACATCTTTCTAAATTTACCACAAATTTTCTATGGGATTCATGTCTGGCCAATCAAGAAATGCAATGCCGTTTTTCTGCATGAAAGCTTTATTGCTGGAAGACACCTGTGTCGCTCAGAGCAGGAATAACACATATTTCCAAAATACTGTTCATCGTTCCATCAACAGGGACAATGCTCATGGTCTTTTTGCTGAAAACCAGCCCAAAAACATCTTTTTTTACAGGATATTTAACCATCTGTTGAATGTACTTCAAAACCGGTTCCCCATCTTGTTTTCGAATGTAACCAGAGCGCCTGCCTTGAACAATAAAGTGAGTCTCTTCGGAAAATAGCCCTTTTTAATACCGTTCAGTTGTCCACCCACCACATTTCTTTGCCCAATCAGTTGTTTCTTCATGTTCCTTCCACGAGTCTGCGACGAATTGTGGAGTCATCGACATGAATTCCAGCATTGGCAAGTTCTTTTTGAAGAACAGAAGTTAAGTTTTCTGTGAGTCGATCTTCGATTTTCTTAAAAGAACTGCGTCATCTCTGACTGGTTTTTCTCGCTTCTTTCCTACAGGTTCCTTTCCGCTTCTAACACCACCGATCCTGTCTCTTTCTTCAGTTGTAGAATTTTATTACAGCACTCACACTCCAGAAGTTTTTGGCTATTTCTCTTGAGTCATTGGTGTGTGTTTAAACAACATTACAATTTTTGTTCTTTTATTTGGTGATATCCATGACATGATATCCATGTATGACAGAACAATCTCATGTACCTTCATTAGTTCCTGCCCTCCTCTTTCCCCCATATTTAATGTGCAGTGAATATCATCCCTGGTGATTTCTGCATCACAAGCGCTTGTTTCCATTAACTTGCACGCTATGTAGAACCCATAATATCACCACAAGCTCCAGAATATTGTTTTCCACTTAATACCACTCAAAGAATAGCAGATAGTTCATAAACACGTCAGCCAGACATTGGATTAATGGACTACCAAACTCTCTACAGATGAATCGAGGGAAAGTCGGTATGCGCTCATCTGCAGAACACCAGGAATATGTTCTCATCCTATTAATATGTTCCCTTTTTGCTGATTTGTCCTGATACTGACAGCTCTATCTGTAGTAGTAAAAATAACATATAATACTGTTTTATACGTTGGTCTAACGTAGATCCTTTTTGATCCAAATTACTGTATGCCTTCTTCAAATTCAGGTTTAGCAATGAATAATGGGGAAATTTTAAACATTTAATGAAAGAGTACCTGGCGACCATGACAGAACAATCTCATGTACCTTCATTAGTTCCTGCCTCCTCTTTCCCCATATTTCATGTGCAGTGAATATCATCCCTGGAATCAAAAGGTGTAGTCATGACAGTGGAAGTGATTATCGACTTGTTCTTATTTGGAGGAGGAACTTAGAATACGCTCCCATCCCTCTGAAGGTGGGGAAAAAGAGGAAACTATGGAGGAAGTGGCATCAAAAGGCATCCTGATGAAAAGCTGCATCGATCTCAATTTCTTTGAGAGCAGCATCTTGACTTCAAAGACATTGTGGAAAAATTATTTTACCTCCTATACAAGGCTTTCAGAGATACAATAATCTTCCATGTAGGGCTCAGCTGATCGATGAATTCCTTCAAAGATAGAATTTCTTCAGTTGGATTGGTCAGCCAGACCTCCAAACCTGAATTCCCATTGAGTATGGGATCATTTAGGGAGTGAATTGAGATATTTCGTCCAACTTTCGGAAGTCTTCTAGCGCTAAGATCAAATCTTGTGGACGAATTATGCAGGACCGGCCCTACGCTTTAAACAGCATTGATCTCATTATGTATAAAGCATTCTTCCACAAGAGATACGATTTTCATTATTCAAACTATTTGGAAAATGGTTAATTATTAAAAAAATATATCCAATTTTTGCAATTGCCACTGCACTGAACCGTCATGCGTTAATATCCATTGAAATAATTTGTTAAATCTCCAGCCAAGTACACACACACACACACACGGGAAGCAAGTTTTGCTAAGTGTACTTTAATTCTTTAACTACTATTAAGTTCGTAAATTTTCTGCAAGAGATTCTAGAAAACAAAAAACATAAAACGAGTAATGGTAGCTTTTTTTTTTTCTTATATGTACATGATTTAACGCTCCACGCGTTAACCCATCGCTCACAAGTTTTTGTTAAGTACCATCAAATGCTCTTTAAACTGCCTTCTCACATGACAAGCTTATCGGCCCGGGTTCTTTCTTTTCGTGTTTTCAAGAAGCATACTTACGCCTACTTTATTGCTTTTAATGGAAACACAAAGCCAAATTCTGATAACTACAAAAACGCTTCGCTTAGTTATTTGTAGTAAAATAAAGGTGAATGGAAGTGTTTGAAATGCAAGGAATGTATGAAGAAAAGACTGGTACTTGAAGGAGAACACTGAACCAAATTCGAAATTTGTTCATATCCAGCCAGTTCCTAAAGAAGGTGACAAATCCCTTCAATCCAATTATCGCCCCATCTCACTTACTTCTACTCTTTCTAAAGTATAAAGAAATGCATTAACCGCCTCGGTAAATCACCTTCTAAACGTTATAGAAACCTTCCATCTGATCAATGATGACCAGTATGAATTCCGTCAATGTTGATCTACTGGTGATATACTGGCGTATATCACCAGTAGATCAACTGACCTTGGAGAACCCATCTATGGACAAATTCAATGGAAAATTTTGGTGAAACTTAAGCAGTTGCTCTTGACGTATCAAAGGCTTTTGATCGTGTTTAGCATTAAGGTCTTCTAAATAAGCTTCCATCATATGGTTTTCCATCTTTTGTTTTTGTAATTAGATATCCAATTTTCTCTCTAACTCTCATTGCGGGTGATGGTAGATGGCTCTCTGTCTTCTAATTTCACCACTAATGCTGGTGTTCCCCAAGGCTCACTTCTTTCTACCACTGTTTTCTTCTTGAATATTAATGACCTTCCTTCATTGAGTGGAAATCCTATCCGTAGTTTTGCTGATGATAGCTCATTGCATTCCTCATTGTAGTTGGAGAAACCTTGCCTTGCACAAACAGCTTCAACTTCTTGATTATCCACTACCAATTCCTTAAATGCTGATCTCCAGGTAATTCTCTAGTGTGGCAAAGATAACTTAGTTGATTTCAATCTTTCCTGTCTTATATCCTTCAGTCCTTCAATCCTTTTTTTCGTTCCTTCAATCCTTCCTGACTCGGTCCTCTCTTATATTTCGCAATAAAGGATTCTTCTGCTCCCATGCTTATTATCTTCAATGACACTCAAATTTCTTGCCAAGATCACATATCTCTGTTAGGGATTATCCTGATTTTTTTAGTCTCTCTTGGCATAAGAACGTCGCAAATATTGCTTCCTCTGCATTTAAAGAAATTTCTGTTTCATTCCCGGAATTGTTTTCTTCTGAACAGCTACTCACTCTATACAAATCTCAAATCTATCCTACCATGGGATATTGTTCTCACATCTGGGGCGGTGCCCCAACACTTCTCTCAAGCTTCTAGACTCCAAAATACGGCAGTTAAGTTAATTAGTGACCCATCTTCCACAAAGCCTCACCGCTATCTGTCTCGTTGACGATATATGTACATACTTCCATGGGCACTGTTCTTCTGAATTGCCTTCTTTAATTTCCTCTCCCTCATCCAAACTAATTGAAACACTTTCCGCAACCAGTCAGCATTATTTTTCTGTCCAACTTCAAAGTCACAGACCAACTCTTCTTCTCCCTCATTTATTCCTTCAACTTCCACCTTCTGGAACAATCTCCCTTCACGTGTATTTCCTGAAAATTGCAATCTACAGATATTCAAGTCTGGTGTCAATAGGTATCTTCTATAATCTTCTCAACCTTCAACTCATGCATGGTACTAAATACTATAGGTTCTAAAACCTTTCGTATTTAAGGGGTTTCATACGATATCTAAAACATAACTTTACTAAGTGTGTCCGATCTCATATGCACATGTATTGTGAAATCCTTTCACCTGGAGTTACTTGGTATTGCATTGCTCCAGTTGAGAAGCATACTGCTATTCATTTAATCTGTATTCCATTACCCATTCCTGAGTTTAGATGGTTTATGGAATCTCATAAGTCGGTGGGCGAAAGGCAGGCACCATAATTGAATGTCCTGACAACCAAGTAATGACGCACGTCCTATAATATCAGGTGGACAGATTTCTTCAAAATGCAGGCTTATTAACTATGAATCTCTTTAGAATCTACTGTACCCTCTTCACTCCAGTGCAATATATAAGATATTTATGACGATAGAATCAACAGCGCAAACAGAGAGAACCATGAACGGTCAAGTTTATAGTTCTCAAGTGAAGGTCAAGTGAGCTATTTCATCATTCATCCTTTTCACTCAAATTATTCCCATCAACGTCATATTTGAATATGTTCAAACCTTTGCTATAGTCCAAAGGGCAATGATGGATTTGCCTGTATGTTAAGGACCATTTATTCTACAATACAACTGATATAGGCAAAATGATGCATTTTTCTCCTTCTACTCCTTTTGAAATACATACATTAACATCAATAATAATATTTGAGGCAAAATTTGTTCTGATGTTACTGGTCTTTTCATACAGTCATTTCTATTTTTAAAATATGACTATGAAATACTAAGACCACTTCGTTAAATTCTTTTAGAAAAATCTAAACTTTAAAAAAAATTTAAAAAAGTAAAATGCGTATTTATTTTAGTTTTTTCCTTATTTTATTTAATTATATTTGGAGAAGCAGTGGACGGATTAATATTACAACCTGAACTTATGAATGCGTCTGTGGTCTAAAAAATAATTAATAAAATGTTTTAATAATATATTTCTGAAAGAAAAAAAAAAAAAGAAATATTTTAAAAAGAATAATTAAAATGAACTTCCTGCCAAGGTTCCCATGAAGGTATAACGCACCACTGAGAACTTGAAGATTAATTTGAAAATTAGGTTTTTTCAAAAATGGTTTTATCGGTTTTGATGAAATTTTATATTTAGTTCTTATGTCGTATAATTTGTTTGTTTTTTATCAAAATAAAAAGAAATCGAAAATGTTCTTTATTAGTTTTTCCTTTAGATGGGGCCCCCAAATTTCATTTTGCCTTGGGCCCCATGAAGGTATAGATGGAGTCCCCAAATTACATTTTGCCTTTGGTACAAATTCCATGTTGCCTTGGGTATAACCCAAGGCAACATGTAATTTGGGGACCCCATCTATACCTTCATGGGGCCCAGAAGGCAAAATGAAGTTTAGATGGAGTCCCCAAGTTACATTTTGCCTTTGGTACAAATTCCATGTTGCCTTGGGTTATACCCAAGGCAACATGTAATTTGGGGACCCCATCTATGCCTTCATGGGGCCCAAGGCAAAATGAAATTTGGGGGCCCCATCTAAAGGAAAAACCAATAAAGAACATTTTCAATTTCTTTTTATTGTGATAAAAAAAGACAATGCGTATATGTGACCCTACGTTAAATACGCCATTTAACGTAGGGTCCCATATACGTATATTAAAAATAAAAAGGTATTTCAGTTACTTTTAACTTTATTGTAAATAATATGTTTAAAAAATTATAAATAAATTTTAATGATTTTAAATAAAAAATAATTATAAAAAATTTCTAACAGTGCACTAAATATAAGAAACCACTACAAATAATATACATTTTATGTTGAATGAAAAGCAAACGAATCATCAGTTGATGTACGGTCATAATTAGCTTTATAGCACAACTGGAAATAGAATGAAGAGCAGATGAATTAGCCACATTTCTTTCGCTACTCTCAAGACATGTTTTGGCAAGCTCTCCATAATTTCCTAAATAGAAAAATCAGTCGCACAATTGGAATGCTTCCAGAAAAATATAGATTGTTATGTTAACTTAATCCACGAGGACTCCAGTGGACACCAGCGACATTAGTCATGCATGGCAATGTAAAATCAATTTTCATTTTGCAAAATGCGTTGGTAACTCTCGAAGAATTTAGAATAAGAAAAACTGCACATATATGCATAAGACACATCAGAAAAACATCTGGGGGTCTAAAAATAGCTTCGATAGTGGAGGACAACTGAATTAAATACGTCGGGAGAGAGCTAGCTACCTTCGACATCGTGGTTCTTGTTTAAAATTAGACCTAAAATTGAAAGGACTATAGCATAGCTGCTTTTAAAAAATTCATCTAAGAAACTATCACGCAATGTCTTACTTTCTGGAAAACATTTTTTTTTTTTCCCGTCTGGTTATATTTAAATATTTATAGAGCAGAAAAGAGGCTTTTTTTTTTATTCTAATAGGAATGCTGAACTTTCTTTCGTTCAGATCAAACATTTTGTTGCCGTATGAACTTAGGATAACATTTGCTTCTTAATTATAAAAAAAAAGTTACATTCGTATGAATAAAATGTATATTAGAAGTATTGTAAAGAGAAACATGCTGCATGCCATAATCGTCCATCAGATATGATCTGCGACTCCCTTTACTGCTTAGAAATCGTAAATTATCCGTAATAATCAATGGCACTTCGAAATCAACTCATTTATTGTTTCGCAAGGTGTTCCTCAAGGCTCACCTTTGGGTCCGCTTTTCTTTATTGTTTACATTAATGATCTGTCAACTTTGTTTCAGTCCGTTAATGCTGAATGGCATCTATATGCAGATGATATTAAACTTTACAAAGTTATATATTCTTCAACAAACAGCGATGGACTCCAGTCCAGGAGTCTTGATTCCCTCTCACTCTGGTTCAATAATAATAACTTGTTTCTAAACCCATTAAAATGTAAATTATATCGCTTTCGCTCGAATAGTGCAGTTAGACCAGTGTTTCCCAACCTTTTTTTTACCATGCCCCACCTAAGTCTTTCTAAAATTCTGATGCCCCCTATGTAACGTTGGGAAACACCGATATACATATTTTTTATATTCAAAAATTGAATTATTTCCTAAATGAAGCCTAATTACAACTTGTTCAGGACACAAAACTTAGGTTTTAGGAAGAAATCATTAGGAAATTATTAAGAAAAAAACAGTAAGTAAATTTTCAAAACATATAATGGACAACTAAAATTCAAGTACAAAATAATTTATATGAAAGATTTTTTTATAATATTTTAATTTTTAGTAATTATTATTTAATTGTTTAATAATTTCAACATTCCATGTGAAGTCACTTCTAGATGAGTGCACTAAATTTAGTGAGACCCTTGTGCTTGATGCTTGCCGCAGAGAGATTTTATATTGGGCTCCAATTTAGTCAGCTTCAGTCTCAAGTCTCCCCGTTTTGTGATATCCAGTCGATTTCTTTTCTTTAGTAACAAATCATTTGTGGCACTAAATCCACATTCAGCTAAATATGAAGATGGAAACGGTAACAATAGCTCTCTTGCAAAGTTGGTTGAATTTGGGTATTTAATTTCTGTTTCATCACAAAGCCATGCCATCGCTCCTTTTATATTGAATAAAGTTTTAACTGACTCATCATTTTGCATTTCTGAGAGTTCTTCTTGGTACTGCATTGATACATCAGACAAATCCACTAACATTGGTTGCATCATCCAGGTTGGAAAATCAATTTGTTTTAAATCAGAAAACCTTTCTTTTAAATCAGCGGACAGAATTTTCAGATGATCGACAATAACAAGTACAGCGGTATCAGTCACTTCACATTTTTGCAGCCAACGAAACTGTTCAAAATTTTTGTTACAAATATATTTTTGACATAATTCAATAAATGTAATGAAACCAAATATCTTCGCTTTTGCATCGACGAGAGTTTTATTTGTTCCTTGAAGTTGTTTATTTAATATATTTAGTTTTTCAAAGATATCGGCTAAATAACTCACAAATGCTTTACCATCGACCGTTAACAGATGCTTCATTTCAGGTTTGTCACTTAAAAAGTCACTAATAGTATCAAATAGTTCCATGAATCTTTTCAAGCAGTTCCCTTTCGAGAGCCACCTTACTTCAGTGTGAAGTAAAAGTCTCACATGGTCTCCATTTTGTTCTTCACAAAAAAGCTTGAAGAGACGCTCACATTTGGCATTAGCTTTAATAGCATTGACACATTTTATAACTGATTTTAGTACTTCATGAAGAACAGGCAAAATATTTTTAGCTACCAAGTTTTCCCTATGAATAACACAATGCACAAGAAGCATTTCTGGATTCTCATCTTTCATCAATTTTAAGCAGCCATTTTTCTTGCCCATCATATTAGGAGCACCATCTGAAGCGCAAGATGTTATATTTTTCATTGGTATATTATTGTCATCTAAGTAATTTTTTAGCTTATTATATATATCTTTGGAGGTAGTGGTGCTCTCTAATGATTTACAGAATAACATTTCTTCAGCAAAATTACCTTTATCAATATATCTCACATAAGTTATCAGTACGGCTTCACTGTCTCTCAAAGTTGATTCATCCATTTGCACTGAGAATTTTCTTGTTTTCAGCTTTCCAACAAGTTGTATTTCAATATCTTCACTCATTTCATCTATTCTTCCGCTAACAGTATTGTTATTGAGTGGCATAGCTTTCACGTCTTTGTCATCTTTTTCCAGAACTGTTTTAAGAAATGCTGATATTGATGGTTTGATTAAATTCTCTCCTATAGTATGATTTTTCCCAGATTTAGCAATGAGTAAAGAAATTTCATAACTAGCCTCAAGAGTACGATTGACAGTTGCAGTATGAGCAATAAACAGAGACTTTAATGTTGCTCTTTTTTCAAAATTCTTCTTTAAAGTTTGAAAGTAATCTAAATCTGAATTTACATGAGCATTATGTTTCGCCTTCAAATGCGCCTCAAGACGACCTCGCTTCATTGATTCGTTGGTCAAGCATTGTTGGCATAAAAGACAAAAAGGTGACCTTTGATCGTGGATAGCGGGTATGAAACCAAATTTTAAGTATTCCTCTGAATACTGACGAACTTTTTTTTTACTTGCACTACTCATTTTACTGCGCAACTGAAAGAAATAAATATAAGATAAATCAAAAACTAAAAATAAACTATGCATTAAAGTTAATTTAATTTTATTTTAATATATCAAAATTAATTATTAGTACGCTTTTTGAATGAATAAATCACACGAATTACTGAATTCGGGCTATTAAATCTGTGGTCTCTGTGAACAAGCAGATAAGTCTAATTTGTCAAAAATGAGATAAGTGCACTATAATAAAGTATTTATTATTTACTATTATGTGACACGCAGCTATCTTCGTTATTGTAGTTTTAGCGTGAGTAATAAATATTTGTATATTCGAATATATGCGTGTTTATATGAGAGTGTGAAGTTTATTTTTCCTCTCCTGCAAATTCGAGTTTTTGGACTTATTTGCTTATTTACTGAGACCACAGAAATACATATATGACAAATACATACCATTGTATATCACGGTTCTTCATTAATAATAATTCTGTGCGTGGACAAAGTAATTTTTATTTTAATCTGAGATCGTCAAACCTATCCAAATGTACAGTCACGATGCCCAAACGAGCGTTTGTATGAAAGGAATTACCTATTTCATATAACATTGCGGTAGGCTACAGTAGACAACCACTTTGCTTGCACATTGCATATGCCATAAGCAATCGTCCAATACAGTATGTACTATTCCTTCACTAGGCATAGTAAGCAATACTCTCCGAGCAAACTGTAGTTGATATTACTCCAAACTTTCAAGTGCAGCTCTATAGAAAGTACAACATTTAACGAATGCTTATTTAAAATTGAGATACCAACAATTCTTCTTTTGTACAAGTTAAATCATAGTAGGCAGTTGTTTTAAACTCTAGACGAGCAATTTTTGAATTGCCCCCCTGAACAATCAAATTGCCCCCATGTGGGGCGTGGGACCCACGTTGGGAAACACTGAGTTAGACCCTCTGTGTTTACTGATTATTATATTGGAAACTCTGTAATTGAAAGTCCTGATACATTCAAGGACTTAGGTGTCCTATTCCGATCTGACTTTCATCCTTCTACCCATGTCGATCACTTAATATCTCAAACTTCCAAACTTCTTCGCTTAATTAAGCGTTCTTCCTGATTTTTAAGAGTGACAAAGTTATAATTCTTCTTTACAAGCAGCTCATACTTCCCATTTTTGATCATTGTGATATTATTTGGTCCCCACAACAAGAATGTCTTTCTAATAGACTTAAGGGAATTCAAATTAAATTCTTATGCTTTCGAAGTCGCATTGCCTTTCACCGTTGGAACTATCTAGCCCTTTGTCATTTCCCCAGAATCGTTCCTCTTCACTCCATGGGGTCTCTTTTTGTCTACAATAACATAAACTCTGTTATCGATTCTCCATCATCTCTTGAATAAATACCTTTCAGTATACCCAGATTGAATTCTCATTATAAACCTAATTTCTCACTGCCTATCCCTGAACTCAACATTTACTTGGAAGTCCTCTGTTCCATTTTCTTCAGGTATTGAATAATTACGATATTAATTTTACAACTAAACCGTCTGTGTATTGCTCTTGATTCTGTTCTGTTAATCCAAATTTTGATACTAGTGACTCCTTTGTATTGATTCTCTGTAATTCTCAGCGTTCTCGGATATTTAGGGACTGCGTGCCCTGTGGGTGAGACGTTTGTAAAAATAAATAAATATTTACAATAAAAAAAGGTTGAGAATAGTTTCAAATAAATTACAGTGCAATTATTTAACGTCAGCTTCCTTTGTAGTTCTGCATCCAATTTTGAATTGTTAAACAGAAAAGGGTGTATTATTTTCAAACAACAAATTTATTTTTATATAATGACATGACGGTTTCTTTTTATTTTTAACATACAATTTAAAGTTTTAAATATTTGTATAATATAATATTTTATATATAACTCGTTTATTTCACATGTATTTGTTAAAATGCTGTTCTCTGACCAGAAGTGCTTTTAATATTTGTGTTGTTCTTGTTTTCATACTCTTAATTTTATGAATTTTCTAGCCAGATTAAATATGGTTAGACAATAAAATAATGGAGTATAATCATGTATTTCATACAGATATAAATTTCGCTGCACGAAGAAGCTTTTATTTATTTATTTTTAAATTTAATATTCCATTCTTATCACAAAAGACTGATTTTAAATTCTTTTAAAATTGTTAGTGACACTTTGTGTCTACACATTATGTAGTTGTACAAGAAAGTAGGTGTATTTTTTAAAGTAGACGTAGGGTGTAATTTTTTTAAGGAAATTTCCTTCCCAGAAATACAAAACTGCGTTGCTTTTACCATTACATTTAAGAATACACAAGATGGGCAATTTACCATGAATTGCTGTCAGTCACGTTTCAAATGATTGTTTCCATGTCAGTAATGATTGTTCCAAACGTTACTGACTGTCCTTAGCTGTTTATAGAATCTTCTTTTAATTCTAAAAATTCTTCCTTGTTTAAAAATCTTCTTGCAAATTTAAAAATTCTTCCTTATTTAAGAAACGATATGAATGAATATTCGTCTTGCTTGACACCAATTATGTTTGCTCTAGATACTGATTATTCACCATGGAAAAACGGATATATTGTATTCGTAGGGATCTCATTAAGTCAGTATCTATTTTTGTACGCATGCGTAAATATTTCACTTACACTACGCGCACGACTGGTTCTTTGCAGGTGCCCTGTTACTTTTGACAATATAGTGTATTTAATTAGTTGAGCAAAGACAACTTCTTTTTTAACATTCTGATAGTGCAGTCATCCTTGACTTTCTAGATCAGAAATTACAGAGATGGTTTGAGAAATTTGTTTCTAGATGAAGGAACATTAAAAGTGAACAGAGCATGCTTGGAAATGCCTTTCTATTAAACATTTGTGTGAATCTCTAGAACAGATGGATCAATAAAGAAATGGATAACGATTTATAGCAGAGCTGTCCTTGTCCTAATCATAAAGCTAAATATTTAATAGCTGTACTCGGAGAACCGTGCTCAGTAACGTATCTAGAAATCTGTAAGAGTGGGTAACAAAACTAATTTAATTTGGATGAGGCTGACTTCCTGTTTAATATAATTAATGTGTAATTAAATAAAACACTAATTAATTTAAGAATTAAAGAAGATGAATAAGAAAACAGTTTATTACAGAGACCATAAGTTCCACAATTATAATATATATAAAATTAACTGAAGACTTTATAACATGACACACACCTTCGAGTAAGATTGCTTTAAGGAAATGAAAATTTAATAGCACATTAAAACTAACGAATTCTTAATCGCTCTTTTAAAATAAGTGAAATTAAGGAGAGGAAGCTTAGAATTAAGACGGCGAATATGGATTTAATGCCATCGGTGTAGTTCAAACTTGAAAAGCACTTATTTTCCTTACCGATAAAATCTCTTAAACTATAAATGCCTTTTATCAGTATACATAGTGATTGGACAGTTTTAGCGGAGCACATGAAAAATACTGACTATCAACTGAACTTATGTACATCTAACTATTCATAATGACTGTCTTGTCTTTCATATGTTTTTGCGGCCAGCCAGATTTAAACTACATGGATGATGCAATGGTTTTAGCTCTCACAGCAGAACAAGCTTGCCTTTATAATGAGTTTCCCTAGTATTTCACTCCTTTCAACAGATTGCTTAGCTGTATTATAACTATGATATCGTACACTGCATGGCAACTAACATCGAACAACTTTTGATAACTGTTTTGTTGTAGTTAGAGACTACCTGCTATATGCTGAATGACCAGTTAGTCCTGAAACAGGCTGTCACAGCAGTCTCATCTTTTAAACAAATAGTCAGTTAACCAACCAACGAGCTTTCTGTTTGAAAATAGTACAATACCGGGGCAACTCGTTGCAAAGGCAGTTTTGTTTTGCTGTGAGAATTCGTCATCAGCCATTTTAAATTCACTGCAGGATGAAGGCCTCTCCAGCAACTTTCAAGTTCCTTCTGTTTTGTGCAATGGCCATCCATTTACTACCCACAAACTCGTGAATTTCATCTGTCCATCTCCGTTGTTGTCTTCTAGGTTTCCTTCCAGCTCCTCTTGGGTACCACTCTGTTATTTTCTTAGTTCATCTGTCATCATGTCTTGTGTCCTGCCCAAGACCATTTTCGTTCTTTAGTTTTGATAAGAATGTCCTTTACTTGAGTTTGCTGCCTAATCCATGTGTTTCTCTTCTTATCTAACAGTCTGATTCCCAATATAATTCGTTCCATTCTTAGCTTCTCTTCCATTCTTTTGGTGAGTGCCCAAGTTTCACTTCCATAAGTCATGGTGGGGAGTATACATTGGTTCATTATTTTACGTTTCAGACAAATTGGGATATTGCTCTTCAGTATGTGACTATATTTCCTGAATGCTATCCATCCAAATTTATTCTTCTTTTGACTTCCAGCCATTTATCATTATTACAGCTAATAACTTGTCCCAGATAAGTATATGACTCCACCTTTTCAATTACTGCTCCTTCAATCATTATTTCCCTTTCCGTGGCATACTTGTTCATCATTACTTTTGTTTTAGCCATATTCATCTTTAGTCCAAAATCCTTACTAACCCTACATAACTGATTAAGATTTTCCTCTAATTCTTTGGGATCGTGGCTTATGACCACAATGTCATCTGCAAATCGTAAATGGTTCAGGTACTCTCCATTCACATTGACTCCTTTCTGCAACTAGTCTAATCTTCTGAAAGCTTCCTCAAGGGCAGCAGTAAACAACTTCGGAGATATTGTGTCTCCTTGTCGAACTCCTTTCTCGATTTTAAATTTGCTACCATCTTTGTCTAATCTAATAAAGGAGGTAGCACTCTCGTATATTTTCTTCAAAATCATAATATATGGGGTATCTATGCCTTGTCTTTCCAGTGCCCGAAACATTGCCTTATGCTGTATGGAGTCAAATGCCTTTTCATAATCCACAAATGCCAGGCATAATGGTGTTTTATATTCATTTGCTTTCTCCGTTAGCTGTGATATTACGTGAAGGTTGAGAATCCTGTCCTAAAGCCAGCTTGCTCTTTCGGTTGATTCTCATCAAGTATTCTTTCTAATCTGTTAGTAATGACCCTTGTGAACAACTTGTAGATGTGGAATAACAAGCTAATTGGTCTATAATTTCCAATTTCTGATTTATCTCCTTTCTTATGCAGCAAAACTATGATTACATTATTCCACTCCTTAGGCATCACACCTTTTCTAATGCACTTTGTGAAGAGCCTTGCCAGTTTTTGTGTCGTGTCTCTTCCTCACAATTTTAACAACTCTACAGTAACTTCATCTTCCCCCGGGGCTTTCTGATTCTTCATTTTCTTCAACGCATGTTCTACCTCATCAGGAAGAATATCGGGTATGTCCCATGTGTCTTACTAATTTGCGATCCATTTTCCCCACTGCTGGCATCATTCCCCTGCTCCTTGTATAATTCTCTATAGTAGTCTTCTGCTATTTGAATTATGCCTTCTCTGCTGTTTATAAGTACACCATCGCTATTCTTCAGTTTCAGTATCATTTGTCTTTCTGTATTATTGCTCATGGCTGCTGATTTAAGTCCTTTGTTTTCCCTTAATGCTTTTTCTACTTTTCTTGTGTTAAATCTTCTTATGTCCTATCTGAGTATTCTTCTAGTGGCTTTGCATAACTCAGTATACTCAATTTTCTCCCTGTCAGTGTTTTTCTTGCTCTTCATTTGTCGCCTTCGGTTCATCATGACAAGTGTTTCTTGACTAATTTTTTCTTCTTTGGATTTCTTTTTCCCTATAGGTTTCTTGGGTTTTATCACTTTTAGAAAGTTGTAACATTCCTCGTCGATATCTTGGTCTTGAGCAGTCTGCAGAAGCTCAAACTTGTTCTTAAGTTTCAGTACATACTGCTTTTTCTCTTCTTCTGTTATCTCAAAGACCTTCGTATTATTTACTCGAGTCAGTTTTTTACTTTCTTTTCCTACAACCATATGAAGTGTGCATCTTACCATTCTCTGATCAACTCCAACGTTTACCTTGTTCACGAAGGTAACATCATTCACGATATATCGTGAGAATTAAGATTGTTTTAATTATCGCGCAGCTTAAATCATCTCTTCTTTCTTTCGTCATTAATCATTCTCTCTATCTTGTAAACTTCTTTGACCTTATGTATCCGATAAAATCTCTTAAAATGGAGAGATTAAGAAAACGGAGTATAAAGAGAAAAAAATTATTAAGAGCTATAGAGATCGCCCGATAGTTGTTCACTAGCCAACTGAAGGTCTACGCAATGTACATCTTCAGACAAGGTAAATACAGGGATTGCGAGAATTTGATATCATCAGCGTGTGTTATGGGGGTTTAACGGTGTATAAGTTGCTGTGGCTATAATGCGCCTATTCACATGAAAATGCTAAAAACAAAATTTAAGTGTAGTTAAAAACATAATTTAGGCATAACAACTTGGTTGTGTTTATAGAGATATTTTAGGATTTATCATAAAATCCAATTATTTTCAGATAAGAGAAAAACTCGTTGATGTTTGCATCATCTCCAATAATATGTTGTAATGTCATTGGTTCTCGTAGATTTCTCAGGGAACACAGGACGGATGTTCTGTCCTGTTGATAGTGAGGGCAGTCAATCAGAATATGTTTGACTGTTAAATTTTCTGAACAGTATGGACATTGAGGAGGATCTCCGCCTCTAAGTAGATGGAGGTGAGTCAGATATGTGTGTACAATACGTGCCCGTGCAAGAACCACTTCTTCTCTTCGCACTGTTTTGGTGCTAGAGTGCCAATGCTTTGGATCGTGTTTCAACTGGTAGAGTTTATTATTGGTTTGGGTATGCCATAGCTCTTTGCACTGCGCGAAACATGCTGTTTGTATAATGTGACAGTAGTCAGAGGCTGGAACCAGAATGGAAGTTAAAAGGTCACTAATTGATGACATTCTTCAATTTGTAATAGGAGTCTTCCGATTTGATTTAACACAGGGTGAGCCTTGTAGGAGGAGTTTTGCATTGCGGTTATTGAGCTGAGAGAGTCTGTGTATACAACATATTTTAGAGATGGGTAGAGATTCAGGTTGTCTAAAGCTAATTTTATTGTATGACGTTCTGCGGGAAAGCTGCTGTACTCAGATGGAAGGGCAGCCAAAATTATAGTAGAGGGAAATATTGCCGCTGCTCCAACGGCTGAATGTGATTTGGAGCCATCAGTATATATGGGCAAAAAATCAGCGTATTTCTGAATATGGCTTGCATGGAGCTGTTTCACATTAAGTGTCGGTAGACAATTCTTTCCCCACTTGTCAAGATAAGTATTGAAATATAACTGAGGAGGGGGAAATCCAAGGCGGTTGGGAGTAATTCATTAAATGTTGCCTGTTGAAAATTTGAACTTTCCAACTCTGCATTAATTCAATGAGGCGTAAGCCTGCCAGTCTTATTTTACTGGGTTTATTTCTATAGAGGTTTTGAAGTGGTGGATTAAAGAGGTGTGGCTGAATAGGATGATGACAGCAATTTTGTATTCGGGCTGCATACTTAAGAAGCAGCGTTTTTCTGCGGAGATAAAGGGGGGACTCATCAGCTTCAATGCACAAACTATGAGTAGGAGATGTCCTGAAAATAGGCGCCTCCGTAGCCAGGTGGGAAGGAACAGTAGTGCTTAGCACACGCTTCTTAATTAGACCAGGGTTCGAGCCCGTCACCACCGAATACGGACGATGCGGAAAGGTCAGGGAATGACCACCGCATATTCCCGGAGCAATATGGCCTTAGTTGCTAATGCTCCTAAAAACCAAACAACAACAACAATGTCCTGAAAGCACCAAGTGCAATCCGCAATGCACTATGCTGTATAGGATCCACCCATCGCAGTGTACTCTTACGGGCGGAATCATAAAGAGGAGCACCATAATCCAATCGGGATCTGATCAATGCTCTATATAAGAGCAACAAAGATGTACGGTCTGCTCCCCAAGACAAGGCAGATAAAGCTCTTAGTATGTTCATATTTTTGAGGCAGGATATACGCACAGATTTAATGTGCTCTAGGAAATTTAGTTTCCTGTCAAGGATTAATCCCAAGAATCTGATGTTAGCATTAGCATTAGCATTAGTAGAGGCATTTGATGCAAGAAAGCAAGCTTATGCAGCATCAGCCAAAAAAAAAAAAAAAAAAAAAAACCCACTTCCACTTCACCCCTCTGTTCGTTCAAAATACCTGTCCAGCTGAGCCTTAAACTTATTTAGGCTATCAACCTCCACCACAAGGGATGGGAGTCTGTTCCACCAACCAACCACCCGCTGGCTAAAGGCAAATTTCCGCACGTCTATCCTACATCTGTCTTTCCTCAATTTGAATTTATGCCCTCTCAGGTGATTTTTCTGAGCTAGAGGAAGAATCCCATCAGCATTGAGCATGCTCAAACCATTCAAGGCTTTATACACCTCTATCAGATCACCTCGCTGGTGCCTAGTCTCCAGACACTGTAATTTGCAAAACTTAAGCCTTTCTTCGTAAGAGCACCCCTTTGTTCCATTCACTAATCTTGTTGCCCTTCTCTGTACTCGTTCCAGCAGCTCTACATCCTTCTTGAAATGAGGCCTCCAGACCTGTATACAGTACTCTAGGTGTGGCCTGACCATTGCCTTATACAATGGGATAATCACCTCCTTATCCCTGCTGGAAAAATTCCTGTATATCATTGACAATACTCCATGAGCTACTCTTGCAGCCCGTCTGCACTGCTCAGAGAACTTCATATCTGCCTGCACAACCACCCCCAAGTCCCTTTCATTCTCTACCACTGTCAGTGTAGTACCACAGAGTTGATACGTTGCTCTGGGGTTGCTGTTTCCCATGTGTAGTACTTTACATTTGTCAATGTTAAACTTCATTTGCCACCTCTCAGCCCATCTGCTCAACCTTTCCAGATCCTGTTGCAGCAGCATAGTGTCAGTAGTGTCCTTGACAACCCTGCCAACCTTTGTATCATCTGCAAACTTGGACATTAAGCTTGATATACCATCATCAATATCATTTGTTAGTCACTGGAACAGTAAAGGTTTGCATCTGACGTTTGGGATCTGTATGCATTTTCCGTTGATTGCAAAAGTGGATTGCAACAGTTTTCTGCTGTGATAGACGACAGCCATTTAACTCTGCCCACCTTTGGACTTTATTCAAAGATATCTGCAGCTGCCGTTCAATGGATCTCATATTCTGAGAATGGCAAGAAATAGAGAGAACATCGGCATAAAGGTAGGTCTCAACAGTATTTGAAAGTTCTTTTGTGATGGAATCGATTCTAAGGGCAAAAAGGGTTGCACTCAGTTGCACCCTTGTGGCACTCCTTCTTCCTGTAAAAATGTCATAGAAAGCAAGTTGCTGTATCGAACTTGGAACGAACGAGTCCTGAGAAAGTTCCTAATGAATATAGGAAGGTTGCCTCGTAGACCTAGAGCATGGAGGTCACTGAGAATGCCACGACGCCAGGTAGTATCAAATGCCTTCTCTATGTCTATGTAAACCATAACAAGATGTTCATTTTTTACAAAGGCATTACGAATTGCAAACTCAGCTTTGATCATGAGATCTAATAAGGAGCTGTTCTTTCGAAAGCCTATTGCTAATTAGTTGTTGCGTTTCGATGATCCAAACAAGGCGATTATGGATCATTCTTCAAGTAATTTACCGAGGCAACTGGGTAGAGAAATAGGTCTATAACTGTTAGGACTGGTAGGATCTTTACCGGGTTTCAAAAAGGCAAGAACTGGGACATGATGCCAAGAGCTGGGATAAATGTTTTCCATAAATATCCGGTTATAGTAGACCAGCAGTATTTGTAAATTTCTGTCACCAAGGTTTTGTAACATAATGTAAGATATTCCATCTGGCCTAACGGCACTGTTGCGTGTTGTTTTAATGACATGTATAAGTTCATGATATTGAAGAGGCTGGTTATATGGAAAGAAAACTGAGGTTCGAAAGTTGATGGCTCGTTATTCAGTCTTGGTCTTTATTTTCTGAAAAACCAGAGAATAAGTTGATGCCGCTGAAACTTGGACAAAGGTTTTGCCCAAAGCATTTGCTATGTCGTCGGCAGCAGAGAGTTCCTGCCCATTCCATGAAAGAATTGGTGAAGGGGTGGTTGGAAATTTTCCGGAAATCTTCCTGATTTTCTTCCATATTAACCTGGAGTTAGTGTTTCTGTTTATGGTAGATGCAAACCGAATCCAAGAATTTTTCTTGACTTCTCTTTGAATGCGACGTGCTTTTGCTCTTAGTTTCTTGTAATTGATAAGATTAGCTGTGGTTGAGGATCTACGAAATAAATTCCATGCTTTATTTTTTAACTTCTTTGCTTTTGTGCCTTCTTGATTCCACCAATAATAGTTAAGGTGCCGTCGGGATTGGGAATTCGACAATGGAATTGAACATTTAGCTGCAGATAGTAGGTGTGAAGTGATATAATCTGTGGCTTCATCTATCGACTGTGTTCGTATATATTGCTCATCCAGGGTGACAAAAGATTGAAATTTGACCCAGCTGGCTTGAGAGAACTTCCATTTCCTGCAGGGTATGGCTATTGGTGGTTGTGCAGTGAGCATATCACAAATAATCGGAAAATGGTCACTGCCCATGGGATCGTCCATAACAGACCATTCTATGATTGGAAACAGAATGGGGGAACATATTGATAGATCGATTGCAGAGGTTTGTCCAGTTGGTAGTTGTGTGTGAGTGGGTGCACCAGTATTAAGAACAGTAAGGTTTTGCTTATCCAGAAAGGTTTCAACTAAGCGGCCATGTCCATGTATATCTAATTTTGTCAATCCCCATAAGGGGTTGTGGCCATTGAAATCACCCAAGAGACAGACAGGGGATACTAATTGCATTAGCAGGTTTCAAGATTTTGGTAAGAGAAGGTATGACTTGGTGGGGGATAAACTGATACTAGTGTTAAAGCAATCTGGGTTATCAAACGTACGGCGACAACTTCAATTTCAGTTTGCAAAACAATTTGCTTAGTCGGGATCTTTGAGCTGATCAAGATGGCCACGCCCCCACGGGCAGCATTTGAAGTATTATGATCGTGCTGATAGATGGCATAGTTCTTTATGTTGGTGGAAATTTGAGGAGTTAGATGGGTTTCCTGTAGACAGAAACCAACTGGAGAGTAGCGGTTAATTAAGACTTAAATATCATTTCCTCCTTAATATGTAAAATATTTAATGGTATTTGAAAAGTGATTAAATAAGCGCTTAAACAGAGTTTCAACGGATGTAACCTGACTGACAGCGAAAGAGAGAAAATTGTTCGGTTATTAATCTGGATAATAAATCTAATGTATAAAGTCTGAATTATTCGTTACTGTTTTTAATGTTTATTTTTAAATAAAGCTTATGTTAATTTAGTTAGACAAAAGTTTATATTTATTATTATTAAAAATCAAATTTATTATTAAAATCAAATTATTATTCGTAAGATTTAATATTATTCCTCTGTTTCTTTGCAGAATAAATTAGTTTTTATCAAACTAGGATAATTATCTATAACGAAAGAGTAGACCGGTACCGTTAGACTTCCACACATGGAAGTTTCGTTCGTGGTAACTGTCATTTCTTTATAAAATCATTCATTTTGGTTAGCCTCTTCATTCCTTTTTTCCATCTCCTATAAGTATAGTAAATGCTACGCAACCAATAGCTATCCACTATCACCGGGAGCCCTCACACAGAGATAATATTTATACATTTCTCAGCTAGCTTGGTGCAGCAGCAGCAAATATACTTCAATGTGGATGTGTACTATTCCTTTGGATGTTGTTTCTTTTCTCTCTCTCTTCTCCATCCCTGTCCGTTACTCCATTCTATCTTCTGTGGCACGTACCAAGAGGACGTTGTACAGAAGTCTGATCGATTTTCTCTGGTGCGTGTGTTTGTATGTATGCGTGCGTGCGTGCACCTGCTCCTGTGCCGTTCAATTCAGCGCATGCTCCCTGGAATCACTCTTATTCACCCACCCTACCCTACCCTACCCCTTCCCCCTCTCTCTCTCTCTCTTGCTCCGTGTATCATCGGACGCCGTTGGCACACACGCTGGATCGACCCATGGTAGCATTTCCATCGTGGGAGGCTTAGTTCGCTCGCGAGTGTGGTTCGTGGCCTGAATCATAGATATTCCTCGAAGAATAGCGGCCAAAACAGATAAGATTCGGAGGTCCTTCCGAGCATCGTAGAATACGGATTCGGTGACGGATTACATCATTCTGTTGAACCGTCAGCGGTGTTTGTAAGTCTGTTTGTTTTTACCTCCCCTTCTGTCCTTCATGTCAGGTAGACTAATTGATTGATTCGCTGTGTGTCCGAAAAACCATCCGGCGTACTAAGAGGAGGGTGGATGGATGGGCTATACGATCTTGCGGTGGATGTTGAGTGCGGTGTGGTACGCTAATAACCTCTCTGAAACACGTGACTCGTTTATTCGGCGGTATTGCGCTCCGATTTCTAAGACACAATATTACGTTACTCCATTGAGAGATTAATGACCTCGATCTGAAAGGAGGAAATCAATAGCAGTTAGCGAAAACCCACTCCGTTTGTACGAGCCATTGCTCAACATGGTTATTAGAAAATTCTCTTGTCTTCCTGTTTCGATAAAACAATTCGAACACGGTTCCACAAAGTGACACTCCTATTTATCCGTCAACCATTGTCCATCTCTTTGTTTATCTAAATCTGTTAATCAATCTATAGCTATCCAACCGTTATCTGTCCATTATCTTTCCATTTTGATTAATACTATTTCAAAACCGAATTTCTAGTTAATTAGAATGCCCTAAGTGATATTTGCTATATAATAAAGATCCTCGATTGTGCAAAGTCGCTGACAGAATCGAAAAATAAACATCATTATAAATCCTCGCTCGTATCTAAGATACCAATTGTCAGCATCTATATTTTGTTTTCCATCAAAAACAGGGTCAGAATTCACCGAAGTCACATGATATGCAGTTCTGTAATGAAGTCTTTAGAATAAACACAACGATCTTAAAGTGGATGAGTGACGGATAGTCCGTATATTTATAAGTGTAGCATGGGTCAAGGCCGTATTTTCTTGAGGCCCTCAAAAAGTGCTTGTACACCCGACAGAATAGGCTATTATCTATCTTTTTTTCATGGGGACCTTGAGGCTGTTTTTTATGAATAAACCTATTTAGGAGTGTAATGTTTCTTTCCTTGATATCTATTTGTTTTAAATAATAAATCCTCCTGAGCTTTGTTTTTTCTGCAGCTACAGACAACGACTACCTCATAGCAAACTGCCAATGAATCGAACAGCTTTAATATATGAAGAGATGGTTTAGAAAGGGGTGTGATAGGTTTAGCTGGTCACGTTTTGGGATAAAAATTTTTAACCTCAGTTAGTTGGGGAAAAATATACACATCTCTGGAAAATTTAAATAAATAAATATTATTTTAATAATAAAACTACGCAACTCGAGAGAAGGAGATTTCCTTCTTGTTTTTTTTTAAAATTATTTCGTCTAATTAGAGCCACCGAAGAGAGCGAAGGCCCTACATTATTTATGTCCTCACATTATACAGCCATTTAGCAGAGTAATTGCAGCAGTCGATTAATACGTAGCTGACCCTACAAGTTCATTCGTTAACGGAGACTCTTCCACAAGATAATGTTCTCGAATTGTCGGGCAACCTGCTGAGGATGGTCTGAACACAGTCCTTCCGTCTGGGTCATCAGAGAAAGGGTCACAACCGGCTGCGTCTCTACTGACCATAGTACCTTGACGGCACGCTATTCTGCAGTTTGGAGGAGAGACGATGTAATTACGAAGCCGTACGGCGTGACACGCACCTCCTGTCAGAGCACAATGCGTCATCCGCGAAATAAATGCAGTCAGGCCTCGTTTGTCGTATATCTTAGTCACGTGCCTAACGTGGGGATGTTGGAGAAAGTGATGTCACCATTGGTCTTCGGGATTTCGTCTTACCCGAGTGTTTTTCCTTAAGAAACAAATGTGTATTTGCTGTGGCAGTATACAAACGCCCGCAGAGACAGGGCACTCGTGTTTTAACAGTTGTTATGGTGACGGAACAGTCCATGTGTGTCATTCAGTGTAAGCGAGAGTTTTACTTCAAAGTGGACAGAATATTAAGAGATGCTTTGCGGAGGATGTCGCCTCAATGTCGGAAAGTGTCAGAGTTCATTGTTTATGTCGACACGGAAAAGCTTACACAAAAACTCTGTTAGGTCAGAGGAATTCCAAACTAATAACTTTAACGAAAATACTATTATTAACCGTCTTTAGCAATTTCGTGCCTTTGAAACCACTGTTAACTCAATAGCGTGTACTTCTGCACTCTTATGTTGATCATTCGGCTTCTACTTGTCACTCTATGATGTAAAAAATAAATATGCAAATTATTCTAATTTTCATATTTGTTGTTTTTCATTTTTATAAATTATTGTTGGTTTTACTCTAATTTTCATTATGTACATCGACATGTAAATGAAGTTTCAAAGATTTATACTATTATTATTAAAAGAAAACCTGGTATTTTTTTGGTCAAAATCTCTAATTCTCAAGCAGTGACATTTTTATAAAATAAAAATTGTATATTTAAGTAGTGGGGGGAACTACGCATGCGCAATAGTCAAAACAATTGCAGACTGCACTTAATAACTCAATATCTATATGCTTTTATTATTATTATTATTATTATTTCATTTTAACCATATGGTCTCAACAGAGAATTAAAAGTCTGGGCAACAAAACTAACAAAAACCCGTGTAACTCACAAAATTGGATTTCAACAAAATTCTAGCAGATTGGAATTGTTTGATAATCGATGTGGCTAGAGTTAACAAGTTTCTGTTTAATCTAAAAATTAGCGTACTAAAAGCGCTTATTAAATTTTGCCACAAGAAATTTAACAATAACACCTGCTGCATATCACAGTAGACATTAGAAAAACTAGAATGCCACCATATAATTCTGCTATATTAAATATATGCATAAATTGTATGACAACATAGGCCAAATTATCAATCAATTTGAAAATTGGAACTCTATATTTGAACTGTAACATTAGATTTAAACACTTTGTCCACCTTTGGGCATATTCATATGGAATATTAATATGTAACTATAAACTCCTAGCAACTATTGTTGGTAAATTAAGTGAGACAGAGATATTAATATGTAACTATAAACTCCTAGCAACTATTGTTGGTAAATTAAGTGAGACAGAGATACCCTGCCTGTGTAATAGCCCCAAATATGTTAAATACGTGGATTCATTTCACAACGAGTTTCCCTGATATTGCACTTCCCGGAATAAGCAACTATTCGCTGGTAGAAAAGACTAAGGGGCTCATATCTGATGAGTATGGGCTTGGCACACCCAGGGTCCTGAGCTGGATATCGTCATTCTTCTCTTTCTTGGTGATTCCCTTCTACTTCTGACTGACTGACTTTCTCTCTCTCTCTCTCTCTCTCTCTCTCTGGGTAACTCAGGAATTTTTTTTTCAGCATTCATTTTAGATGTAAAAACTTTAAAATATAGATTACGAACGTGTTCAATGCCTCTCAATGTCTCTCAATTAATTAACATTCTAGGGCTCAAAAGCGAAAGAAAATGTAAAGATTTGCAGAGTAACTTCGAATACGTAAATGCTAAAACTATTTACCAAATATCCTTCAAAAACTATTTACCTCAATCCCACATTCTAAACTAAAACATGTGTTAGACACACTATACTGTGCGGAAAAATTACGGGGATCAATTATAAAATTTGAACCGACTTATGCGAATTATGCATCTTTTTCAACTATATATCCAACGAGAAAGGGACATAAAGGAATACCAATGGGCCCGAGGATCGCTTTCGCTGTCGCTAACTTCTTATCCCACTTTGAATCAAAGTTCCAAAAACAGAATGACATAAATTAACCGCGTATCGATTTGTTGACGATCTCGCTATTTTAAACTGGGATTTTAACAAAATACACAAAGACATCTGCCCTGAAGAACTCACACTAAAGAATACTAGCGAAAACACCAATATTTTAATATTCCTAGATTTAGAGATTATGCAAAAAGACGTAAGTGAAAAAGTGGTGATAAATTTACACGATAAAAGAAATGCATTTAAATTCCAAATTACATACCTCTGTCACTGGGACTCCAATATTTCACGAAAAATCCAGAGGAATATTATTTCTGCACAGATACGCTCGTATTTGTAATAACTACACCTTATTAGTACAAGCATTTAAAAAACTGAAACAATTTTCCTGCAAATTTTATCAGATTATTTTTGTATATCTAATTTGTGATATTACTGAGGGGGCGCTAATATTTTAAATTAAAAATTAATCAGAAACAGTAATATTAAAACCAGGGGGCGCTAATTATTCATAGCCAACATAACTTACTCAGTTTCATTTTCTGCGACCGTTCAAAGCCACTACTATTCAGTTTAGATGTAAAAAAATTTAAATAATATAAGTTCATATAATTATTAGTTAAAATAATATAAGTTACCAAATTTTATTTCATTTTAAAGTTAATACTGAGTTAAATTACATTTATACATTTATTACGCAATAAATATACAATTATTTAATTGACAATGCCATTTAGATAAACAATTATTAATAAGGACAGTAACGGGCTGATTTAGTGGAACTGTCGTAATTATTAATTTCAATTTGAGTTTTGTTTTTTGTATTCAGCTTTGTCTACTCATTTTATCTTCATCCATTATAAGGTGTTTTCATTTTTGGAATCTTAACACAGGGGTAGCCTAATGCAAAACAGTTACCTACAGCCTACAGACAGGAACAGAAACCAAGATCTTTGTATGAAAATACAGAAATTAAAATCTTTCACAAAACAATAAATCTTAGATGTCTCGAGTATTCAATTTAGCTTTTTATTTGTGTATTGCTGTGATGGGCCAATGCCATGGACATGTAAAATCGTACCTTAAAGGTCAGGGATATTCAGGGATATTCATGTGTTGTTGTGGCGGATCCCAGGGTTTCCCCCATAAGCCGCTATTGTACTTCTTGTGTTGAAGCTTATGCCAAGACCGGCCAATTGTATGTAGTGTGTTGGACGTGTAAGTGTTATGATGTGTTCTGTTGTTATGTTATCGGCCGGTACCTGGCTCTTAGCAGGTAAGAAGCAGTAACACCTGGTCACTACGTCTCACCCCCCATCCCCGCCACGTGGAGGCGGCCAGGATCAATTATCTCCTGCTGGGCAAGCCCAGGGCATAACACCTGAGAGTGCCCGAAAAAGAGAATGAAGTGGAAAAAGAGGAATACAGAGGGAGAAGTTTGGGATCTGGGGAGGTAAATAGATAGAATAGAGGAGAATCAACAGAGGGACTCTCCAATAGTTAGAAGTGAGAAGAAGTTAAGCAAGAATAAAGTAGGGAGAAGTGGACTAACTTCTTTAACCATGGAGACCTATCTCATGGTAAATCCCATCCTAGGAACTAGGATCAGCAAAACATCTTAATTTACAGTTTGCCTAACCCCTTGTAGGCAGAACGTCTTCAGTTGTTGAAGAAATAATTGATCTTCTAACAAAAAACACAGTGAAAGCAAATCCACGAATTCTGAAAAGCTCCACAGAAAGACACTATGTGCAATATGTACAATATCCTCTTCTTCAGGAACACAGCAGAATATACACTATGTACAGATTCGTCCAATGTAATGCCAGGGTAATGCCATAACCTGGCCCAATAAATAAAATGTTTCAGGGTTAACGCAAAAGTAATATACATGTCCAAATCCTAGATGAGATCACATTAGGCAGGGTTCAAAATTATGTTTTAAAAAGTTCTTGCCTAAATACAAGCTCTAAGAGAGCCCAAAAAGTCTAAGATAATCATCCAAGAAAGTTGATAACAGAGTTACTATGAAAAGTCCGTAATATGAAAAGTCACAGTGGTCACATGTCACTCACAAAGAAATATTAATTCCAAAAACTATGAAACGCTAAAGGCCAAATAATATCTCGATGAGTAGAGCAAAATTCCTTATACAATAAATACCTATTCTGCTGAAAACAGTTCCACATCAAGAACAAGTCTATTATAAAATCCAGGAAAGTATAGTGTAGCACTTAATGATACTAATCAGTTGCAGATATAGAATCCAATCAAAAATGAGAGATATTTCTTTCCTAATCCAATAAAGGATCCAAGAAATCGCAGGAACAGTAAAACTAGGACCTAATTTCGGTTCTTCTTTTAAATGCACGAGAAGCAAACACATTCATAGCATTAAAAGCTGTCTGGGACTCAACCAGAATTTTATTGTTGCTGGAGTCCAAGTTAGGAACTACACTAAGTAGGTCACGTCGAAGATCGTTATAATAATGACATTGATGAAGAATATGGTTAACAGTTTCTTCCTGGCCACACAAACAAGATGTTGTTGGTGAAAGTCCCAGTTTGTGAAGTTTAGTATTTATACTTCCGTGGCCAGTTAATATAAACATACCATATAAGCCCGGCGAAAACCACTTTAACTCCTCCTTTTTAATTTCCCTTGCTACAGGCAGAAAGTCCCTTGTGACTGCACCAATATCAGATGAAGACCACTCCTGCTGCCATTTTGCAATAAAAATTTGCCTTAATCTTGTCTTCTCAGTCTTAATGGGAGCACTTAGATCTAATTGGATGTTATCATAGGTCAATGGTATTTTCTTCAAAAGGTGATACTTAAGGTAGCGGTACTGAACTTCAAAATGGACAGGTAGTTTCCCAAGCAAAACCTGAAGAGCCATCGTGGAGGTAGTTCGACAAGCTCTTGACATGGTTAGGAGGGCAGCCCTCTGTGCTTGTAACAGTTGCTTTACTACAGCAACTTTATTAGCTCTAAAGCCCCATGCACCAGCTCCATAAGAAATTATCGACAAAAACACACAATTATAGTGAAGTCGTAAGGTTTGACCTCTAAGACCCCAGTCTTGTCTTGTTATCTGTTTAATTCGGCTCAGGAACAATTTAGCCTTTTCTTTCACATACTGAACATGTTGTAGGAAACTGAGAGCATCATCAATATAAATGCCTAGGTATTTGGTCTTCGATAGGTACTTAATGGTTTGTTCCCTATATTTAATAACTGGAGGTCTTCCATGGTCAAGCTTTCCCTTAAGCAACATCTGAGACGTTTTTGCAATTGAAACCTGCAATTTATGTGTTGAAGACCAGTTGGAGAGTTCTAACAGCACAGCATTTGCTGATTCTTCAAGGCTTTTCCTAGAATTACCCTGGATTAATATTGTAAGATCGTCAGCGTATGCGATCATATGAATAGCTGGAAAACTCTTAACCAACCAGGAATCAAAAACCAGATTCCAACACAAGGGACCAAGTATTGACCCCTGTGGACATCCTCTTGTAACTCTGCGAGAGACCTCCTCCAGTCCAGATTTGACAGAAATGGTACGATCAGAAAAATAGCTCTTTAAAAGCTTATATATATTTATGGACACTTCGGCCTCCCGGAACCTCGCCAGGGCACTTTGCCACCAAAGGGTGTCAAAGGCCCCTTTGAAGTCCACAAAGAGGCCGAGCAAATACTTGGAATCTGTATCAGCCTGAATATCTAGAAGTCTAACTAATGCATCTTCTGTCCCTCGTCCTTTGGTGAACCCATACTGGTCTCCAGAAGCAAGTCTTTTGTCGGCATATGCTGCAATTAATCTGCTGGCAACAACCTTCTCTAGCGCCTTTCCCAGAACTGGGAGAAGGGCTATAGGCCTATATGATGATGGATCCTCAGCCGGTTTTTTGGGATTCTTAAGCAAGATTTTGAGCAAAGCTCTTTTCCACACTCTAGGGAATTCACCACTTCGTAGGCATGAATTAAACAAAATTAATATTGAAGCTGGTACAATTTTCCAGACTCTTTTAACAACATCAACTTCAATTTTATCATACCCAGGGGATTTACCTGAGCGCATGGATTTTATTGCGCATTCGACCTCTTCCAGAGAGAATGGAGGTTCTTCAGTCAATCCTGTGTAGTTAGAATTTAAATGTACGATGTCAATTTGTTCCGGTGACATATTAGTATCAGAATCTTGATGTATAATTACGTCTAATATTCTATCTATAGTAGAAGACCAAGATAGGGTACTTTGACCTTCTGCTGTTGTGACAGAAGTGAAAATCTCCCCTGGTGGAATCTTTTTGGTCACAAGCTTGTAAATAAGTCCCCAGGGATCACTATTTCCCTGGGTGCTAATTAAACTCTCCCAAGAAGTCCTTTTTTGTTTGCGAATCTCATTATGATAATTTCGTCTTGCTTGTTTGTATCTACTTTGTAAAACCGTCAATTCAAGTACCGTACGCGATGGATTTCTCTTCGCCCTCTGGAATTCACGTCTATCTTGAAGACGTGAATTCCAGACTTGAAGTCCTTCTAGTAAGCTGTTTTAAATCAGTTAATGTAGAAGACCACCAAGGAACGTGATATGGTTTGCGCTTTCTAAATTTCATTGAGGCTTCACAAGCCTGTATAATAGTGTTCTGTATAAATTCAACTTGATTATCCAAAGGAAGAGATTCCATAATACCCATCTGCTCAGGAGTAAACATTTCTTTTATTACCTTGTCAAAGACCTGCCACTTTGCAGACCTAGTGTGAAAACGAGGCACATCAAAAGGATCCGATCTAGAACGAGAAACAATATCTGTCATAGTAAACTTGATAACATTATGGTCACTTGTTACCCAATCAGTTTTAACCTGCCAATCCGAGATCCTTTGGGCCAAAGACAGTGTTGCCAAGGAGACATCTATAAATGATTGTCCACGTGTGGAAACAAAAGTCGGTGGATGTCCATGTGTGTTAAGAATTTTTAGACGATGTGTCATAATTACTTCCTCTAAAAGTTCCCCTTTTTCATTTGTTTGTTGAGCATTCCACAGTGTCGAATGGGCATTAGCATCCATTAACAGGAATATTTGTTCATTCTGTAAAGCTCTCACGGCGGAATCAATATAGTTCACAAATGGTTGAATAGAATCATTATGTTGGGCACATTGACAATATATCGAGATAATATAAAATTTCCCGAACCAGCCTTCAATGCAGGCACAGACTGCGTGTGCAGAGCAAAGACTTGAAATCCGAGTAACAGTTAAATTAGGGTCAGCAATGACAATAGCTGCCCAAATTCTCCTTCTTGCATTTCCGCCAGTACCAGTAATGTCTGGGTCAGATTGTAAGACTCTAAATCGCATAGGTAAACCTTTTACTAATCCCTTATAGGAGTAAGGTTCCTGTAGGGCCATGATATGAATAGAGTGATCAAGAACGGTTGTGGTGAGGTCATGCATAACTGCAATCGCACGTTGACAGTTAAGTTGGAGAAAATTTAATTGTTTTAAATTTGTACTGCTTGTGTTGGAACTGATTGGAGGTGTATTATTCATAACTAGTTTTAGATCTGATAATTTCCAGCGCCTTTAAATATTCTTGGCATTTAGCATCTTTGTATGAATGAGCATAGTTCTTTTTTCTCCGCTTACAGTTCGGACATTCAGGGGGTTTGTCTTTATTCTGGCAATCTGCAATATTATGACCTGAACAACCGCAGTGACCACATGTTTGAGCTTCTTGAGTACACGTCCTAACTGAATGGCCGTAGCCAAGGCATTTAAAGCATCGTGGTACTATAGTATAGTCCTTAACCGTGTGCGATGTCCACCCTATGTAAACTCTATGAGTTAAAAGCAAAGCTTTCCTAATATCACTGGAAACCTCGAATATCCAATTTACCGTTGACCGATTTGGTTTGGGACGTGTTGAAAACCTAGGTTTTACTTGCGCCTGTACCTCCTCTGAGGTAAATCGATAATCCTTTAGATTTTTGTGAAATAAATCATCTAATATATCTTCAATTTTAACCTCCTTGTGTATGTCATACATAACAATTGTGGGTCCTAGTTTCTTGGGTGTCTCAGATTTGAGACCACAATCTTGCAATTTTGAACACTTTCGTATCTTATCAAGATCCTGAGAAGTTGCAGTCTCAATAAGTATCCCATTAGATCGAATCTTTCTTATGTATTTAATTTTTACATCCTTGATGTCCGACGCCAATTTGGTTTTAACCTCCTGCCTAACCTCTTCGCTGGTAGAAAAGGCGCTGCCTTCCTGAGCCTTAATAAGTATAATGTGTGGCTCTGGCACAGGCTTCACTGATCCAGTCCTTGGCGTAGCAACATGTGATGGAGTGTAGATTTTTGCCGCTTGTCCATATGACA
Source organism: Mastigoproctus giganteus (assembly GCF_048544385.1). NCBI lineage: Eukaryota > Metazoa > Arthropoda > Arachnida > Uropygi > Thelyphonidae > Mastigoproctus > Mastigoproctus giganteus. Next base: position 188,401,430 of record NC_143582.1, on the reverse strand, counting down.
AATTAGAAGCAGCCAAAGTAGTTGGCAAAGACACTGGAGGTCCACCAATAGTTCCTTGTACCTTGCTAAGTTGGTATTCTCTTTCCTCAAGTTTGGCCTTTAGCCGCTCATTCTCCATGATAACTTTGGTCAATAATTGCTCCATTGCTGTCCAAGTTGTTTGAATGTCCGTGGTAACCGTCTTGGTCAATCTACCACCGTCAGAAATAACCTCAAACAAATGTGAATGCAATGAAAAAACCTGGTCTGTATATGATCCAAGATATTGCGATGATTGAGATTGGTCTAGTGTATCTACAGAGTCTCTGGCTGTTGTAGCATCCAGGGAATCCTGAGACCTAGTTGAAATCATGTTCGCGACCACTGGACTATCACTGGGTTCCAATCTGGGCAACTCCACCCTAACACCCAATTCTGAGGAACAATCTGTGTCTTCAGCTCTACCTTCAACAACTTGTGAAGGTAATGGTGGAAAACTGTTCACCAAGTTGACTAAATCATCGGAATCCATTGTTTTCTTATTATTCATCTAAATTTTAAGATTGTTAATTTTTTTTTTTTTTTTTTTTTTGGATTTTTATTTCTAAGCTGAAAAACAATTACCTAAATCCTAGGTGGCGCTGTGTTCCAAACTGGCGACATTCAATTTTCCCTCCAACTCTTTTGGAGTGAAGACGCTATGGCAGCCATAATTTTCAACCTAAAAAGCATAAATTAAAAATAATATTTACATCGTTCGCTGATAGCTACTCAATGGGTAAACCAATTTTGGAATCCAGTATACGACAAGAAAGAGAAAATTATTCTCTCCGTAGTCTTCTATATTTTTTTTTTTCCTACTGTACAGTCAGGGGTTTGTAACAACCCTATGTTTGAAATAGTATTTATTCAAAAAACTGTCAGCCATTACAAACAGTCTAATAATAGCTACCCTACGTAAACATATGGAAGACGCTTTCCATTGTAGTCTACGGCACGATGCTTGTTTTCAATAACGTTCAGAAAACCACAAATTTCTTAATAATCCCTGCAGGAATCACGGTGAAACCTATCTCTATGTACTCACCAACCCTTCATAGATCCAATGGTATCCTATTTGCATAATTAATCCAAGAGTATCCACAGTAATAAGCACAATATTAGGAGCACTATATTAGCACATATACACAAGCCAACGGGCGAGTCCACTTCCCCCACCTTAAAGGTCAATTAACATTAAGGACACGGCCCGATACGTCACCGCCCGGCAACGACCCAACAATTTCTGGCAGCTATTTTTAGTGTAGTATTCACGCTGTCCGTCAACGACATGACATTCTGGATGAGAATATCAGTCGTGTCGATGACGGGTCCTTGTAGGAAACTGTGAATGAGTAAACGATAGGTTACTCATTCTGAAATGGATAATGAAAGTCTGATAGAATATGTTAAAAGCTGTGGTCGATTTTCTGTTTGCTAGACGAAAAACCCGAGTTTCCGGGAGAAAAACCATGCTACCCTCGTCTGAGACCGACTAACTCAGCCACATTGTGAAAAAGACCTATAAAAATTCCTCACGTCATCTACAGGACTCGAACTTAGGTCTTTTCCAGCAGGTGTGGGGAGGACGGCAATTATATCAACTGCTCTACCCACGAGGACGATTCTGCTCGCAGTCTTTCATTTGATATTTCATTTAATCACTCTCCTCCTCTTCCTTCTTTATCCTCATTAAATAAATGGTATGAAATATTTATAAATTAAGAAATATAGTACTAAAATTACATTATCTGTAAGACTATCAAATACTCTCTCTAAAGATAAATAAAGCGCCTATCCTCAGGAATTTTGTTAGGGATATATTTAAGTGGAAGTGCATCATAAGCACGATGTTCAGCTGAAGTCAGCAAAACTGAAGCATGTTTTTTCGATCATGTACAAAAAAGCACCATTGGCAGCTTTTGTAAAAATGAACGTGGGATGGGAAAAAATCGTTCGGGAAGAAGTCATTGAACTTTGTCTGTTTCCCTATACAATACAAATCAACGTTGTCAAATATATTTTCCCATTTTTCTGTTGACAGTTCTCTCGTTTTCTCTTATTTAATTTTTGGGACTTCAAATACATTTCCTATAATCCTTAGTCAGTATCTTCTTTCCTTTATTATCTTTGCTATTTTGTTTATCCACTGTTATTCTTTTAAAACATCCCTACTTTACTTTCTGACACATACGGTATATACATTTCGCAACTGCTTTTCTTTTACATCATGCTAGTGCTCGAAGTTCCTTTGAAAACCGACCCAATTCTTTGCACGAAAATCTGTCACAGTAGACTGAATTCAAATGATTGATAACTAACACGGAATATATACACCGATGAGCGAGAACATTATGACCAGCGAGTCGTTATGCGAATCGAAGCAACTGCAAGTGAACTACGGCGCGTGCGCGGGTCGGGACACGGTATAAAAAACACCTGAAAAAGACTACCGAAAGTGGTCCGAGGAGGGGAAACCCACGAACCGCCAGCGAGGTGTTGGACGACCGCCGCTCGTCGATGCTCGAGTTGAGAGTTGAACGAAGGTTGTCCCGGATAGTACGTGGCACCAGAAGGGCGACTGTGGCGCAACTCGCTGGTATTTTGAATGCTGGTGACGGGAGTAATGTGTCACAACACCCAGTTCATCGAACCCTGCTGAAAATGGGGCTGCGTAGCCGCAGGCCGCTCCAATTGCCCATGCTAACCACGGTTCACCGGCGAAAGCGCCTACAATGGGCACGAGAGCATCGAAACTGGACCTTCGGTGATTGGAAGAAGGTCGTTTGAACCACGTTTCCTATTACACCATGTGGACGGCCGGGTACATGTGCGTCGTTTACCTGGGGAAGTGATGAAGCCTGGATGCACCGTGGGCCGAAAACAAGCCAGTGGCGACGGTGTCATGCTTTGGGCGATGTTCTGCTGGATACCCTTGATGCAGTCATCCATGTGCCGGGCACTCTGATGTCTACCACCTTCCTAAACATTTGATGTCGCTCGACACTAAATACACTCTACCTAAACACCACCTTTCTGCCTCTACTTTGCCAGATAGTGGATGCCTTCTAGACAGTTACCAATAGCTGATCTGGATGCCTCCTAGACAGTTACCAATAGTTACCCAAACATCATTATTGACCAGGTATATCCTTTCATGGCAACGGTCTTCCCCTCTGGAAGTGCCGACTTTCAGCAGGATAATGCGCCATGCCACACTGCCCGGATTGTTCGAGACTTGCTCGCGGAACATGAGGAACACTTCCAAGTATTGCCCTGGCCTCAAAATTCCCCAGACATGAATCCCATCGAGCTTCTGTGGTTTGTGTTGGAACAGCAACTCCGATCTGCGGCGTCTACACCACGGACCTTACAGGAGTTAAAGGATCTGCTGGTTATGTGTTGGTACCAGATACCACAAGACACATTTAGAAATCTTGTAGCGCCCATGCCTGCCGGGTACGAGCTGTTTTGGCTGCACGTGGAGGACTAACATCATATTAGGTAGGTGGTCATAATGTTTTGGCTCATTAGTGTACCTTGCACTAGCGAGATATATCCTCCTAACATGTGATACCCTGCCAGTCCTGGGAATGTATTTCGGAGTAAGGTGTCTGAAAGTCCTAATCAGCTAGGTCGAAAACGTGCTCTCCTTAACATGTAAATGGCTGAGTAACCAAATGTATTCTAATGTTACGAGGATCACCTCTGGGAATTTTAATCTTTCACCATGACTGCAGCATCCTGAAAACTTCAGAGGGTACCAACATATATCTTACTTCCTTCAGGCCACCACTCAACTTATGTTTCTCCCCTCTCTCTCCACCCCTCCCCCCAAATTTAAAAATTAATTAATCACTAGCTAAGCGTACTTAAACGTTCAAAAAGAGATTGTCACTTCCTCTATTGGTCCTTTGGATGTCAATATCTCCAACCTCCTTCATTGTATACCCTTCACCTTCGTCCAATTAAAGGCAACTTAATTTCTTAAGAATAAGTCCAAAAAAAAACCAGTAACATTTCTTTCTTTATTAGGACTTTTATGCCCTCATAAAATAGTGCAATACCAAGACAACTCGTTACAGAGGCGAGTTTGTTCTGCTATGAGAATTAAGATTATTCTTAATTCAAAAACTCAAAAGCCTCATCCTGCTTCCCATAAAAACAGATACAAGGATAACACAGTCATTATAAGTGTCTGTCTTATTACAAGATAAGACAGTCAGGACAAGGTTGTTTACAGATAAATAAGTTGTTTGTGCTTAATATTTATTGAAATGTACTCCTCTAAAATTGCTCAACTACTCAAAGTACAACTCTCGATAGCCGAGGGTACCGGATTTAAAAGAGTTTACTGTATTTAAATTTATAAATATTAAAATTACATTTTTTTCCTTGCACAGATAGTCTGTGGCTTCCTTGTAGGTATGTCTGTAATGCCAATTTAAAAAAAAAAAATGTATAAAAAAAATGCATGTAGATTATGCTATCTACATTTCTGCAGCATTATAACTAGAAGTCGTTAAAATTTTCTAATTTATTAAAAATGTTCATATAAAATCATATAAAAGTATGGTAAATAAGTTATAAATAACAATATAACGAAGTCTGGCAGCAATGGAGAACCTTTTTGACCACCATGTTTGAATCAAACTGAAACCATAATAATTTTCGCATGCAAAAGAAAAAAAAAAATTAAGTGCTGTTTTTATGTACAATTGCATAATTTGGCTCAAGATCTTGTTACAAGATCACACCCACACAAGATTTCAAATTTGACTAAGTCAAATTTGACCAGCAACAATTTCAAAATTGTTTTGAGGGCCAATAAAACCTTTTCGAGAGCCGGATCCGGCCCATGGGCCGTACTTTGAGCACGTCTGATATAAACTAATGAGCCGCCGTGTGCCCCTGTATTTTCCTTGCCCCTCGGGTTTGCCATCGCTGATCTAGACAAAGCCCTCATGCTACAAGAGCTAGAAAACATATTGGGACAGGAAGGGCCTCAGCCTATACCTGGCATTGAGCAAACTGACCTTTTATTTAAGTTAATTGTGAATAATGAAAATTTTATTTACTTTCTTAACTTAATTAATAATAACCGAATGCAAATTTCTTACGACCTCATTTCCTAAGATGACATTTCTAAGAATCAGTGTTCAATAATTCTTTTGAGAGAAAAACAAATACTATATTAATAAGACAACTAATTTAATTTATTCTTACCTGTACCTTGACTTTTAATCCGTATCCTTTTTGAATCATTTATATTTGCGATCTCTTACTTTTCTCTTATATGTTATCTTCCTTTGATATTCCCTCGTTTTTATTTTATTAACTCAATCCAGATTGAAACTGGTATACAGTTTAAATCTGGATTGAGTTAATAAAATATTCGCTTGTTGCAAGACTTTTAGTAGGTTTTTATTAATTTTTAAAAACGTTTTATAGTAAAATAATGCATCTCTTAAAATAAAAAAGAATATAAAGAATTTTTCTCCAAATTTCTTAATTTCAAATCATTAAATGTAAATTTATTTAAACACCTTTTTTAAATTTTCTTTTAAATTTCGATCGATAATTTTGAAGAATTAACTGCCTTAGATCTTCTTGGGTGTTTCCAACTCGCTTGTTTATATTCGGCCCAATTATTTTTTCATACAAATTATAACTTGCAGTTATTCCTTCAACACAAGCTAATCGCCTAGCTCCATTGTAAGTTGTTTCCATTTCCCCCAAGATTCCCTGTAAATAATGAAAATTTAACTACACAAACAGTAAAAGATTCACGTTCAGTAAGCTCTTCTGTCTATTATTACTTAGGAAATGCGAGAAACGAACTGCTAATGGATTAACAGTTCACTCATTGTATAACCGACACATATAGAAACATGACAAAAGGAAATCTTATTAAGGCCGTTTGTTAAAACCGGAGCTGATAGTGGCAACACAATACTGCAAGAGTTTTCTTACAGGAATTTTATCTTTATGGAAATAAAGATAAAAGTCTTTTTCTTCCGCTCTTTTGTATTCTTCCAATCACAAAAGAAACAAAAAAAAACCATCTGATGGGGATTGGCGTAAAGACTTTCTAAGAAAGTTCCATCGTATGGTCTGTCTTCTTCTTTTTACAATTGGGTGGCCAGTTCCATGCTGGTCACATTGCGTGTGATGATGGATGGCTCTTTATCCTCAAACGTCTCCCCTAATGCTGCAGTGTCTGGAGGTTCTATTATTTCGCTTACTCCTTTGTTCTGTTTATTTCTCCTTCTATTTTCTTTTCTTTACATATATTGCATACTGAAAGGGAAAAGAAGCTATAAATGATAAATATAAAAATTTAGAGTGAGCAGTGATACGAAATATTGAATGTTAAATTTTAGAATTGTGGCTGAGTTTTTGCCTTTCTTCTTTATTCCTTCAAAGCTACAGAAATAGGGGAAAGCAGCAGAAGGTAAAGGTACCTTAGTGAGTCTTTTATGAGTGTCTGTCATTTGTTAAGTAATTTAACAATTAAATAATTAATTCAGTATTAAATTTTTCAATTTAACAAAGGAAGCAGTATATAAATAAAAAAATAAATTTTCTGTTTATACTCCGGGACGACCAAACGGTCAGGGGAGTTTACAAGATACACAGAATACAAGAAACAGCACCGTATTCAGCAGTCACGGGCTTGAACCCCATTGTCATGCGTATATCTTCTCCAGCTTCAGAAGACATCTAAAACATATATTAACAAGGTAGAAATCACGCCGACTAATATTTAACTTTCAAAGCAACTTCGTGGAAAGCAGATTTGAGAATTTACTACCACCTTCGAAGCTTGTAGCTGAGAAACGGAGGAAGATTGGTCCATCAAACATATCTGGCCTATTAATTTTCTTAAAAATGAAATCTTTAAATTTGATTCAGACCTCAGGTGCCATGGATAAAGAGATGGCTGGGTGGGAGAAAACAGAGAGTTATTATCAATGGGCATTGCTCTTCTTGGACTACTGTTATTAGCGGAGCCCAGAGGATTTAGTATAGGTCCCACTGTTATTTATTTATTTATTAACGATGCTGAAGGCATATCAGGCTTAATGTCTAATTGTGCATATGATAGGAAGGTTGGTAAGGTAGTTAATCACAGTAATCAGGGTATGCTAATACAACGAAATCCAGACAAATTGGGCAGATGAGCTCAAAAGTGGCAGTTGAAGTTTAATTGACAAATGCAGGGTACTTCTTTTGGGGGAGCGGTAATCCCAGATTAACGTACCAACTGTGTGGTACCACACTCGGACAGTGGAGAATAAAAAAGACCTGGGGTTAATTGTGCAATCAGATATGAAATTCTCTGAGCTGTCCCGGCAGACTTCCAAGACAGCTCATGGCGTTTTGTCAATGATATACAGGAATTTTGCCATGAGGAATAGAGGAGCGATTATCCCATTTTATAAAGCAATGGTTAGGCAACATCTTGAGTACTGCAGACAGATCTGGAAGCCTCATTTTATTCATGAGGTGGAGCTGTCGGAACGGGTGCAGAGAAGAGTAACAAGAGGCGAACAAAAGGGTGCTCTTACCAGCTTTTCCTGGTGAACAAAAGAGTGCTCTTACCAGCTTTTCCTGGTAAGAGCACTCTTTTGTTCGCCTCACCAATCTTGTTACTCTTCTCTGCACCCGTTCCGACAGCTCCACCTCATGAATAAAATGAGGCTTCCAGATCTGTCTGCAGTACTCAAGATGTTGCCTAACCATTGCTTTATAAAATGGGATAATCGCTCCTCTATTCCTCATGGCAAAATTCCTGTATATCATTGACAAAACGCCATGAGCTGTCTTGGAAGTCTGCCGGGACAGCTCAGAGAATTTCATATCTGACTGCACAATTAACACCAGGTCTTTTTTAACAAACTACAGCGTCTGAAGACTAGGCATCTGTAAGACGATCTGACTGAGTGTTTAAGGCCTTGAATGGGTTTATTAAGCTCGACGTCGATGGAATCCTTCCTCTTATTCTTACTGACACACACATGAGAGAGTATAAATTCAAATTGAGGAAGAGAATAGTTGCAGGTATCATGTACGGAATTTGTTTTCAGCCAGAGGATAGTTGATTGTTGGAACAAACTCCAATCTGGTTGTAGAGGTAGGTAGTTTGAATAAATTCAAGGAAGAACTAGACAAACTGTTAGAGGGGATGTGTTGCTTTTTTTTTTTTTTTTTTTTGGCTGGTGCTGTATAAGCTTGCTTTGTTGCATCATTCGCCACTACTACTAATAATTCTCCTTCTTTCTTTGTGAACAAAAGTATCTTGAAAAAATCCTCCAAATTTTTCAAGACTTCAAAAATTTAGCAAATTAATGTACAAGAAAACTTGTAATTAAGAATGATGTTTTATTTGGACACAGCATAGCATGTCTTGACATCAACAAGAGAAACTTGATAAAATAAGTTATTTACTCTAAATGCTTTAATCAATTACTCTATATGAAATAAATTCTTTACTCTGCGGTAGCTCTAAAATTCTTTAAAAATGGCGTTAATCGGTCACCTCTCTCTCAAAAACCATTCTGTCTCATGGCTACCAACCAGTTTATCACGTGACCACCGTTGCTTCCTGCCCATAAACTTATAAAGTAACAGTTCATTCATCCACCTCAAAAAAGGCGCATAAATAAACTTCTACATACTAACATATTATAAAAGCTAATAAATTTAAGAGAGAAAATTAAACTTTATTATTTAAATTTATTCGTTACTTTATAAAGCTAAATCTATTATTCGCAGGAGAAGTAGAGCCAAATAACGTTAATAACACATTCCGAATATAAGTAGAGAATACTATAGCTTTATATCGTGTATTTGCAAAAGAAAATAAAAGTCAGCTGAGCCATATACTGGTAATATGCTCCTAATATTTTGCAGCAACTATTACATACTAACCTAGATAACCCAAATAGCTGAGAGCCTTCCCATAAATATTTTACAAAGTTACTTTATTGAGCCTCATTGACGTTCTATTCTTACACATAAAATTGCTGGTTTATTTTTCTGTGCCTGTAGAATTCGTGTTCATAAAGAAAACGGGGTACCATTCATTATTCGCAACCTTTTGTTTAACGAAAGAAAAAAAAAGTTGGGATGAAAAAAAAAAGCATTGCAAACGTTCTTATTCAAACCTGGAAAACTGCCAAATACCAAGAGGTCAGCCTTGTTATTAAAGTAATAGGTGCAAAAGCTAACTAGAAATAACTTTTACGTCGCTATAGCAACCACGTGTGTGCAGTGTGAACCTGAGCAAAATGCAAATTGTTTTGATTTTGGCTTGAGTGTCACGCATAAAGTGAATTAATTTCGGCATTTCTAAATGAAATTTCTTAAAAAACTTTCCTCGAAAACGAACTTCTTTACTAGGGCGTGATATTTATCAGTAGGGCGTAACCTGGAAGGAAGGGGGGGAGGGGAGAGGAACAACTCTAAAATGTTTTCCGTAAGTCGCACGAGAAAATTAACTCTGGGTGTTTTTTAATATTTTAATAATTCTTAATTTTTTTTCTATTTTAACTAGAATTATGTCGAAGTTCCAAACATACTAACTCCGTTACCTTTGCTGTTTATAAGTGATATCAACTAACTGAAGAAGTAGGGTCATTTTTCAGGTTTTTATTTATTTTATTTCAATCGAGTTCATAAAAATAGGATTTTTTTTTCTTTCTTTCTTTTCATACTCTAAACTAGAACTAGTAATCGAAAAGTAGCTGATAAGCTGTAAACCGGGCAGCGCATTTCACACACAAGTTAAAGTCATGGTGTCCAATTATTATTATCACTTTTTTCTTCTCCTTATTTATTTATTTTTTTTTTATTGGTTGTTGGTGAGGTGGTTCTTATGTCAGGTTACTATTATTGGTCAAGAAACTCTGACTATTCTACAGCTATACAGGATCGCGGCTTTCTGGAGTTCTATGTAAATGTTCTCTGGGAGGCCTATTGCTGCTAGTTTCTTATGGCACCATGCTAGGTTCTTTGGCACCATGCCTGCGGTTGACACCTTGATCGTAATGGTCTTTACTTGTTCATATGCCACATCTCTCTCTCTCTCTCTTGGCGCCTCCGTATCCAGATGGGCAGGAGCAGCAGTGCGTAGCACACGCTTCTTGATTAGACCGGGGTTCGAGCTCGTGACCACCAAATACGGAGGATGAGGAAAGGTCAGGGAATGACCACCGCATATCCACGGAGGAATATGGCCTTAGTTGCAAATGCTCCTAAAAACCAAAACAACAACAACAACCACATCTCTCTGACTTCCAGTCTAAGGTCTGCGTACTTTTTGATCTTTTCCTCGTAGGTTTTTTGGAGGTAGCTGGCCTTGGGCACCGTTAGGTCGATTTGATGGTAGTCTCTTCCTTCTTTTCAGTGAGGGTTATGTTCGGTCTCTCGTGTGGATCATCTTGTCCGTTCTTAAGGTGCGGTCCCAGACTTCTTGTGGAGAAGAGTCTCTCTCTCTCTCTCTCTGTAGTATGGCCTAAGGTCATACTTGTAATACAATATATTTCTTTGATCAACTGTTATTTCTTCACTAGCTTCTGATGTATTATCCTGGCGACTTGGTCCTGTCTATAAATGTACTGCGTCTGGGTGATCACGTTGCATACTGTGGTGAAGTGTTGGATCATTTCTGAGCCCAGGTGACGTCGTTAACATATGTCATCTGTTACTGCGGGGTCGTTGCCAATGTATTTTCTGTAGTTAGTTCCTGGTGTTGATTACCTGGACTTGGATGGAGAGCATGAATGTTTCGCTCTCGGGGATGAGCGAAACCTCACCAACAACGCATGCCTCACCTGTTGGTGAGGCATTCGTTGGAATCCATCTTATCTATGTAGTTTTGCTGAAGATAATTGCCTTTGTCCATTTTTAGATCTTCGTTTCTTCCTTCTGGGTGGGTAGGGTGTGCCGTTTGTCTATATTCCTTAGGTTGGTGCTGTAATTTTCTGGAAGAAGTCCTGGTTTTTAACGTCTTTATTAGTTGTTCGATGAGGTCTGTTATAGCCCTTTCCCCTTCTTTCCAGGCTATGGTCATTCTCTGGACAACCGCCTTCGGATGGTGTTGGCGGCTTTTCGCTATAATTGTCCTGGTCCTTCTCATGATCTTCCCCAGTTCGGTGTTAGTCCACTCTATGATCCCGAAGGAATACATTAATACTGGAACTGCGTAGGTTATTATGGCTCTGACTGTGTTCTCTCCGTTTAGCTTGGTTTTTGCAGTCTTCTGAATCTCTGATGATATTTCTCGGTATCAGGCGGGTCTTGATCTCTTTGAGTTCTAGCTGTTCAGCCTGCATCATCTCCAGTTATATGTATATCTTTCCTGCTGTCTTAGCTTCGATTTTTTACCAGTCTACAGATGGTAGTTTCGGCCGACTGATTTCCCTGATGCAATCCGTGAGTCTTGCATTTGTCTAGTCCGAATTCTCTCCTGATCTCGGTGCTGAACTCTTCCATGATCCGTAGTAGCCGTTGGAGTTGCTTCTCGGTTACCACGTAGAGCTTGATGTCTTCCACGTGCATTAGGTGAGAAGGATGTACAGGGTCTTCCTCCACTCTTTAAGAGTATATCCATACTTGCTGGTATTAAGCAAGGTGGACAACAGTTGAGTGTTAGAAAGAACCACAATGAGCTCAGGGCATGTCCATGGAAGATTCCTCTCCTAACGGGATTCGGCTTGGTCGTGATGTTCCCGACCTTGATGATGGCCCTCCATTTCGCCATGGTAACTTCTAGGAAGTTTGTGAAGCCCTCATTTAAAACTGATGTCTTTTTAGGCGCATTTGCATATATGCATAATGCGCCTATTGCCTACCCGATGTCCGTCTATCTGTCTGTCCGCATATAAACATTCAACTCCCAGTGGATGGATTTTTATGAAATTTTAATTTGGACCTTTGAAAAAGACTTGTCGAGCCATTCCAAATTCAATTTAAATAAGATCAACAGAAATGATTAGAAATAACAACAATTATTATTTCCTTTTTTATTTTTTTCATCCTCATATAAATAACTCGACTCCCAGTGGATGAGTTATCGTGAAAATTTATATTTAGACCTATAGAAATATTGGTAGAGGCGTTCCAAATTTTATTCAGATCCCACTAATAGAAATCAAATAATAATTATTTATTTGTCAGTCCGTCCGTCCGCATGTAATAACTCGACTCTGAATGGATGGATTTTCATGAAATTTTATATATCGCTTTGTTAGAACGATCCATCTAACATCCCCAAATTCATTAAAATCGGACCAATAGAAATCCAATCCGGCAGTTATTATTATTATTCTTTTATTTATTTATTTTCATACAAATCAATTAGGCTATTCATATATCATATATTGCAGCTGAAGCACTGGATATTTATACAAATCTATTTATTTTGCCACTTTAAACCGCTGCTTTAGATATTTTCCATTTATTTCGGTTTCTTTTCATTCTTTTTAATTTATGGTTAATGTTTAAATAGTTCTGAAGTTTTCACTTATAGAATATGCTCAAAACACACATACCTCCCAATACGTGTCATCTTCTGATCTCAAAATAAACAAGAGAAGGGTGATCTAATGTGATTTCGATCGCGTATGTATTTGTTGTAGGGTGGGTAAACAGCGGGTATAATGTTTTCATCATTTAGACCGTGTCACATCTGCGCATCGTATCATTCAAATAAAAAAAAAAATCATTTCTGACGTAAAGGAAAAAAGGAGAAAAAAATTAAATGACAAACTAATGGCTCTTTCTTCCATGAAGAGCATGACGTGTGTCTGCACACATCCTGAGGAGAGGAGAGGAGAGGAGGGGGGGAAGAGTTATATAACCCACCGGAACTTCAATTACATTAAATGGTAGACTAGTATTACTTTTCCTCATATAATGTCTTCTTTGGTGATCTGCACTTAGAGCTGATTGTTAAATACACACCAGCGCAGACCATTTCAGTTTCATGGCCACTTTTGTACTTTGTATTTTCAAGGAAAGAATTTCCTTAATGTTTTCTGAACACGTTATCAAGTTTACCTTACGCCATAATTCATTTTAATAGACTAAATGACCTTCGCTTTGGCACGAAACAATTAACCGAAGAGCCTCGTTTAATCCGGGTAGATTTGATTTCACATAAAGCAACCGTTTCCTTCTTGCAGCCTTCTTGTATTCGCACTCATTATGCAACAGTCTTTGGAACTAATTAGGTAATTAGTCACTGGAGCAAATTATTAAAAAATATATATAATAATTACTTAATTATTCATTTTGGGGTATAAATAACAGCTTACGTAATGTAAGGATCGAGCTCAGATTGTGAATAAGCTCTTAGTAAATCAGAAACTGAGCTGAAAGAGGTCGCGGATTATTATTTTTTTAAATGTCCATTATATATACTAAATGGGCACTATATTAGGCACCTACCTACCTAATAGCAAAACTGTATGGTTGGTAATCTATTCCGAAGAGCTTGTTTCACCTCATCGTACAGTTAATCAATTGGATTGAGATCTGGTGACTGGGCAGACCACTGCAGTTGGCTGAATTCACTCCAGTTGGAACCAATTCTGGTCTTGTGACACGGTGCATTGTTCTGTCGAAAGAATCCATTCGCGTATAGATACGCTGCAATTGTGATTCGCCAAGTGGAAAACAATTTACAGATAACCAGTGGAATCCAAATGTTTCCCTATAGGTAGTAAGGGGCCAATGTGCACCACAAAAACATTTCCCACTTCATTACAACGCCACCACCAGTCGGAATTTTTTACACCTGGCAGGATGGGTCCATGGATTCATGCAATCCTCTACCTCCTCACGCTGGTGCTCCTAGCCCACTGTAACGTACATTTTTTGCTGACAGGAGGTAGAACATGGTTGGTCGTCGACTGTGATGTCCCATCCTTGACAAGATAAGAAGAACTGTGCGTTTTGAAATTCCTCTTTGGATACCACTGCTGTACTGGGCTGTTATTTGACTGACTGTGGCTTTTCTATTAACTCTGCACAAATCTTGTTACCTTCTATTGGTCTCTCGCATAAACGAGCTATTTCTCACCACAGGTTCGTTATGTGGATATCATTTGATCAATCAGAGTTGCTGCAAAATACTCAAACCAGTGCCTCTGGCGCTGACTCTGCCCCAAAACGAACGCGAATTCTTCACATTATTCCTGTACCCTTTGTTGACTAAAATGTAGTCGTTTTGGTACTGTCAACACCCCCTGGTCTTCTCCAAGTGTATCTTCTTCTCTTCTCCTGTCTAAACCATGTGTTGTTGCAAACATCTATTTCTCTCCTTTTGCAAAATTCTATCGTCTTCTTGCCCCAAGTTCCCAACCTCATCACCTTCCTTTCCTAGGACAGCATCCCAATCTCCCATCACAAAGACCACGCATCTGTCACTCCCCAGTTCTTCTTTCATCCATTAGTAAAGACGCGTGAGGTAGAGACAATTGGTAATATCCCTACATCTGAAGTAACACGGTGTTATAATTAAAAAAAAAAACAATTTTATAAGTAAAGTTTCTTTTAATCTAGGTATTTTTCTTAATATAATACTATCAATATAAAATATTTCTTATTAATGAAAATATTTGCTAAATCAATTATTTTCTGATGACTACCACGTCTAAACATAGTCAATAGCGCAAATACGTGGACAATGTCTCAGAAAATATGAGTATGGTGATTCATCTTTATTCTTAAGATATATCGAACATCTTTCCTTTGCACCACGTCACAGGAAATTATGGATGTCCGATTACAGATCTGGTCCTGATCCTAAATCATAGTACATTACCTCTCTCTCCTTTCTATCTGTAGATAATCCTTGATATATGGCTTGGTACAAAGTTTCTTCCTGTCAGTACCTCAGCACGTTTCACAGCTGATGACTCACAGCATGAATCATCTTGTCATGCATGACGTCACGATTGAATCGACTGTCTGGAACAATAGATGGACTTGGGTAGAAGACGAATGATGGCGGATTAAAGCTGAATTCTTAATCTGCCATCTCTAAGGGGATCTTGGCTGAAACATCCCTTAAGGTAGAGTTTAAAATGCACAAATATTCGTTGGAGTTAAAAAGACAAACCTATAAGTTTTTATTTTGGAGAATTGAACGTTGTAGGATGCTCTATGAGTAGAGGGATTTTTTTATTAACGGTGATATTAAGATACAAGACAAGTATATTGATGTAGACAAGAAGCGATGAAGTTTGTGTTTCACTTTAGCGGTATTCACTTAAGAAAGTGTGGTGCATTATGGCCTCCAAGAAATTCAGAGGTTCCTTCCGTTCTTTTTAGATGGGACAATTTACATTTACTGCTTCCATTTTCGAAGATTTGTTCAATCAATATTGTGCGTATACTGTTGAATATTTTGCAATTACCGATTCTATTAAAAACGGTGTTACTTTCCAGCTCCAGTAAAACTATTTCAACAAGAACCGAATGAACAAAGGTGGCTGCATTATAACAAACTGATTAGATACTTGCATGTTAATCAATAAACAACATTCTCAAAAACGCAAGTTTAATATTGCATCTTCAACTGCACCGTGTTCTCTGTGGTGATACGAGCTCTATGAAAGGGCCAGTAACTTATATAATACAACATTTGTAGTGTGTGTGTGTGGCTACTTTGATACCAGGAAGCAGCAGTCACCACTGAAACGGCTTACTGGTATCCGTCCACGTCACGAGGAGGCGGGCCTTTAATTCTCGTACTATATTATTACTCTAAGCTGAACTTGGCATTGAAAACAGAGAGGGGGATTTTCATTAGCTAGTAGATGATAATGCGTAAGGTGAGTGTGGCCAATTCATAGTCTGGCAAGCATCACTTCTTCTCTGCGATTTACCCTGATGCTTGAGTTCCATATTTATGGGTTCGATTTTATTTCTTGCAGTTTATTATTGGTTTGATTTCTCCATATCTGGGCCCATTCATCAGAGTCAAAGATATAGGACGATAACTGTTAGGGGAGGTAGTATCTTTTCCAGGTTTTGCTATGGGTACCACTATTGACCGATGCCATGTATCAGAGTAAACATTCGCTTCAAAGATTCTGTTGTAAAATTTCAATAGTGTAGATTTTGAGTTGGAGTTGAGGTGGCGAAGCATTATGTAGTAAATGCCATCTGGTCCAGCAGAACTATTTTGAGAATTCTGGAGAGCTTCATTGAGTTCAGTAATACTGAACGGAAGGTTATAAGGATAAGATTGGCTTGTATTGAAGTTAATTTTATACTTTTCCATAGACGGTTTTGTGCGTCTAAATGAGTCTTCATAAGAGTCAGAGGATGAAGTGGTAGCGAATATTTCTGCTAATGCCTCTGCAATATCAGTCGGAGAAGAAATATCCATTCCTTTCCAAGATAGGATTGGGGCCGAAGTTTGTTGATACTTTCCACTGAGGATACAGATCTTTCTCGATTTTTCTGGGGTCAGTGTTCCTGCAGATGGTACAAGTGAATTGAAACCACGCATCCTGTTTTGCTTTTTTTCGAATTCGGCGTGCTTCAGCTTTCGGCGAAAAATGTTCCAAGCTTTATTTTGCTTTCTTTTAGCAAGAAAGCAATCTCTTGTCCACCAACCATTATCTCTTTGTTTGGTAATGTTTGCTTTTGGCATTGCGCTGGCAGCAGCTCCAAGTAGTTCTCCTACTATATGCCTAATGGCATTATTAATAGATGTAGTGAGGATCAAGTGACTTTGAAATTGAATTATTTTAGAAAACATTTCCCAGTTCGTTCGGTGAAAATTCCACGTAATTCCTCTACAATTCCTTTGAATGATTTTTTGCATTATTTGAGTTTAGGTTAGGTGGATTAGTCTGTCCGCTTTGTTTTCCCTCGATCCTGTTTATATTTCTCTCGTTTTGAAAATACTGGACGAACGATGTCCATCTCGTCTTCTGCACGTAGTAGGAGAACTGCATCTTCATTATCCAACTTCTCGTCAATTTCCATACTTCGATCAATCAGTTTATTCGGGGTAGGGTTTGCATTATTTTCCTTGGTTAAAGTTCCTGATTTGGGGGCATTCTCATGGTGCTGATTGGTTGGCTTTGCGTTAGCAGAATTTGATGTATTCTTCGTCTTTATAGCTGTCAATATCTCATCCTTTGTGAGAAATGATGTGGCCCATTGAGAAAGAGATCTTTTAGGAGGAATTGTAACATTGGTCTGTGTTGAGAACTCTTTAATGTTTTTGACTGCATCACAATAACATTTGGGTGGCATCACGTTTAATATCTGTTTTCATGATTCTTGGTATGAGACATTTTTCTCTACTTTGTACTTTAGTATTTTCTTTCCCATTTTCCATGATTCACAAGTTCTGGAAGATTGCAGGGTGAGCACCCTGGTAGTTGGGACACTTTAGCGCTGCTGCTGTTCATTCAGTTTGCAAGTGGTCTGGTGAGCCACACATGGGGCAAATGGCCTTACCTTGACATGCTGTTTGAGAATGACCATACTTCTGGCATTAAAGCATCTGAGTGGATTTGCAATATATGGACGGGTCTTACAGGAAAGGTAGCCAGCTTTAACTGATGTAGGAAGATTCGGAGTGTTGAAAGTAAGGATAACATTTCTGGTGGGTGTATGGACGCCATCCTGTTTAGTCATTATTCTTTTGGCACTGATAACGCATTGTGAAGTTCTTCAGCAATTTCTTCATCGGGAACATTAAGGAGATCCCATTTTGAAGTGACCCCTTTTCAGGCGTTTAATGTTCTGTGTGGGGTTACAGAAATGGGAAGACATCCAAAGGTCGTTTGTTTCAAGAGCTGTCTAGAATGACTGGGATTGGAAGTTTCTATAAGAAGTTCTCCTGAGCGAAGTCGTTTGACTATTTTTGGAGTGCCTGCTACAGCGTCTATGCTTTTTTGCACCAAAAATGGAGATAAGCTGCTACGAGGTTCCGTAGGCAAGGAATGTAAAATTAGGAAAGCAGGCAGGTCATGTGAAGAATCTTTTTCGATTTTTTTTGCTTGAGATGACTCGAGTTCGTGCGAGCACGTAGGCTCTACAGTCGGTAATACACTGGCGCGCAAAACTTAAGGACCAACACTATTTCTAAAGGTCACAACCACAAAATCTTTACTGATGAGAGTAGATTCAGTCTCAGCAGCCATTCTTGTCAGCTAATCTGGCGAGGGTTGGCACACTGTATCACCCCGCAAACATCACTGAAAGGGATCGATATGGCGGTCGAGGTGTTCTCGTTTGGGGAGACGTTATCTTGGATGGACGTACGCAACTCCAGATACTGGAAGACGGTACTGTAACCAGTGCACGCTACTGTACTGAGGTAATCCTTTCCCATGTGTGTCTGTTCCTAGGTGCCATTGGCCCCGAGTTCGTGATAACGTCACACCTCATCGCACTGGATCTGTTGATATGCTTTTGGAAAGTGAGGACATTGTTCGTATGGAATGGCCTGCCCGTTCCACGGTCTATATCCCATCGAACACATATGGGACGCTCTGGGAAGACTCCTAGCGGCACGTCCACACCCACCGGAAAATGTTCGCCAGCTGAAGATGGCGCTGACAGAGGAATGGACGATTTTACCGCAAGAACTTATCAACAAAATTGTTCTAAGTATGGACAGGCGGTGCGAAGCCTGCATCGATATTAGGGGTTGCCATATCTCCTACTGAGCACTACCTCTTCCCTTTGTTCCATCTTTGGCAGTGATGCATCTGTATCACGGCAGCCAGTGCTATGTTACCATTTTTGAATAAAGTCCCTCTGTACCGTTTTGTTTCCGTTGTTGTGTCGGTGTTGTTTCCTTCACCATTTCTGTACCTCACGAGGTTTCTTTCGTATGCTTTTCCCATATCCACGCCATTCCTATGAGAAGCTACAGGTGAAAACTTGACTGGTCCTTAAATTTGCATACCAGTGCATTAATGGATTCACAATTGCTCCTTTTTGTCCTGATTATTGAATTTATACTCAGGTTACCAGCCCTCCACGTGGCGGGCTGGTAACCTAAGTATAAATTCAATAAAGCTGGTAAGGAGCGGTGCCACCAGTGAACAAGCGATAAGGGATTCGTGATAACTGTGTTAAAGAAGTTAGTTATACAAAAGAAAGGTGTCTTTCCTTTCTTGGTTAGAAGCTTACTTCTTTATTTAGAAAAAGCCGAAATTGAATAACTTTATAAAGGAAGGGTTTTAACAAATCTGTCGCTTAGAGAAACGACGCTTTCAAATCACTTTGGAAATATCGCTATGATCACTCGTTTCGCAATCGAGGCCTAATGATAAGCAACGTTCCATCCTTTTGAAAAGGCTAATAAACCATGTTGAAAAAGATCAATGCTAATAACTGCGCATAAAAAAGCCCATCTAATATTGTTAAAAGCAAAAAAATGTGGTCTGATGAATCCTAATTTTGCCTATACTCTAATGACCCCAGGTACCTTGTTCACAGGAGAAGCAACAAAGGCATTTCATCCGGACTGTGTGCAAGGTTTCGAACAAGCTGATGGTGGATCAGTGATGCTTTGGGGATGTCTTAACTATTATGAACTGGATCCCTTACATGAAATAAAAACCAGGATAAATAAGGCTGGCTACACAAATTTTTGGCTTTTCAGGCTGTTCCTTTTGCTGAACGTTTGAGGGACACTCGTGATTTCGATACGCCTTTATTCCAGGGCACCTACTGTTTTAAACTGGTACGAGGAACACGAAGGAAAGGTAGGGTATTGGATTCCCTCGTTTAAATCCGATAGGGAACGTATGGAAGTAACTTGAAGAGACACAGCAGTATCCACGCAATCTCAATGAATCCTGGATTCAATTAATGGTTTTAAACACATCTGTTCATTCGCACCAGAAGCGGAATGTTACTATTTGATCTATAGATAACAACATCGAAACGAATAACATTAAATAACAATCTACCGAATTTAGTCTATAGAAATATAATTTATTTTTAAGTGTTTCTTGATTCTCTTTATCCCAATAAATTTATAAAATCAAAAATATCATAAATAAATAATACAGTAATCTTTTATAATAATAGTTTAAATTTACAGATTATTTATTCGGTTTTTATTATAAATTATCTCTGGATCACATTTGACAGCAATTGTTTTGTTTAATCAACATAGTGAGATTATTTCAAGGGCAATTAAACAATTAGGATTTATACAGATATGCGCTAATTAGTTCCGACCTGCAAAATTAATTGTCTTTAAACGGTTTTTGTGGCCGGAAAGATTCAAACTGCACAGATAATGCAATGGTCTTAATCCTCAGAGTAGAACAAACTTGCCTTCACAATGAGTTGTGCCGGTATTGCACTACTTTCAAACAGATGGCCTCTCCAAGAGATTAATTGGTCATTATTTAAAAGATGACACTGCTATGACAGAAAAAAAAATTATGATATGAGGGTCACCCGTAAATGATTGCATCTACCCATTTTTGTCTGTAAATTGCGTGTGTTCAATTGCGTTGATTAGATACGCTCCAAATTGGAGTTGAGAATTCCATCTGTGTTTTTTGTGGTATTCCAGTTGGATTTACCTACAGTGGCGGACAAAAAAACTGCATCACCTTAAAAAAGTAACATTTGTAGCGAAAAGTATAAGATAGTGTTTGAGTACAGTCATTTTGTTTGTCGCAATGCAAAGGTATTGCATCAGATAGCCCTTCTATTGCATCAGACAGTAATTGCACGGTATTGCATCAGCCATTTCTATAAATACGGCGTTGGAAGGGTATACACGCTCATTAATATTGTTTTGCGGAAGTGTAAGCATGGCTCCATATGTTCAGTTGACACCAAAAAAAAAAACGTGTAGCTATTGCTGTGTCTCAGGAAGGGCTTTCTACGCGTGCTATCGCTGATAAAATAGGTTGCCACCAGTCAACAGTATCCTGGGTGCTGAAATTAAAGCGTGAAACCTGTGATGTGAAGAGACGACTTGGATCAGGCCGTAAGAGAGTGACTACTCCTTCCCAAGATCGATATTTTAATCCTGATCTAAAAGTAGACTTTGAGATGGCCGTTGGTGTTGAAACAAGTGCACAAACTGTCCAAAGACGGCTTTCAGAATGTGATCTACATACCTATCGGCCCAAGAAGAAGCCTTTGTTGACCCAACAAATGAGGAAGAAGTGACTTGCTTGGGCTAAAACGCATGTTTCATAGACAAAAGAGCAATGTGACACCGTCATCTTTTCTGATGAATCGAAATTCAACCTGCATGGCTCGGATGGGAAGCGATACGTTATAAGACCAAAATCGGAGGCATACCATCCTGACTGCATAACAGATGTCCGGGGATGCATAACAAACAAAGGGGTGGAGCGAATTAAGTTTATTAACGGAACGGTGAATGCAGAAACCTAAACTGCTATCTTGGAAGAGTGCCTGAAACCCGTTATTAGGGATCACCACACAGACGTCCAAAACTGCATTTTTAAACAGGACTCAGCACTTTGCCACAGAGAAAAATGATAAGTTTTATGCTATTTAGATTTAATTATGAGTTTGTCTTCTTGTCTCACAAGGCTTAAAACATACTTAAACCAATGTTTTCCCCCCTTAAGATGCAGTCATACCTCAGAAATGCTGGAATTACAGTGTTGGACTGGCCTGGCAACAGTCAGATTTGAACCCTATTGAAAACTGCTGGTACATAATGTCGTCTAAAATTGGTCAGAAGAAGCCAACAAGTAACATTCAGCTGCAGGAGAGCACTGTAAGGGTGTGGTACCACGAAATTGGGCAACCGTATATCCAGAAGTTGATTATCTCTGTGGCAGATCGTTGCAAGGCTATAATTGCAGCTCGAGGAGGAACAATAAAATATTGAGGACTTATTTTGCTAATTTACAATAGTATTACGGTAACTTGTCAATTCAGTTTGTACACATAAATGCAATAAAATGTATGTTTGGTCGTCATGGTTTCCATTTGCATGATTTCTCATATTTCCATTAATTACGCATTTTCCCCTTTGGGAAGATATTTATGGCAATTAGGTATATCAGGTGAAGTCTTTTTATTGGATTTCATTCACAGCAATATATATCCCATCTAACAAATGCATTTCGAACATTTCTGCAACCCACAATGCAGCGCAAAACACATTATATACAAAATTTACAAGTGATGCAGTTTTTTTGTCCACCACTGTAATTCGGCTCTACAAAGATAAGCTTATTCTGAATAAATGTTTTTCCAGCTGCTAGAACTAAACACGATGTGTGTAATGCATCTACTTCCTGGACGTTACTGAGCTAAAGCAGCTAAGCGATTGCTGATTGCACTGTACATGCTGTGAGAGTGACAGCTAGTATTTCATACCTGCTATTAAAATACGTTGACGTTTTCCAAACAGATTTAGTTCGTATGTCAACAAACAGTAAGTGAGCGTATTTCTGCTTATGCATATAATGATTGTACTCTAAGAAAAGCATTCGTAATGTTTATTGTGCAGGCTGAAATAAATCACATGGAATTATACTCTCTCCATGAGATTGGAGTCTAAATGGCGTAAAGAGGTTTTCTCTGTGCTGTCAAAGATCAGTCATACAAAGCTGCCTTGGTGTTGCACTACTTCAGATGAACAGTAATCCCTGTTGAGATAGGGAAGTAGTGCAATACAGAGGCAACTCGTTGTGGAAGTAAGAGTGCTTCATACGAGAGATTTAATCCATTTAGACTGCATTTGTTCAATGGTTAGTCGAAAGTCTACAATAAAACTGAAACAACCGGTTAGAAAGCTAAGTAGAGTAAAAAAAATGAGCTAAATAATTAATATTTAAAAACTTAATAACTATAGACGCAATTCATGCTGCGATTGGAATTCTCTGTTTTAGTTTAAGACACTTTTCGGCCGAAGAAATCCTATTGTATGATATTTCAAAACCGTTTTCAGCAAGTTTTACGTAATATGTATGTCAAAGTGATTTCGAAGTATTAAAGTTGTTCATAAAAGCAATACCCATGGTATTATATTCCATGGAAACACCAGATACTTCTGGTATATTTTATATCAGCTTAACTTTGGTAAACAAATAGGAAATGGAATGTTGTTATGTATAATACTACCAAAAGTATTGGGAACACTTTATCATGGCGTAAGGTCTCTTTTACACCAATTTATAACTGGACAATAAGAGTACGAACACGTGCACTATTTTTCTGGTAAAAACATAATTATTCCACAAATACGAATTAACTAAAGTACAGATCGAATGTTGCTTTGTACATTTTTAAATAGTTTATGAGGACACAAATAACTTAAATAAATTGGGAACAAGTTTACATGAATTAAATGTTTCATGAAAAAGCCACAATCGTTTAAATAACACAACACTCATGTTTTTTTTTTTTTTTTATTATTATTATTATTATCAGATACCCCTGTATCGTTATTAACAATCGAGAAATACGAAACATTGGAGAATAAATAATGTATTCATTTATGCTAACGTATTCATCAAAGGTATTACGCATTCATAGAAGTCTAAATTTATTCTAAATAAATATTCATGGCCGAAGGGGAAAAAAAAAAAGATTAATTTAAGAGTAGCATATATTCTCCAATCCCGTATTTTAATGAAAACAAGAGAGATTAAATATTAACAAATGACATTGAGGAATTTATAACCCTCTGCAACTAATTATGGCTGTCACAGAATCATTCTCTAAGCTAAAAACCGTAGCTGTTGGAATCCATAGTTCTGCAACGCTGTCCTCATTATTATGGGTTTTGCATTGTAAACTTTTGAAACCAAATGAAACTTTTAGATTAAATTCTAAACAAATATTACAATTTTAGCTTCCCATAAAATATTCAAATTCCGAGCAACGTTTTGTGGTATTATGATATTTTTCTTTATGGTATTTTCAACTGCAAACGTTGGGGCTTCCAAGTCAGTAATTTGCAATAGTATGGAGATGCGACAGTTCGAGTTTGTAGAAGATGAAATACACTTCCATGTACATATTTAAAGGATATCGTTGGATTTATAGTGGTGACTAACTTCTTTCATTATTCTGCATCTAAACAAGCTATTGTATGCTATCTTTATGAACACCTCAATGAATCCAATTTCAGTGTATAAGTATTCTCTAATTATTATTATAATACAACAGACTTATTCGTAATTTGGCTGCATAGCTCAGAAGCAATACTTTTCTCCAAAGATGTAGTGGAGGTTCATTGGCGTCTATATATAAACGTTGCACTGGGGCTCTCTAGTTCCAAAAAATGTAAACGGTTGATTATATGGAAGAGATGCCACTGCATTGAAGTTCAGCGTATATTTTTCCTGCATTAGCTTCTACCTGTTTAAAGGCTGGCTCATGTGCTGACATGGCAGAGATTTCAAAAAAGCATTCTGACAGAGCATTTGCAATTTCCGCTGGAGAGGAGAAGTCTTCACCCTTCCAACTTATAATGGGTGTTGATTCCGGTAAGGATTTACCATTCAGTTAGATTTTTCTACTGTTTGTATTTTATTATAATTTATGTCCCCTCACGTGCATAGTCTGATCAGGAGGAACCCATCAGCATTGAGGTTGCTCAATCCATTTAGAGCCTTAAACACCTCGATTAGATCACCTTGCAGGTGTCTAGTCTCCAGAACTGAAGCGTTTCTTAGTACGGCACCCTTTCGTTCCACTTGTCAATCTTGTTGTTTGCCCTTCTCTGCAAGTCAACATATTTCCAAAAATGAGGCCTCCCAACATGATTGTAGTATTCAAGATGCAGCCTTGTACAGTGGGATAATCACCTTCTTATGCCTGCTAGAAAAAAATTTCTATACCATTTTCTAAAACCCCATGAGCTGTCCAAGGACAGTTCATGGGGTTTTGTCTGCACTGTCAGAGAACCTCATATACGACTGTACCATTACGTAATGACCCAAGTCTTTTTTTATTTTCCGCTACCTTCAGCGTAGTACCACACAGTTGGTATATTAATCTTGGATTATTGCTGCCCATATGCAGTATTTTGTCAATGATCAATATTAAACTTAAAAGTACATTTCTTAGCCCATCTGCCTAATTTTTTTAGATCTTATTGCAGTAGCATACCTTGATTACTCTCACGAACCACACTGCCAACCTTTGTATTATCTGCATTTGATATCCTGATCAGTTATTTGACTACTTCATGAAATTTATTTTCTATGCTCCTAGCATTAGTATAAATGCAAGTTTACATGCACCTCTTAGTTACCCTAACACAGCTCATGCATTTATTTGTTCCATGATGATCCACAACAGAGCTTTCGTGCGTTTAAAAAGATGATATCAAAATTCTTCGAAAGCCCTCCTTAAGTTTTCCCCTGAACCACAGCACTCCCACTGTTTTGAGTCTCTTTCTTTGTCGCTGTAGTGTGAGGCATACCCTCCAACATATATGTCAATTGACAATTTTGTAAATTAAAATTAAATGGAGCTGTGCTTTTTTATATAGAGGTAGTACAATACCGAGGTAACTCGTAGTGAAGGGCTTAGACTATAAGATTCCAACGTAAATATGTATTTGGCTTATTTCTATCGAATATTCCACAAAACATTATTATTGTTATTATAACACTAGTAATGCTGAGTTTGAAGAGTAAATATATTCCTATTTTTTAATGAATTACGACTAGATATTTATACACCTAAAACTAAGGAGCAGATCCTCCATAATTCGTACACCGCTGAGCAGCTCTCACAATTAACTTTTATAATGTTTACAATTCTGATGAAAAGTTCTGTTTAATGATACATAAACGTGCCATAATATTATGAAAGTTATAAAATATTACTGTACAAGTAGGACATGGCCTTAGGGTGTACATTAAACAAATTAGAATTGCTACTTAGTGCACTGAATCTACCTTATGTTGTGAATGAGCTTCGCCATGAGTTGCCTCGGTATTGCACTAATTAAATAAAAAGCACTGCTCCAATATTGCTATATATTTAAAGTTTAAACCCTTTTTTATATGTCACCAGGTTATTTAGCCCATTTCCCCATAAATGAGACCCTAAAACAGTATAGGTAATTTCATCCAATTTAAATAAATAGTAATATACTTCTTTATAGGTGAAGTGATATTTATTTAGAGTAGTGCGATACTAAGGCAACTCGTGGTGAAGGGTTAAAAGAAAATAACATCGATACACTTAGTAATAAATCTAATTTCATTTAAAAGTAGCAATACTATAAAATTATTTATGTAATATATCAATAAGAAAAATTTCTTATTAATTAATTAGGCTGAACACCCTAATTAATAATAGTAGAGTATTTTAAATTGTATTGGTGGTTTCCTTCGCTTTTCATTTAATAAATTGAATTTGCATTGAACTGAATTGAAAACATTATTGCGGGTATTTCCAAGGAGTGGATCTTCTAGAGGTTAACGATAAAAGTTTTTTTTTTAGACTACTAAAAATATCTTTGGAAAAACCTTGTTTAAAAAGCCATTTGTAATATCGTTTTCTACTCAGCTTGATCGTATAACAGGAAAAGCAAAAAAAAAGCAATCAGCCGGTTTACTGCATCAACTTCGTAACCAAGTTTATGAAGGCCATACCTTCATCGGATTACAGCTTTCACAAAATCCTTTTCCATTGATTGTGTTTGCCAATTTTCCCTCAACTCTCTTCCATTGCAGTCCATGAAAACTGGTACATCCAAGATTTCCTATATTTTCGTTTCTGTATTTGGCACACTGCCAACTTTCAGAATGCTCACTGAAAACAAGCATGTTGTTTACGGATATGATGTAATTTGCATTGGTTATCACTTCCGGTGCAGTTTGATTTCATCCTTATACAAAGTACTCTTATTGATCTTGATTCTGTATTTTATTTCTGAAACCGAAAATAAGTTTAAACGTTTCTTTATGAAGAGAAGTGATTTTTACAAACAAGTGAGGGTGAGGCTTGCATAAGAAGACAGCTCAGTTATTAGCTAGAATATCTACATACACTACATGACCAAAAATATACGAACGCACACCAGTAGTTGAAAAAAGAGCTTTTAATTTGAAAAATTAAAACAAAGTAGTCACTTTGGCCTGTATAACAGCCACAACTATCCTGCGCATAACATCGCCTCCATTCCTCCTGCAAATCGCACTTCTTTGAAATAGAATAGCAGTGTGCGCTTTATGAATGCATAGATATCTTAATAAGGGAAATATCATTCACTGCTTCCAATTTTATACGAGAATGAACACTGCAACATAAGTGAACAGATGAGAGAACATTTACACGTATTTTCCAGAGCTCAAAGGTAGTTTATCAGCATAAGAATGCATTGTCTTTTGAGAATTTCTCATGAGGATATCTGATTTCCTCTCACGTGAAAACAAAAATGATCGCATATCCTACTTTGTATTGCGTTTCCTTCCTCACAAACTTTAGATGTTTTGGACCATTTCCCCTCCCACCCCACCCACAGGTTTCATGTTGCCTAGCTCGAAGATTTGCCTCTACATGAAAATTTAATACTGCAGTGTAAAAGGAAGAAGTCGTTTGTTCTCCCGAATAAATTATTAATCTTTGCTTAAGAGAATAAATAGTTTTTTTTTTAAAGCCTTTGTTTATTGGAACTGCAGTGTTTATTTTCTAATTTATTAAAATTTGTAATTCAAATTAGAGTCATTTGATCTTATCTTGGAATGGTTTTTTGATTTCACTTAATTCTGTTCCAATTTTTAATCCTAGAGGTGCTTTGCATAGTTCTGCAGGTTTCCGCTGGGTGTCGCTTTTCCCCGAACAGCTATGCACTTACTTCAAGGTCGATGAATCGCCACTAAGTTCGAAAATCGATAAATATTCGAAACCCTCGCAGTAAGAAAGATATCTGTACTGCTCATGCGCACTAACTTAGGGTCGGAGCTCTATCATAAGGTCATCTGGTACAGAAGTATTTTTAACACCACCACCATCACCAGACGCTATTAATAATGAAGAGAACGGCAAAACACATAAAACATTCAGTTTTTATTCAACATATCTTCGTTTTTTTTTTCTTTTTCTTTTTTGGACTTTGGAGTAAGTTCATCGTACCTGTAATAGCTTTCCATTCTGCCTATTACAAAACCTTATCGATAAGAAAGTGGAAATGGGATGGCACGAGCGTTTCCGCTCTTACTCCTTTGTGGAAATTTTAATAGCAAAAACGTATCGAGTTCCGAGCAATATTTCCAGGAGGATTGTTCAGAATTGCTACATCTGATCAATATTGACTGATGTTCTTTTACATCCATCTTTTATTACTCACTGCCAGTTCGGATCCTCGCCAATATAATTTGCAAAGCAATGTCTTCCACTTTACAACTGAGTACCGGATAACAATTTTCATATTTACAAAAGTAACTCGTGTTACAAAGAAAGGGGGGGGGGAGTTCTTTTCACATGTACCTAACGAAGTCTAGAAATAACGTAAGAAAAGCGGTAAGCACGAAAAAATACAAATGCGTCACGAATTTGATAGCTTAGGTGATTCATTATTTTGGGCAAGCTCTAATATCAGCCATAGCGGCGACTGTCTATTACGTGCAGTCTGAGCGGCGCGCCTTTACGATAATAATGCCGATTTTAAAATTGTATAAAACTTCCTACGTGCCAAACTCAGTTTTTGCTGGATAGTTTGTTTGAGGGAGAACAATATTTTTTGTCTTCTCCTCTCTTTGGACTTTATGACTGGAAAACTAGCGCAACTTTTTTCCATTGATTATATTTCATTGTTGGATTACACGTGCAAACCACAGCAGTTGACTTTATCCATTGTTATTGCACGCGCAACCTCAGAAGTTGAATTTTTTTCATTGTTGGATTACACGTGCAACCTCAGAAGTTGAAATTTTTTCATTGTTGGATTACATGTGCAAAACACATCAGTTGACTTTATCCATTGTTATTACACGCGCAACCTCAGAAGTTGAATTTTTTTCATTGTTGGATTACACGTGCGAAACACAGCAGTTGACTTTATCCATTGTTGGATTACACGTGCGAAACACAGCAGTTGACTTTATCCATTGTTGGATTACACGTGCGAAACACAGCAGTTGACTTTATCCATTGTTGGATTACACGTGCAAAACACAGCAGTTGACATTATCCATTGTTGGATTACACGTGCAAAACACAGCAGTTGACGTTATCCATTGTTGGATTATACATGCAAAACACAGCAGTTGACGTTATCCATTGTTGGATTACACGTGCAGGACTTGAATTTTTTTCATTTTTGCTCCACGTACAACCACAGCAGCCAATTTTATAAGTAATGCAACCAGAGAAATGTAAATATTATAAAAAATAAGCACACAGATACCATATTTTCAATGAATGTAGTGTGAACACCATCAGAAGACTGGAGGAGAATCGTATGATCAATATTTTCTCTTCCACATAAGGATGAAAAATCCTTTCGATCAATAACTGAACTCGCGGCTTTGACTCCTCCCTTCGCTTTCTCCATTAATGTCTGCACTCTTCTCTTCATTTTCCTCCAGTGTGCATGCACTCACATCTGAATTGCGTACGCTTCATTTCGTTTCCTTTTCTGAGCCAAAGAATTTAATTACGTCCACAACTTCGTTCCACTTGGTAAGCGACTTCTTTAGCCCTTTATCGGGTGTAATCCATTGGCACGTGCACGTCTTAATGACATTAAGAACAAAGGAGACACATTTCTTTTTTTGTTGTTGTTGTTGTTGTTTTGTTGTCCCGCAGAAAAGCGTTTATGCGCACGTGCTGGAGAGGGGGAGGAGTTGTCTAGGCAACAAAAATTTGATTAATTACAATCGCAATTACACCCCGCACAAGAAATTCAGTCTTGGGATACGTAAAAGACGTCGACATTCTTACTCCACCGTCTTTTGGACGTATTTCTACACGCGTCCTCATTAGTTGTTCTAGAATCAGGAAGTCAGAGCAGATTCTTTCAGGGCATAAAGGTCTGGTTGTTGTATCAAGTGACGTCACCACATACTCCGAACTGGGATGTTAAGAGTCACTTGAGCGTGCCTAAAGCCCATTAACGGAAAGAATTTCCCAAATTAAAATATGTTCACTACTGAAATCTGTAGTGATGTTTACTCTTTAGAATGGTGATATCGTTGATTAACTTCTTCCTGACTTTTCTGCGTATTCCAGTAATCTTTGCTTCGCTCTCACCCGTCGACTACATGTACATCAAAATGTCCAAACATTTTGGTGTTGCATAGACATAGCAGTATGAATTTTATCATACTGTTAAGAAATTATATGTCAGCTTTCTTTAATTACCGTATTTTTCGGAGTATAAGACGTACCCAGGTTTTTGAAGGTGAATTTTGTGAAAAAAAATAACATTTTATTGAATAATATACGAATTCAAAGGTGCTTACTAAACAGAACAGAGTAGAATTAATCCCAAAAATTCTCTACTGTCACACTCGTCCTAGCTGATGTTATAATCTGAATTTTCACTTTCTACAAAAAAATGCTCTCGGGAATGGGACGCCAGGGCAACCTAGACATAGTACACCGGCGCCAGCCTGAACTGACCTTCGGCCAATGAGGGTAGGGTCGTGGCAGTGACATGGCTGACCCTCGCAGGTGAACCTAATAGCTGATTGATCCTGGCCGGGCCTTGCAGGACTACACATCTTATCAAAGCAGGGGCCAAAGTGGTGTGCTGAAACATATATATACGAAGGCCTAGCCACTTTAACTTTTTTTTTTTCTTTGATGAATTTAGTTTTTCAACTGCAATAAATATTTCTCCCTTCCACTTTCGATTATTTCAGTGCGCATTCCATCGAACGTTTTATCGAAATGTCCTGTGATTAACATTATTAAACCATCCATTTCCCCCCTCTTTCCCCATATATATAAATATAAAAATAATAAGTTAAGAGAAAGAGGGAAAGACAAAAAGAAAGAAAGGAAAGAATTGCTTCCATATATATTTAATCGTATACAACAGTGTTTCCCAACCTGGGGTCCGCAGCCCCAGTTTGGAATTTAAGTTGTTAAAGCCAGGTAATCCAATCTTCATGTGTGAATTGAGAAGAAAAAAAAAAAAAAACAAAATTAAATTCGAAACACATTGATTAAACATATTTTACCATGACACAATAATAATGCACGATTGCCATAACTAATCTATTTATGAAAGAAAAACTTATATAGATGATGACTTTCTACAGCAACAGCACTTCTAATAATTGCCTTAAGGCCAGAGGTGCGAAAATGCGCAACCACTTGAGTAATTCGACTGGGAACCAACAAGCTTAATTTGTTGAGGTAAGCTGGTGGATTACCACAAGAAGCGATGGCCAGTGCCCACACACTGTTATTGTACGCACTCCCATTAACTTTCATGATGCATTTAGGCTACCTGTGGCTGCTGGTCCCAGATAAGCATGCCATCTGTGTGCACGTAGGCTGTGAGCGTTGGATCTTAGGACGCTAAGGATCCCCAGCAGCACGTCACTGGGAGATCCCCTCACCACGTACAGGTGCCCACTTCGAGGAGTCCATTTCAGGTATTCAGTGTCACTACAGCTGCTATCTTGGTAGAAACAGAAGCACACTGTCTGTCTGTCTCGCGATATTTACAGCTTTTCCCTATCCTTCAATAACTTATAATAATCTCAGTAAGCCTTCTTCTCTGTAAGAAAATCAGTGAAGATGACGTAGAAAACATTAAATGATTTTCTTGGGATTCTCAGCCCATGGCGCATCCATTCCGACGTTATTCAATTGAAGAGGAGTTTAAGAATCCTTCATCGTAAATCCAAGATGATTCGAACCGAGACTAACCCCTCCAAACGAATAACGAGACCACTATTAAACCCACTGGGGTTCTATTCCACATTAAACATTTCTGCTTTTCTTAACTAGATTTTTTTTTCTTATCCTTCAATAACTTGCGCATGATATTAGGTAACTGGTTTAGTTAATTTAATAATGCATGCACCAGGTAGATAGTTTGCCACTTTCCTAAAAAATATCACTCTTTTATCGAAATAACAACAACAAAAAAGTTGAACAATGGCATGCTGGAAGAGCAAATTAATCTCAGCAAAGTTCTCGGAATCCTTGTGTCTCCACTAAATTGGATTTTCGACAAAAATAAGGTTGTGCGCTCTTTTCTTTCCAAAGCTAAATAACCACAGAAATAGGCTGGTAACTTCGCAGGAAACTTTGGTCCAAGAAAAAGATCGTAAAAAAATTAGCTGTAATCATGAACAGATTAAGGAAGGGATCATGGCCGAAAATCCTACGAAACAAAATTGCTTCTACGTTATTTAGTTGCAAATCAAGCCCAACATAACAGAAAAACTTTTCTGTGACTTAATTCTAGAAGCCAGCGTCAAAATCACGTGACTTATTTAGCCACATCAACTAGCCGCTCCTCAAAAAGCCAATTCAACACCAGAATAAAAAAAAAAATGCATCCATTACTGTATTCGAGAAAATTTCGACTTGCAGCGCCATCTGACGCGAAAATCAAAAACGTCAAGAGAAAACAGAAATTATTTAATATTAAATTGATTAGAGTTTGCATTTGATACTTCTTTGAAGACTTTAGCTCCTATTTTTGTACAAATCACTGAACCTAATAAATTTTTAAATACTTTTACAATAAAGTTACTAAAAAATAGTAACGTCATACGGAGATTTTTGTTAAATTTTTTAACTCTTTTTTTATGTGTAATAATCTCCAAAAAATGATTGCAAGTGCCCGAGCTGCCTACTTCCTTCTGTTTATTACTGAAAACACGATCAAATCGATTTAGCTAAAAGCATCGGCTGCCTGCGTGTTGCTTGAAGAAAATCGATTCCGAGTGCACATTGCAATAAGAATTCTACGCTACAGAATAAGTGCTTAAGAATTGTCAGAGCGATGCCAATAATTGTACCATACAGTTAAACATAAGTTCGCTTCGTTTGTAGAAATGTATGGAATAAAAAGGCGATAACCAGCCAACAAATGAACAGAAAGATTTAGTTATTTTAAACCTTAGAAGTGCTTTCTTTTCTGTACATGGAAAAATCCTTTACGTAACTCGAATTACAAAAATAAACGCCAGTTATAAGGATTCATTGTGAAATCAAGAGATAAAGACGAAACCTGATCTCGCTGAAGAATTAATTTCCCAATTGCTAGAAGTGGAAGATAAAAGAATGGAAAATACGAAACTCGAGAAATACAGCTACACCAAGTTGGTGGATCACTTACTATAAAAATAGTTATACGACGAAACTGTAAACTCCTTGTCACTGGATATTTCTGCCGGATTATAAAAAAGGAATTTTATTTCTCCAAATAAATTCTGAAAATAAAAGTATTTTCACACAAGGCAAAGTAAATAAAATGTATGAAGATTCTTTAAAACTGTCAAAAGTCACTCTGAGGCAAGTATGGCGAATAAGGATTAAGAATTGAAGATTTTTCCAAAATGGATGGCACAAAATGATGAGGAAATTTGTTGAGATTACTTGTAGTTCCATGCAGAAGGAGCCGTCCAATTGCAAAATCTGCTGTTGACGAAATTCCTGATTCTCTGCCTAAAGTACTTGGCCGCCATAGCCTAGTGGTTAAGCTTACAGGTGCGCAAATACACGTACCTTGAGTGACCGGGGTTCAAGCCCGTGACTGCTGAATACGGTGAACTCCTCTCACCGTTTGGTCGTCCCCGAGTATAAACAGAAAGTGTATTATTATTTATTACCGCACAGAAAGCCTATTCGTCAGCTAGTGCCAGAATAGTATTGCGACATCAAAATGTTCCATGGACAATGGCCTGCAAAGCAGGCCATTGTCCTTCCAGCAAAGGTTTCCTTACAATACCCATGTGGTCCTTTACTCCACTTGATCCCAGCAATGCAATGGCTTGGCTGTATGGTTTCCACTAGAATGAATGAAGGTGGATGATACGTGGCTTTGGAACATGTTACAGACCGATGAGGTTCTTTTCCAGCAAAGAGAAGTAACTCGATTTCCAGGAGACAAAAACCATGGAACTCTTGGCTGAGATCAACTAACTCAGTCACGTTGTGAAAAGAGTTCATAAAAATTCCTCACTGGCATTGGAACCAGAGGCGGACTGGCCATAAGACTTATGGCCAGTATATGAAAACTAAATACACAAAAATCATAACAAGAAAAATATGGATCTTCCTTATCCACAGTAATATATGAGTCAAGTCTTTTGGAAATGTTTTTTGTTTGCCTGTATAGTAGTCGCATCAACCCTGTTAGAGTTTGTTTGATAAAACCAGCACCACCAGGTTGCCCCTGCGGCTGGCAACCACTGTTCATATTCATACAGGGTAGTGTGGCCCCTGTGGTGTGGTTATCACAAGCGCGACTTCTGGGTATAGTATGTAGTAGAGGCGGTTGTATAGGCTTAACGGACACCTCTGAATTGTAGATTGTTAATCCCTTTAGTTCCTAATTCGTGTTAATTGGGCCACCCATGGATTCCCAGACTCTGTATAAGCCGAGACCCGACAACCTTAAAATTTAGTTTAATTTAGCAGTTGAAGAACGAAGTAAAAGTGTGATACGCAAGAGTGCACACATTGAAATAAATATAGGTACGTATCTTTGAAAGTAGTGTTGTAGTTTTTTTATTTTGTTGCAACAGCAAATTTAAATACAGTATATTAATGTTTCGTTATCCATTATGGCTGTGGCAACGTTTCCTTTACTGAAAGTTTCTCGCTCTTAAAATATGAATTGATTCGTGTGTACTTAGTTATTTAATTTTTATATTGAATCATTATCAGTTACATTACTCCTAAGCTATATTACTATAACTTCTTTTGAATTAAATATTTAAAATTGTCAATGAACAACGAATTAAATGAAGCAGTAATTAAAACAATGATATATTTAAAAATGCATTAATTTGGAAATTAAATGAAAAAAAAGCAATTTTCTTTCTTTAAAATTATTCTTTTAATAATAACTAATTAATTATAATTTACTTTCCCGAAAATGGTGTGCTATTTTAATGTCTTTAATATCTTTTAATAATAATAATAATAATAATAATAATTATTATTATTTTATTAGAGTATTATTATTTTATCAGACTAGTTGAACTTTAGAATTTCACTGTGAACGATTTAATTGAGATGAACTTTTAGAAGTATAGCTCTGAAAAAGCAGCTCTCTGAACAAAGAGGAATCACTTGTTTAAATTTCTTTTTTCGGAACTATCGATTTTATTATTTTTTAATTAAAAAGACTAAAATAATATTAATGTTAAAATAATTAAGACAAACGATCTCCACTTTCATATTTCTGTATTTTTTTTAAAAAGATATGTTGAATGATGAACAAAGCACACCACGGTCCAGCTCATATAGTAATTTTTCTACCAACTAATATATATGTCTATCGATTTTTGGCTATTGTAATTAAAAAGAGAAAGAAAAAAAAAAAGATCTCTTTTTGTGTAATTGCGTGGCACTGCAAAGCACGTTTTTAAACCATTTATAGATTTATTCCCTCCCTCAAACCTAAATGGCACACATAGGACCGGATCTAACATTCACTGAGTCCTGGTGCAAGAATTAATGTTGGGGATAAAATACGAGTAGGGCTGAGTGGCTCTCCTTTTGTTTGGATTTGGGGCCTTTCTTTAATATATAACCTGGGTGTGTTGCACTCGTGCTTCTCCTTAAACAAACAACGTACCCCGTGCTTTTATTTATCCACAAACCTAGCGATCACGCGAATTCAGTAAGTAAATAAAGGAATGTGAAAAGTGTGTTGCTACTTTACTCTCTATGGGTTATTCGGCTGATTTTAATAGATATCGATTATAATAATAATCGACCTCTGCGCTCGCTTCTTTTGATAAAATACAGCAGCTTTCGGCACTGTGTCTCTCTCTTCCTCAGCTATGAATACATAAATACGTTACATGTGGAAATCAAGAATCGTACTACGTGGTAATGCCAGATAAACAAAGCGCGTGCACGAGGTTTATCTAGCAAGACCACGCTAAAACAGGAGCTTCTTTTACCACAGTAAAACGTGCTTCTGTGACGTATTTTAGTATTTGTTACGTATTGCCACACAACCAACATCCCTCTTCTCCCATTGGCTAAATAAATATCATTAGTAGGAGAAAGTGGTTTAATTTGAACACGCTTGTTGAATAACACTTTTGTCTTGTGAAAATTCTTCTATTAAGAGGTTATTTATTTGGAAATCTAATGGGTGAGTACATTGAGTAGAATTAAAATTTAAGTGAAATACGTAAGATGTACAAAAATCGATTAATCTCTTCATTTTTATTTATTTTTCCCTCCTTTCCCTTCATCTAATTTTGTGGACGAATAGGCGTTATTGTAATCAAACTGTGTAAAAGTTACTGCTATTATTAGAGTACGTTTCGAACTCGGGAAAAAATCAATACGCGCTTATAGAAAGCGAGCTCATAGATTTTCCCCAGCCAGCTGTAATATTTCGGCCGCCCCTGAGAACCTTAATTTTTGCGTAGAAAGTAACGCTACGGTGATTCGTCAGATCCGATCGCTTCTGCTGTTTATCAACTGCACCCCGTTTTGCTGCTAGATAACTTGCGAAAGCTTTCTTGCATAAAATTTGAGACAGTTAATCATGAGGTATATGCAACTGCAGGCACGCTAATTTTGCACGCCACTGAGCAGTGTGCACGAAATGCCATCTTCAAGCACGTGTTCAATGTCTTGCCGAATTCTAAAAATCTGGCTGAATCATTAAAAGCCAAAAAAAAGAAAAAAAGAGCAGGAATGTAGATCCACCAATCATGCCTACAGTTAATATTATACACGATATTAAAAATAAAGATATAGCATTTTTTGCCCAGTTATTTTATTTAAAAAGTTTTAACCTTTAAGTTAATTGCTAATACTTTAATAAAATTAAATTTAGTTAAAAAATTAATCATTAAATTTAAATTTTTTTAGGCACCTTTTCTAAATTTTAAGATACTAATTATAAGTAAATGGATGAGAGAATAGATTAAGTTTTATTATTTTTGCCATGACCCGAGGATTCACTCCCCCTTCCCGATCACTTCTCTTAACTTCTTTTTTTCCATATCTGATGTTCCTTCTCTCGTTTATTCTCATTTCTACCCTCCAATAAGTTTAATCTCATTTCTGTCACCCTCTGTGTTCCTTCCTGCAAGAAGTGGCTCTGATGCTCAACGTCCTCATCAGTCTCTACACGACTAATTACGCTCGGAGTTGTGCTAACGACAACACTTTGGGAGGAAACATTATCATAATATCCATTACCTGAACACAAGTGAGATGTGATTTGCCCGCAAATCAATTCACACTTCACTCGTTTACCGCTGCTCGGCTTAGTAATAAGATAGCGATCGATCTGTCGGGAGAATATCCGGCTAACTTAGCATTAAATTCACTCGAAGCACGCAAGAAGTTGAGGAGATCGCAAATCGAGCAAACCCTATTAGATTTACCGTTCAATTTGAATTTCAAAAGTGTGTGGGTGTTGTTGTAGTAAGGTTTTAGGAGCATCAGCGACTAAGGCCATGTGTATATTGTCTGTAAATTGCGTATAGTGGTCGATTTTCTGTTTCCTGGACGAAAAACCCGAATTTCCAGATGAAAAAACCACGCTGCCCGCCCCTGAGACTGACTAACTCAGCCACTTGTGAAAAATACCCATAAAAGTCTCTCCCGTCATCGACAGGATTCGAACTGGTCTTTTACACCAGGTATGGGGGAGTACGACAATTCTACCAACTGTGCCACCCACAAGGGCTGAGTGGGTGTGTTCAGAGGTGGGTTAGCAGCAGGTTTATTTTTTTAATAAATTTTAAAACTGAAATAAGAATAATTTTACTTTATTAATTGGAATTATCTCACGTAGTCAAATATTTTCAATAAAATTATTGCATAATATTAGCAGAAGCGATAATGTAATATCATTTTTGAGAATGTCCGTGGCATTCCATCGAAGAAGCCTTTTTCTCTAACAATTCAATGTTTTTTCTTTCTCTGTGCAGTGCCTGATGTGGTGTATGAAGACGCCTCAGGAACATGGGGTCCATGCGACGCACATTCGTCATTCTAGCGTCGTTCGCAGTGTGTGCCATAGTGATCTTCGTATCCTACTCGACCGACCAGATCGGATTCGTGAGACCGTCCCAGGTGAAGTGGCTGGTCGACAAACACGGCTTCCTCGTGGACACCCCGGGTTGCCGTATACCGACGTGGGACCCATATGACGCGTCTGTCAGGCCGTTCATCGAAGCAGTGGTCGGATCGTACAAATGTCCCGGCCGACCGTCTTTCTTTAACATCAAACCGAATGCGGTGGTCAGCATCGACGAGACGATCCTACACTTCTATTATGGCCTGTCGAGAAACAACGTGTCGTGCACCTACAAAGCGATCCTCCGTGACCCCGGTACCGAAGACAAGCCCACAGACAGCAAGTTCAAGTTAGGTTCAACAACGCCATTGGTTTTCGACGTCCCGCTGAACGAAGACTTCATTCAGGTCACGTGTCTGGTTGGGGTGTGGCCCCCGTTTTTGGAATATC
Organism: Mastigoproctus giganteus; assembly: GCF_048544385.1. Lineage (NCBI taxonomy): Eukaryota > Metazoa > Arthropoda > Arachnida > Uropygi > Thelyphonidae > Mastigoproctus > Mastigoproctus giganteus. Next base: position 188,362,801 of record NC_143582.1, on the reverse strand, counting down.
TGCCCCTGGTGCCCATAAAACCGGAAGTGGAAAAACGCTGCGAAAATGCCACGGCAAAACAGTCGTCCCCACCCCAGGAGAAGCTGAACGTGATCGTGGTTGGCATCGACTCCATTTCCAAACTGAACTTCATCCGCCACTTTCATAAAACTCGAAGATTTCTTACGGAGCAACTACCCGTGATCGAACTCCACGGATACAATAAAGTGGGGGACAACACCTTCCCCAATCTGGTGCCGTTTCTCACCGGACAGTTCGTGGAGTACTACTGGAACGAAAGCGTCCGCTATCACATGTTCTTCGACGACATTGACCTCATCTGGAAGAAATATTCCGAGCGAGGATTTCGCACCATGCTGGCTGAAGATGCCCCCAACATTGCCACCTTCAATTACCTCAAGAAGGGCTTTAAACAACCCCCCACCGATTACTACATCCGTCCTTTCTCTCTGGCGGTGGAACAGTCCCAGATGAAGGCCCAAAGCAAAGCTTACTGCTTCCAGTCCAAGATGGAGATCGAAGTCATGTTCGACTACCTGCGTAACTTCGTCTACACCATGCACGAGCGACCTTTCTTCGCTTTCACCTTCGTTGCGCGACTTACCCACGATAAGCTGAACGCAGCGGGTCACGCCGATGAGCCGACCTACCTGCTCTTAAGGGACCTTCACCAGTCCGGAGTACTGAATAGGAGCGTCTTAGTGTTCATGAGCGACCACGGAATCCGATTCGGACCGATCCGGCAGACGTACATCGGCAAGATCGAGGAGCGAATGCCGTTCATCTTTCTTCACTTTCCCCAGTGGTTTCTTACCCTCCACCCCACTTTCGCCAGCAATCTGAAGAGGAACGAGCATCGTCTCACCACGCCCTTCGACATCCACGCCACCCTAGTGCACCTACTGAATCTCACCGGCGATCCGCTCACCATCGCTGGTCGGGGCACGAGTTTATTCACCGAAGTCCCTCCCCGACGGACGTGCTCCGACGCTTCCATTCTGCCGCACTGGTGCGCTTGCCAAACACACACATCCGTGTCCGTAGACGACGCGATGGTGATTAGCGCCGCCGAAGCCCTCATCGACACCATTAACGAGTGGATGAAGGAATACGACGACAGGTGCGTGACCCTCAGAGTGGAGAAGATCTTGGACGCGCGCGTCGGTCGACCGAACGAGGAAGTGCTTCGCTTCGTACGACACGTCAACGACGTCATCAACAGGCACGTGCTTTTCGGCGACAAAGTGGACGCCCCCGTCGATTACCTGCTGACAATCAGCGCTTCTCCGAGTGGTGCGATGTTCGAAGGAACGGTGAGGTACGAAGACGACGATCGCACTTTTCGGGTCATGGACGACATCAGTCGAATCAATTTTTACGGTAACCAGTCGGCGTGCATCAGCAATTCGCGTCTTCGCAAGTTCTGTTACTGTCGGCAGGTTCTTCGCTCCATTGGCAACGTTTCGGACACATAATGTATCGGAGATGCCCCGTTGGAAACAAACTGAACCTCGTGATTGTGCGCAGTAAGATCCAATGACGTCATTATTTACTTCAGATAAGATGTGTTTGAAATGTATACATTGGTGGTGGTGCAGGAAAAGAGAGAATTTTAAGCATCGAGATGATGCGTTTTGTGCTGCGTTTCATAATAAAAACAAGACTGATTGTCTAAGAAAAAAAGAAAAAGAAAAAGAACAGCTTGTATACAAAAGTATCTAGTCGTGCATTCTTTTTTTATAATGTTCTAGTATTTCATGCGGGTCTTATCAACAAAGCTTCCACGTTGCATTTATATATTTGTTTTTCACGGATCGATGTTATCATTTTGTGTACAAGTAGTCACCAAGAGTGTGCGTGCGTGCGTGTGTGTGTGTTCACTGCAGCTGTGTTTAGTTCCAGTGCACCAAAAATTAAAATGCCGAGTGTGGGTTCTTTTTTTTTTTTTTCTCCCCAAAAAAGAGAGCATTGCTCAGGATATTTCCTGGTCAATGGAATATACATTTTGTAAATAGTGAGTGTTTCCTTATGAAGTGTAATTAATTTGTGCCAAAACCGAAATAAAAATTCATTTTATTAGCAAATATAACCGCTGTTATTGTGGTCAAACTTGATCCAGGCACTGCTTTGTTTTTGATTGTATTCATTGATATTTCATGTAGATCTGGAAGCGATGGAGATAAAGTTGTTTTTGTTTTTAAGACCTGTCTTCCTTATTTCATCTCAAGAAATTATATCATATATTTCCCATCCATTATTGATATACTAATAAGTATTCTTAATGCATTTTTTTTATATATAATCATCTCGAACAATCAAAATTATGTTGTTCAAAGTATGGGATGTGTGGTGGCGCCATCTAGTAGTGCTGGTTCTAAAAAATGCTGAACTTTTCTTTCATTCGCTTAGTATTTTTCCTCAGCTTCTGATTGCCATTATTATTCAACCAAAAATATGTTGTTAAATCTAATAAACTTCATTATTCTCATTAAATTAATAACTTCTTAGAAAACAAATAATTAAATCACCGTTTCTTCAATATTATTCTCAATTATATTATTTATTATTTTTTTTTAAATCCTTTTATATAAAACTACGAGTGGTTAACAATTGCGACAGCTGTTTGAAACGATTGCCAAACAATATTATGTAATATATACATAAATATATTTGAATATTTATATTATATTCTGTATATTTCGAATGTTTAAAATATCTTTTCTTCAATATTTTAAGGTACAGATTTATATATATGTTTTAGTTTCAAATTTATCTAAATAAAAATGAATCGCAGCATTTTTCTCACACCACTTATATCCTACAAAGCAAGATAAAATAGGGAGGTTGAAAAGAAAAAGGTTTCAAAGTTTACCTGAGAGATGGCGCTGTTAACGTACATGATTTAAAATCGTTATAAATCAATATTGACAAATCTGCATTAAGCATCGCCTGAAGTAAATTTGATGTTTAATATATAACACAAAACCTTCTTAAAAAATAAAAATGAATAATTATTTTTAAGTGCTTTATTGTCATTTAAAATAATTCTGCATATTTATCAGCCAGAAAAAAAAAAAAAAGCAAGATTTTGGCAAACTTTCAAGAACAACAACTTATAATATTTTATGCAATGTAGAGGAGGCCCTTTATAATTCTTAATTCACTTTTGAAATCACTGGTAATAAATGGATATTAAATCAATCACTTTTATTCTTTCTCTTAAAATCATTTGAGATTAAAAGGGGTATTTAGAACGCGACCGATAAAAATGCAATGATTAATAGGGGATGGTATTTAATAGGCAGTCGCTTAAAGCGAGTTTCACAGTACATAGGAAGATTATCATAATCCCAAAGTGATAAATGAATTAGGAATTAATATAATATTCATACGAGGAGTATAATTTTAAACATTTGTTTTGAAAATAAAGAGTAAAAATTTAATTGTATTTTAAGCAGAACCATCCTTATCAAAGGACTGCCCATTGATTCCTTGATACTTGCCCATTGAGTCGTTGGTCTTCTTCGTTTTTTTTTTAATAATGAGAGATTTACTACAGTAATTTGTTATATTTTATTAAACTGGGCCTTTCATATTCCAGCATGATAATGTCCCTCTTCCCTCCTACAACTGGGTTTGCAAAGCTACAGTCCTGATCTGAATCTTATAAAACACATGAAACTTGGACTGTAATTAACAGACCAATTATTTTTCAAACGTATGTAGGAACTGCTAGGCTTCAATTGAGGAAATTTGTTAATCTCTTGCAAAATAAGGGATTCGTCTCTTTTAAGTACTGTATATGAAAAAAGGCATTTTCAATTGGTCGCCCTGGGTTTTGTACACTCGCACCAATCTTATAGCCAACCATGGATGAAAACAGATCAATACCGCGTTATGACTATTAATTACTCGTCTCATGTTCAATAATTCTCTTTAGAATTGAAGGTTTTAACAATTTACAGGTTACCCAAGGTTGAAGCGATCGATTAGAGTCCACATGGCTTTATGCTGTAGGCGTTCCTACTCTTCCTAATTGGTTCCTTTATTACTACCCAGAACGCGCTTAGAACGTACACAAAACAACGACCAGCACTCCTTTGAATGTCTGCACGCAAAAGTTAGAAGCAACCACGCTGAAAAATTAATGTTTGCAGCTACTGGAGGCTTTCCCACGCATAAGAAGCAGCATTTTATTCTTGCGATAAATCAATGGAAATAAATTAACGACCCCAACTTAAAAAATTAAGTCCAAATTTTTGAAAATAACTTTGAAAGGTTCGTTTCAGTTTTGCAAACTATTTATCACTAGTGAATCTAACGTTTGAAAGTAACTACATTTATTATCTTGCTCTCACACAAAAAAATAATACCACCATCATTAAAGTTAATTGCTTTCTGGCATGGAAAATCGATTAGTTGTTTGATATTTAACAGGAACTGCGAAGGTGTTTGTTAAATCAAGGATAGTTTTTTCGTTGGAGCCGCAAAGACTCCTCTCTGGCATCATAGCATTGGAGAAGAGAGGGAATGAAAATGTTGAATTCATGACGACCAACAACTCATTGCCATAATTACTTCGAACTTCATTGTTGGGAGGATGAATTGAGGCAGGTAATGTTCTCTAGAAAGCATCCTTGATCGTCCGATCTGAACCATGTGTAGCGTACTCTGCTGCTCCATAAGAATCTTTCCTTGTTTTCATAATCCAGTTTAAGATTGGTAACTTACCACTCTAAGCAACAATTGGCTTTAAGCTACGGATCGTGGGCTGGGTGGCTCTGAAAGCTCAGATCAATCTACTAACTACAAACTCGCTGTTTGAGGCACCAAAGCAGAACAATCACTACCTTTCGCTTGGAAAGATCTGTGTCCTCGTGGGAAAACCACCTATCTTCACTAATTGTGAAGATGATGCCAGATTACAACATTTTACTGAAAGCTTTCCAAAAGACGGATCAATCTGTTTAAGATTGATCCCTCTTTTAGAAAAAGCTGCAAAGAGGAATAGGCCCAAGTGTTTGAAGAAGAATCATCCACTGGCATTCTTCTCAAAATTAGTAGTAGCTTTTTCTGCCACTATATTTAGTATTGCTCTAAGTCAGTGAGCAAAAATCCTCTGGAAGATTTGAACCTAGCTCTATCATTTTCTTGCTGTGGAGTGATGAAGATTGCTAATTTGTGCATAGCCCATCGAAGAAGCCAGTAATCGTCAGATTTGATAGTCTTCAGCATAGAGGGGCAGATGATGTCCAAATTTCTGTTCCATAAGTAAGTGCTGGTTGAATCTGTCGATAAATGTATTGCAGAGTGACGGTTGGCTCTGAGACAATCAAAAGATGCTGTTTTGTTGGTGAAATATAAACTTGGAGTCAAAAATTACTACGAGGTCTTTACAAGAGCACTACTATTGAGGCTTCATGCAGGACAGAGTTCCACTGAGTTGATTTCTTAGCGTTTACACAATAAGCGCAGATTTGTTTGGATTCACATAAAGATGAAAATCTTACAAGATATGATACGAAGTCTTGAAGATTTTTTTATTTTTTTATTTTTATTAAAAATAAAGGCGGCACCCAAAACAACTCTCAACTGAGTACCTTACATATATTTCATAAAATAAATAAATAAATAAATAAACATTATAAAATCATAAAATATATAAATAAAAAACAACACAAAATTTACACTAAGAATTTTACCAAGGACTCTAACATCATAAACAGACTTTTAAAACTAACTATTGTCCAGGTCTTCTTGGTAAAACGAATCTTCTTATTGTCCAATTTTATCTTCAGACTTGATTGATCTGGGGCAGAACCGGGTTCGCCCTCAGAATAAGCCTCTTCCAAGCAAAAATTCCTTTTGCAAAAGCCTGGAGTACTGCAAGATTACTTAGTGCTTGAATTAGTTGTTCCGCTGCAGTTGGGGAGAATCCCTGGACGTTATTCCTCAGCTGTTCTCTGGATTCATCATATATTGCACAGTCGAAGAGTGTGAGGGACCAGTTCTCCTTCGCTCCACAGAAACAGAGGTCTGACTGTGTAAGCCTAAATTGAAACAATTTGTCATTGAGGGCCCCATGTATGTCTTGTGACTAGATAGGTTTCCATCGTGAGAGTAAACCATTTCGTAACAGATTTCGCCATGGCAAAAGTAATCCAGTATGAAGTTTTTCGTGACTAGTCCCTTGTTGGTTGTGTCCCCTCGTATCTGCCATATATGAAATAGCTCATTATAGGAGCGCAGCCACTTTCTTTTCACGTTCGTGTCTAAGTTAAGGTGAATGCTTAGGATTTCTGCAGGGATCCTCTTCCGTATTCTGTAGTATAGTACCCGATAAACTACAATGAGGTCCAGTGGAAGAACTTCTGCAATAACTTGTGTTGCCACTGTGGAGACCATTCTGCAGATCGGATTGATGGCCAGGAGAAGTCCTCGTTGGACAGAGTCAAGCGTCAACTGCCCGATGAAACCACGCCCCTGCAGCGAACGTGACTATGGAGAGAAACACCGCCTTGTAGTAAAGGAGTATTGTGCGCTTGGAGAACACCAGTCACTCCTGGAGATACTGACTATTGAGGCTGAGAAGTTTTTTACTTTTATGTTGAGATTCTGAAGATGAGGGAGGAAAGTAAGTCTATGGTCAATGATGACCCCTAGGACTCGGGTTTGGGTCACAAGAGGTAACTCCGTGCCTTGGATTTTAACCTGGGGGGGGGTGCTTTCAAAGGTTGAGTTTGGCTCCAAAGATCATCATATTGATTTTTGTTCAATTGATTCGGAGTTACTGGTTTGAGTCCAGTCGGAAAGATCGTCAAGAACGTGGCTTGTAGTGGTTTCAAGGGCTCGCCGAGAGCAGCCCGAGAAGATGGTGAGATCGTCTGCGAATGCAATGACGTTGGTACTGTCGAAGCTGCGGCGAAGCCAGTCCTGAAGAACCAGGTTCCAGATTAAAGGGCCCAATACGGAACCCTGTGCGCATCCTCTGTAAATTGGTCGTGTTGGTTGCCTATGTCTTGCTGCACTGTAACGGTTCTGTTGGTGAAGTAGCTCCTGATTAACAAGTAGAGTTGTGGTGGGCAATCGGCAGAGCGCAGCCTCTCAAGAGCGCTGTCCCAACATACCCAGTATAAAGCTCCCTCAAAGTCTATATAGACGGCCAGTTCGTACTTGGCCCTTGAGGTCTCCAGATGGAGTATTATATCTGAGAGTGCATCCTCATAGGAGCGACTTTGTGTGAAGCCATATTGCAAAGGAGAGATAAGTCCTTTGTCTTGAAATAAGCTTACAATTTTTATGGCTATGAGTCGTTCAAGAATTTTACCAGGTTAAAAAGGAAAAGTAAGTTCTCTGGTTTCAGTTTCAACACATTTTGTATGAATGCATACTCAATAAGATCAATGCCGGGGCATTTATTCAGGTAGATTCTGGTCATTACTGTCTCAAGTTCTTCGGGTGTAAAAGGTTCATCAGGTGAGGTTGATGTGTAGAGAGAATTTCTTCTTCTGATATCTGCATGTTCAGGTTGAACTTCCATTGAACTGAGCCAAAGACATCCGGGATGTATGTCTTCCCCTGGAGTCTTGAAGATTAATTTGGCAAACACTGCTAGATTACTGTATCTTTCCAGGTAACAATCTTCACATCGGCCTTCGGGTGGCAGTTTGCAGACTCGCCGTGGTCCTTACATCGGGTGGAAAAGATGAGTTCGAATCCCGTCGATGACCTGAGGTTTTTATGGGTTTCTTTCAAAAATGACTGAGTTAGTTGATCTCAGTCGAGGAGAGCATGATTTTTGCCCAGAAACTGGGGTTTTGCATCCAACAAACAGGCAACTCGACCACAGAACACACGCAATTTATATCATATTATATACATTGCGATATGGCCTAAGTTGCTGATGCACCTTAAACCCTACGACAACTGACATCTTCACATTGTCTTGCTTGTGAATTCCGCCCACTAGCGCAAAAATGGATAAAAAGTGGGTGAATGAAATTTATTTATTATTATTATTTTTTTTAATGAAAGCCCCAAAACGAGAGGTATTAGAACCTATAGTACTTAGTAACTTGCTTGGGTTGGAGGTTGAGAAGAGGAAAGAAGATATTTGCTGACATTAAACTTGAATGTAGACTGTAATTTTCAGGAAATACGTATGAAGGAAGGTTGTTCCAGAAAACGGCAGTTGAATGAATAAATGAGGAAGATGAGAGTTGGTTCTGTGAGTTTGAAGTTGGACAGTAAATGGATGTTGGCTGGTGGCAGCACGTGTTCGGACTGTTTTGAAAGAGAGAGCGGGAATTATAGACGCCAATTCAGAAGAACAGCGCCCATGGAAGTATCTGAAGAAGAGGCATGCAGCAGAAACAGTACGTCTATGAGACAGCGAGTGGAGAGACTCTGTTAGAGATGAATCATTAATTAACCTAACTGCCCTCTTCTCAATGGAATCAAGAAGCCCGAGAGAGGTTTTGGGGGCACCACCCCAGATGTGGGAACAATATTCCATGGCAGGGCGGATTTGTGATTTATACAGAGTGAGCAGCTGTTTGGAAGAAAAGTAACGCCGAGAGCGAAAGAGAAAACCAAGTTTTTTAGATGCAGAGGAAGCAATATTTGTAATGTGCTTGTGCCAAGAGAGATTAGAAGTCAGGGCAATCCCCAAAAGAGATATATCATTTTTCCTAGAAAACGGAGTGTCACTAAAGATAAGCATAGGAGCAGAAGGATCCTTTTTGCGAGATATAAGACAAGATTGAGTTTTAGAGGGGTTGAAAACAACTAAGTTGTCTTTGCCCCACTGGAGAATTACCTGAAGATCGGCATTTAAGGAATTGGTAGCAGATTCGAGAAGTTGAACCTGATTGAGCAGGACAAGGTTTCTCAAAATGGAAAGTGGAATTCAATATGCTATCATCGGAAAAACTATGGATAGGATTTCTTGTCAATGGAAGAAGGTCATTAATATACAAGAGGAAGAGAGTGGGGGAAAGAACTGAACCTTGAGGGACACCGGCATTAGTGGAGACGTCAGAAGACTGATAGCCATCTGCCATCACCGTCAGTGAGCGATTAGAGAGAAAACTGGATAACCAATTACAAAAACAGTTGGCAAACCATAAGATGGAAGCTTGTTAAGAAGACTTATGCCAAATAAGATCTAAAGCCTTTAAGATGTCAAGAGCAACTGTGTTTCACCGAACTTTTCCATTGAATTTGTACATAGATGGGTAACATAAGCCAGAATATCACCAGTGGATGGACACTGACGGAATTCGCATTGGCGATCGTTGATCAGACGGAAGGTTTCCAGGTAGTTTAAGAGTTGGCAGTTAATTGATTTCTCCATTACTTTAGAAAGAGTAGAAGTAATTGCAATGCGACGATAATTGGATGGGAGGGATTTGTCGCCCTTTTTAGGAACTGACTGGATACGAGCAAATTTCCAAGCAGAAGGAAAAACACCTTTGGAATAAGAACGTGAAAAAAGGCGGCAAAGAACAGGAGTAAGTTCAGGAGCACAGATTTTGAGAACAAGTGGAGAAATACCATCAGGACCTGGAGCTTTCTTAGCATCGACATTCATCAAAATCCTTCTGATATCCTTTTGACGGAAGACCACAGGAGGCATTAAATGGAATGTGTTGGGAATGGTGGGAGGTGTTTTATCAAGATCATTAATACATGAGCTGGAAGAAAAATGGGATGCTAACAGGTCAGCTTTTTCCTTGGCCGAAGTGACAACAGAACAGTTTGGTTTTGACAGAGGTGGGCTAAAGTTGCGGCCAATTGCTTTGGCAAGAGACCAGAATGCTCGGCTACGATTAGGGCAAGAAGCCAGTTTTCTACTCTTAGCCTGTTCAAACTCTAGGTTGGACTGATTAATAACTGCTTTACAATTGTTGCGAGCTTTGGTGTGGGCAGAAAATGAAGCTGAAGAATTAGAAACAAGACATTAGGATATACATCATTCTTCTCTTGAATAGTCTTAGCACATTTATTGGAAAACCAAGGTTTAGATAAAGGACGAGATTTTAAAGTGGAGTGTGGGATAAAGGATTCTATTCCTACAAGAATAATTTCACTGACCCGATCTGCGCAAAACATCAGAAGTTTTGAAACAGTAATCCGACCAATGAAAAGAAATCTCGCAGGTCATCCCATTTTGCATTCTTGTAATGCCAAACAACACGAGGTTGGGAATAGCCATGAGATAAAGGCTCCATTGGAGAAGAGACAATCACCAAGTTGTGATCTGAAGTGCCTAAAGGACCTCTCACTTCGAGCGTGTACTTTGAAGGGTTGTTTGTGAGAAAAAGATCAATCGTGTTGGCTGTATGATTAGGATTGTCCGGTATTCTTGTAGGTAAATGAACAATATGTGCAAGGTCATTAGTAGTTGCAAAAGCCTCAGCATCTCGACCAGCTGGGTCGGTGTGACTAGAAAACGGAAGCCAGCTGGATTTGTGAACATTAAAATCACCAACGAAAATTACCTCACTGTTAGGAAAGCTGGACTGGAGAAAGTCAATTTGCAAAGAGAGGAAGTCAAAGAGCTCCAAGTGATTAGTGGAGTTGGGAGAACGGTAAAGACAACAGACGAATTTGACAGAATGAGGTAGAGAGATTTTAAGCTAAAGAAGATCGAAAAGAGGAGATTCCAAATGATCAAGTCTCTGACAGGGAATATCAGAACGGACATATGCACAAGTACCACTTTTGAGGCGAAAAGAATCATACAGCGAATAATTTGGGCATCTGAGATGAGTAGTACTTGAATCAACCGATAATTGAGATTCTGTCAGAAGAAGTACATGGGGTTCGGCAGACTGCAAGTGGAAATGGACATCGTTGAGATTACAATTGAGACCACGTATATTTGTGAAATGAATTAGGAAGTGTTTGGGAGGTTAAGATCTTTTCGCAGATAAGCTTGCTCTATTAGTTTGACAATTCGTGGTGTATTCAATAGTAAGAAAATGTGGGGGGGGGGGAAACACGCTGTATGAAGTAATGAAATTTTTGGATATGGCGTACACGTGGTAAGAATATACTCAGATCCTTGACATAATGTAGCCTCGACGGTACCCTTCGCATACCCGCTACTAAGACTCCCTCCAGTCACTATCTGGCAGAATAGAGGTAGCAAGATTATACACTAGCTGATCCGGAAGCCTCCTAGAGAGTTACCAATAGGTTCGGTCCGGTGTACTATCTAGCGACCGGCCTGCGAACACCGTTTTAGAGGTGTAATCCCATTTTAGAGCTGTACCCTCGAAATGTAAGGAAGATTGGATTTCGCCACGATGTCCATCATAACCTCAAAATTCATCAGTCATACTGCATGATGGAAGAGATAGGGAAGGGTTGACCGGAACTTAGCTCTGGAGACTAAACATCGGTTCCACCTCTTCAATTCTTCAATAAGCAAAGTGGTGGAATTGCACCGGTTGATGAGAGTCATCTACCACCTGGTACTGCCTGGTAACAGAGGGGTGGCATTCCCCCATGTGGTGTGAGTGCCACACCTCGACCCCTGGTTGGTCACCCACAGTGTGCTTGTGCATGGGAGTTATACCCAGGATTACTACCAGTCCCAACATCGTGAAAGTGCAAGTATGAAATGCCCAGAGGAATGCTGGTATGCGTTGGTTTACGGTATAATGTCTGATTCACAGTAAAAAGCAATGTTCTTGTTAGGTTTTTAAAAAATATCAGGATGTCTCTCTTTAATATAGTTGACTTCTATGCAGGGACAAGAAGGGCTTTGGTTTTAACACTGTTAAAAGAACGGCTTATCGAGGGTTGTAATCATAAGCTCTGCTCTTTCCTCAAATGACTTACGAATCTTATTAATAGTAACCAAAATATTTGCAACTGGGAATCGGAGCTTGGTAGAGTAGTTAATTTGAGGAGAGTGACACGAGAGTATTTGTCTGATTTACACTTAGGAGACATTTTTCATCAACTTTTGGATATTTTGGTTATTGAGAGTAAATCTGGATGGCAGGTACTGAGTGGAATCCTTGAGGAGTACTAGCATAAGGAATCAGTCTAGTAATGGATTTCATCTTGGCCTCCGATTCAAGTTTGGAAATTTATTTTTCATCAAAAAAAAATTGAATCTTCCAACACAAACGTTTTATTGACGTAATTCTTAATAGCGAAGGAATTTTTGCATGTTACAGTGAGCTCTGGCTCTTGCAGAAAGGGATTCGACCTTGTGAATTTGACGAAGTCTTCCAAATTTTAAGCCGTGTTTTGTTTTCCTCAGAAGGCTTGAGAAATACGTGGAGTCTGCCATCCGTTACTGTGGCTAGTGATCATTGTTGATGCAGTCTTGGCACCAGAATTAAGCTAACAGGCGATCATATGATGGCAAATTGAAAATGCACATTCCAGCAGAAAGTCTCACCACAATTATTGGGATGAGGGTAGTCACTAAGACAGGCTAGTTTTTTCTGAACGTGCAAATATCTTACAGTTTGAAAGAAACTGATAGATTATAAGGCTGATAACTTGAAAGTAATGCTGTCTCAGGGAAAAGATCCACCATAATCACATTTGTAGCTAAAATCAGGTGAAAAAGGCTGGCACCTCAGGGGAAGGGATACAGATTCATTCTGGAGTAGGAGATTCATGGCAGCAAAGGTCAGTGAAAGTTGACGGATCAACCTACATTCGGTGACCATTGAATTATGACTATCCGTAATGGACGATGCCGAATAGCTCGAAGCATTCTTGCATTAAGAATCATCTGCAGATAAAGGAACCATTAAGTGGCAATGATTACAGTGTATTGACGTGGGATTTACTCAATGATGTAACTACCATCAGAGGTTTTTGCTTTCGTGAAGGCGATTACGGTGGTCTGAGACAGTTTTCAGTCTATACAGTGGGAACAACTGATGATGTTACCAACAGAAAATTCTAAATTGGAAGCATTTAAGGAAGTAATCTTGGAAGCTACTAGGTTTTTTTGTCCCAACTAAGAAATACTCTTCAAAGTTTAAGCCTAAATGGATGTCACATGAATTAATGAAGCTCGTGGCACAGAATAAAAATGCATGGGATTCATATAAATTATCAGGCGACAGCAGATATAAGCTAGTCTGTAATCAAGTCACAAAGGAGGTTAGGCAAGCGAAGGCACATTACGAGAAATCTTTGGCAAAGGATGCTAAGGAAGACGGTAAGGATTAAACTCTAAAAGGAAGGGATGAATCAGATTGGTCCACTTGATATCGATGGTTCGACTGTTGATGATCCTGCTCAGGTAGCTGACGAACTGAATAAGTATTTTGCATCTACATTCACACACGAGGTATTATTCTGTAGCGAAGTGCAGGACAGAAGCTTATTAAACTCTAACGGGGAGCTTAATGATTTTCTAATAACTGAGAGGAAAGTGGAGGAGAAATTGTTGAGGTTAAACATAAAGAAAGGCACCTGGGGTGGATGGAATCTATCCAGTTATATTGAAGGAGGCAGCGAGGGAAGTAAGCAAACCCTTAGCCATAATTATGAGAGCATCTTTAGAATCAGAGGAGGTCCCCATGGCCTGGAGATGTGCGTATGTATCCCCAATTCACAAAGGGTGACACGAGTAATTACCAACTTGTTAGTTTAACTTTTGTTCCAGGAAAAATAATGCAGTTACTGGCTAAAGAAGCACTACAGGATCGTTTAGACAAGACTGCAGTTATAGTTCAGACATAGCATGGGTTTTTAACGGGAAGTTTTGTTTGACCAATTTGATCACAAAGGAACTGGATGCAAAAAATAATTTTGATATCATGTACTTGGATTTTAGGAAAGCTTTTCATACTGTTGCACATGGAAGACTACTGTACAAATTGGAGCAGTTTGGCAATGGGGCAAGTTGCTACAATGGATAAAGGGTTGTAAGACTACTGCACAAATTGGAGCGTTGTTGCATTGCAGGCAAATTGCTGCTATGGATAAAGGGATGGTTGAGTGAGAGAAGACAGAGTGGTAATCAATGGACACTGCTCTTCGTGGAATAATGTTATTAGCGGAGTCCCCCAGGGTTCAGTGTTGGATCCATTGTTTTCTCGATTTATAAATGATATTGATGATGGTATATCATGCTTAATGTCCAAGTTTCCAGACGATACGAAGATTGGCAGGGTTGTTAATGACAGTAATGGCAGTGTGCTACTGCAACAGGATCTCGATAATTTGGGCAGATGGGCTAAGAAGTGGCAACTGAAGTTTAACCTTGACAAATGTAAAGTACTGCATATGGGTAGATTTAACCCCAGAGTTAATATATAAACTGTAGTACTACATTCAGGGTGGTAGAGAATGAAAACGAACTCTGGGTAATTTGTGCAGTCAGATATGAAGTTTTCTGAGCAGTGCAGACAGTCTGCCAGAGCAAGTCATGGGGCATTGTCAATGATATACAGGAATTTTGCAAGCAGGGATAAAATTAGGTGATTATCGCCTTGTATAAGATGATGGTCAGGTCACGCCTTGAGTACTGCGCACAGGTCTGGAGACCTCATTTTAGGAAGGATGTAAAGCAGCTTTACATCCTTCCGACCATCTTTGTGGTGTGACCGACACCACAAAGAATTGTGTCGGACGGTCACACCACTCCCGCCGACAGAACTGTAAAGGATTATGCAAGGTGGATGTTCATGGTGAGTGTGCAGCGCATTAATTGTACGGGCCCAACAACAGTTCACTGTGCGATATTTGACATCGCAATATAATATGGAGGATGCAGGAACAATATTCCAAATGATGCGCCGCACAATCAGACGTATAGGATTCTACGGCAGACAACCCAAGAGACACTCTTCTCACGGCTGATCATCGTCGACGGCTGTGCTGTTAACAACACGCTGGTTGGACACTGGAGAACTAAAAACGAGTGTGCTGTTCGGATGAGTCCAAATACCTGGTGCAACACGTCACGGAGAACTTCGTGTCTGGCGCAAGCAACGCGAGTCCATGGAACCATTAACTACATGTGTAAGAATGACTGGTGTGCAGATGGGGTTATTGCGTGTAGAATGTTGTTCTGACAGTCCCCCTCCTCTTTAGACTGCTGTGGAAGCAACCTATAAGGAAACCTCCCCCGTCCTTATTGACGATATGCCCTCTGATCTGGGGCATGGCGTGGGATCTGCGAACACTGGTTTCAGTAGACCTGGCCAGTGTGGGATCTTAAACAAAATCCTTCGCCTTGTGGACTCTGCCACCAAAAATCTTTCTCTGTTCTTAACAGTCCCCTGGAATGGATGGCCCTTCCACATGGGTGCCCCTCTATCTATTTAACTTTTGTTTTCCCACTTATGAGCCATCTTCTATCCAATACTCGAACTACCACCCTGCACTCCTTTTCCAATTAAAAAATCTTCTGGAGTTTTTATTTTTTAAGGGCCCTTTCTGGCAAGCACAGGCAACTCCCAGGGTTTGTCCACGCCAGAGACGTTATCTACACCCTGCACACCTCCTGGTGGCGATAGTCCCACCAGGGGCCACGCAGCTAAATGACCGAATGAATAACATACCATAACACACCCCAATCATACACTAGAACTCACACTTGGGTGGACCCCAGGTGTCGCCTGATAGTAAACACTATACACGACAGTAACAAAGATAAAAGCAGGTATTGTTACGTAACAGAATGTCGGTGTGTCGTTTTTACATGTGGACAAAATAATGGAAACACCTGATATGAAAGTAATAGTTCGTGTAATTGAAGTATGACGTATTTATAATCATTCAGTAATGATGTTTTGTTGTTTCTTATAGTTAAGACTCTGAAGGAAAAGCGATAAAAGCTGACGTTTATTTATAGGTAATATAAAAAAAGGTACATGAAGAAAACGGCTGATTGTCTGAATTCCAAAGAATTCAAATTGTTGGTGTACGTTTAGCAGGGGCATCGGTGACTAAAACTGCTGATTTGTTTAATGTTTCCACAGAAACTCCATATTTGTTCAATGCAGTAAGGTCTGCATTGAACAAATATGGAAAAATAAAATCTGATAGGACGATTTGTGGCAGAAAAATTCAAGTTGACAGAAAGAAACCACAGGACACTGCAAATGATTATAGCTCGAAAAAAAGGTGGACATTTGGTGATTCAAAACTTCATATTTTCAGAAGAATTATCATTCACGCTTTTTCCAACATTCTGGAGATTTTGCATTTGGCGAATGCCAAAAGAAGTTGCACCATCCTGACTGTGTTATGCCAACCGTCAAACATGGAGAAAGATCAACAATGGTTTTGGTAGTAATATTCTTTACATCTGCAAGGAAAAACACCTGGTGCTCACCTCCTCGAGGTCGATGTGGTCAAAAACGTTTGCGGAGAATTATCCAGTTACCCTCTTACGTCTTCTAAATCGGTGCCTGGCGGAAGGTATCTTCCCAAGATCTTGGAGAACAGCAACTCTAAAATGGATCTTAAAATTCGGGGAAGAATTTAACCTCACATCATATCGATCAATTGCTCTTCTACCCGTGTTGGCTAAGCTTCAGGAACGTCTTCTATTCTGGCTCTCTGCCTGCTATGAAGAACACCAACTGTCATCAGCAAAGCAATATGGCTTCAAATCAGGTTGCTGTACAGAAGATGCTATGAATACCCTCATCACTCAAGCGACACTTCCCTTTCAAGTGCTCCCTTGCAATAATGTGGACTTTGGAGGGGCTTTTGATCGCCAGTGGTGGCTTAGTATTCTACGGAGGCTCCGCCTGGCCAAAGTTTTTAAAACCCTTTAACAGTCTGAAAACCTACTTAAGTAACAGAAAGATCCAGATTATCAACAAGTTCCAGACAGTATGAGGTACATCTCTAGGAGCTGGCCGCAAGGCTCTGTCCTTGGCCCTTTTCTCTGGTCCATAGTACTTGATGATTTCCTGGGGATAGACCTGGGAGTTGCTGAACCTCTGGAATTCGCGGACGACTTGGTCTTGCTTATACATGCGGATACCAGAGCGATGTTGGAAACAATAGCCAACAGAGAATTAGACAAACTCCAAAACTGGGCAGCCATGCATAACCTGAAGATTTCAGGAGAAAAAAACAAATTGATCCTCCTAAATGGGAGACTGCAAATACGAATACCACCAACAATTATATTGACTCGGGTCTCACATTTCACTACCATTCTCAAGTATTTATCAACAAAGATACAGAGGTATGCTGCCATGATAAGACGAATTAGCAGGGCGGATTGGGAGCTGAAGCACAAAGACTTGGCACTTGTCTATAAAGCCATCTACGTTCCAATTGTCAGTTATAGAGCATCCATCTGCTGTAAACAAGCCACGCTTGAGAGAAACAAGCGAAAGCTAAACTATACAAAGGTTTATGCTCTCATCAATCTGCAGGGCGTGCCACACTGTCAGCACTCCTGCACTGTAGGTGCTCACTCGATGTCAATCACTGTACCTTGAGGTCGTCAAAAGAGGCTTATTCTATCGGTTAAAGAAAGGAGTACAAACAAGCCTTCTAAATTTACAGCTAGATCTAACAAGCGACGTGAAACAAGAGAAAATGCGCATTACCCAACACCTACTGGAATTATGGCAACGGTCATTGGAAACTTTACCGAAAGGAGAAATCGCCCGACGATTCATACCAACAATCAAAGTAGTCCACCCAAAGCCTGCTTCCTGATACTCGCCTGGGCTGCAGGTAACATTCTTAATCACGGGACATGGTCCCTTCCGATAAAAGTTGATAGCCATGGGCATAGAGAGACCCACAATGCCACTGTGGCATAGGAGTCCTGGTGACACCTCATTTATGAGTGCCGAACCTATGAAAACAGTAGGGTTAAGTTCATCACAGAAATACAGAACAATCCACGAAACAATGAGTCCTCTCGCATACTAAAAGAAAGTTCCTACAAAACTCTTGCAACCTATGCGCAGGAAGTTTTTTTCCTAAGAAGAGCCAGAATAGCAGAACTCAGCACAACTTTGAACACTACGCCCTTGGGACCAAATCAAACTTGAGCAGAAAAATTCCAAACCTCTAACATAACATTGAACTCCAGCAAAGCCATTTAGGGTAGGATATACTGCTGGCATCCTTGGTGTGGGATTGCTGGTAATCCTCTGAGTGCGGGATCCGCAAAGCTTACGCTAACCCATTACGAATAGAATTCTTGCTGGCACCGTTCTTGTGCGGGCTGCTGGCACACCTCATAGTGCGGGATTTGCAAAGCTCAGGGCAAATGGCACTCACACAGGAACATCTGCTCCTGTGACTTTAACCTTCACACTAATTCCTCATGTCGCCTAAACTTGGGTGGATTAACTCTTACCTGTCTAGCCACCCACACCCTTCCCCCTTTAATCTCTTCTTCTATACCCCATTCTTCATATTCTCCTATCTTTTTTTTCAACTTGGTCTCCATCAAGAAGCTCAGGCGACCCTGGCAGAGGCTAGCCAGAGTATTATGGGCAGCCTGGTTCACCTACCAGTGGTGGTGGTGGGGTCCCACTAGGGACCCTGCGGCCAAGAAGCCAGAGACACAACAACAAAACATAACACTACTCTGGCAGAAACCAGACATTACACTTTTTCTGGCTTTTACACAGTCCTGTACTTCTTCACAAATTACCTACCATGGCGCAGATATCGGAAACCACTTGTGGCGCCTTCCACAAAACACTATATTCTTTAGATCTTATCATCAACTTGAACAGGCGAATTACTTCCACTGATTATCGCGATACATTCTAAGCGACTAGGTTCATCCCATGGTACACACTGTTTCCCCACACCCGATGCCATGCTTCAAGATGACGCTCCAATACCCACAGTGCGTTAGTTGTCTGACGGCACCAAGGGTTCCCCCCCATCTCCGCGCTCCAATTCCCACAGCCAGATGTGTCCAATCTGAGGAACACGAAACTGAGACAGCATATCCCATGGCCTGCACAATCAGACTTAAACGTTATTGAGCCAATGTGAGCATATTTGGAGACGAGAGAGCAGATTTCCTCCACCTTCATCAATCAAGGAGCTTGAAACGCCCCTCCATTAAGAATGGTCCAGTATTCCTCTTAAAACACTTCAAGATTTATTTTAATCTATTCCACGCAAACTATAAATTAGAAGCGGTTTTAAAAGAGTGACTCCCGAGGACGGTCACTCTTTTAACGTGTTTTAGTCGAAATATTTCTCAGTATCAATAAGTTATGTCCTTGTAAGACAGTTGAAAAGTTAAGCTATTCAACTCACTTACAAACCATGTTCGGTGTGTATTAAAATTTACAAAAAATATGACAACACTTTAGCAGGCCTTTTATTCAAATATACCATAAAACTACAAAACATATTGCAAGATTGCATTGTTTTCCAGTTACTTAAAGTAACAAAGTATACTACATAGCCATAAGTTGTGGAGTTCACTACTTCGTTGCATATCCATTTCGACTCAACTGCAACCTTGCGCTGGCTGCAGTTTAGAGTACTATACTATAACCGGGATTATAAACGATTTTCACGTGTTTTCTCTCTGATATTGTCTACAGAATTCATCACATCTTTGCAGTAACAAAACTTACGTATGTGGGAGTCACTAATACAAGAGGACTGGTTGCCATAGAAATCAATACGACTAATATCGTCCAAAACGCGAAACATGTGACCTTCCTTTTTGTAGCGTACGGTACCTTCGAGCATCGCGTCACTCGGGGAGGCCTGAATAGTTATAAGATAATCCACGGGAGCGTCTATCTTCTCCCCGAACATGACGAAACTATTGTTGTCTTCATTAATCTGTTGCACAAATCTCAAAACCTCTTCGTTGGCCTGGCCGGCCCGAGCATCGATGATCATCTGTAGTTTTAGGACCAAACATTCTTCGCGATACTCCATCAACCAGCTGTTAACGGTGTCAATCATAGTTTCAGCGGCACGGACCACCAGGGAATCGTGAATGGACACGGGAGTGTGAGACTGACAGGCGCACCAATGTGGTAAAACATACGCTTGATCGCAGCTCCGAGTTGGTGGAATTTCGGAGAACAAACTGATTCCCTTATGGATCAAGGGTTCTTTGCCGTCCAGTAGATGCAGCAAGGTGGCATGGATGTCAAAGGGCGTTGTGAGGCGATGTTCATTCTTCTTCAAGTTGCTGGCGAACGTGGGATGGAGTTTCAGGAACCACTGGGGGAAATGAAGAAACATGAACGGCAATCGCTCCTCGATCTTACCGATGTACGTCTGCCGGATTGGACCGAATCGGATGCCGTGGTCGCTCATGAACACTAAAACACTTCGGTTAAGGACTCCAGACTGATGAAGATCTTGCAGGAGATGAAGAGTCGGCGCATCAGCGTATCCAGCGGAATTGAAGTCATCATGGGTAAGTCTCGCAACAAAGGTAAAAGCAAAGAAAAGTCGTTCGCGCATAGTATAGACGAAGTTCCTGAGATAATCAAAGATGACTTGGATCTCCATCTTTGACTCGAAACAGTGGGTTCTGCTTTGAGCCTTCATCTGGGACTGTTCCACTGCCAGAGAGAATGGACGGAGATAGTAATCAGTGGGAGGTTCTCTAAAGCCTTTCTTGAGGTAATTGAAAGTGGCAATGTTGGGTGCATCTTCTGCTAACATGGTGCGAAATCCTCGCTCGGAATATTTCTTCCAGATCAGGTCAATGTCGTCGAAAAACATATCATACCTCAGACTCTCGTTCCAATAATACTGTACAAAGTGGCCTGTGAGAAGCGGAACAAGATTGGGGAAAGTGTTGTCTCCCACTTTATTGTAACCATGAAGCTCTATCGAAGGAAGATTCTCCATCAAAAACTGACGTGTTCTTGGAAAGTGGCGAAGAAAGTTCAACTTCGATATGGAGTCAACTCCCACAATAATGACACTGAGTTTTGGTAACTCAACGCCTTGTAGCAACTGCTTTCGGATCGCCTGTTCGCAACGCCTTTCCACATTCGATTTCAGGGGAACCAGGGGTAAATACTCAACAAAGGAATTCCAAGTTTCAGTGAAGCATCCGACTTGTAAGAACTCTTCCTGAAGTGGCTCGTTGAAATTTAGTGGAAGCAATGGGCCTAAAGTGAACTCGTCGTCGGTGGGATCATCTTCCGTCTCCGAGTCCCGGAATATCGCCTTGTACGAGCACATTAAGCTGTTTTCTGTGAGTCCCAAATAACGAAGAATTTTTGGCCTTAAGGAGACCACAGCGTTGGGTTTAATGTCAAATAAAGAAGGTTGACCGGGACAATCATATGGTTCGATAATGTTTTCGATTAAGGGACTCACACTGTCGTCATAAGGGTTTAAAAGGGGTATTCGACAACCGGGAGTGTCCACTAGAAAGCTCCCATTTTCTTGTAACCATCGCTTTTGGAATTTGGTTTGGTCTGCTAAGTACGATAGAAAAATTATGATTGTACATACTGTGAACGCTGCTAGGAGAATAAGAGTTCTGTACAAGACTCCCATACTCTTGGAAATATCTTCATATGCTTCATCTAGCACTGCAAAGATAAAAAGAGTCCTTGAGTTGAATGAATATGGTGATATTCAAATCTGCTATGCAAAGAAGAAAAAAAAAAACAAGTACAGTATTCATTTTACTGCTCAACTTTCTTCCAAGAGATAAATACAATCTGTGGTCTCCTTGGTCCTGTAAAATTATGAACTT
This sequence comes from Mastigoproctus giganteus, assembly GCF_048544385.1. NCBI lineage: Eukaryota > Metazoa > Arthropoda > Arachnida > Uropygi > Thelyphonidae > Mastigoproctus > Mastigoproctus giganteus. The sequence goes on along the minus strand of NC_143582.1, from coordinate 188,341,119 downwards.
ACCTCATTTGTACGTAGTGATATTGAGTGGTTAGGATAAAGATTATCGCCAAAGCGAAGTTGATTATAATCTGGTAACCTTTCTTCCCGACATTAAGTCATCGAAGTAAAAGTATTAAATAATATACACTATGTTATCAAAAGGTATTGGGACATGTAAAGTATGAGCTCGTCTGTGAAATATTATAAAATGGAAGTTGTTGTAAAATGATCCATTTATCCCGTAAGTTGGGATGAATGACTCATTGAGATTTTATTTGGATCATTAAATTGAATTGTCGCATAATGTACTTGGATCACTTATATGAAATGAAATTCATTTCCGTGTGTAAATGACTGGGCAAATGTTCATGGTACCAAGCAAAACAAAACTGGGAGGTGGATGATGGAAGTTTGTCTTCTTAACGTCATCATTAATGTTGATTCTATGGCTGATAAGGAACACGTAATCCATAATCTACAAGGTTTTGGTACTTGGAGAAATGTTTTTACCATAAAAGAAAGCCCATTCTCATTGAGTAGCCAATTTCTGTCATGGTAACTTGAGTTGTAAACCAGTAAATTTCTTAGGCAGTTTAAATACCATCATCATATTACAAGCTAAAAATTTCCAGAGTTATTCCTTGTTCCATTTTATCCGTATAGGAATAGTTGAGGTTTTCGTATGGCCAGAAGAATGATGTCACTCGAACATCGTAATCTGACTGACGAGGAACGGTGCTGTGTAACTCTTCACAGATGAGTCCAGATACAACCTGCAGTCGAATTCTCGTCGGGCCCTAGTAAAGGATGAAAGATCCATTCGACACATTCCCGTGCAAGAATTTCCAGCAAACTTCATCATCAGCGCATAATTTTTAGAGGAAGTGTTCCCAACAGACATGTCATGTGTGTTCTCAGTGGTATTTTGACCTCTGCAATCTCTTCATTGCAACAAACGTCAGAATTTGTAGCACACATTTTGTTAAAACAGAATGATTCACCATCTCTTCACCGCATTCATCAATATCTTGCTCAAGAATGCGTTTATCGAAGATCGTGTCTTAAGTGAAATTTATCTTTCTTTTGGCCTCTTCGTGCACCTGATTCGAGTGACATGGCTACGGGGTTACTTCGACGAGCGTGCCTAATGTAACGATATGCGCACGTTAGTCTTTTAGGAGGCAAAAATCGGGCAACATATCAGTAACATTAGCCTCGACATGATAAGCTACACGTGGATCATGCAATAAAAATCTAGTTCCGACTAACCCGACCATGACATGCCGCAGAACAATTTAAATGGAGCGTGTATTATGCCACCTGGAGGAAAAGTGTGGAAAAAGTCTGAAATGTAAAATTAATTTTTCTCTATAAAAACTTTTCATTTGTAGTAAACGTAATTTATCATTCAGAGCATAAGGCGTATAATATACTATAATGGGGTCCAAAAGTTAAGTTACAACCATAAAATATGAAATATCAACAATAAAGGAGGTGTAATCATTCCCGATAGACAAAACTCTTACAACGAGCTCTGTTTTCTTTGATAAGGACCCTTGTGGTGATAAATTCCACTCCTCTCAGAGAGCAGATATAGACAGGGTTCAGAGAGGACATGGACGCACCCAATTTCATCTGCAGACGTGTCCCAGATATGCTTAATCACATTTAGATTCTGAGTTCTGGCTGAATACTTCATCTAAAGACTATTCTCACTTTGAAGGAATCATCCGTTTGTTGAATCGTAGGATGAAGGGCGTTGTTGCCAATAAAAATGAATTTAGGGTCTATGGCGCCTCGAAAAAGTCTCATATAGGGTTAAAAGAATATTCCTTATCTCTGAGAAGTTCAGGTGCTTACTACTAAATTTCAGTAGCCCGGGCATTTTTATCAGATACCTGAGATACATAGACCATTTGTCTAATAAACCAATCCCAAAGATTGGTTTATTAGACAAATAGTCCTAAGTGGTTTATGTATACAGTTGCTCAGCACGAGAGCTTGACTTCCCAGTTCTTGTGGAGCCAGCATATGTTTAACTTGGACAGATAATTTAATGATAAATTAGGAATTGTTAATATGCTTTAAAATATAGTCACATAATTTAATAAATTAAAAAAAAAACCTATTTTATCCGCATTTCTTAGTGTTTATGAACTGGGGCGTGTTGATTCCGAATACGATCAGAGTTTTTGCACATCACTAATGTTTGCCCAGGAATGAGAGAAAAGTATATATAATAATACATCAAGTTTATACAATAATTAATCCCTGTATAAACTTGATATATTAATATGGACTAATGTTATTAGTGGAGTCCCTCAGGGTTCAGTATTGGGTCCATTATTGTTTTCTGCATTTATAAATGATATTGATGATAGTATATCAAGCTTAATGTCCAAGTTTGCAGACGATACGAAGGTTGCAGGGTTGTCAAGGACACTACTGACACTATACTACTGCAACAGGATCTGGAAAGGTTGAGCAGAGGGGCTGAGAGGTGGCAAATGAAGTTTAACGTTGACAAATGTAAAATACTACATTGGGAAACAGCAACCGCAGAGCAACGTATCAACTCTGTGGTACTACACTGACAGTGGTAGAGAATGAAAGGGACCTGGGGGTGGTTGTGCAGGCAGATATGAAGTTCTCTGAGCAGTGCAGACGGGCTGCAAGAGTAGCTCATGGTGTATTGTCGATGATATATAGGAATTTTTCTAGCAGGGATAAGGAGGTGATTATTCCCTTGTATAAGGCAATGGTCAGGCCACACCTAGAGTACTGTATACAGGTCTGGAGGCCTCATTTCAAGAAGGATGTAGAGCTGCTGGAACGAGTACAGAGAAGGGCAACAAGATTAGTGAATGGAACAAAGGGGTGCTCTTACGAAGAAAGGCTTAAGTTTTGCAAATTACAGTGTCTGGAGACTAGGCACCAGCGAGGTGATCTGATAGAGGTGTATAAAGCCTTGAATGGTTTGAGCATGCTCAATGCCGATGAGATTCTTCCTCTTGCTTAGAATAGTCACCTGAGAGGGCACAAATTCAAATTGAGGAAAGACAGATGTAGGATAGACGTAAGGAAACTTGCCTTTAGCCAGCGGGTGGTTGGTTGGTAGAATAGACTTCCATCCCTTGTCGTGGAAGTTGATAGCCTAAATAAGGCTAAGGCTCAGCTGGACAGGTATTTCGAACGAACAGAGGGGTGAAGTGGAAATTTTTTATTTATTTATTTATTTAGGCTGATGCTGCATAAGCTTGCTTTCTTGCATCAAATGCCTCTACTAATGCTAATGCTATTACAGAACAGAGTATTTATCATTGCCGCAAGTAAATAGAAAGCTAAAAAAAAAAGCAGAAAATCCACCTCCAGTTAATGAAAAAAAAATCCTTAAAAATGAATATTGGAAGGTCTGTCTTTTGCGGTCAGTCTACTCATTCCACTTTCCTTAGTACCTCTTATCCACTGACTGTTTCTCCTGTTGGAATCTCCAGGTGACATTCTGCACTCCATTTTTTCCATCAGTTTATCAACTAGTTCTTTGTTTTCATTCTTAATATTAAGAAGAAAACCATTCACTACAAGGTGAAGCGACTGCCAGCCATTTCGCTTAGCATGAGACTTTGATTTCCCAGTTCTTGTGAGGACAACATCTGCTTAACTCGTGTACAATAAATAAACCACCTTTCACTTCTGCATCAAGCAATTTCTGAACCAGATCAATCCTATTCACCAGATGAAGACTTCTCTGGCAGGTGAATTGGGAATTGGTAGGCCTTCTTATGATCACCACCAACTTTCTTATAAGGACCTGCAATTATAATAGGCTTCATATGCACTACAAAAGTTGGTTCCTTCAACAATGTTATGCTTCAGTTGTTTCTGGACTATAAACATAACAGAACGAGTCTAGAGACAACGTACCCCTTCGTTTAGTACATATAGGAAACTTCTAAAAAAAAAAAAAAAACAAATTATACGAATGTTAAAGACTTAAGTATCACAGTATCGATATGCACTTATGTAATACATTTAAGCGTGATAAAAATCTTAAAAATGTTCAATTTCCGCCAAAGATATTGACCCAACCCAAACCCCAGTGACACCATTGGATTCAGCACACAAAATAGGCACATAATGAAAAAAAAACATATTTTTGTGGCATAGTGAATTCATAAGACGCCACCTACTCTTTTCTCTGAGTGAACTTGAATAAAGAATCGTCTTACCCTTTACAGTCTTGTAAAACAGACTTCTCCAGAATCTCATATGACAACGGCGTTCAACAGAAATAGGAAATAAATCTGAGGTACAAGGTTCATCAACGTCTGTCTACATTACAACGTCTCTATGGTAAGAAAAATGTTTCCGTTAAGCAAATATTAATTATATATTTCCTCTATGGTGTATAAAAAAGAAAAAAAAATAAATAATCTGGCAGAATTCCTTAGACAAATTCCTCGACAATCTCTTCCCCCTTCTAAGAAACAAAAAACTATTATGGCACCCACTACTTATGTAGAGTATTACTGGAGGTAATTAACTGGCATTCTAGAAACCAGATGGTGTAAATGTTTCTGTTTCGACAGCTAATAAAAAAGAATAAAACGTATATTTAAAATATTAAAAAAGAAATCATCACTTACCTCTTTCGAATACAAAGAAGATGAAATCGTGGTGTTGCCACTATTTGGTGGCACGCCAATCTACTTCAGTGGTCACTTAGCCAACTGAAGCTTACTGTTAGGGTGATCTGTTGCTATGGTCTACAGTTACAGTGATTCGTTGCTATGGACGCCTTACTTCCAGCGTATCGATTAACAGAGCCTATCGTGGAATTATGATACTAAGTGGCACGCTTAAATCACCCGAAATGTCTCCACTGCTAACATGAGACCTTTTATTTGTCAAATCGAAGTGTATATTCAACGATGAAGTCCACCCGGTTTTATACTTACGAAATACTCTATTATTAGGCACTGCGTTGCATGTTTGAACTACAGAGAAGCATGAAGTAGAATGAATAAAAGGATGTTGGTTTGAAGCACAGCGATTTTCGTGCTGGTAATTCAATGCGGTGAGTGTGTGAGAGTACTTTGGTCTCGCCACGGTTAGAAGCATTACTAGCCGGATAGATTTTAGGAAATAAACCAGAGCGGAAAAGGAAAGAAAAGATAATGAAGCCTTGGAATGTTATTAGAAGTGACACTTAAAATAAGAATTAATCAGCTTATATTTCGAAATGAAGACTAATCCACTCATATCTGTGATATTCAGACACCTCTGCCTGGTTTATGATGTCTGTAGGTTATAAATTATTGGCTCTGGTAATTGTAATAAGTTTGCAAAATCTGGCTAATAAAGCATGTAGAATAAATCATGGTGTATTAATTTAATTGCTAATAAAAAAATTAATAAAAATTTAAAAAAGAACTTTAATTTGCATATTATGCAATTCTAAGAACGCTTAAAAATTATAAATGAAATATTTATTTATTGTTCAGGGTTTTATAGAAAGAGCGAATGGTAATATTTATGTAGCTGATTTCATGATGTTAAGAGAAGAGTAACTTGTGAGTGCGCCAAAAACTTCGATTTTTCATAGAGGGCGTGAAAGTAAAATAAGGGCGCTCTTAAAGGAATAAGAAAAGTAATGACGTCATTACGTTTTCTGTCACTACGATAATTTTTCACAATAAGACAAATTTTCACTTATAAAAAATAGTATTACAAAATATAAATATTGTATTTTAGACCATAAAATATTTTTACAGAAAATTTATTCCAAAATTATCTATAGAAGTGTTAAACACCCGAATAATTCAAACCTTAGGACTTACGTCCATTGTGATAGGATGACATGCTTGTGACGTCATTTTCACATTTTTCTCTCGAGTGGTATTTGATAGTCAGAATAATTAAATACAAAGCTCGAAGCACAACATAATAGGATAATTTTACAAAATTAAAAAAAAAAATAAATACAATATGGATTGCGTTTATAACTATTATATATTACAATTTAATACTTCGAAATATTTTAACACATTTCTTTGATCTTGAGAGAGTCATATGGCCAAATGCTGTCTGTTGTAGTAATTCAGGACCAATTGGTCCTGCATTCGATGCTGAAAACTGAGATTTTGTGAATTTTCTCTAAGACAATGGTAGCAGCGCACTGGAGGAGGATACAGACAGGAGAAAATATGAAAGTCAAACTTTATTCATCTGCTTTATGCGATATTCATAATATACTGGAGAAGTATTCCCTTTTACAATTTCCCATATTTATTAATAATGTTTAGTATATTTATTAGTTATACTTAACGCACTATATAATAATCTATTTCTGATAATGGACATGTTATTAGAGTACATGACTTTTTTTGCTCAGTATGGCTACAGGTCAGGAGTGTTACAGTATTAATAGGAATTAATGATTAATTAAGTACCTGTGTGCGTGGTACGTGCTTGTTAACAGGAGAGATTGCTTCTACAGAGATGGGATACACTTGAATAGAAGGGGGTGCAAGAGTGTTTGCTGATTCTATTGAGACAGGTGATAGATGGGTTGGAAAACTTCTAGTTTGGGGGATACACGGACTAACAGATTAACTGGAGCCGCAGGCAGAGGTGCAAATGATTCTTGCATTGCTAGTATTGGTACCTGCAGCAGACTAGAAAACAAGATGTCTCGGATTTCAGTCCTTGCTTAGTCATCACGAAACAAATGAATGCATGGGCTGTGTTAGGGCAACAAACAGTAAGAACAGGTGCAGGCATACTTTCTGTACACTAATGCTAGGAGCATTGTAAATAAATTTGAAGTATTGATTAAGTCGTGGAATGCAGACATCGTAGAATAGCAGAAATGTGGTAATGCTGAATTTGAATATGGGGTGTACAAAGTGTACACAAAGGATAGACAGGAAGGATGGGTTATGCTGTTAGTTAAAAAGCACAAAATCTAAGGCAGTGCATCCAGTTGACATGGGTAGCCAGTAAAACGTTGAGTCAGTTTAGTATGATATAAGCATTGGGGAAACAAAATTAACAGTAGGATTTTTATAGGTCTGACTGTGATGAGTATACCAAACAGTTCTACAGGGAAATAGTGGGCATATGGGGGGGATTTTTTAACTTTCCAGATGTTGACTGGAATTTGTGGTTTGGTCATTCGCACACTAGTAAGACTTTTGTGGATTTATTGGATGACTGTTTTCTACAGCAGCATATTACAAAGGCAACGAGAGGAAGCAATACTCTTGATCTGGTTATCAGAAGTGATTCTTCGTGCATTCAGAATCTGTAGGTAAAAGACCCACTAAGTGGCAGCTATCACAGTGTCTAATTTGGAATTTAATTCAAGACAAATACTGTCAAGGGTATAGGGAAAGGCTTTTGCTTTCGTAAGGGTGACTACAGCGGCCTGAGATGGTTTTTAAATTGTGTGCAGTTGGACCAACTGATGACGTTACCAACAGCAAATTCTAAATGGGAAGTAATCATGGAAGCTACTAGACTTTTCATACCAACGAAAAAACTGTTCAAGGCTTTGACTTGGATGTTGGAATAGGCTTTCATCCGTTGTTGTGGAAGTGGATGGATTTAAAACAGTTTTTCTTTTTTCTTAAATGCGAACAATTCGAATTTCTTGAGAAATTCGAAATATAAGCCTACCGTACAAAATATTATTTATTCTAGTAGAAAGTAAATACACGAGACAAATGTTTTTATAGCTTTCATTTTTTCTTTTCAATCCAATAATGTCACCCAGTGTATGCGATATCTTCCATTTGCCTTTGTAAAAAGTTTTCCCTGACATGAAATTGATGAAACCTTTCGTCATGCTCATCTCCAATATTGAACGGAACCAAATCTAAATGGTGGACGCGCATCTTAAAACTTGTTGAACCTTACGGTTTATAATTTAAGTGGTTCATGAGCAATTTTTTATAGCACAGTTGACAGAAAGGTTAAGCATAAAGTTGCACAATCACCACTGGATTATCATATGGTTTGGAGAGGTCTGGGCTTGAATTCCGTTTTAGAGAGATTCGAATCTTCACACAACTTCGTCGACAGTTAATCTGAAACTGTGCCCACCTTGAAATAAGTACGAATTATTCTAGGTTTATAGGCGTGATCCACTCGAACTGAATACACCGGTATTTCTTGGTGTTCCAATTCTTTTGATAACATGGTGTACTAAGGTGATGTACAAAAACACGGCATTAATATTCAAAAATACGTAATAATTTGGTCTGAAGAAAAGTTGCCACCGAAATAGCCGGTTCACAGCATCTATATTAACCCTTTATTATGAATATTGGTGTGTACAAGTTATTGCATTTTAAAAGGATATCGAGATTTTATTCTACCGCATTTTCTACTCCACTCGATAACTTTCTCTGAGATTCCCATGAAAGTGAGTTATCACAAAAAGCTAAATCAGCAATCGCAACGTAGAAATAAACAGTTTCATTTCACAATTTACGTTCTGCTAGACATTAAGATAACCGATCCCAGATAGCCCTGTTAAACTCCTTGTTGTCCGAAGCCAGGCCATACTTGTTTATAAATTCCATAGTTCTTGGAAACTTTGCCCAACGAAACCAAGTCCAGCATTCTGAATTATCCGTAAGTTACATTTGCTGTGAAGTAGCTTAAGTGGTGTAAAATGAATTACGTGTTTTTGTAAAATTAAATCGTTATTATAATTACAGAAATATTGTATTATGTAATGTTTAGATGTAGTCTGCGATGTTTAGGCACAAGAACTAAATTCCATTTTAGTTTTAATAAAATAAATTGGAATTAAATGTCATTAGAGCGATCGCACCGGCTCTGAACTTACAATAGCATCTATAATTACTTTAAGTAATAATTGTATTTAAAAAAAAAAGCTTCTTAATTATGGAGAATTCTTTTACTTAATATTTATTCAATAATTTTGTAGATGAATATTTTCTCAAGGAAAAATCTAGAATTTTCTTATCCACTCGCCGATGATTTTTTTTGTTAGATAGGGATTTTCCCTTGCATTTCGATAAATTAGACTGACTCGTTACTGTGAACGCCATATTGTTTCTACTGCTGCGCATACGAGACAAACAACTGCATTTATCGTTCAGTAGAATGAATTAGTACCAATTCCTGTTTTAATTACCTGTTGAAAGTCCTCATTAGATTGAAATTTCGGCTTCGAAGATCTTTAGTATGCTTAAGAAATGAAAGTCGTTAGAGGCAAGGTCCGGACTGAACAGTAAGCGGGCAAAAAAAAAAAAAAAAAAAAAAAAACTTTCCTAATTGGTAGGATGAGTGAAAATTAAATGGACAGCACTGTGAATCTGACATACTGTGTAATCTTAAGAGAATTTTCAATTGCCATATCCATAGACTGCCTGAGCCTTCTGAAGTTATTGGAAATTGGGGATGACAAGTTCCACTACGGTATGTATAATGTATTTAGGAAAGATGGGCAGAAGTGGTGGGTCGTGCTTCTTGTCAAAAGCAGCATGAGCACGAAAAGAGCTTTTGCTGAATCTACGTCTGCCAGCATGGAATCTGTGTGGTGTGAGTTGGTTGGAAGAAAAGGTGTAATGAGAGTAATCTACAGACCGGAAGATTGTGACGAGAGTCTCTACATGCAGATGGAATGGGCAAGCAAGCGTGATGTCTTTTATGGGTGACTTTAATCTGCCCCAGATTGATTGGAATAAGTGGGAGGAAAACTCACCAAAGGAAATTTTTTTTAAAATAAACTAGATGATTATTTTTACCAGCCAGTAATATCAGGACACCCTTCCATGGATGGGGAAACAAGTTCTAGGCATACAACACGTCACAGAACCTGCTATAAATATGCACGCGGGACTTCGAACAGACAATTGCAAAAGTGGGCATGCAAGATCACACGTTCAACAGAATTGATCACCTCAACAAATGCTAGACGCCGATTAACATGGTGTAAGGAGCACGAATCCTGGACTGTAGAAAACAGTCCTATGGACAGACGAGTCGAGATTCGCACTATATCAGTCTGATGGGTGTGGCAAATTCCAGGGGGAACAATTTCTTCCCGATTGTATCCTCCCAACAATGAAGTTTGGTGGAGGCAGTGTCATGGTATGGGGCTCCATTAGTCATTATCGACAAAACGAATGCTGTGCAATACCAGGACAATTATGCACTTCCAACATTATGGCAATGCTTCGGGGAAGGCCCATACCTGTATCTGCAAGACAACGCGCCATGTCATACTGCTCGGTTCATAACAGAGTGGTTTGAGGATATGGATAAGTTGGAATGGCCAGCCCAAAGTACTGTACCCTATCGAGCATCTTTGAGATGTATTGGATCGTCGGGTACGTGACGTCGAGATAACCCAAAAGAACAAGGCCGAACTAATGGTTGCGTTAAAGGCCAAGTGAAGGAACATATCCCGTGACATTTATAAAAAGCTGGTTGAGAGTATGCCGCGAAGATTGATGACCGTCATAAGAGCAAACGATTTCAGCAAAAAATATTAAATGACACAATAAAAGCTCTGGTTTTTTTTTTTTTTTTTTTGTCCAAAGGCAGGTGTCCGGATATTAATAGTAGGGCAGTGTATTGCAGGAGGAGAATACGGAAATGGATGACTGCAGAGCTGACCGGTCAAATACAGCAGAAAAAAAACATAGCACGGAACAGTTGCAAAGAGACGAAAAGTATTGAACTTACAACAGCTACAAGTTGATCTGTAAGAGTACCACAAATACTAGAGGTGTTCAATAAATTACCTACCGCCCTATGAAGGAAATGAGACAGGAACTTCAATACACTTGTTCCATTTTGTTGGCAATGAGGAAATATCAGACAAATAAAAATTCTTTATCCTGTCCATCAAAGAACTCAGAAACAGCAGAGCTCAGTTCTTTATTATCAGCAAAGCGACGTCCACATAGGTTGGTTTTCCTTCAGGTGTCGAAACAGGAAAGTCACTGGGGACCAGATCCGGCCTGTAAAGTCAGTCTCGCAAAGCAGCAGCAACAGCATGTGACCTGTGCATTGTCGTGGAATAAGCAGCACACCTTGGAACGTTTTCCACGGCGTTTTTCCTTTATGACATCTCCCAGGTTGTATAGTAGGGATGCATGACTCCCCAGTGACAGTCTGCTTGAGTTAGAAGTAGTAAACATACAAAATTTCACTCAGCATCCTAAAAAATGGTCATAATCTTGACAGTTGAAGGTTGTATACTCATTTTTTTTTTTTTTTTTTTTGGGTAGGGAGAACCCTTGTGCTTCCATTACATTGAGTCTTGCTTGGTCTGAGGATCCAAGTGATGAACCACGTTTCACAATTCTCGAGATAAATTTCAGGATCCCTTCCATAAAGCTCTAAATTCTCCTCACAACACCGTATTCCGAATTGCTTCTGCACAGGGGTCAGAAATCTGGGGAACCACCTTGCACTGATCTCAGTCTTCCCCAAATGTTCATGGAGGATGGTTATGACTGTTCCCTTCGATATGTCATATTCCTTAGAAATTTGGGACACCTTTAAACGTCTCTCATTCAGCACAAGGGTTTCCACAGCGTGGTACATTTCTGGAGTGGCCGCTGTCACAGGCCTTCCTGGATATGGACCATCTACGATGTACTCTCTACCCCACTTGAATTGTTTTGACCAGAAGTTTACCTGGCACGCTAAAAAGGTACACTGCTGCCATACACAGCCACCAATCTTTCTTGAATGGCCTTTGACCCATTTCCTTCTTTGATGAGAAACTTGATGACCGAAAGATGCTCCAATTTCAGCAAATTCATAATTTGATACAGGTGTCTTCCATCTTTCTGTTACAGCAGCACAACCTAAAAACACAGTGGGATCAAAATTAGTACGATTCAAGTTGAGATATGTAGGAACTTGATAAATCATGGATCATTGAAATATAACTATGGGAAGTACCTTAGGTATATAATTTATTTAACTTCCCTCGTAAGGTCAAGAAGGCCAAAGCTGCGTATGAGAAAACGATGGCTAAGATAGCAAAGAATGGGAACGAGGAATTTTTCATGTATGAGAATACAATGAAAAAAGCAAACCAGATCGGACCCTTGTGCACTGGGCGTAGGAAAGTCTTAGATAACCCAGCTGATGTTGTGGATGAACTGAATAGCTACTTTGCATCTGCCTTTATTGGCGAAAGACCCTTCACGATGAGAAGAGGCTGTGCGAGTGAGCCATATGAAATTAGCGATTTCGAAGTTACAGACGACTGTTTATTACAAAAACTTTCTATAACAAAGAATTGATTTGGCTCCTTTGAGACAGATTCCTTTGGATTTGAGAAGTGTCAACGTATCACCAATACATAAAGGCGATTCTATGGGAAGATGGTAACTACAGATCGGATTCTCCCCTACCACTGACTTCAGTGGTAGGGGAGAATCTGAGACAGATTGGTATATAAGGCTCTGAGATGGATTAGTAAAGCTGGAATTTTCACCGTTACATATAATTCCAGAACTAGGTGGGGGACCATAAATTCAAATTAGAGAGGTTTAGTCTAGATTGTAAGAAGTTTACTTTTAGTCAGCGAGTCATTGATTTGCTGGGACAAGTTGCCTTTGCCAGTAGTTGAGGCTAGCCGTTCAAATAAATTGAAAGGTCAACTGGATAGTTAACTTTGTTAGGAGGGAAGCACATAATTCTTATCTACCTTTTTTTTTTGGCCAGTGCAACAAAAGCCTGCGGCTCCCTTGTATTATATGACGAATACTATTACTAATAGTGGCTTGTTTTTTGAAAAGATGGAAGGTTAAAGATGACAACAATAAAACTGATAATGACTGTCCATAAGTGCATCTCGTGTACAAGAATTCGGGAGTTTCATTATCATCTTCACAATATCCATAAAGCCGAGTTTATACAGGACAGAATTTATTAGGATACGTCCTGGCTGGGTCAGGAAGGACGCAAACATAGAGCTGTAAGAAACATTGGTACGATAAGGTGAATAAGAAAACGTAGCAGAATTTGGCAAGCATATAAATAATTAACTTTTTCTACTCTGCCCACCGTTATTTGATCGAAGAGAAAAACGTGCCTTTTGACTATTTCAAAGCGTTCTACAGACAACGACCATTTACTCTTACAGCAATAAATTGACTTCTAACGTTTTGTGTTTCGAAAAGGAATCTGAGAAAGCATGCTCCAGCAGATACAGAAGGCTTAAAACAACTCGCTTGTAAAAGGAGAGAGTAGGCACTCTTTGGCAAGGAAATCCGAGTTAGCACCTTTCGCACAGAGGCGGAAACACGCCACAGCAACTGGAATGGAATCGAAACCAAGTAAAAATATACTGTATAAATATTTTAAATTCTCATTTGGCTCCCGATTCTCTGGACATGCATATTTTATGATGCAACAGTTAATTGGTAATGAGCACCTAATAACAACCAGCTGTGTTAAGATTTATCTTTTACCGGATCTTCGAACACTTGAAAGCTGGAAAAGCAAATGTAATTTCCCAAACAGACGTATGATGTGTAAAAATAGTCTCCAACTCGGTAACTTAAGCTTTCCAATTGGCTACAAATTATCCAAATGTCTCCGTGTACTTCAACCAGTATTATTACCTCGTTTCCATGCGTGAAAGATATTTCCGAACCTTGTGATGGCATATCATGACATGAAAGGGCGTGTCAGTTGACGTGAACCTTTTGTTTTGGCTAAAGGGACCAACGTTCTACGTCCCCCTATTTCACACCAACCTTGCATTGCCACTCCATTCTCTAGATATCTTTCCTTTAAAGAAATACCATGATGTTTCTATTTTACGTTAGCCGTCATTAATATAGAGCGTTTTGCTGAAATGACACGAACAACTTAATTACCAACATGACATCTTATGCTGATTGCCTGTTAGAAACACCTTGTTTTTCAACGCCTTGACCCATTTACTTCTGCACGCGCACAATGGGTTTAATCATCGTCCTCAGCACACCGGTGAAAAAGGCCGAGTTCGAATCCCGTTAGTGAGACGAGAAACTTTATGGATTTTACTTTTGGACTCTGTGTTTAAGTTATCCGGTCTCAGGCGCAGATACCAAGGTTTTTCTTCGCCGGAAACTTGGGTTATGTCCGATAAAACAGGCAAACTAACAAGGAAAAAACAGCAATTTATGAGTATAATACGCATGGGCTGAAAGTTTTTCTTCTGGGATCCTAATATGAAAATTAGGTCGCTCTAATATGTTTTTGACCAAGGACTTTAACCAGGGGACAACCAGCGCTGTTTTCAAGACCAATCCAAGGAACCCTCCTACATATGGGCACCCGGTCAAGGTGCCCATGATTTCAGTCCCCCATTGCCAACAGCTTGAATGTAAACAGCCTCGTTGGACCATTGACTGGAAAAAAAAAAAATTCTTTTCCGATGAATCACGTGCCCTGCTATGTCGTGTGGACGGAATTGAGGGTACGGCGAAAAACTGCGGAGAAGTATCATTCCGATGTCATGATCCAACAGAAAAAGGCAGGTGGCAGCAGTGTTTTGGTATGGGGGGGTAAGATTTCCTGACGCTTTCATATCTCTAAACCGCACTCAGAATGCTAAAAGCTACGTATCCATTGTGGCTGATCAGGTAGACCGTCTTCTCAGATGGCACAGGTATGTTCCAGAAGTATAATGCACCTTGCTGGTATTGTTTGAGAGTATTTGCCGAACATGAAAGTGGCTGTAAAATTCGCCGGATATAAATCCTATAGGCATCTCGGCAATCCTTTCCACCTGGTGTGGGGAGGATTGTGGATCATTATCTCCACCATGCTACCCTCGAGGGCAAAATATATCGTCTACATATCAGTAGTGTCCTTAAGATTGAATAGTTAGATCATTTATGAAGATTCTGAAAGGAAAGAACAAAGAGGAAATCAGAAATCAGTTATACCAGAGCCTTGTGATTTTATTCATGAGAGTGGATAGAAAAGAATCGCATGCTTTTAAAAAATCAAATGTCACCTTTTATAAATGCTTTGTAATGATCGAAATATATTTTTCGATGATATTAAAAAACAAATCAGGTTGTCCATTATTGATTTGATATGAATCCAAGGCGATTTCCAAGGAACAGAGGTTTTAAATATGCAGTGATCACTTGATGGAAGGCAATGTTGAAAATCCTAGTTAAAGAGTTAAATGGGTTGATCAATGAGAATTCTATTGGCTTCCCTTAGAGAGTAGTCTTACAGCGGTATCATTTGAATCGGTTAGGAAACTTCCCTGAGTAAAGGAATTGATGATTATAGGCATCAGTCGAAAATGGAGCTACAGGCTTCCAGAAGACACTGGAAACACCATCTAGTCCAATTTCTGGTTATTTCTACTTAAAGGATATTTAAAGTGACTTCGAAACAAGTGATACTGTTTAAAATAAGTTTAATGTTTAAGTATACTTTGAACTCTGCAGTAGTGGCCTTCCTAATTCCTAACAAAAATAGTGGTGCTGCACCGGACAGGTGTAAACTTCCTTTTTAATTTCTGGAAAAAGTTCATCGGTTATTTTGAATCCCATTAAAAAAATATTAAATAATTATTAATATATTTTTGAAAAAATATTAAACGAATCTTTTAGAAACACCTGATCTAAGAGAAATTGATGTCTACAGAACATCTGGGACAGTTCTTTACCATAGACATTCTATTCTTTATGCTCACAGCCGAGTAACCTTACCTGCACAACGAGTTGCATTACTTTCAAACGAATGGCTTTGCCAAATGATTAATCTGCTATTTATTAACCCTGTAGCTGTGTGGCTACACATTTGAGGTCAATCTAGAAAATAATTAGCCCGCGTTAATTGTTGGTCGATGGAAATAATCTGATTTTTGTACCTACCTTCCTAAATATACACATTTTTTAATGCGTAATTATCGCTTTCCGAGAATTATAGCGTGATTGCACTCATCAGGTACATGTATTAATAGCAAGCAGGTTCCCTTTATCCAAGAGAACATATTGAATTCATTTGGTACCTCAATGAGGTACCAAAAATGTGTTATAGGGATACTAGCCCATGTAACTCAATTGTTTCCTCAGTTTTTTTCAGATTGGATGGTTGCTGATTTCTACTGCGAAGAGCTCCAGTCAGGTGCTCAAATGGATTGAGATCTGACTACGGGGAAAGGCCATCGCTGTAGGTTGAATTTACGGTCATGTTCCTCGAACCAGTACAATTTCGACCTTGTGACAAAGCGGGTTTTATCCTGTTGATAAAACCCATTTACAGGTGGACACACTACAGACATGACGGGATACGTCTGGCCTCTATGTGCGTTATGAACTGCCATTTTGGTTAATGTTCTAATGGGTTATTTGATTGACTCCAGCCTTTCCGTTACCTTGCGGAAGTCGTCTTGTCAGCCTCCATTGGCCTGTTGCATCAACAAGATGTTTCTTACCACAGAAGCACCGCTATTTGTATATTATTTGGTTATTCCACTAATCTCAATACACCCGAGACAGTCGCGTGTGAAAACCTCAGCAAGATTTGCTGTTTCAGCGATACTTTTACGTGAGACAGATGCCGAGTACCATGACAAGTCAACTTACATCTTGATCTTTGTATATATATTACAGTATCAGGCACAGAGATCAACAGTAACACAAATAATTATAACTCACGTGGAAAACGAGACAACAAAATGTTAAAAAAAAAAAAAAAATAGACAAAAAGAAAGAAAATAAAAAAAGGTTCAATAAGCGGAGATAAGAAAACGAAGAAATTGAATGGAGAAGACCACAGAAACGGAAAGATGGAAAACAAGATTGTCTATTTTTGTTCGCATTGATATATCATTTTAGCCAAGATACTAACTGAGCAAACGCCAACAAAATGGTCTCTCTCTCTCTCTGTGTGCAATAACTATGACGTAGTTTGGAAAATTACGTAAAAGCCACTGCAGAATCATTTTGGCTTTCGAGCGTGACAGTGTCCCCGTGATTAATTGATGGATTATTATACTTCAGAGTCCACAAAAAGCAAAACTAATCTTCAATAATTACTCTGCCATTATGCAATTTAAGAGTGCACTTTTCGCTGAGAATTCAAAACCATAATTTATTCCAATCAGATTTGTATGACGTCATCGAAAGCTTTTAACTTTGTACTTCACATAATTCGAGGTGTTGAAATAATTTTTATGAAAAAATATTCGATAATCGCAATTTATATTTAACACTCTAAAACGTCTACTAATTGATGAATAATTTTATTAATAAAACGAAAGCTCAACAAAGCACGGCTTTTTTTCAAAATATTAAAAACAGGATAATAAAATCTGGTCGGGAGCCAGTGATCACGTGACAACGTTATGACGTCATAGCCAACAAATCATGTATAGGCTACAATAGTGGTTCAAATCAATTATCTCTTACTTTTACTTCCTGCAATTTTCCTAATTCACTTATAAAATCACTGAAAATATAAATACAATAATTTCAAAGCACTTTTTCGTCCTGAAATATATATATATTTTTTTATTTATTTAACGGGATTTTCCTAAGACACTTCAATCATTTATTCCTAGATGGCGTTGCTGCATATCAACTTTACAGTACAGTATTCTCTTTTTTAACGTTGGGCATAAGCGAAGAACAAGTACATGATTAATAGAGTTGCCAATAGAAATTCTACCCAACCATCTCTCCACTAATCCGTAACATCTTAGTTGAGGGTGCATCCTGGAAGTTAATTATAGTAAACGGAGCAGAGTTGGATTTTCTGTAAAGCACTTGGTTAATGTTAGCTATCAGTGCTGTTACACTAATGATAATTACGAGGGAACTGTGGTAAAGCACTAAGGTGTTTGGCAACGCAATCATTCTTAGATGGTAGGCAGAAGCATTAAGAATTTTTAGTTGAAAAGCAAGCTCCTCTTAATTCCATCGAGCCAACTAATCCTTTTAATTGGTGTTTACGAAATCGGGGTTATTCGCCTTTGTGGAGATAATTAATAAGTAATCCTCTATAATAATAAACATTATTCGAAATAACACTTCCTTCTGCAGCTCGTGTTTTCTATTACGTCATTCTAATATAATTAAAGATCATAATGACTGGAATTCAAAATAATAAATAGTTGGAGAACTAAATTTATATGAATAATCTTAAGGAATATTAGTCTTGTTGATGGACGCCAGAATTGTCTGAATACACTGTCATCGTGGAGGGGTGTACTTGGATTGCGACGATTAATAAAAGGTGGGAGTTTCCATTGAGCCGTTCCCGGTGATTGCAGGACCACAGAGTATGCCATAGCCTGTACCAGCTAATGTCCGGTGCATATCCGTGTGGATAAGTGGAATTGGCGAAAACCCCTGGTGCCATTTGACCCGTAAAACTAAATTCATGCGGATATTGTGGTTAGCTGGACCACAGTACTGCGTTGCTTTCGTGTTACGAGACACGCTATGCTCATCATGGGCGTCGGCTATACGTGGCTGTCACACGTGTGATCTTTGGCTGCTTGTTCGACAGCTATTGAGCTAGCCACAGTAGACTCGTGACATACAGAACGAGAGCACTTATCGCGAGTTATCGAGATACTGCCATCTGCACGTCTTTCCTCCCACAATCAGTTCACGTTCGAAGTCAAAAAAAAAAAAAAAAAAAAACTCGACGCAGACTCATTTTTGCTCACAGACATTCAAAAACCGAATCGTCGCGTGTGCGAACTACAATCTGATATCGGCCGTTCCCGATTTTGAGCCTTCACCAGCATCACAGAGCTGTCCAAAGTCAAATAGGGCCCACTTATTGGGAAGTAGGGGATCCATTTATTGGGGATCATTATTATTGAGTTTAATAATGCACCTATACTTCTGGGAGTTACAGAGAGGGGGGGGGACCATGCGGGTGGGTCTATAGGAACTTTTGTCCCAGCAGTTTATATGTCAAAAAAAGTCCCTGGTGCTTCACAGTTTATAAACAAAGGCGAAGAAACAGTCGGAGGTACCAAAAAGGGAAATACAATTAATGATACTGTTTGTTGTTAGTTAGATCCAAATCTAAACTAAAACTGAAGTATTTAAAAGGTTGTAGTTTACCTTTGTTCATCTCATAAATGACTCGTGACATAACTACATTGTAGTGCGCATCAATTTTTAAAACACCAACGGATCAGGGTTAGTGGTGGTCAAGTGCAAGTTACTGGAGATTAGGAGTGATGTATTCTGCTACGTAACAGGTGACAACTCAACCGAAGTAAGCCGTGCTGAAAGGGTAATTTTAGATTTATGCTAATGTTCCATCTCGCATATTCTATAGGGAACTTTCTATAGAGTATTTTAGTCCTTGTCAATATTTGCATTTTTTAATTAATGCAACGCGTACACCATTCCATTGGTAAGTTCAATAAAAGATTATATTTAGTTCGGTATAAAAATTAATTATTTTTCGAATTAACCATTAAGAAAAAACAAAAGCGGTGCTTTTAAACGCAAAATAAAACGCGCTGCTGACGAAGCTCTAACAGAAGTTAGAAAAAAAAATCTGCTTCGTATTTTGCTCATCCAGGAACAGAATTAACATCAACGACAAGTCAATCAACTTTTGACAACGACGAAATGGTAAAAGAGCCATCAATTGAGGTCGAGCAAGAGAATAACTCAACCTCTAGTAAATCTGGATTAAAAATGAACAGGCAATGGTTGTGCTACTCCAACAAACTGGATTCTGTATATTGCGAGCCATGTTGGATGCTTTCTGGGACTAGATGTAACCGGGCAGAAGGCATCAATGATTGGCAAAATGTCTACTAAAATTAAGTCCCAAAATCCAGAATGAAGTTATTGAATGCTTGGGCCAACATCTAAGAAAACAATTAACTAAGGATATTAAAGAAGCCCCATATTTTTCCATCATTGCTGATACAACACGAGATATCTCAAAATGCGATTTAACTTTTCTTCATAAATTATTCTGTGCAGAGTACATAATACGATTTAAAAAACACTACACGTACATTTGAACTGTTTTTATTTAATGTTTGTATTTGTTCAAACAATAAGTTATTATTAATCCACTCTATCAAATTCTTTATCTCAGTTTGAAGTATTAATTTCCGCAACAATTCAGTCTTTTTTAGATATTAAAAAGGTTTCTAATTTTGTGGCCAGTGAGTGTATAACAAAATTTATCATATTATATCAATATTCAATTTTACGTTGAGGTAATTTTTTATACTATTTCTCTTTAATTATTAATCATTTATCGAAATACGGCCGTTTTATGTTGTGTATATACAGTGTTATCAAAAGTATTGGTACACCAAGATATATTTAAGTAACTAAAAAACAATTTTAAAATTGTTTAGGCTAACACTTGCTTCAGTACAGCAGAGTCTACTCGACAGTTTCACCAATTATATCATTCCGGAAATGGAAATTTTCACAGGCGATTGTATCAGATGGTGTCCCAATGCTTTTGATAACGCAGTGTATACGTATTGCCCATTATAATTGGGGGCTTATTTTTTGTAATGCTTTGTAGAAAAGCTAAAAATAATTTATCTCTTCCTAGCTGCAAATTGAAATCAATAACGATGTTAACTTTTTCTAATACTTTTTTTTTTTTCGGAAAACTGCTGAGGCTCTTAACGCAGCATTAAAAAGATCTTTCTTACATGGAGGGGATCAATACAGTGTATGATCCCTCCAGCCTCTAAACACGCCTTACAGTGGTGAACCATGCTCGATATAAAGATGTCTAGAAGATTCTCTGACAACAAATCCCATTCTTCCATTAGCACAGACTTTTGCTCACCAAGTGATCGAGGAGTTGGCCGTCGGCGTGCAATGCGACGCCGAAGAGCGTTCCATACATGTTCGATCGGATTTAAGTCTGGTGATCGTGCTGGCCACGGCAGTCGTTGGATACCTTCGGTTTCAGGATATTCCTCTACCACTTGAGCTTTATTGTCCATGAAAAGAAAATGTGGGTCAACTAACCTCTAAAAAGTCGCACATAGGGTTCGAGGATCTGTTCTCGGTACTCTGCGCAGTTACGGCACTCCTATCAAAAACATGAAGGGAGGGTACAGCCGTTGATCATTATTCCACCCCACACGAGAACACTGCCTCCACAGAAATTGTCCCTTCCTCTGATATTAGAGGGATGGCACCGCATTCCTCGTTGTCTCCAGATGAAATTACGTCTAGAATCTGTTTGTGGGCTAAAATGGGACTCATCACAGAACAGTAATGTACCCCACTTGTCAGGGCTCCAAGTGACATGTTCATGGCACCAGTTCCGACGAGCTCTGCGGTGGTTCGGGGTTAATGGGATGCGAACCGCTGGCTTCCTCGCGTAAAGTCCACTTGAATTGAGCCTTCTTAACAGTCCGGTTGGATATGTTTTCACCTGTGGCCACAGCAATCTCAAGAGAGTTCATGACATGACATCGTAGGGGTCTGCCTTGCTGTTCTGGTTGACGTAGATGACCTTGGCCAGCTCTTGTAGTGGTTTTTATCCCCTGAAACTGCTTTCATGGTGTCGAGACGACATTTGTGCCACATCTGCCTGATTCAAGTCGTCCAACGGCCCATCATCTCAAAAGAACTATCTAAAGGCGATAACTTGCCATCGTGAGTACTGGAGAAGAGGCTATCCCACTGAGAAAGCCAAAAACGGGAATTAAGTAATGTGGTCGCAACACGCGTTTTTATAGTAATGAATAATTTGCATAATGTACGTCTCTAATGTGTAAGATCGATTTCTATTGGATACTCGGAATTTTCATGCCTATATCAAATACTGCCCTTAGGCCACACTATTCACAATAAAATAGTCATGAGGAACATTTTGTTGTGTTGATGTTGTCGTATATGGCATCGCATACATAGAATATCTCTTGACATTTCTAAGATCGTATTTGGTATAAAAAAGGTATTCAAAACAAGTTTCAAATTTTATGGATTACCCGCTGCATTTTTTTACAATTGTGTATCCAGTTTTCTCTCTGACCACTCGCTGCGGATGATGGTAGATGGATCTGTCTTAACTTCTCCACTAATGCTGGTGTTCAAGGTTCAGTTCTTTCTGCCACTCTTTTCCTCTTGTATGTTAATGACCTTCTTTCAATGACCAGAACTCCTGTCCATAGTTCTGCTGATGATAGTACATTGCATTCCACCTCCCAGTTGCACAAGAGCAGCAGGTATTGCCCGAAATTGGTTATTGTTATTTGTTATTTGGTTTTTAGGAGCATTAGCAACTAAGGCCATATTGCTCCGGGATATGCGGTGGTCATTCCCTGACCTTTTCCGCATCCTCCGTATTTGGTGGTGACGGGCTCGAACCCCGGTCTAATCAAGAAGCGTGTGCTACGCACTGCTGTCCGAAATTGGGCAATATCAATGATTTATATGATCTAGTTTAAAACTAGACTGTCAATCAAAAGCATACGGTTTTACTTTACAGTTCTGAGCATCCTCTTTGCTTTACAATATTTGAGTTGAAAGTCTAGAACTGTGAAAGGAAATATGTTGTTGAAGTAGAGTTCAAGAAGCATCACCAACTAAGCATATTGCTCCGTGTGGTCTGAGGTCGATTTGTTTGCTGGGCGAAAAAACCACGCTACATTCGCCTGAGACCGATTAACTCAGCCATGTTTTGAAATGTCATCGATGGAACTCGAACTCAGGCCTTTTCCACCCGGGAGGACGGCGATTCTACAAACTGTGCTTCCCACGAGGGCAAAAGATGTTCAGCTATCGCTCATTAAATCCTCCAAAACAACCAGGTCAATGGTTGTTTTGGAGGATTTTCAATGTTTAGATTGGTAAAATTGCCTACGTAACGACCAAGAGGAATTTCTTAGGCAGAAAAATATCTTACGTGATATCCTCTCCAATATTTTTTTGGATTATTGAATCCCTGATGTGTTTTTGAAACGAAATCAAAAGTTGTACTAACCCCTTTATCATTCGAATCGACCAAGTTTACTCATCAAGCTAATACGTGTAGTAAAGTAGGTGGCAGCAGTGCAGTGTGACATGCAAGGGTTGTCTCAAAACACGTTGTTTGGCTTCAAGAAATGCCGTGCGTCAGAAATGGGTTGTTTTTCATGTAGACGTTCCGTGTGCGTGTGTACATAGCTTCCATCAGGTACAATTCGTTGACAGGACCATGTGATCGAGGAAAAAAATATATATCTTTTAAATTTTTATTTAGATAGCTGCATCTGAATGAAATTGTTCCTTTTTCAAGCGTCTATTCTTTGGGGCCAAGCCCCACCAGTACAACAACGCCCTGTGAATCAATAATTTGTCGATTTTACGCGCGTTCCCATAACAGCGGCTTAATAACAAGGACAGGTTGCAGTGACCAGTGAAACAAGTACCGAGTAAGCAATATTAGTGAAGGGTTTCACCTCTCCATTGAAGACACTTTCAGAAAAGATTGGTACTGAAGATTTTTTACAGGTAAGATGGATTCCTTTACATCCGTTTTTGACATACTTTACACACACGGCGTCTACATCCGGAACTATCACCCATGAAGAAGTCAGGGGATACCACACACTAGAACGTATATAGTCGCAGTAACTTTTAAATATATAAATTTTAAATATATTTTTTTTTGGTTTCTTTAATGGAGTTCAATTAATATGAAGACTATTGATTATTAAAACCTATTAATTCTTTTAAAATATATTTTTTATATATTTTAGTATTTTTATTAATAATTTTATAACCTAAATGAGTTGGGAAGTATTAGAAAGGTCGGTTAATTTTGTTTTCCTTACAATGCATATTTAATCATGGAGCAGACAAACAAAACTCTGCCTTGATTTTGTTTGAATTTTTATATTATTGTAATATAAATTACAGTGAAACAAAATATTTTTTTAAATTTTAAAATTCAAACTAATTTTAAATTGATTTTTTGTTGTTGGAACAGAATTTAGGACCACCTGCAATAAGACAAACTAACTTACCGCAATCAAATTACATAAATAAACGCTAAAAACGTTCTTCTCGTATTCAGTTCAGTTCATCTAGTATTTTTTATTATGTAATTTGAACCAATTCAAGCTTTTTTTTTTTCACTTCATTGCGAGTAAATAATTATTTTTGCTAAATTTTTTCAGATTATTATTTGTAAGTTTTCGATCGCACCTATCTGAAGAAGAGACTCTACAGCGAACCCGAAACGTAACTGATGCTTTAACTAGAAAGATCGGCCTCTGCAGAAACAATTCTCTTTACACATTTAAGCATACATTTATATACACTGGTGTCCAAAAGTTAAGTGGAGCCATTCTTGCTATTATTTTTAACACTTTACACACAGAATAAAAGATTCTTGTGGAGCATATTAATCCAGTTGAACTTTAGAGGAATGCAGTAAGTAGCTATCAGACGTATATCTACCACCCAGGACAGACATCCAATACCTAGAGGAACTAATTTAACTCCTGTTTGTCTTATGACAGATGAAAATGGTTACACCACATTAAGGGGAAACACAAAACACCATGCGTGAGAATACCGCTGACCAGCAGAGCTCAGGGACTTCGAACAAAGTGTAATCGTTAGAGTGCTAAGACACGTGCTGATCATGTGACAAATGGCATCACAAAACATCAATACAGCCTTCTCTGACGGAGTTTGTTTTCAAAGCAAAGAAAACGGTTGTTTCCTTTTGATAAAATAATCGCTTATTTCCAGGCCTCATCTTTCCCCCACTCGGTCAAGGGTGGGGGAACGTGTATCCGTTCACTGCCACATTCATTGCCATTTAACTGAGGTAAGTAACTTTGTTAATTTAATTTAAAGCGCTGTAATATCTTCTTCGATACTTGGAATTCTTTCAATTCGTGATCCATTAACTTTGTCACATTAATTTCGATTGCAGTTTAGAAACTTG
This sequence comes from Mastigoproctus giganteus, assembly GCF_048544385.1. Classification (NCBI taxonomy): domain Eukaryota; kingdom Metazoa; phylum Arthropoda; class Arachnida; order Uropygi; family Thelyphonidae; genus Mastigoproctus; species Mastigoproctus giganteus. The sequence goes on along the minus strand of NC_143582.1, from coordinate 188,316,214 downwards.
ATATTAAATATTAAAGTGGAGTTCTTGAAATCTTTCGTTGGATCGTTTATCGATTGAGTTTAGTTAGCCGAAAAGTTTCCATTCAAAATGAACAAAAAAAAGTTTAGCCGGGCGCTAACCTTAAGATGATAATGATCCCATTTTCTTATTAAGTACCACTTATTATTATTATTATGGCATATGACTTTATTTATAGATCGAGTATACACTATCTTACCAAAAGTTATGGGACACTTATGAACAAAAGGTGTATTCATTTAACAAAATGCGCGTTTCTTCTTCAAATAAATTAAACAGCGTCTTAACTAATTAATGCGTCCTGGAAGACTTTCTACTAGTTTATAGTATGAAGCTGGTGTTATTACGCTGCACTCCTCCATTGAACTGTTCGTGGGGTTCATTAACGAAGAGGGTAGTCTCGATGCCCGATTTGACGAATTCCAGTTCTACTGGATGACGCTGCTCTAAAAACTGTTTCATGCCAACCCGGAAATCAGCATGAACGTACCATGACGAAAGCAGCACGAGTGCATGGGCCCCATCTTGTCAGATGTCAACAAAGCAGGATGGTAGTGTCTGCGTGGATAGATTCGTCGATGGAGAGGATCTAATCTCTTAATACTGATTTGTCCTCCGGGTTTGAACAAAAAGGAACCCCTTAAACTTAATAAATTGATGGAAAAGAAATAAGGACCTTATTAATGATTACCAACCAGAACAAAGAATTGTGAAAGGAAAATAAGAGATTATTGGACAGAGCAAAAACACCAAGAAGCAGTTTCAGAATTTAACCCATCACTGAGAAATTAGAATCGCAAATAAAACGCCTACGGAAATACCCAAAAAATAAACAAACATTTTTAATAAATGTTTATTAAAATGGAAAGATTTAGGACCTTACTTGAACACTAAATTGTTGTTATAACGAAGCTTTGAACAGAACAGCACAAAGATAAAGTCGTTACTGGTGACAAACGATCAAAAAGGCGTGAATTTAATGTTAAATATGCAAATGATAATATTTTATATTAAAATGGTTGCGTATGCACAGAATTAAATTACAAAAGGAAGATGGCCCTTGAAACAAGGAATGTAACATTGGTAAATATTGGAATTTATTATGATACATATTGAAGAATTACATAAAATGTTTCGAACTACCTTTGTTGTTTGTAACAAATTCTACAGAAGCCCATTCCACGTCAGAGGCTTCGATGCAAAACTTAAGCAAATATTAACGCATTCGTGTATTAATATTTGCCTATTCAATACTACTGTTTAGAGAAACAAATTTTATAATGGCGTGATCCAAATAACCTTCAAATGACAAAGCTTATTGAATACGCTGACTAATTTTAACACTTTCGGGTTAAGAGAAAGCTCTTCCCCCAAATTTAATTATGCCACCCTCACTTACTGGGCCATATGTGTAATTATGTAAGTATTAACTCGTGTCTTTCTAACCCACGAGACTTTAATTCAGGTGAGGTGGACTAATAAATGTTTGGAATCCAGTATCTTCATCGGATATAGTTAGGCGTTATATTGATCGTAGAAAATAACACGTTGGCATTTCTATCCAAAGAGAAATCTCCATTTAGATCTAGAATATTATAAACCTACACAGATTATATTATTCATAAGATATAATGAAAAGCTCAATGTACTACGAACCTTAACAACACAACAGGAAGCAGATGGATGTATACTGCTGAAGCTACACCGAACACTAGACTGATCTAAAAATAGACTATGGAACACAGCGTTTGGCCTCACCACACAAAACCTCATTAAAATAACTATTCTCCAATACATCAAATGAACTTCATCTAGTAACTATAGCATTCAGAACAGTCTCGAAATTAAAAGATCACATAGCCTAACTTAAGTTTTACTGTCTTTTGTGAGTCGAAAAAAAAAGTCAAACATTCATTGCAGATTGTAAGGAAGATGATCAAAAGTAGTGGTAAGTTTCGAAAAACTTCAGATAGCTACTTAAATAAGAGATTTTATTATTTTAATGCATTCCTCCTGCTTAATCGCCACCTATTTTGTTTCTAGCCACTTAACCACGATGATGAAACAAACATCAAGGCCTATCTGGTGCTCTAAAAGATGGCAACTCCTGCTGTGGATGTTTCTATCAGCTGTGGTGTTTCCATTCTGTTTCTATCAATATGTTACACTGCTTGGAGCGGAGAGTTTTCATCCAGTACCATCAACCAGAAGCCAATTTTTCATTGATACCCCAGGATGCCGCATTTCGAAATACGATCCTTTTGACAAATCAGTGGAAAGGTTTTACAGGCAAGTTGAATACGCGTACAGATGTCCTGGTCCACCTTCCTTTATTGTCACTGGTCCAAACGCTGTAGTATCACTGGATAAGAACGTACTAAGGACTTATTATAATATTTCTAATACCAACGATGTAGTTTGTCATTTCCGGGAAATACTTCGAGACACGAAAAAGAAATTTTGGAAGCCAGATAATCACTTCACAATTGGGACAAAGAAGCTGCTCATCTTTGATCAGCCTCTTCGTGAAGAATTCATTTGGGTCACATGTCGATTGCAGAAGCAGTCGAGATTCGAAACCTATTTAGCATTAACGCCGGTAAAAGAAAATGTAGAGGAACGTTGTCAGAAATCTGGGAACGCTGACAACCAATTGGAGAAACTGAATATCATTGTGGTGGGCATCGATTCAGTATCCAAGCTCAATTTCCTTCGACACTTTAAGAATACTTTGCAGTATTTGCGGCACAACTTATCAGCAGTGGAACTACACGGATTCAATAAAGTGGGAGACAACACTTACCCTAATGTAATTGCACTCCTAACAGGAAACAGAAATCCAAAGATCCGGAAGTCCTCTGGTCGATCTGATGAGGAGTTCTTTGATGATCTCGACTTCATCTGGAAGTACTATTCCGCCAGCGGATACAGAACATTGCTGGCAGAAGACGCTCCTCGAATAGCCACATTCGACTTTCATCGCAGAGGATTTTTGAATCCTCCCACTGATTACTTCCTTCGACATTTTGTTGTAGCACTAGAAGGATCCGCTCTTCGAAACAGGAGTAGAGAACACTGCATTCAAGACCGCATGGAAATGAAGATGCTTTTTGACTACCTCCGTTCCTTTGTGGCAACCATGGGTCAAAGGCCATACTTCACCTTCACTTTTGCCACTCGACTGACTCATGACGTGTTCAATAACGCTGGGTATGCCGACAAGCCTTCCTTAGAATTACTGCAATATTTACAAGACTTCGGTGCTCTAAATCGCAGTTTACTTATATTCTTCAGTGATCACGGAATAAGATTTGGAGAAATCCGTCAAACGTACATTGGAAAAGTCGAAGAGCGCATGCCTTTTATGTTTTTGATCCTACCATTGTGGTTTCTCGAGAAATATCCCTTAATCCGATATAATCTTGAGTTAAACCAATATCGACTGACGACACCGTTCGATATTCACGCTACTTTGTCCCATCTGGTGAGCGGGACCGCTTCAAAAATATACAGAGGCAAACTCTCACCAGGGATCAGTTTATTCAATGAAATTCCAAGCAACAGGACTTGCTCTGAAGCTGGAATTCTACCGCATTGGTGTGTTTGTCGTTCTAAAACCATTTTATCAACGCATCATCCAAAAGTCACAAAGGCAGCAGATATCGTGGTGGAAACTATCAACGATTGGTTGAATCCTTACAAAGATGGCTGCTTCAAGTTATCGCTAGAAAGGATCCACAATGCTTATCTCGAACATCCCCAAGAAAATCAGAATCTCGATACAACTAGCGCTGCAGCCAAATTGAAAGACCAAGAGGTATACGAAGATTACCTTTTAAATCTAAGCACTGCACCAGGTGGCGCGATGTTCGAAGCCACTATTCGTCACTATCCAAAACACCAGAGGTACAAGGTACTCGATGACATCAGTCGAATAAACAGATATGGCAGCCAGTCGCATTGTGTCAGTGACGCGAGACTGAAAAAGTTTTGTTTGTGCAAGAATTAAACTCAAGAAAATTATTTATTCTAGGAAGCAAATCTCTTATTTTATTAATAATATCATTCCTTGCATTTTTGTTGTATAATTTAATTTTTCAGTTTTGTTATTTTGCATACCATAACTGATTTTATTTCATTTGCAACACCACTCCTATGAATCCGTCCATTAGTTGGAGCAAACTCCAACTAATGGACGGATTCATGGGAGTGGTGTTGCTACCAACCAACATAACATCAGGGGTGCTGTCCAGACTCCTTTTAAAAATTAAATAAAAAGTAATAAAAAATGGAATGTGCCAGTCTAGGATTGTCTGTTTTATGAAACATGTAAAGATCCAGTGTCAGAATACAGTGCAAGGGTACAGTATAATTGAGCCTTCGCTTTTATTAGAGGGTGGGAGCAATAACATAAAAAAATATGAGGACAGACCCAATTGTTCTGTTTACGATAAAGCAGAACAGCTTTTTGGGTAATCTCTTTAGGAACGTAGATTACTGCATTCTTCCTCTCCACCACATTCTGCTCGGCCCTCGTGGGTAGCGATTAAGTAGGATCGCCATCCTCTCCACAGCGGTGGAAAATACCCGAGTTCGAGTCCCGTCGATGACTTGAATTTTTATGGGCCTTTTTCGCAACGTGGCTGAGTTGGTCTGTTTCAGGGGAGATCATGGTTTGTTTTTTTTTTTTTTTTTTTCTCCAGGAAGTTCTGGTTTTTCGTCCAGCAAACAAAGTTGACCACAGAATACACGCAATTTAGACATATTATACACGGCTCAATATGGCCTTAGTCGCTGATGCTCCTAAAACCCTAATACTGCATTATTTAGAATCATTACATGAATTATATACAATAGTTAGATTAGGTCACTCGGAATAGTTTAGACTCCTGTTTCATGCATTAGCAATCCGTCACTATCATTTCCGATGTCTGATTAGATGAGTTTTGTGGATTTAAATCCGCTTTACCAACACTTCCACGCTTCTTTGAATTTGCAGATTAATTGCTGATAAAAGAATAACGATATCAGTTTTAACAGAAATGGTCTGTGGGTGTTGTAGCATTTTAGGATATTCACTGTGCAATATGACTAAGGCCATATTCCATCGTATATATTTTCTCTAAATTGCGTGTGCGCGATGGTCGATTTGGATGCTTGCTGGATGAAAAACTAGTTCAAAGAAGGAACCATGCTATTCTCACACGAGACCGACTAACTCGCCCACGTTGTGAACAAGGCCCATAAAAATTGTTCACGTCATCGACGTGAATTAGAAGAAGTCTTTTCCACTTGGTGTGGGGAGGACGATGATTATACCGACTGTACTACCCATGAGGGCTGACTATAGCAGATACTACAATTTAAAGATACATCCTGAAAGAAAAGGAATACAGAGAGGATTCCTAGAGTAATAATAGCCATTGAGTTAAGGAATCCAGGATGAAAGCTGAAAACGCTAATGTGTGTGCACATTTGACACAAAATGAGGCTTACAGTGGACAGATCAATACGATTTAAATCCACCACGATTACGGATACATTGAGCTAAGTGCCTAGGCATTGAATTGTACAGATGTCGAATGGCTCTGCAGATGGCATCCAGTCATGGCCTCCATGGGAGAGAAATTCGCTCCATGGGAGAGAAATCTGCAACCTGGCTGGCCAAGACAGTACGTCCACACCACATTCAGAGCCCTTGCGGTTATTGTTTTAGTAGGGTTTTATGAGCATCTGCGACTACGGCAATATTGCTCCGTATATATTGTCTGTAAATTGCGTGTTCTGTGGTCGATTTTCTGTTTGCTGGACGAAAAACCAGAGTTTCCGGGGGGGGGGGACGATGCTGTCCTAGCCTAAGACCGATTAACTCAACTACGTTGTGAAAATGGCCATAAAAATTCCTCCCGTCATTGACGGAACTCGAACTCGGATCTTTTCCACCTGGTGTGGGGAGGAAGAGCCTACTAACTGTGCTACTCACCAGGGCGCGAGAAAAGGGGGGGGGGGGGAGAGTTCAGAATCTCAGTGACGTAGCGGCAAGCAGTCAGATTACCTTGGACAAAAACCAACAAAACTTAACGCTCCCGACACCATAAGGGCGAACAGTATGAAGTTCAACAATGCCTCTATCACTGCATTCACCAAAGGTGTATGTGGTGATCATCGTGCCCCATGCAGAAGCGGGAGATTCGTCGCTGAAGACCACTAACCATTGTGTCTCAGATGTCTCTGCTCGACACCATTCCAAAGGCTGTTAAATATGGGCTGCGCTAAGGGGAGCCTTTTTTATGGGCCTTTTTCACAAAGTGGCTGAACTAGTTGGTCTCAGGCGAAGTTATGGGTTTTCTACCAGAATAGATTAACAGTAGCCACTGGCAGAGGTGAAAGAGATTCTTGCACTGCTTCTATTGGAATGAGCAGAAGCCTGAAAAACAAGATGCAGGATATTTCAGATACTGCTGGGAGTCATTGGGGTACAAGTAAACACATGGGTTGTGTTAGGGTAGCGAAGAAAAAGAACAGGTGCATGTGTACTTGCGTGTACACCAATGCTAGGAGTTTAGTAAATAAATTTGATGAATTTGAGGTATTGCTCAAAACATCGAAGGCAGATATTGTTGGGATCAGAGACGTGGTGTCACACAGATATAAGGGATGCAGAACTGCAATTTGGGGAGTACAACGTCTACAGAAAGGATAGACAGGATAGGAAGGGGGGAGGGGTTATGGTATTAGTTAAGAAACACATAAAAACCAAGGAAGTGAAGCCAGTCGACATCGCCGGACAGTGCAGTGTTGAGTCAGTTTGGTGTAACATAAGCATTGGGAGATCAAAATTGAGAGTAGGAGTGTGCTATAGGCCTAATGACTCTGATGAGTATAATAAGGAACTGTACAGGGAAATAGAGTGGGCCAGTAAATCAGAGAGTCTTATAATGGGGGATTTTAATTTCCCAGATATTGGCTGGAATTTGGGGGCTGGTCACTCACACACTAGCAAGACTTTTGTGGATTTATTGGATGATTGTTTTCTACATCAGCATGTTCGGGAAGCAACTAGAGGGAGTAATACTCTTGATCTGATTATCAGCAGTGATTCTTCATGCATTAAGAATCTACAGATAAATGAACCACTAGGTGGCAGTGATCACAGTGTGCTGAAGTGGGATTTACTCAAAGAGGTAACTACCTCTTTGAGTAAATTTACTCAACGAGGATTTACTCAAAGAGGAAGGGTTATTGTTTTCGTAAAGGCGACTACGATGGACTGAGACAGTATTTAAATCTATACAGTGGGACCAACTGATGATGTTACCAACAGCAAATGCAAAATGGGAAGCATTCAAAGAACTTATCTTGGAAGCTTCTAGGTTTTACATACCAACTAAGAAATATTGTTCAAGGTTTAGGCCAAAATGGATGTCAGATGAACTAATGAGGCATATGGCAGAGAAGAAACATGCATGGGATACATACAAATTAACACGTGACACAGAAGCCTATGATAGATACAAGTTGATATGCAACCAAGTTACAAAGGAGGTTAGGCAGGCGAAGGCAGATTACGAGAGATCTTGGGCAAGGGATGCAAAGAAAAACAGCAAAGAGTTCTTTACTTATGTAAACTCTAAAAGGAAGGGGATGAATCAGATTGGTCCACTTGATATTGATGGGTCAACTGTTGATGATCCTGCTCAGGTAGCTAACAAACTAAATGAATATTTTGCATCGACATTCACACATGAGTCATTTAGCGAGGGGAAAGCCAGAGGTGTATTCCACTTTAGCAGTAAGCTAGAGAATCTTGTAATAACTGAGAGTAAAGTGGAGGAGAAATTGTTGAAGATAAACACAAGAAAGGCACCCGGGTGGATGGGATCTATCCAGTTATATTAAAGGAGGCAGCAGAGGAAGTAAGCAAACCCTTAGCCATAATTATGAGAGCTTCCTTGGACTCAGGGGAGGTACCCACAGACTGGAGATGTGCAAATGTGACCCCAATTCACAAAGGAGGATCAAAGGCTGACACAAGCAATTATAGACCTGTGAGTTTAAATTCTGTTCCAGGAAAATTAATGGAGGCACTGGTTAAAGAAGCACTGCAGGATCATTTAGACAAGACTTCAGTTATAGCTCGGACACAGCATGGTTTTGTTAAGGGGAAGTCTTGCCTGACCAATTTGATTGGATACTATGATGCAGTCACAAAAGAACTGGATGCAGGGAATAACTTTGATATTATATACTTGGATCTTAGAAAGGCTTTTGATACTGTTACACATGGAAGACTGCTGCACAAATTGGAGCAGTGTGACATTGGAGGCAAATTGCTGCTATGGATAAGGGGGTGGCTGAGGGGGAGAGAGTGGTAATCAATGGACACTACTCGTCGTGGACTAATGTTATCAGTGGAGTCCCTCAGGGCTCAGTGTTGGATCCATTATTGTTTTCTGTATTCATAAATGATATTGATGATGGTATATCAAACTTAATGTCGAAGTTTGCAGATGATACAAAGGTAGGCAGGGTTGCTAAGGACACTACTGACACTATGCTGCTGCAACAGGATCTGGAAAGGTTGAGCAGATGGGCCGAGAGGTGGCAAATGAAGTTTAACATTGACAAATGTAAAGTACTACACATGGGAAACAGCAACCCCAGAGCAACGTATCAACTCTGTGGTTCTACACCGACAGTGGTAGAGAATGAAAGGGACCTGGGGGTGGTTGTGCAGGCAGATATGAAGTTCTCTGAGCAGTGCAGACGGGCTGCAAGAGTAGCTCATGGTGTATTGTCAATGATATATAGGAATTTTTCTAGCAGGGATAAGGAGGTGATTGTTCCCTTGTATAAGGCAATGGTCAGGCCACACCTAGAGTACTGTATACAGGTCTGGAGGCCTCATTTCAAGAAGGATGTAGAGCTGCTGGAACGAGTACAGAGAAGGGCAACAAGATTAGTGAATGGAACAAAGGGGTGCTCTTACGAAGAAAGGCTTAAGTTTTGCAAATTACAGTGTCTGGAGACTAGGCACCAGCGAGGTGATCTGATAGAGGTGTTTAAAGCCTTGAATGGTTTAAGCATGCTCAATGCTGATGGGATTCTTCCTCTTGCTCAGAATAATCATTTGAGAGGGCATAAATTCAAATTGAGAAAAGACAGATGTAGGATAGATGTGCGGAAGTTTGCCTTTAGCCAGCGGGTGGTTGATTGGTAGAACAGACTTCCATCCATTGTTGTGGAAGTTGATAGCCTAAATAAATTTAAGGCTGAGCTGGACAGGTGCTTGGAACGAATGAAGGGGTGAAATGGGAGCGTGTTTTTTATTTTTTTTTTTTGGCTGATGCTGCATAAGCTTGCTTTCTTGCATCATATGCCTCTACTAATCATAAACTCTAGGCTTTTCATCCAGCAAACAGAAAATCGAACTCAGAACACGCGCAATTTACAGACAATATACACGGAGCAATATGGCCTTAGTCGCTAATGCTCTTAAAACCCTACAACATTAGTAGTTTCCCAGGGCCATTTACTGTTTTCAGCATTTATTAATGGTGCTGATGAAAATATAGCAACTTTGCAATGAGATGATAGGAAGGTTTCTCGGAGAAAAAGCATGTCACACTCGCCTAATTGGCTCACCTTGAGAAAATAGATACGTAAAATTTCGTCGCGTGATTGACGGGATTTGAAGTAGTCTATTTTCCACGTGGTATGGGCAGGACAGTGATTGTACCAACTGCGCTACCCAAGAGAGAGAGAGAGAGAGAGAGAGGAGAGAGAGAGAGAGAATCTTGGGTACTACCTACAAGTCTGGAAGCCTAATTTTTGGATGTGGATCTGTTGGAATGGGTGCAGAGAACGGAAACGAAATTGGTACAGAGTTCAAAAGGGTATCCTTACCAAAAAAGGCTTTGTCTGAAAATTGCAGCATCTGGAAGTTTGGTACCAGTGCGGGGAAATTTGACAGATGTTTAATGCTCTGAATGGATTAAGTTAGCTCAATGTTGATGACATTCTTGTTCTATCTCCGATACACACAAAACGGGACACAAATTTAAGTTGAAGATGAATGTCTGCAGGACAGATGTGCGAAAATTTGCTTTTGGCCAGCGGTTAGTTGATTGGTGGAACAAATTGCCGTCTGGTGTTGTGGAAGTGGGTAGTTGGAATAAATTTAAGGAAGAATTAGACAAATAATAATTTATCTAACTCCTTAACCATATCGATTCTCTCCAATAATAATTAGACAGGATGGACATGTGATATACGAAGTTTGTTTGTTTTTCTTTTTTATAGGTGCTGTATAAGCTTCTTTCCTTTCATCATTCACTACTAATACTGAATTTATGGACTGGTGCCAACTTCTGATGGAAAAATATGGCATATTACAATGTCGACAAAATTAACAGAGCACGTAGAAAATGTGGTGTCACTCATGCAGCATGCGATGAAGTTGGACAAAATGTGGTTTGGTGGTGTACCATAGAATAATGATGAAATGAGTAACACGAGACTTCTGATAGATATAAGGGACATTTATAGAGATGGTATAAGAAGTAGCAAAAGGACACATTACAGAAGTCGATACGGTCACATGCCATCAGTACTGCGTATGATCCCGTCCAACGGTAAACAGGCCAGAAAGCGGCGAACCATTCTCGATAGAAAGGCGTCTAAGATTCTGTGGCAACAAATCCCATTCGTCCACCAGTGCAGACCATAGCACACCACGTGACCGAGGACTTGTGGTGCCCAAGGGCATCCCACACATATCCGACCTGATTTAAGTGTGTGATCGTGCTGGCCACGACAGCGGTTGGATAACTTCGGTTTCAAGATGTTCCTCCACCACTTGAGCTTTACGTGCATGGAAAGAAATTCTGGGCCAACGGCACCCTAAAAAATTGTTATTGGATTGGTCTACAGTTGATGAAGTAACCAGTTTGCCGGATAGTCTATTAGGCATTAGTCTGCCTACGCTATCATCCATTTCAGTTGCAGTAAAAAGAAGTTCTTCATGAGCTAAGTTCAAGTCTAGAAGTATTTGCGAATGACTGTTTGAAAAAGGAAAGAAATGACTTGATGGATCGCATAGTAACCATACATAAAACATAGTGAAGCACTCTGAACCAGACAGAAGGCAGTGAAAACACCAGTCATCACTATGGTTGAAGAAACTGAAGATTTCCGAAAGCATTGGGAAGGATATGCTTGTGCTGTTCTTTCACTCAAGGACTGCTGCTGTGTAATCCCATATGGCAGTCACCTGACAAATATCCGCACGAATCCTCAAAGGTAATCTGCAATGTTCCAAAAAATATTAGAGGCCGGATGTTTCACTGACAGTATCATTTTTGTTACATTACAGTGCATAGCCACATAAAAATACATTATCAGCGCATCATCCAAAGGTCATAAAGTCAGCAAATATCTTGGCAGAAACCATCAACGATTAGTTGAATCCTTGCAAAAATCACTGGTTCAGGTTATCGCTAGAAAAGATCCACAATGCTTACCTTCAACATCCTCAGGCTCAACAGCCTATCTTAGTCATTGAGAAACTACAATGATTCAAGTATGCTCTATATAGGCCAGACTTGTTCTTGCGATTTTCTTGCTTTTGGGAGCCTGAAAAATGATTTGGCAAAGATATCGATATCATACGGACGTTGAAGTGAAGGAAACTGTCAAACAACGGAGCCGAGCAAACAAAAAACTCTTTACAGAGCAGGATATAAAAAAATTAAGTACCAGAGCCACCGCTGGAGTAATAAGACAAGTAAAAGTTGAATACGAGAAATCACGCATAAAGAGTTGCTGAATTTCTCCAAGAACCTTCATGTATAATTAATGAGCTAAGACGATAAGGGTTTCTACTCGTAAAGAAAGAAGACAGCGAATCAGATAGATTTCCATTACGAGATCGAAGCGTGGAATCGCAGACCAACCAGATAATTTGGCATACGAGTTGCACAAGTTGCATGATATTTAGAATTGGAAGTACATCTCAAGCAGAGGAAACAAACAGTGGTCATACTACTGTAAAATAAAATACTCCGGCACGATCACTATGTCAAAGGAGTTTCCAACTTACCACTTTGAAAATGAATACAATCATTAACTATTTAACACTCATCTGGGCTCATACCATGTCAACTCGCATACGTGTACTACTGCACTTTGAAACTGACCGCTCGACTGCGTCAAAATAGTCTGTTGGAAAGGCTACCGAGAGCGTGGAAAGATAAGCCCTCATGGTTGGACGGTGTGCATCTACTTATAATTAAAACAGCACCATGTGAGGGCATCAAAATTGTTAATTCCAGATGAGATCATCATTATATCCTGGGATGATTCTCCTTGGACCGGAGATTGATCAGACCATAAGGAGCGAAAGGATGACAGAAACTATGGACTGGTGAGCTTAACTTCCCTGGTAGGCGAGAACATAGAGCTTCCGCTTACGACCCAATAGAGGACAACGTCGACAAGAATAAAACCCCAAAGAGAATTCAGCATGGGGTTTGTGAGGAAGTCTTGTCTGACCAAGATGGTTATGAGAATAGTTCATGATCGACTGGACTGTCTTTCTGGTGACCACAGATTCTGTGTGAGCACTAGAAAAACATGAAATATGCATTAATGGGATTCAAGATTTTCTGTTAGAAGACCTTTATCGTTTAGCAAACAGGAAAATCAACTGTAAAACCCATTCCAATGCAGACAATGTTTCATCGTACACAGTTTTGGTTGCTATGAAACCAGCTTGACGTAGCAGAATGGTCAGGAGCGCGAGTAGTAACACACGCTCTTTGAGTGGACCAGAGTTCAAGCCCTTGACTATTAAATACTATTTTAACGTTTGTATTGATTGATTTACTGTAAACTCCACTGACCTGGTGGTCGTGCCATGAGTATAAACAAGAACATTATTCTGGATATTGCTTGTTATCCGATTTTCAAACCATTCTCATCTGGAGAACGACTCTTCACACAAACCTGCCAAACCTCGCGGATGGCATAGCGAATACAAACACCATTCACTTTACGCCAGGTGGAAAAGGACTGGGTTCTAATCCCGTCAATGACGCGAAGCATGTATGGGGTTTTAAAAAATAAAAACTTAGCTGAATTCATCGGTTGCAGGTGAAGATCGCATGGTTTCATCTGCCGGAAACTCCAATTTTCATCCCGGAAACACCAAAATGGACCACAGAATACATGAAATTCACAAACACAATACTGACGTCTTATAACCTTAGTTACTTGGGTACTTAATACACAAAAGAATAACAACTCTGCCAATGCCGCATGAACTTAAATTCCTCTAAGTTAGAAGTCAGTTTCTGCACATCGCATTCAAGTCCCATCCCAATAACTGACCAAGTTTTTCGTAGCCTTTTAATGTTGTTTGTCCAATTACCCATCGGGGACTATCTTTTGCCTGTATAAACTCAATATATAATATCTCTGCGCAGTAACATCTTTAAGCAAATCCATCATCAACGCCACTAGTTGACAGTGATCACAGTGTACTGATGTCGGATTTACTTAAAGATGTAGCTGCCATCTGGGGTAAAGGGGAGGGTTTTTGCTTTCAAAAGGCGACTACAGTGGTCTCAGAAAGGTTAAATTCTATACAGTGGGATCAACTGATGACGTTAACAACAGCGAATTCTAAATGGGTATTAATCTTGGAAGCTAGTAGGGTGACACAAATAATTACAGATTAGTTTAACTTCTGTTCCGGAGAAAATAATGGAGTCACTGGTTAAAGAGGTGATACAGGATCATCTAGACAGTTGCAGTAATAATTCGGACGCAGCATGGGTTCCTTGAGGGAAGGTCTTGCCTGACTGGATACCATGATGTGGGTACAAAGGAACTAGATGCACAAAATAATTTTGATATCATACACTTGGATTTCAGGAGTGTTTTTGACAGTGTTGCACATGGAAGACTGCAATAAAATTGGAGCCATATGGCATTAACGACAAGTTGCTACAATGAATAAAGGGATGGTTGAGTGGAAGACAGCAAAGAGTGGTAATAAATGGACACTTCTCTACATGGACTAATGTTATTAGCGGAGTCTCCAGGTTTCGGTGCTGGGTCCATTGTTGTTTTGTGTATTTATCAATGAAGGTATATCAGGCTTATTGTCCAAGTTTACAGATTATACAAAAGGTAGGCAGGGTTGTTAATAACAGTAAAGGCAGTATACTAATGCAACAGGAGCTAGAAAAGAGTTAGGCAGATTGGCTGAGAAGTGGCAGCTGAAGTTTAACATTGACAAATGCAAAAGTACTGCATATGGGTAGCAGTATCCCAAGAGAAATGTACTAACTGGGTGGTGTTACACTCAGGGTAGTGGAGAATTAAAGAGACCTGGGGGTAATTATGCAGCCAGATATGAAGTTCTCTGAGCAGGTCATGGAGTTTTGTCAATGATATACAGGAATTTTGCTAGCAGAGACAAGGAGGTGATTATCCCATTGTATAAGGCAATGGTCAAGCCACACATTGAGTACTGTATACAGGTCCGGAGGCCTCATTTTAGGAAGGATGTAGAGTTGTTAAAACGAGTACATAGAAGGACAACAAGATTGGCGAGAGGAAAAAGGGGTGCTCTTACCAAGAGAGGCTTAGATTCGGCAAGTTGCAGCATCTGGAGAGGCGCCTCCGTAGCCAGGTGGGAAGGAGCAGCAGTGCGTAGCACACGCTTCTTGATTAGACCGGGGTTCGAGCCCGTCACCACCAAATACGGAGGATGCGGAAAGGTTAAGGAATGACCACCGCATATCCTGGAGCAATATGGCCTTAGTTGCTAATGCTCCTAAAAACCAAACAACAACAACAACAACAGCATCTGGAGACTAAAGGCACCTGGGCGGTGATCTGATTGAGGTGTATAAGGCCTCGAATGGTTTGAACAGCCTCGATGCTGATGGGATTCTTCTGCTTGCTCAGATTAAGAACCTGAGAGGGCATAAATTCAAATTGAGGAAGGACAGTTGTAGAATAGATGTGTAGAAGTTTGCCTTTAGCCAGCGGGAAGTTGTTTGCTGGAAGTGACTTCCATCTGTTCTTGTGGAAGTTGATAGCTTAAATAAGTTTAAGGTTGAACTAGACAGACGTTTGGAGCGACCGGATGTGTGAAGTGGGAAGGGTTTTTTTTTTTTTTTTTTGCTGATGCTGTATAAGCTTGCTTTGTTGCATCATGTGCTTCAACTAATGCTAATGCACTGTCTCACTGAAACTGATTGGGTGGCCCTCGTGCGTATCACTGTTGATAGGATTGCTGTCTTCCTCACACCAGGTGGAAAAGACCCGCTTTGTCCCGAGTTCCGTCAATGACATGAGGAATTTTTACGGGCCTTTTCCACAACATGGCTGAATTGGGCGGTCTCAGCCGCAATTTATTCTTTTTTCAGTTTATGAACATAATACGCGTGGGCATATAAGTTAGGCTCTAGTGTGGCCCAGTATGACAATTGGTTTTGTCATTTCTATCCTCATATTCAAATTCTGCATCTTTATCCGAGTGACCCCATTCCTTCGATATCCCCACAATGTCTGCATTTCACTGCTTAATTAGTACTTCCAATTAATTTACTATGCTCCTGGCATTAGTTGATATGGAAGTACACATGCACCTGTTCTTACTTTTCGTTATCCTAACACATCCCATGAATCTAGTAGTTCAATGATGACCAAAGCATCGCTTGGTCATCATCGAAGAGGACCAGAATTTTCTGCAAGTTCTTATCCTCTCGCTTGGAATTAAACCGCTTAAAATTGTTTATTGTCATATCCATTTAGTACATTGTATTCCTTTCTTCGTCCGTTTAGAATTTCTGCCCTCCGAGATATCCTTTTGTAATTACTAAGTATTAATTTTTGAATCTCGTAGAAGTTTAACAGGGATTAATCCTCCACGATGTCAAAGACGTTGTCTAGGATCTTGCCAGCTGATTGCAGTACCTAGACGTTCTTGGCTGGTGGCAAGCCTTTTTAGATGTTAGCAGTCTTTAATAATATTAGTGGTAATTTTTTTTTAGGGTAAGCCGAATGGATTATTTTACCTGTTCCCTCTTCGAGGCCATTAGAATATATTGATATCAATACCAGCTAAGAGCTGGATTATTACCATTGAGTAAATGTTGTAATATATTTAAGATAAGTTTGTTTTTGATTGATAATAAATCTGATTACATTTTACTTATTGTTTTCAGATAATAGAGGATTGTCTTCATCGGGATTTGGAAATGAAGACCATGTTCAAATGTGAAGAGAAAACAAGTTCCAAAAATTAAATTTCACCTCACTAGAAGGATAAACAAAGAAAAATCATAAAAACGCAGAATACCTCGAAAATAATTTCTATTCAATAATGTAAACCAAATAGAAATCTTTTGAAGAAATGTCAAGGACTATCATCTAACGTCCATCATGAAGTGAAGGCTCACCGCAAATATTTTTAAGGACCATGGACAGTGAAAATCATCCCGGCCTGATTTATAACTAGGAGCAAACACCACATTTTCTGTCTTGGTCTGCTAATACAACATGACGCAGCCAATAAAGAGGCAAAATGTCTGTACCACCATTACCTGTAAGAAACGCCAATATACGCTACTTTTACCCATACTTGTACTTTTGTCCTTAACATACTCTTGTTTTCTGTATTACAGGGCGGTTCCATTTCAACGAATAACCTCACATCCACAGTCATTGGAAAGAGAATTTCTGGTACAAACCAGAGGGTGTCGTATTCCCAAGTTTGACCCGTTCGATCCATCCGTAAAGAATTTCTATTTCCCCGTTAATTATTCGTATAACTGTGCAGATAAACCTTCTTTCCTGATAATCAAACCGAATGCAACAATCTCGATAGACGAATGGCTGCTTACAATTCATTACGGTATATTCGATCCCCATCAGGTGGTATGTCATTACCAACCCATTATTCGAAAAACCAATGAGCTGTTCTGGAAGCCTGATGATCATTACAGTATAGGTGAAATCAAACGACTAATCTTTGATCAACCACTCACGGATGAATATCTTTATATTACGTGTTCCAGTGGGAAAAAACTCCTGTTGGAAAATTACATAGCCGTGGTACCATTGAAACCAGAAGTAGAAGAGCGATGCCACAGGCTTCAACGTCATCATCAAAATTCGAAACTGATGGAAAAGCTTAATATTATCCTGATTGGCATCGACTCGGTTTCAAAACTCAATTTTCTCCGCCATTTTAACAACACAAAAAGGTATTTACAGGATACGCTTTCGGCTATAGAATTACACGGGTATAACAAACTTGACGATAATACCTATCCCAATATAGTCCCATTACTCACGGGAAGGTATTCAGAAACTTATCATAAGGATAAGTTTTTTGACAATTTGGATTTCATCTGGAATCATTATTCCAGGATTGGGTATAGAACTCTTCTAGCAGAAGACCATCCTAATGTCGCTACCTTTGATTATTTTCGTAGGGGATTTAAAAATCCTCCCACTGACTACTTTTTCAGACATTTTTCCGTAGCTGTAGAGAAGTCAAAAGTGCAGAAAAACAGTGAAGATTATTGTATCCGTGACCTCATGGAAGTAAAAGTATTTTTCAATTATCTGAAAACTTTTGTAGACACAATGGATCTTAGACCATTCTTTGCATTCGTCTATCTTACCCGACTCACTCATGATGAATTAAACAATGCTGGATATGCAGACAAACCATCTTTTGAGTTACTTAAAGATTTATACGAGTCTAATGTTTTAAATCGCAGTTTGCTGGTGTTTTTAAGTGACCATGGCATTCGTTTTGGAAATATTCTACAGACTTACATTGGTAAGGTGGAAGAACGTATGCCATTCATTTTCCTTGTGTTACCACAGTGGTTTCTGCACAAATACTCTAACTTCCATCATAACCTTTTAAAAAATCAGCATCGTTTGACAACTCCATTTGATATCCATGCTACTCTTCTCCACCTGGTCACTGGCGCGAGCAAAAACTCTGAGAACTTTAAATATTTTAAGGGCAATAGTCTGTTTAATGAAATATCGGGCGATAGAACTTGTTCAGAGGCTGGAATTCCTTCGCATTGGTGTACGTGTCATTCTCATACAGTTGTGTCAACAAATGACGGGAATGTCACCGAGGCAGCCAAAGTCCTAGTGGAAACATTGAATCAGTGGCTAATTCCTCATTCAGAGAAGTGTGCCAATCTGTCGTTGAACCTTGTCCAAAATGCTTACCTGCAGAAGCCGCAGGGAGGACTGCTGGATGAAAACGAAGATGTTTATTTTGATTATCTCATAACCGTAAGAACAATGCCAGGAGGTGGATTATTCGAAGGTACTATCCGCCATCTTCAAGCAACATACAACGTTCTTGATGACGTCAGCAGAATAAATCAATACGGAAATCAGTCTCATTGTATTGATGACACAAAGTTAAAAAAGGTTTGCTTTTGCATATTGTCAGCAAATTGCGCGTATTCTAAAGTTTGCTAGACGAAAAACTATTCTACCGTCACCTGAGACCGACTAACTGGGTCACGTTGTGAAAAAGGCCCATAAATTACTCCTGTCATCGAGGAAACTAACTCGGGTCTTTTCCACCCGATACCCGATCCTACTAACTGTGCTACTCACGCGGGCATTTAATGTCGGTCAGCTACACCGAATCTAGTTCAATAAAATCTATAGCAAGTCTATAATAGGTTTCATTTCAATGTGTGCCTCTGGTCAGTAGTTTGTCTCCAGACAGTGTTTAGAAACATGCCTATAGATAGCAGAAGAGCAATTACCAACCGAAATGGTTAGCTGTCTAAGGCTTAATTCCCGTGTATAAGAAATGGGATGAAAAGCGAAATGTTTTGCGGGATGGAAAACACTGTATGGTTGATTTTCATCCCGTCTGCTTCAGGATTTTGAATAGTTTTTCTTTTTTAATAATTTTGATCGAGAAAAAGATGGGAATTTTTTTTGGCGATCCTTTTAAAAATTGATTATGTCAACAGTAGAAAATAAATCGAATTCGTGTCCTTGAGAAGTTTATTTGAATTACATTTGCTCTAAAGAACCAGTCATTACAATATTTTAGTAATAAATCTAATATTTTCTCTTTCAGTATTCATATTGTGTTCAAAGATTTAAGTCAATTATATAATCTTTGTTATTGTCAGAATTTTTTTTTGGTGCTAACTTTTATTTGATGTCCATTTTTATAGTGTTACATTAAGTTATCAAAGTTATTCGCAGTGTAATTTTATTGTACTGTACTCTCCTGTAGAAACTACAAAGTCCCCGTGATAATAAAAACTTTCGAAATGAGAGAGAGAAAAAAAGAAAAAATAATGCGTGTTTAAATGTTATGGAAAGTCAATTAAAATTTTAGAAAGAAACATTTTAGAAATTACTTAAATTCAACAGAGTTCTTTGCAGTAAAAATATCTTAACAACTTTTTTGAATATATTTCTTCTCATGTTCTCTCTACTTATCCAACCATATCTGCTCACTGGATATATCTCGTTTCTTTCAGATATGAAGGGAATACCTCTTACTATGTGCTACACAATATTAGGAGGTTAAATATGAATACTGGTGACTGACAAGCCTGCCGTGGCCAATCATAGAAGACACATGAAGTGTGTACTCTAACATGTCCACTGTGATTAAGAAACTCGTTAATATGCTTTATGTTGATGTCGCAATTTGATAAAAATCACAATGGCCATCAATGTCCCAAAAAGTGCACGTGCACATTTTGTTTCTGTGAGAACGAAATTTCCACATGAAGATGTCTACCAACCTGCCATTACATATTGAAACCTCACATTTAATTCGCTGAGGATGACCCAATCTAAACAACAACCTCAAATATGTAAAAGATCATATCGCATTTTGTTACTGTTTGTATGGCTAATCTTTCTTTATGCTTTTTATATGTACTGTAAGAATATCACTCCTGGTCCTCTACCAGTACAACCGGCATCACTTAAAACAGGATTCCTCATCTATACTCCTGGATGTCGGATACCTGGCTTCGACCCTTTTGATCCTTCAATAAAAGGCTTCTATTCCTCAGTAGACTATCAGTACGAATGTTCCCGAAAGCCATCTTTTCTGAAAATAAAACCTAATGCAACAATATCGCTAGATGACGACTTGTTATCAATCCATTACAATATCTTCGACGTGGAGCGGATAAAATGTTATTATCAGTCTATTAGCAGGGGCCCAAAAACTCATTGGAAACCCGATGACCACTTTATCATAGGTACAAAGAAATTATTGGTTTTTGATCAACCACTCGATGATGAATTCCTTCACATTAACTGTGAATCGGGAAACATGCACTTGATGGAAAACTTTCTGGCCTTGGTACCATTAAAACCACAAGTAGAAGATCGTTGCGAAAAGCTTCAGCAGCAAAGAGAAAGACCTGAACTACTGGAGGACCTCAACATTATCTTGGTTGGCATTGATTCTGTTTCGAAACTGAATTTTCTTCGTCATTTCAACCACACCAAGAGGTACTTGAAAGATACTCTTTCAGCTATAGAACTGCATGGTTATAACAAAGTGGGCGATAACACATTCCCCAATATAGTTCCTATACTCACTGGAAGATATGGAGAACATTACTGGAATGAAGATACACCTGGTGATAAAAATAATTTTTTTGATGATCTGGATTTTATTTGGAATCTTTATTCCAATTATGGCTACCGAACCCTACTTGCAGAAGACGCACCAAACATTGCGACCTTCGACTATATTCGAAGGGGCTTTAAAGGTGTTCCCACTGATTATTTCTTAAGACCATTCTCAGTGGCCGTAGAGAGATCCAAACTTTGGGACAAAAGCAAATCTCATTGCATTCGGGATCGCCTGGAGATGGAGGTCCTATTTGACTATCTTCGTACGTTTGTGAAGACGATGGGCCAAAGACCTTACTTTGCTTTCGATTTCGTAGCTAGACTCACCCATGATGTATTAAATAATGCTGGATATGCAGATAAACCATCTTTTGAGTTACTCCAGGATTTGCACGAGTCGGGTGTTTTGAATCGAAGTTTCCTAGTATTTTTCAGTGATCATGGAATTCGTTTTGGACAAATCCGTCAGACTTACATTGGCAAAGTCGAAGAACGCATGCCATTCGTTTTTCTGGTGCCACCTCCATGGTTTCTGGAGAAGTATCCCAAATTCCATCACAATCTTAAAATAAATCAACGTAGACTAACAACGCCCTTTGATATTCATGCTACGCTGCTGCACCTGGTAAATGGAACTGGCAAGAGTTCTGACAGTAGTGAAGGAATCAGGGGAATCAGTTTGCTGAATAAAATACCTGCTGCTAGAACGTGTGCCGATGCTGGTATTTTTCCGCATTGGTGTACCTGTCACTCTAGAAATATGGTTTCAATAAAAAACAAACGTGTGACCAAGGCAGCCGAAGTCATGGTGGAAAAAGTGAATCAATGGTTGTCAGCTTACTCAGAAAAATGTGCCAATCTCTCTCTGGTCCTTGTACAGAATGCGTATCAAGAAAAGCCACAAGAAGAGTTGTTGACGCATCTTGATAAAATTGGAAGGGCAGAAAAGGTAAAAAACCAGGATGTCCACGTAGATTACCTCGTAACAGCGAAGGCCATACCAGGAAATGGATTATTTGAAGGCACGGTTCGTTATAGAGAACAAAGATACACAGTACTCGATGATGTCAGCAGGATCAACAAATATGGAAACCAATCGGAGTGTATTGATGACACCAGGCTGAAAAAATTCTGTTTTTGTGTAGATCAAGAACGTATAACAGCGCAGTAAACATTTGGCTCTCCTTTTTTTGTAAAATTTAACGAAAAGCTATTTAAGCGAATATGTATTTCGCTTAAAACATAATTACAAACCAAAAACTGCCATGGTTGTAAAAAAATGGCAAGTTATGATTTCAGATTACAGCTTTGCTCATTGGGTGGACTTTTCTAATGAATCCGTCCATGTCATAAAACTCCTAAGACTCTTGTAAAGAAGCTAGCACAAGCTTAACGCACATTTATGTACATAGTAGTATTAGAAAAAGTATAACCATTAAATTAAAAAAACAAGTATATGCTAGAGTAAAACACTTTGTGCGTCCTGTAGACAAATGGCGTAAAAGTCCTGCCAGTAATTATTCCTTAAAGAACACTTAATGCCACTTTACAAAAGGATTCACAATTGTATTAACTGCGTTATTTGACTGATGAAGCTCAAAATGCTGTTAAAGGAAAGTTATTATGCATCAAATGTATAGTTGGAAAAGCACGAAATATGAAATTAATTTTATTATTTTTGAAATTGTTAACCGTTGTTAGAAGTTCAGCGTTTATTCTGTCACTGATAACTATTACAAGCATGCGAATTCAAAAATAAACTATTCTTATACAAAGTGATGAGTTTCATCGTTTTGTGGTATATTTAACCTTACAAGTGTAGATGTTTTGTTGATATTAAACACTTCAGGAGTCAGACACCAATATAGTTTCCCAAATATTCTTTTTTTAATTAATATATCTTTGTAATTAAATCCACATTGCCACAAATCTTTAGTAAACTCTAAAGTTATCTGGGAAACATTTATTCTACTAGCACACCTCTCCACGTGAACAGCCTGGCTATTTATAGTAACCTTAAGGGACACAATATGTTTTAGAAAATGTGAAAAACGTTCTAGAAATCTGGAATGACGCGCCATCTAGCGACATGAAAAGCAACACTATTATAGGCTGTCATCTAGGGGTGGACAACTTCATAAATGGCCGACTAAATAAAACGTCTGAGGTACACGAGGGCAATTTTTTTTTTTTTTTTTTTAAGCTTTCCACGAGTTTTAGGATTATTAAAATAGTGTATAATGAAAAAATTGTCAAACAGTTTTATGTTATTTACTGTAATATTTATATATACATAATTTTAAATTATTTTAATTAAGAAAAACGAAATACAAATTCAAGATGAATTACAAAAATACAATTATAGTAATAAAATACAATTCCAGTAACAAAAAGTGCCGAAGCAACTAAAAAAGGTACGAAGTATCAATATATTATGTCTAATTGTGTATCCTTTGGTCAGTTTTCTGTTTGGGAACTGAAAAACCATGCAACCTTCACCTGAGAGCGACTAACTCAGCCACTCTTTATTAATACCAACAGTTACAAAACTTCCATTAGTCTGTTGGCCGCCTGCATTTTAATTCGTTCAAGTTACTGTTTATATATGATTTTGAGCTTAACTTTTGGACACAAGTGTACGTTTTATATATAATTAGACTTATTCCTAATAGCCGACGCATTTCAAAAGCATTATTTCGTAAAACAATTTTCTGTCGGAATGATTTAACATTTTCTTCATACTCGGGGATAAATTCGATTATGAAGTTTCGTGATATGAACCCAGCAAACACCAGGAATCTATCAAGTATGAATCGGGGGAGGGGGGGGCCAAAATTCCTTGAACACAGATTAAAATAGCGTGTACTGTGACAGGTAGTTTTAGTTAGTTCTGGTACTGGCCAGTCACGAAGTAAAAAATGTATTAATGATTTATAAAAGCGAAACATTCCAGGAATTCGTTTTACTCAAGGATAGCTACGTGAACTGCATCAAGCCAGTTCTCTTATTATCTTCAGGACATAAAATGAAAGAGTCTTATTGTTTCCAGAAGTGTTTAGTACGTGATCTTCAGCTCACGAATACTTCTTCCGGCTTTTTCAGTTTCCTGGTTTTGCATCATCAAAAATGACACCGATACTCCCTACCATATAATATGCAGCAGGGATTTTTCCCCCCTTTAAGATAATCGCTACTGTTTATGCCAAACACGCAACACTCAAACCAGTGCTCACGTGACGAGTCATGCGCTTTAGAAGGATGAGACCTAAAGAGTACGAAAAATTGTTTTCTGGGCTCTACATTAATTTGGACGCATTGGACAGTGGAAAAAACGAATACATTCTACAAGGATAAGTGGAAATCGCAGCTTTGGATGTGGGAAACCAACAATTTCTCTATTTTATTCTCCAGAGAAGGTGTTATAAAGTTGCGTTTAAAAAAAAGCTGACACTTTCTGAAGACAGCTGCATGGAAAGCGTTTAGGTCTTTGCCATTTCTAAAACGAGTCATCCGCATCGAATTCGATTGTCCGTCTATTGACCTCAGCTTCGATCGGAAACGAGAACTGTCGCTGGAAATTTTTAAATGGAGTAAACGAAGTGGAAAATAAACAAGTATCGAGATATAATAAAGGCATCGCTAATAGCAGAGATCTGTGGAACAGTTTTAGCCAGCCACTCACAGCCAAGGACGACCGAATAGTAAATTTATAACTGACGTAGGTGTCAGTGCAGGATGCTAATTGAAACTGCCATCGTTAACCGTATTAACAATCCGAAGGACACATCCAGTAGCACGTGATATTCATCCTGAGTGCCACACTACCACCGTTAATTGCTTTTTGAATTATAACGAACGCTTTGGACAAAGGAATAAAAAAAATGGTTCAGAAAAACCTTTCTACTAACGTTTCGGAGTAATTTTAGTTCCTAAAACAACGCAGATTTTGTTCACCTCAGTGTATAAACTCTTTGATAGAACGATAACCATGATAACATTG
The DNA here is from genome assembly GCF_048544385.1 of Mastigoproctus giganteus. Taxonomy (NCBI): domain Eukaryota; kingdom Metazoa; phylum Arthropoda; class Arachnida; order Uropygi; family Thelyphonidae; genus Mastigoproctus; species Mastigoproctus giganteus. The sequence continues at coordinate 188,291,511 of NC_143582.1, read as the reverse complement.
ATTAAAAATACAATGGAGCTGTCTGCGAATTAACTGTTTATATTATACTACTTGTATATTAATTTTCTCTTGCTGTAGATGTGTTATTTCAATACATATTATGTACAGAGCAATTCAAAGAGAAGAAAATACTTTCGAATGTTTATGAAATAACTATGCTTTGATTATGCTTTTGGTAGATTCTACGAAATCTGCATATTCTCTGGTACAAAACGAAAGATAAACTGAATTTCTTTTTAATCCCTTCGAGAAATGTAATTTCTGTAACTGCCACCAGAGGGAATAAGTTTTTTAAAATGTCTTCTTCGCTTGAAGAAGTAAAGGTAAATTCAGTGATGGTATTGACGGTGTGGTTATCGTACACTGTACAAGGGACTCGCCACAATGTAAGTTGACTGGTGGGAGCATTTTGAAAACAAACAAACAAAAAAGATTGGTTGGTTCATGTTTTTATGGTGCTTTGGCAAACTCCGCCATGGTACACTGTGATGAAGACAGACGCCATATGAATCCCAGTGCCAAAAACAAACATACCAGTATCAGCACGAAGACAAGTAGAAAAATCAAGAAAGAATTAAAAGGATAGAGTTAGATTATGTTATACTGGTATTCATTGTGAAACAGTGGCGATTCTAAGTTGCAGTGGAGGACGTCACAGCTGGCAGAGGTGAGCTACTTTCAGGCCGGGGAACAGAAGACATCAGTACTGCAAGCCGTCTAGAAAAATACTTGTCAGCAAAGGTTTGTAACTGAAGGAACACATCTTTGGATTGTAGAAGTTCAGCATCGCGGCGAGGAGAGAACAGATTGCAGCAGGCAGCCAGGGGATGACGAAGATGTTGGTAGTATGGATAGGGATACAAGACATGCTTTAGAAGGATAAGATCTACAGGGTATGAAAAAAAATGTTTTCTGAGCTTTACACTAATTTAGACGCTGTCCCTCGTATCGCTACTGCAACTGAAGAGCAACACCACACCAATCCAATCAACAACCCAACCAACTTCCATTTGGTTGGGTTGTGCAGTGTTGCCCTGGCAGATTTCGAGGGCATGGACCCCACAAAAACTCACCATACCGAAACAGAACTCCAATAGAATCCTGTAGGAAGTAACAGACCACCTCAATCACCGGATTACCTCAACAATGAAGTAATACTAGACATGTACACAACCATTCACTGTGCCCCTGTAGCAGCCACCAGGATGAACGGAACAGAAACCAGGCACCAACAGAAACGCAAAGACAAGGAGCAACTACCCTGGAAGAAGGCTGCAGTAGAAGATAGATGAGTTAAGAGTGAAGATAGGTCAACTGACTCAATACCAACTGTAAAATAGAAGTTGGTAAAAAAAAAAGCGAATACCATCCTCAAGAAAGACAACAACCACAAGTTCAAGGTGTGTTTGTTTCAATTGCGGTCTCCAGGGTTCCCCCTATATGCCGCTGTAGCATCTGAAAAGGTGAAGGCCGGCAAGTGTATGTATGTAGGTGTGTAAGTATGTGTCTTGTTATGTTGAGTGCCTGCACTGGCGACTTTGCAGCCACCAGGGGGCACCTTTTTTTATTGCTGGTGCTATGATTATCTGATCCGACACTACCAGATTTCACCATTAAACTCGGAAGGCAAATGGCGAGGCGCTATACATGTACAAACATAGGTAGCACCCTGTCAGCGTTTTACAATTCAATTTCATATTTACAACATGCACGGCCAACTTTTCCTCTGTACACAAAATCGCTATTAATATCGTGATAGTCTTTACAAGTCACATTTTGACAGAAACCACACTGCTCAAAATCCACTAACACAACCAACAGATAACCTCTCTGTTAATTCTACTAAATCCAATTTTATATTTATGACAAATAATCTACAAAACACAACATCATTACCATCGTGGAATCAACATATTTACTTAAGAAAAGAAAACTAAGGACTTATTTACAGAAAACATTTAAATGGGCAAAAAAGCATAATAGTTCTTGTCCTTAAACACAAACTCTGGATTACTTGGCATCACTCTTTACAGATCAACTCCAAATTAGTCTCTTCCTACGTGCAAACAATTTATCTGCAAAATTACAAAAAAGCTAGGAAATTTTCTTTATCATTGACTAAACATGGTAGGTCATCTTCATTGTACACTTCTGTAAGAAGCTGTAGATTATTTCTTAAGTCTGTATAGAGATAGCAGTTAAATATTAAATGCTCCATGGTCTCAGGAGCACCACACTTACACAATGGAGAGGCAGCCAACCCCAGAGTGAACAATTTGGAGTTCAAGCTGCCATGTCCTGTTAGAAGAAAAGATACATTCAGACCTGGAATTAATATGTTAGGATTCTAACATATTAATTATTCTAATATGAATTCTAATATGTTAGGAAGGTAACTAAAAGTAACTTTACCAACTTCTGCATTGGACCAAGTTAATTGCCAACTATTAACAAACTCTTCTAATTCTACAATTATCATCCTTAGTTGGTATGTCTAAATTAATTGAATAGTTGCTCACCCTTGCAGCAGAGCTTTCCGACGATAATATTGTAAGTAGTGGTAAATAATTTCATATTGAATGGGAAGTTTTCCACTCAGTACTTGGAGTGCCATTGTTGACACTGTTCTGCAATTTCTTGCGATTGCAAGAAGAAAGAAAACGTTGTGCTTGAGTCAAGTACTTCAAGACTAAACAGTTATTAACACGATAACCCCATGCACCTGCAGCATAACAAATTATTGGTATAAAAATACACTCTTAGTATAACTTTAAAGTAGTGGGTTTAATTCCCCAGACATTTAGTTATTTTAATGATTTTTCCAGTTAAGACTTTTGTTCAGCATATTTTTTGCGTGGTCTACAAAACTAAAATCTATCGTCCATCGTTATTCCAAGATATTTATACGTTCTTACAATTTTAATGGATTGATTATTAATTTTAACAGGGGGGGGGGGTCTATTCAGGTTCAAATAACCTTTCAAAAGCATTTGTTTAGTTTTGTCAATAGAAATCTGTAGTTTGTGTACACTACACCAACCATCAAGGTCTCCCAAGGTTTCGTTCGCACGTTCTTCAAGTTCCCTACGAGACTCTCCAAAGACAACAACCACAACAAACATGAGACCTTTAATTATAGGATTGGAGAATACCTTGACACTTAAGCAGAACCTCTTGGCACTCAACAAGAAACTTCGCCAATACAGGGAGAGTGCCCAGAGGAAAATTAACAACCAGATAGACTTCTACAAAAAAATCAGACAAGGGGAAAGGGAAGGCAACAGACACCACGATCACAAGGCACTTGCGGAGTTGTGGGGAAACCTGGGGAGCAGAGAAGTTGGCCATAACGGCCGTGATCCCTGAATAGACCTAGGATAAAAGAAAACCAAGGACATACAAGAGATGACAGAATGGGAGATTCAAAAGGAAGAAGACGTACAACAGTCGATCAAGATGTCCCGGAACTGACTAACCCCAAAGACAAAACATCCACAACTACTGGTACAAGAAGTTCAGCTGCACACATAGGCGCATAGTGGAGCAGTTCACCCAGATGACAGGGCACCCTGACAACACAATTCTAGAGAATCTGACTAAATGAATCACTTATTTGAAGGCTAAGGAGAAAGACACCACAAACCCAGCCGAGTAGAGACTGATCACTTGTCTGCCAACAATGTACAAGATCCTGACTAGATGCATAACCAAGAATATATCAGACCACGAGGAGAGCCAGAACATTATGGACAAGCAGCAGAAAAGCAAAAGATACAAGGAGCAATTGACCATTGACAGAGTTATGGATAAAAACGGCAAAAAAGCACCGCATCTATAGCTGGCTGTTAGAGACACTGAGGGTCTACAAAGTCAACCCAACACTTCCTAGAAGCAACCATAGCGAAATAAGTAGAGCAATCTTCCAGAGCGATTGCTTAAACTCACTGTTCTGTTTTGAACCCACTGTCAACCATGCACAACAACAGTAAATAATCTAAAAGAAAGGAGGAAGAACCTGTACACCCACTGTCACGTGATGTATATGGATGGCAACAAACTATGCAGCAACCGAGAACCAATTGCAACAGCAACTCCGGATCACCGAAGAGTTCAGCACTGACATCAGCACGCAATTTAGCCTGGAGAAACAGCAAGATTCATAGATTACAACAGGAAAATTAGTTGGCCAAAACTATCAGCTGAAAACCGGTGAAGAGATTTAAGCTATGACAGAGGGAGATACCTACAAATATCTGGGATGATGCGGGCTCGACAGTTACAACACAAGAATCATTGAGAAATACCATCAGAGACTGAGAAGCCTGCTAAAATCAAAGCTGAATGGCGGGAACATCGTCACAGCCATAAAGACTTACGCAGTTCCAGTAAATACTAACGTACCCCTTCGGGATCGTAGACTGGACCAACACAGATCTGCAGAAAATTATGAGATGGGTCAGGATAATGATGACGAAGGGCTGCCATTACCACCCGAAGTCAGCCATCGAGAGACTGACCATAGCCCATAAAGAAGGAGGAGACTAACTGATATCAATGAACAAGAGAAGCCAATTAAGAACCTGCAAGATTAGTTTCAGGAAAACACAGCAGAAACGGCGCACAACATTCAACCTTAACAGGGAGACCCCACTCACACAGACAGAGGAAGCAAGAACAGAAAGATAAGCGAAAGAAGGAACCACACAGCAAGCACTACAATGACTTCTATCAAGATTAAATAGATAATATGGCTTCCAATGTATAGCTCACGACTGGAAGACTCTTCCCCAAGACCGAAGGATTCATGGCGAACCAAGATCAGGTAATTAACACCAGGAGCCACATCAGCAAGGACTCCGAAGTAACAAATGACGATGCCACCTGGATCTAGAAACAATCCAATATATCACACCGAAATGCAGGGAGTGATCGCCCAGACGCAGCACATTCATAGATACATCCAGTTCGCATGGACAATACATCAGAAATTATCGAAGAAATTCCAGTTGATCAAGAACGATATTACAAGTACGAACCCCAGGGCCATAACTGGAAACCACAACCCACAGGCTGTACTGAGATCCTTCCATAATAATGGATAAGACGATCCTGCATAACAAACCAAACATAACCAATTCCTTCTTGTCGATGAGGGTTATCTACCTGATCGACATAGCGGTGCCCAACACCAGCTACCTCCAGAAAACCTATGAGGAAAATATCAGGAAGTACACAGACCTAAGACAAAGAAATGTGGCAATGTTCAACGCGAACACTGTGTCAACCACTTGTATAATACCAGCGAACCTACACAAGAACTAAGCAGCAATAGGCCTCTGAGACCACTTACAAGGAACTCCAAGAAGCTGCAATTCTAAACATCTGTACGATAGTCCGAGAGTTCCTCGACCGATACTAGTAACCGGACATCAAAACCACCCCAAGTACCTGGTACCAGCACAAAAAACCCATAAAGATAATAAAACATTAATAATAATCCCATAAAGTAGAAAAATTAATAATTACAACAACAAAATAAATATAAACAATAAATTACACTATTTTAGTGTACAGGAATATCAAGCCAATATTGAGCGCTTCTTTCAAAAGGCGCATTAGCCTTTTTATCCGTTAAGCTTTTGTTTCTTTCTTACTAAGATTCTCATCTCAGTACTGTCTTGCGCTTTGATCTTGCGACCTTTAACCTACACTGTTCGACAGAATTCACAGAACAAGATGCTTTTCGTGAATATTTTGGTGTGAGAAGGGCGCTGAAGAAGAATATTTGATTTAAAAGGCATTCTGGAATACAAATTTAGAGTTTCCAAAAGAAATTGATCTACAACCTTACATAGCCACACATTATCCAAATTATTCATGCCAAAAAAAAAAAAAAAAAAAAAGCACTTCATTCCGGTCTTTTGGCTTGCTCAGTGGGATAACCACATCTGCAGTACACAGGATGGCATGCCATCGTTGTTTAGATGAACGTTGAGGTGGCGGGCGTTTAGACGACTTAAAGCCGGGCAATCGCAGGCGGCACTTTGGCTTAATGTGCAGTGTTGTCTCGGTACTATGGAAGCAATTTCAGGAGACTGGAACCATTACAAGAGCTGACCAAGGTCGCCCGAGGGCTACGTAAACCAGAACAGATCGCTATCTGGCTTTAACCGTAAGACGGAACCTACGATGTCCTGTCATCAACTGTCTCTTGAGGTTGATGCGGCCATAGGAGAAAATATTTCCAACCGGACTGTGTTAAAGAGGCTCAATTCAAGTGGACTCTATGCAAGGAAGCCAGTGGTTTGCATCCAATTAACTCCAAACGACCACAGCTCGTCGAAACTGGTGCCATGGAAATGTGACTTGGAGCCAGGACAAATGGAGTTCAGTTCTCTTGAGTCAAGTGTCCCATTTTAGCCTACAAACAGAACGTAGACATTATTTCATCTGGAGACAACGAGGAATGCGGTACCATTCCTCCAACATCAGAGAAAGGGACACTTGGAGTGGAGACTGTTCTCGTGTGGGGCGGAATAATGATAAATGACAGCAACCCTCTTCACATTAATAGGGGGTACCGTAACAGCGCAGAGATACCAAGAATAGATCCATGAACCCTATGTGCGACTTTAAGGGGTGCGGTGGGACCAGTTTTTTTTTTTTTTTCATTGAAGAAAACGCCACTGAATTCAATCTTGAAACTGAAGATATCCAACGACTGCCGTGGCCAGCATGATCACACACTTAAATCTCATCGGACATGTGTGGGACGCCTTTTGCCGCTGCATTGCACGCAGACAGCCAACTCCTCGGTCGCTTGATGAGCGTACTATCTGCGTTGGTGAAAGAATGATTTGTTGCCACAGAGTCTTATAGACAACCTTATATCGAGCATCTTTCACCGCGGTCAGGCCCATTTAGCCGCTGGAGAGATCATACGCCATAATGGCGTCATGTGACATTTTTTTCACAACCCAGTTATGAACTATAACTCCACAATATGAGAGATGCCAGACAGTGTGCGATAGTAAAGACTAAAATCTGTCATACTGTGGAATTATACTTCATAGGTGGGTTGTCACTCATTGTATCACCGGGGTACCGGGCCACCCACCAATTAGAAGTCAATTAAGCTTCGGAACTACCCTCTGGGTGATTATCCGCCGAGAATAAGTAACATTAGTCTTCTCGACTGGGGAAGCGTTATTCAAAGTAGTGCAATATCACGACAACTCGTTGTGAAGGCATTTACAATACGAGATGTAACCAAAACGATGTTTCAGTGATTTACTACGAACTTAAATGCTTTGCAATAACTTGCTCATCTAGCTCTCTAGAAAATATTAAACCCACCTATTTAATATTACTAGTGCATAGGTTAATTTCCTATAGTACGTGGACTTGCGCATCATGGCCTTAGTTGCCCATGCGCCACAAAAAAGATAAATCAATTCTATTCTACTTCCAAGAGTACTCGAGTATGATTTAAAACATACCGATTATATTGTTAACCATGTATTAGTTATTTGGACCTTAAATTTAAAGAGATAATTAATTACTAATGAATGATAAAACCTAAGTTGTTCATTAACAACTTTCTGTTATGTCTTTCATGGAATCTGTTTATTATACTTTGCTTCTAATTCATCTGTATATAATCTTCTTTAATAAAGATCAAGTCGTGTTATTATTAATAATAAAAAGGTATAACTAAACAAATTAATTAAATCAGAAGGGATATATTCAATGGTGCTGTAATTGGATCGATATATGCATTCTTTAGAAGTATTTTACGATCAATATCCGAATGATTTTAATACTATCAGTTTCGGATATTTCTTCCTCTCATTAACATCGATTTATTGATCCCAAATAACTGCTTCAATTACTTTACAATAACAAACTCCACAATTAAATTAAAACTTAATACGCAACGATCACTTTAAGGGAATTTCGCACAAGTACAAACCTTTAATGGGGTTAGGAAAATTGAAAATAATTCGTATGTGTTCATGCGCATCGTTCGTTGGTAACAAACAGGGGGCGCTGTCCAATTATGCACGTTCTGCACGCTTCGACGAGTTTGGAAAACGTAGAGCGCTCCAGGATCTAATTGAATTAGACCAGGGGAAAATGTAAAGGTGGTGGGGAGGGAAAAAGGAAAGATAAATAACTCTGTCAAGAACTCGCTTGATATTTAGAACACCAAATGACAATTCAATTGAGCCAACCCCTGTTCTGCAAGCTCATATTGCGTAGTTTTTAAGTACCTCGTAGGAAATTCGATTTTTCTGCACTTTCAATTGATCCAAGATCATTACAATTCCAGCCTCTCTCTCGTCTAGTCACTGTGGCGCTTTTATATGACACAGTGGCTGCCAGTAGGAAAATCCCAACATTTTCCTTCAAGGAAGGTCGCAATAGACTATGGCTTTTATTATTAGAATCCTTAATAAATAAAATTCTAGAAGATTTAAGATAATTCTACTAAACCACGAAGAGGAGAAAAAGAAAGCAGCAATCCTTCGGTCACGCATGCACAGACAAACAACCCAATGAAGTGATACGTCATCAAAAGCGTGAAGCCAGTAACTACCACCATTGACCAACCATGCTCATCACTCCCTTCATTTGAAATAGACTGTCCCTCGTGACAATGACTTCACGTGTTTTCTCTCCATTGTTGGTACATGCTTTTTTTTTTTCTTTTGGTTTTTTTTAACCAAGTACCAAGCGCAGATCTAAGCATGCAAGCGTGCTGGAGTCCATTTCGCTGTATCGAAAGAGCGCCATCATCTGACGTCAGTTACTATGGCAACCGGTAACAGCACGAACATCTGCGTGGCAGTGATATCAGAAACACCGTACGAAGCCTATGCGGTGCGGTACTACAACATGTCTGCAGTGTAGCTGTCCTTTCCAGTCAAGGCCTTGAAATGCTTCCATTCCAGTGTTCGCCTTTAAATTGACTTCCAAGCCGATATTTTTGGAGTTGCTCGGTCTCATCTGGGAATTTTAAACGCATGGATTTGAACGAATTACCAAACGAACTAATTTCCATATAAAAAAAAAAGAAAAAAAAAGACAGCAGACGAAGTGTCCATTTCAAATAGTAAGTGTATATTTCTTCTAATACTAAACGTTAGAAGCAGACGATTTCTGTTTTAAGTTCTGTAAGAAAATCTCGCGATATCTGAACGGCTTTTATAACGGAATTAAGTGTGTTCAAGCGATTACTGCAGTCATTTTTCACGCTTGCATATTTTACACGCGTGTAAAAAAGATAATGTAGTGTGGCTTGCCACTGATAGCGTTCACTACTACGGCTACAGATCGGAAATGATGGTTCGGCGACTCGGGAGTGGAGTGGATCATCGCTAAGAGGGTGTAAAGGGTTTCGTATTAACGATAATCAATGGTGGTCTGCTCTGTATATTCCAATATTGACGGGTGTTTCGATTTTTGGTGTACAAAACGGTTGACAAGACTCGTAGCCTTATTTGAAGCACGTAGATGGATATCAGGCTTAAGTCAGTCTCTCTCGTGCCATTGTTATCCTTCATTAGACTGGCTACTACTATAAGGTAAGGGGCGTGTGGTAAGCAGGCGAGCACAGACACGCAATAAACTCATAATACTTTCTTTGAGAGCATCCTTTGGGAACCGAAATATTTAACAGTAGCTGGATATAAGAGGAAAGTGTGTGTGGAGGGCAAGTAATCGTTAATATGTGCTAGGTCTACTCGTATTAAGCATACAGCTGGATTGTGTGATAGATTTTCTCATGAATGAGTCTTTCGTGCAGTGAAAATAATAATTTCACCCGATCCTGGTGGAGCTCTTACGCTTTGTAATATTGCCAACTGGTATTTACCATTACAGCGCAAGTTATATTTTCGTTTCAGTTGGGTTTTTAGGAGCATTACCGACTAAGGCTCATGTTCCGATGTATCGATTTTTTGTTCGCTGGATGAAAAACCCGAGTTCATGCTACCTTCTCCTGAGACCGACTAACTTGGCCACGTTGTGAAAAGGCCCATAAAAATTCCTCCCATCAAAGGAACTCGAATCTTTTCCACCCAGTGTGAGGAGGAAAGATTCTTCCAACTGTGGTACCCACGAGAGCTTTAGTTTGTGCTGGCTACTTAAAATGTTCAAGAAGATTAACCACAACCACTATGATAGGGACATGACTCGTGACTCCGTCCTTTTAATAAGCAGTTCTCTTTATATCCTATAATATGTATGAGAAATAAAATGTCTTTAGGGAAATTGCGTTTACGACTTTGTCCCCAGAAACAAAAAGTTTTAGAGTTTTCTTAATATTCTACTTTTTCTGAGTCAATAGATATGCGTTTCTTGACACAACATTGATAAAATTAGCTGCTACACTTTTTGAAAGTACTAAACATCCATTGGCAAATATTTTGATTCATAATAAATTGTCACACTCCTCGCCAAGATTTTTCCACCTTGTATTAAAATAGATTATTAGAAAGACTGCTCCTTAGTTCAGTCATCTAATTGGTAGATTAATGTCTCTTTAAAGCTTTGTTAAATTATTTGTTTCAGATGATATTTTTCGTTTAAAATTCATAATGGTACGTTGCTACCGCTCCCGACACTCGAAGGATATTTAATGGTTAACCCACTTGATATCTATCTATCCAGCGGACTTTCTGGAAGATCAATATAGTATATTATTATTAACTTATACACTGTTCTCCAGCATTACTGAGACACAAACTGACTAAAACTGGGGCAGCTACAATGGGCTTTAATAACCGCCGAAATCATGAGGGATACACCCTAAATAATATTATTGTAAGTAGATACCAAATCTTAGCGCATCTCAAACATACAGCTAACTCATTCATGGAAGTTTGGCACCTCCATTAGGCTTTCAGTTATCAGATCTCTGTGCTGGCCAAGTTAAACTATCGACGCTAATCTTCACGTTAATGCAGGTAAGGCCCTTCACGGAACTCTTATGATGCAGAGTAGGCATAAATATTCATTGCTAAGTAGTCAAATCACTTAAAACAGGTCCAAACAAGGGTTACAATGTAATGGTATTGGACAACTGACAATGTTACTGAAGTGAACAGACTGTCGCTGACGGGACACCAACTTGATCAATATATTCAGATACAACATGCTCTCATACCATTACAAGAGCAGTATATAAAGAGCAATGGAAATGAATTTATACTGTGAACAATATCTGGGATTTCTACAGAGCTATACTGATCACTGAAGCAAATTGCCATCTCTTCCGGCTTGCAATTTGCGCCTACTTCCCACATACATGCCCACACCCACACACACATAGCCACGATCATTAAGGCACAACTTTAACGAGCATATGAAAAATTGGCTGTTAGTAATAAAATTCTCCCCTTAAAAATAGTCTGCCCAAGATTATTATGGGGTCTGCCGATTGGATTATCCCTCTTTTTCAAATAATCACTTTTGAATCCCGCCTCCTGAAGCTTCGCCTGTTCTTTCCAATTAAAGAGAAGTCAAATTAACTCGGTTCTGTTCTTAAGAACCAAATTTATATTGGTCCTTTTATGATGGAAATTAAGAAGTCCACGTGGCTCATTCATTCATCCACACCTGTTATATACTTCACCCCTTTAGAGATAATTATAGAATCCATCTGACAACGCGCTTTCTCAGCAGTGCACGCAGTTCGCTAGGAGAGCTCATGGGGTTCTCTCAATGATATACAGGAACTTTGCCAGTAGAGACAAAGAGGTGATTATTCCATCGTATAAAGCAATGATTAAGCTACGTGGGGTATTGCATAGGTCTAGAAATTACGTTTTAGGAAGGATGTAGAACTGCTGGGAAAGGCACAAAGAAAATTAACAAGATTCTTTTAAGACATTAAAGAAATATTCTTACATAGATTTACATTATGTAAGTTTGGAAAATCTTATGCAATTTTAAAGAAGGGCTACACGAATAATTAAATGAAATAGATGAAGATTATGAAGGATTCATAGGTTAAGTGCAGCAGTGTTTTTGTCTGCTTTAAAAGATGTACGTTTTGTTTTGTTTTTTAAAAGATATTAAAGTATCATTTCTGCACATAGGACTACATTCGGACAGCGAACACTAAGGGTTTAAGGGACACACAAAATCTGTGGTAACTCCGTTCCCAATCATTCCCCATCTGCAAACGATGATGAGGGTGATGATAGGACTGTCTTTTCCCAATTTAATGCATCACTAAGGTTGGATTTATTAACCTCGGTCACCATCATGCCTCCCGCACAGCGAGTCGGGAAGAGTAATTTGTCACTTGCAAACCCCTAAAGAAAAAGACTGCCCACACACTATTCATAAACCGTCCAGATGATTTAATAAGTACTTAGAACTGTTTGGAACACTTCCTACACATACATTAAATAATAATCCTCTCCAATTAGTTTATATAAATATTCGCAAACAACCACCAAGTTTGTCAAAAGTTTTGGTTCACTCGTATAAAGAAATAAATCGTTGACCGACTATCTTCATTTCGAAATCTTATTTTTCACTTTAAGTCACTCCTTTTCAAAAAAGGAATCGGGTATAAGTTCCATTTTGCAAATAAATTCTTTTAGAAAGATAATTATGTTAGATTGGCCATTTTAAAGCATCTACCTGTTCGTCGTAATGATGCTGAGGGGAAGAAGGCAATGTCTTTTACCTGAAGAGGTAATTTCTGTCCTCCTGCTAGTAAGCCTAATCTACCACTGATTATATTATTTTCCTCAGTTTATGCAGTTAATGTTCCCTCCTGACGAGAAATGTTTCTTCCTGGGTCTAAGTCCTGTAATCCTCATTCTATATTTAGTAGCATACAATAGCAGAGTTCAAGTGTATCGGTGTTGGAGTGAAAGGTAAAACAAGACAACCTTGGCATCTAAGATATACGATAGGAGTACACAACAATGGAGTGAAGATCCTTCATCCATAGGAAGTTCATTGTTTATCCTTGTAGAGCGTGTGGCTGGTGTTTAACCAAGGGTTAACGGATGCATCTGGGGAGGAGGGGGGGGGCTAGTAATCATCGTCCTTCGTCTGTAACCGATTACGCACTAGGAACCACTTCGGTGTCAAGCACACATGCATTTGTACCTGGGTCGCCAACGGAAGGGAGTTTGAACGCTACGCCTGACCACACCTGTGTAAACCTGCCTGCTGATTATGGAGTCCATCCCCAAGGTTACTGATCCCCCGATCTTTTGTTGACAGGTTGGATAATAGCCGAAGACTGTTAGCCAGTGGGAAAAGAACTTGCCTATTAAAATGGCCGCTTGCATCGGGGTCCCCCAACCTGCAAAAAAAAGTGGCCAAACCACGCTAGCGATTTACAAAATAATGGACAGATTGAGGCAGTTTTTTTTTACCCCTTCTTTTTCTTTGTTGGTTTCTGGTTTTTAGAGCAGTTCCCCCGCACTGGTAGGTATTGAATACAACTGTGCCCTTCAGCAAATCCGATAACGTCATTTCCTGTTATACCATCTACAAGAACGCCACTTCCTGTTATTAATTTTCTGGCTGGCAAGTTGCAAAATTCCCGTAGCTTCCGCCTCGTGGTACAAATTGCCTGATGAAACAGTAATAACAGGCCAACGAGATTCCTCCCCCACTTGTGGTTTTGTAATCTACTGATTAAATGCACGCAAGAAAGAGTCGCAGTAACTATCTATTTGATTGAATGTTATCAGACAACAACAGTCTGCTAAACAACATAGTAAAAAAGGTATTTGTATAGGTGCGACAGACTCATCTCTGAAAGCCTATTTGAGCTGTTCTTACTGCCGAAGAAGTTCCAACCACATCCTTGCTTTGACGCGTAATACGCACAAAACCTAACCATCGGATAAGAATACTCTGCTTGTTGAAATTATCGGAGTTTTGGTTGTCCACTTTGTGGGAGTCTTCCATGAATGTCGCCACGTTTGAGCCTACTAACTCACCTTCAGCAGAAATTGGCACACTGCAGTCTGACTGAAAGTGACCAGGCCCGTATAGTCTGTAGTTACAAAATCTAGGGTTACTTGAACTACTGTAACTCTTGATTATCGCAGGAAATGGAGGTCAATGTCGTCTTCGTTCACTTGATTTTAAGATGAGACCCTACTGTATGTACAGAACTGTGAAATTCACAGACTTCAGTGCTGCGAGGCTATGTCACTGTCATTTGTCTTACTTAAAGTAAGTAAACTAAGATTTCTTTTAGGAAAAGAAAAGAAAAAAAAGTAAGTGACATAGGTTCCTCATACGGTGCCCTCGTCAGGTACACGATAAGTGTTTTGATGTTGCATCTACTCCAAGCAGCAAATGTCTAAATCGTCATGGAAGTACCGCTGGGCGGAGGCAACTCGTGTAATGGAGGGACATCAATTCCACGGCACACCAGCATATATGGCCATTTCGGTCCAGTCTGTTATATCAAATGTATTCAAGTCAATTTGCAGTTAGTGTGGGCCGAAAACTTCAGCCTTAAATTCGCAAGCACCTTGCCACGGCTCATTCAGTTTGTTTATGATACTCTGCTATTGCTTGCCCACGTTTAAACCTGTTTTTGCATACATTTCTTTCCTCTATTAAATCCCTTAACTCTTGCAGTTTGAACCTTTGAACGAGGGAGATTCCTTCTTCGCAACATCTTTGTTTTGGTTTTTTAATAATCATCCATCAAATTCTTACTCCAGCAAAGCTGCTTCTATGGAATTGGCATTTATCTTACCCATAACCATGTCCCTTTTCAAAAAAAATTCAATAAGCTTAATTTGTGGAGGAAAACTTTGGTTGACCGGAATGAAGACCTTTCCGCTGTTGAGCCCTTGGATGGCTTCCAAAGGAGAGTGCTCTTTAACATGACATTTATTACTACTAAGCAAGGAACTTGCGTGCAGTGTGCATGGGATATCTATACAGTTCTTGGTACCAAGAAATTGCGACCGCATTGCTGATAAAATAGCCATGATGTGCAGGTATAATGATAGATCGCATCCATTTTTAAATATGGCTTTCATAATTATGTAAGATACGAATTAGTGTGAAATTTTATGCGAAGGTTGTTATTATAAAGCAGTACGAAACGTTTGTGTATATTTATGCTAAAAAAAAGTGATGCAAATGGATCACGTGGCAATATAAAAAAGATTGTTCCAAAGGATTACTGGATATCTTCATACAAACAAGTTTCTCTCTCTGTTGCTACCTTCAGCAATATTTAATGACTACTGTTCCACGAATCACTATGAATCAGCATAATAATTAACTATTTATCGCGAGGTAATGTGATGAAATAGTTTTTTCAACGTTGTTCGTGGCTGAGTTTTTCCTTTGGAAATATTTTCCTCATTCTGGTGCCGACAAATTTCTGATAAGCAACGCCATGGTACATTGAAGATGGCCATGAAAGAGCTAGTAATTTATGCATGCATACTCGCGATAAACTTTATGCGTCTATATTTTCACTTATGACTTCCTTCAAGCGTACTATAAACATCCCAAAAACAGAATTTCCTCGGTTATTTTATTTATTATTGCCAGCAATCTTTGAATATAGAATTCCAGGAACTTCTATAACTGCTGATGTTTGTTTATATTAGTGCTCCACCCACGATGTTTATTTGTTTACCAAAAAGGTAGCCGGAGTCAATAAAAGGCTTAGTTGAAGGCGGAAAAAGCAAAATTCTTTAAAAACGAGCTAATTCTAGAATTATTAATTAATAATAGAAAATGCAAGAGGGCGCTATGATAGACTTAATTAATCTATGGTGTCTTAAGCCTCAGCTGACTAAAAATAGGTTAGTGATGCGATATTATGATGCCTTGCTATGACACGGGGATGGATGCACGAATATTACTCAAATATTTCAGTTTAATTGGAAAGAGTATAAACTATTAATGTATATATTGCGCGGTCTGTTTTAAAATATCAACTAGCAGTTCGTTTTTTGTGTGCACGTGATCACTAAGTGGTTTATTGTTGATATAGCTGGTAATATCCAGTACTAGAGTGTGGGAATTCAAAGTTTTGAGAAAATTATAAAAATAATTATGAAAAATACATTCGTGGAATTATTATTTGATAATATTTGGGTCATTTTCCGTCTTGGGGACACTTTGGTCATTCCATACGTTCACTTTCGAGACTATAACGCTATTCACGAATCTACTTGAGCTGTTAATATTTTAAATTAAATAGAAACATCAGGAAAGAGACTCCACTATTCATTCATTATCGTGGCAACTGTTTTTGTCTAGGAAAACAACTAAAACCACAAAGAGGTTTTCCACCAAACAGAAAAGATGAGAAATAGCTGATGGAGTTCGGTCTCTTCTGAAATAAGCGTCCAAACTTCAGTCTCGCCTTCTTTCATGACTCAATTGTCGAGTCAACGGTGGACAACCTTGTGACACACACAGTGATCGCTGAGTTATAACCACCTCATCTGTAATGGACTATGTAGCATAGCTCACATTATAAAAAAGCGAAGAGCTTCATACGCTGGAGCAGTGGTAATTTGCATCTGGCCGTGCAACTCTGACTGATAAAGGAGCAGTTATGGAACGTAGTAAAGATGTTACGGAGTTTCAAAAAGGACATAATTGTGGGAGCAAGCAGGTCGGGTGCTTCCTTATTGGAAACTGTATGCCTTGTCCGTTGCTCACGGCCCACTGCGATTAAAGTGTACAAAGAATTGTGTCGAATGGGTCAAACCACCTTCTGCCGACAGACCTGAAAGGATTGTGCAAGGCTGAATTCGTGGAGAGTGCAGCGCGTTGTATGGGTTCAACAGTACATGACCTAAGAGACACCGCCTCACAGTTTTGTTGAAACCTCAACTAATGTGTGGTTTCAACAACACGCTAGTCGAGGACTGGAAACAAATGTGTGGTCGGATGAGTCTAAATGCCTTGTGGAACAAGCCGACCGGCTATGTACGCCACCCAGAGTGTCCGTCGGCGTGAGTGGCGCAAGCAACACTGGTCCATGGACACGTGGCACATGGTGCCCAATATCCAGGCAGGTGGCTGCTTAATATGGGGCATGTTTTACTGGCAAGAACTAGGACTGCTGATGTGTATGGATCAACGTTTCATTGGTGAGGTCTACCGGCAGTTATTAGGAGATCATGTGCACCCTGCCACGTTGGATTTTTCCTCTAGACAAAAACAGAATCTTCCAAGACGATAATCTGCCGTGTCATTGGGCCCGCACAGTGACATGAATGGTTCAAGGAACAGTGAAGACATCATCCATCATGATTAGCCTCCAAATTCAGTTGAACACCAGTGGGATGTTTTGGAACGGGGTGCAATCAAGGCGGATATTATGAATATTTACCATTGCTTTGACTGTCCTCTATATCAGTGTTGCTCATTTTTTTTTTCCCCCTATATGCACCACTTTTATATTTTAGGTGGAAACTACGGATCACAGCTACACATGCAAAACATTAATAACCATTATGTCTTTTGTTTTATTTTTTTAATAACCTTCCATTAACCGTAAATCGTATCCGTAGATTTGCTGATAACAGAACATTGCATTTCACCTTTCAGTTTGAGAAACCTTGCCCTGCTCAAACAGCTTCAACTTCTCGAATACCCACTACCAATTCCTTAAATCCTGATCTCCAGGTAATTCTCCAGTGTGGCAAAGATAACTTAGTTGATTTCAAATCCTTCTAAAGCTTCTATCTTATAATCTCGTAAAAAGAATTATTCTGCCCTTATGCTTATCTTCGATGACTCTGATTTCTAGACATGATCACATCTCTATTGGGAATTACCCCCGACGACTTCTAATCTCTCTTGACATAAAAAGATCGTAAATATGGCTTCCTCTGCATCTAAAAAAAGTGGGTTTTTTCTTTCCCTCTCTGCATTACTTTTCTTCCAAAAGGCTGCTTATACTTGTATATCCCATCACGGATAATGGGATTATTGCCCGCCTTAAAAAAACAAAACAAAAAAGCTGTTTTATTGTCCAGTCCACTTTCATAACTTACACGGACCAGATGTTCAGAAACATTGCTTCTTGGGGACCAGAAGCAGGGGTTATTTTCATTTCTTGTACCAGTCCAACGTTACTGGTTGAACAAAGAATTCAATGCCGTTTTCCATGATATGGAGGGGACCCAAAAGACCACACGATGGTAATTGTTACTTTTGAAACGCGAACATAACTGGATTCTCAGCGAAGAATAAGCACTAGATTGTTTATCTGAATCTGGATTCAGCGATGACACGAATCCCTCACGATAACTATGCCGGTAGTGCCATAGCATGGACTACACCCTTAACTGGATGAAATTGATTTATTTTACAAAAATCTCCAAACACGAAAAGGATTACAATCTATAATATTAGGGGTTGAAGGTTCGGAAGACGAAAGAAGATAGTTTTTGACATTAGGACTTAAGTTTCTGTAGATTGTAATTTTCAGGAAATTCGTGTGAAGGGAGGTTATTCCAGAAAAACAGAAGTTGAAGGAATAAATGTGGAAAAGTTGGTTCTGTGAGTTTCAAGTTGACCAGTAAAAGGATGCTGACTAATTGCGGCACTTGTTCGAGCTGGTTTGGAAAAGAGAGGGGGAATAATAGAAGCCAATTCAGAAGAATTGTACCCATGGAACTATTTATAGAAAAGGCGTACAGCAGTAAGAAAACATCCATAAGACAGTGGAAAGACTTTAAGAGATGGGTCATTTATTTACCTGACTGCACTCTTTTGAATGGAGTCTACAAGCCCGAGAGAAGTTTTGGGGCACCACCCCGAATGTGGGAACAATATTTCATAGCAAGTCGGATTTAAAATTTGTACAGAATGAGTAGCTGTTTAAAAAGTAACGCCGAGAACGAAAGAGAAAACCTAGTTTTTTAGATGCAGAGAAAACAATATTAGCGATGTGCTTATGCACAAGAGTTTAGAAGTCAAGGCAATCCTTAATAGAGATGTGATCATGTATAGCAATCTGAGTGTCACTAAAGATAAGCGTAGGAGCAAAAGAATCATTTTTGTGAAATACAAGACAAGACTCAGTTCTGAACGAATTTAAATTAGCTAAGTTATCTTTGTTACCTGGAGATCAACATTTAAGGGATTGGTAGTGGATATTCGAAAAGTTAAATCTGTTTGTGCAGGGCAGAGCGTTTGGAACCGGAAGGCAATGTACTGTTATCAGCAAAACTATGGATAGGATTTCCTGCGAATAGAAGGTCAGAAATACACAAGAGGAAAAGGAGAAAGAACTGAACCAGCATTAGTGGAGACTCTATAAGCCAGACAGATCTACAATCACTCGCAACTAGTGGTCACTTAACCTGGATACTTAATTGCGAAACAGTCCGAAATCTGTAAGATGGAAGCTTGTTTAGGAGATATATTAGGACTACCCAAGAGTTATTAAGGGAGGAGAATGCCAGAAGTTTATCAAACTGTAACGGGGTGCTTAATGATTTTGTAATAACTGAGAGCAAAGTGGAGGAGAAATTGAAGTTAAAAATAAGAAAGGCACCCGGGGTGGATGGGATCTATCCAGTTATATTAAAGAGGTGGCAAAGGAAGTTAAGCAAACCTTAGCCTGATAAGAGCATCCTTGGACTTATCCTTTATCTCATAAACCCTTATGAGAGCATCCTTGGTCTCAGGGGAGGTTCCTACGGACTGAAGATGTGTAAATGTATCCCCAATTCACAAAGGGGGATACAATGGTGGCACGAGTAATTAGACACCAATTAGTTTAACTTCTGTTCCGGGGAAAATAATGGAGTCACTCGTTAAAGATGCATTGCAGGATCATCTAGACAAGGCTGCAGTAATAATTCGGACACAGCATTGGCTTCTTAAGGGAACGTCTTGTCTGACAAATTTGATTGGATACCATTTGGTTACAAAGGAACTGGATCCAAAAATAATTTTGATATCATATACTTGGATTTCAGGAAAGCTTTTGATACTGTTGCACATAAAAGACTGCTGTACAAATTGGAGCAGAATGGTATTAAGGGTAAGTTGCTACAATAGATAAGAGGGTGGTTGAGTGGGAGAAGACAATAGTAATCAATGGACACTGCTGTTCGTGGACCAATTTTTATTAGTTATGGAGTCCCCAGGGTTCAGTGTTGGGCCCACTATTTTGTATATTTATCAAATGATATTGATAAAGGTACATCAGGCATAATGTCAAAGGTTGGCAGGGTTGTTAATGACAGTAATAGCAGTGTGCTACTGCAACAGGATATAGAAAATTTGGGCAAATCGGCTGAGAAGTTGCAACTGAAGTTTAACCTTGACAAATGCAAAGTACTGCATATGGGTAGAAGTAACCCCAAAGAAACGTACCAACTGTGTGGTACTACACTTAAGGTGAGAGAAAATGAAAAAGACCTGGGAGTAATTGTGCAGTAACATGAAATTTTCAGAGCAGTGCAGACAGACTGTCAGAGCAGGTCATGGGGTTTGTCAATGATATACAGGAACTTTGCTAGCAGGGAAAAGGAGGTGATTATCCCTCTGTATAAGGCAATGGTCAGGCCACAACTTGAGTACTGCGTACAGGTCTGGAGGCCTCATTTTAGGAAAGACGTAGAGTTGCTTGAGCGAGTACAGAGAAGGGCAACAAGATTGGTGAGGGGAACGAAGGGATCCTCTTACCAAGAAAGGCTTAAGTTCTGCAAATTGTAGCGTCACCTCAATGTATGTCACCTGATGTACCTCAATCAGATCACCTGCGAGGTGATCTGATTGAGGTGTATAAGGCCTTGAATGGGTTGATCAGGCTCAGTTCTGATGGGATTCTTCCTCTTGCTCGGATTAAGAACCTGAGGGGGCATAAA
Organism: Mastigoproctus giganteus; assembly: GCF_048544385.1. Lineage (NCBI taxonomy): Eukaryota > Metazoa > Arthropoda > Arachnida > Uropygi > Thelyphonidae > Mastigoproctus > Mastigoproctus giganteus. The sequence continues at coordinate 188,270,650 of NC_143582.1, read as the reverse complement.
TTCAAATTGAGGAAAGATAGTTGTAGAATAGATGTGCGGAAATTTGCGTTTAGCCAGCGGGTCGTTGATTGGTGGAAAACAAAAAACCGTCCTTCACACACCGGGTGGAAAAGGCCCAGATTCGAATCCCGTTAGATGACGCGAGGAACTTTAATGGGCTTTTTTCATTCCGTGGCTGAGTTAGTCGGTCTCAGGCGTAGATAGCACGATTTTCCCCAGAAATTAGGGTTTTTCGTCCAGCAAAATAGACAAATCGACCATAGAATACACGCAATTATCAGACATAAGACACACAGCACGGCAGATGAATTTAATTATTCGGGTGGCCTAAAATAGTTTGTTTTTATTCTTTCTGACACCCTTTCCTCAACGTCAGGTGTTATGCTTCTGGGCCTACCTGCTCGTATTCCATGTGCGAAGCGACCATGTTCTCTAAGGCGTTGATGTACCCTGATGAATATGTGCCTGTTGGGCTGCCTTCGGCGGGGAAATGCTTCTTGGTACAAACGTGGAGCCTCGAGTGCACTGCCGTTGGCTTTACCATACATGAAGTGCATGTCCGCATACGCTTCGTTGCGGTAATCTCTTTCCATGTTGACTATCCTTTGACGAGTACTAGTATGCCTGCTACGTCTCAGAGCACTGAGAGAGGGGAAAGGGAGAAAATGAGCATAACCTAAACAAACAAACAGTCAGTGAAGAATCCAAACTCTGTACAGTTCACCTTGTCAGTGGTGGATCCCAACTAAAAATGTGCAATATTAAAAAGCGATTTACTTAAGGACCCATGTTTACTAGGCTTTTTTTTTTTTCTTTTTGGCATATTGTAGTCTAAAGGTGAACTGTACAAATTATTGACCATCACTTTTGAAACACCCTGTAGAAGGCGTCAGGAAATAGAAGGGCATTGTATGTGAAACAAAATCTTCTGCGTCTCCCAAAGGGGGGGGGGGGGAATCAGTCGTCTGACTGAGCACACATCACCGTCTGAGTCACTGGTGCCTAAGTCAATCGACCAATCTTCTCGTTGCAGAACCATCGAGATTCAGTTTTGAAACAGAGTCTCATCTAGAGAACATGTTTCAGGTTTCTCTAACATCAAGAAAAAGATCACCTTTGTGACCACAGTTTCAGATGGCTGATCTACAGAGACATCGTAATCTCTGGCCGAATCGATACTCATATTTCTGGAAGAATTTCTAAGATCCTCTTCAGTGTAGGCTCAAATTAGACTATCTCATGAGAAGTCTTTTCTTCCGTGAACTATTCCAGGTTTATCAGCTTGCACAACATGCAAATTGGTCCATGAACACGCACATACTTCTACAGACAAATACACAAACATGAGTAACAAGACTAGGTGCCATTAAAAAAAAATAACTTTACTTTTTTTTTTTTTTTTTTTTTTTTTTTATTATGTAAACCCCAAACACGAGAGGTATTAGAACCTATAGTACTTAGTACCGTGCTTGGGTTGGAGGTTGAGAAGACGAAAGAAGATATTTGTTGATATTGGACTTGAACTTCTGTAGACTAATTTTCGAGAAATTAGTGTGAAGGAAGGTTGTTCCCTAAAAGAGAAGTTGAATGAATCAATGAAGAAGAAGAAAAGTTGGTTCTGTGGGTTTCTACAGTAAAAGGATGTTGACTGATTTCGGCACGTGTTTGGACTGTTTTGAAAGAGAGAGCGGGAATTATAGAAGCCAATTCAGAAGAACAGTTCCCATGGAAGTATCTGTAGAAGAGGCATGCAGCAGAAACAGTGCGTCTATGAGAAAGCGAGTGGAGAGACTATTAGAGTTGAATCATTAATTAACCTCACTGCCCTCTTCTGAATGGAATCAAGAAGCCTGAGAGAGGCTTTGGGGGCACCACCCCAGATGTGGAAACAGTATTCCATGGCAGGGCAGATTTGCGATTTATACAGAGTGAGCAGCTGTTTGGAAGAAAAGTAACGATGAGAGGTTAACAGAAAACCAACTTTTTTAGATGCAGAGGAAGCAATATTTGTAATGTGTGCTTGTGCCAAGAGAGATTACAAGTCAGGGTAATCCCAAAAGAGATATATCATCTTGCCTAGAAATCGGAGTGTCACTAAAGATAAGCATAGGAGCAGAAGAATCCTTTTTTGCGAGATATAAGACAAGACTGAGTTTTAGAAGGGTTGAAATCAACTAAGTTGTCTTTGCCCCAATGGAGATCGGCATTTAAGGTATTGGTAGCGGATATTCGAGAAGTTGATTGAGCAGGACAAGGTTTCTCAAAATGGAAAGTGGAATTTAATATGCTATCATCGGCAAAACTATGGATAGGATTTCCAGTCAATGGAAGGAGGTCATTGATATACAAGAGGAAAAGAGTGGGGGAAAGAACTGAACCTTGGAGGACACCGGCATTAGAGGAGAAGTTAGAAGACAGAGAGCCATCTACCATCACCCTCAGTGAGCGATCAGAGAGAAAACTGGATAACCAATTACTAAAAACAGTTGGCAAACCATAAGATGGAAGCTTGTTTAGAAGACTTATGCCAAACATGATCGAAAGCCTTTGAGATGTCAAGAGCAACTACTTGTGTTTCACAAAACCTTTCTATTGAAAGAGTCCATAAATGGGTAATATAAACCAAAATATCACCAATGGATCGACACTGACGGAATCCATACTGGCGATCGTTGATCAGACGGAAGGTTTCTAGGTAGTTTAAGAATTGGCGGTTAATTGATTTCTCCATTACTTTAGAAAGAGTAGAAGTAATTGCAATGGGACGATAATTGGATGGGAGGGATTTGTCACCCTTTTTAGAAACTGGCTGGATATGAGCAAATTTCCAAGCAGAAGGAAAACCACCTTTGGAATAAGAAAGTGAAAAAAGGCGGCAAAGAATAGGAGTAAGTTCAGGAGCACAGGTTTTGAGAACAAGTGGAGAAATACCATCGGGACCTGGAGCTTTCGTAGCATCAAGATTCGTCAAAATCCTTCTGACATCCTTTTGACGGAAGACCACAGGAGGCATTGATTGGAGCGTGTTGGGAATGGTGGGAGGCGTTTTACCAAGATCATTAATACACGAGTTGGAAGAAAAATGGGATGATAGCAGGTCAGCTTTATCCTTGGCCGAAGTGACAACAGAACCATCTGATTTGGACAGAGGTGGGAGTAGGTATGGGCAAAAGTTGCGGCCAATAGCTTTGGCAAGAAACCAGAATGCTCGGCTACCATTAGGGCAAGAAGCAAGTTTTCTACTCTTAGCCTGTTCAAACTCTAATTTGGACTGATTAATAACTGCTTTACAATTGTTGCGAGCTTTGGTGTAGGCAGAAAATGAAACTGAAGAATTAGAAACAAGCCAATTACGATATGCAACATTCTTCTCTTGAACAGCCTTAGCACATTTATTGGAAAACCAAGGTTTAGATAAAGGACGAGATTTTAACGTGGAGTGTGGGATAAAGGATTCCATTGCTCCAAGAATAATTTCACTGACACGATCTGAGCAAACGTTGACATCAGAAGTTTTGAAACAGTAATCCGCCCAAGGAAAAGAAAAGAAATCTCGCAGGTCATCTCATTTTGCATTCTTGTAATGCAAAACAACAACACGAGTTTGGGAATAGCCATGAGATAAAGGCTCCATTGGAGAAGAGACAATCATCAATTTGTGATCTGAAGTTCCTAAAGGACCTCTCACTTCGACCGTGTACTTAGAAAGGTTGTTTGTGAGAAAAAGATCAAGCATGTTGGCTGTATGATTAGGATTGTCCGGTATTCTTGTAGGTAAATGAACAATCTGTTCAAGGTCATTAGTAATTGCAAAAGCCTCAGTATCTCGACCAGCTGGGTTGGTGTGACTAGAAAACAGAAGCCAGCTGGAGTTGTGAACATTAAAATCACCAAGGAAAATTACCTCACTGTTAGGAAAGTTGGACTGGAGAAAGTCAAGTTGCAAAGAGAGGAAGTCAAAGAGCTCCAAGTGATTAGTGGAGTTGGGAGAACGGTAGAGACAACAGATGAGTTTAAGCCAGAGAAGAGATTCCAAATTGCCAAGTCTCTGACAGGGAATATCAGAACGGACATATGCACAAGTACCACCTTTGAGGTGAAAGGAATCATACAGCGAATAATTTGGGCATCTGAGATGAGCAGTATTTGAATCAACCGATAACTGAGATTCTGTCAGAAAAAGTACATGGGGTTTGGCAGACTGCAAGTGGAAATGGACATCGTTGAGACTAGAATTGAGACCACGTATATTTGTGAAATGAATTAGGAAGTGATTGGGAGGTTTAGATCTTTTCGCAGATAAGCTTGCTCTATTAGTTTGCACAGCCTTTGAGGAGACGAGAACCTCGAGCAGAAATGCCAACATCCTAGCTTTATTTTCGTGGATAATGACACTTTTACTATGGCTCAGCTGGCCAAAGAAGGCTTTCAAAAATAAGAATATTCTTCAAGTGGAGTGGCAGATCAGATTACATAGATTACTTCCCAAAAAGATATTTTATCTTTTGGGATCCTCTATTAGTACTGAAAAAAAAACCTTTCCGTATTACAATTACTAAAAAGAAAGTACGGTTTCCATTTGCTCCAGCAGATGGAATCTTTACCATCCCTGGTCTCTCATTCCATTGCGACTTTGATACAACTTGTTTGAGGAAAAAAAATTTCTTTAGATTCCAAATATTTAAACAACCAACTTTCTCTTGCAATTCAGCCCTCATTATTCTGTTTATTATTATTTTTTGTTTTCAGTAGACCAGAAAACTGGTCAGGAGCCGCAGCCTCAGCTTTGAATAAGTATCACTAATGGTGAACAGCATCTATTTAAATTGCGCTAATTTAAAATCTGGACATAAATATTTTATACCGAGACCCAATTTGAGGTGTCCCCATTCAAAACACGTCATCCAAGTCAAATATTTTTGCTCCTCTTAATTGTTTCAAGTATAATCAAATTTTGGTTACAATTTGGTCTAAAATGGGACGGCATGTTCCTTTATGCTGACTTACTTTTTAGAAATTTTTTTGTCTCATTATTACTTTAAAAAACTTAAATCTTGTTCCTATAATGTTCCAGACAGATGCTAAAGCCTGGAAAGCAAGGTGCCAGCGATTTCAAGGCCTGCTGTGAGTCATCATGGAAGAGTAAATACATGGACCGCGTTAGGGTAACTAAGAGCAAGAATAGGGAGAACAGGTGTGTGTGTATATATATGCACTTGCATGTACACTAATGCCAGGAGCATAGTAAATAAATTTGAAGAGCTGATCAAATCAAAATGCAGACATTGTAGAGATATCAAAGACGATGTCTCACTCAGATATAAGGGACGCAGAATACGAAAAGTACAATGTGTACAGGAAGGGGAGACAGGATAGGAAGAGGGGGTGAAAATGTAAAGGGAGTTATGCTCTAAATTAAAAAGCACAAGATCTAAGACAGTGCGTCCAGTTAATATGGGTGACCAGCGTAATGTTGAGTCAGTTTGATAAGGATGCAACTGCCATCAAGGCTAAAGGGAAGGGGTTTTGCTTTCGTAAGGGATGGCTACGGTGGTCTCAGACAGTTTAAATTCTATACAGTGGGACCAACTGATCACGTTACGAATGGCAAATTTAAATGGGAAACATTCAAGGAATTAATCTTGGAAGCTACTAGGCTTTTCATTCCAACTAAGAAATACTGTTCAATATTTAAGCCTAAATAGATGTCAGATGAACTAATGAGATATGTGGCAAAGAAGAAAAATGATATGCGATGCATATAAATTATCAGGCGACACAGATGCCTATGGTAGATATAAACTAGTCTGTAATCAAGTCACAAAGGAGGTTAGACAGGATAAGGCAGATTAAGAGAAATCTTTGGCAAAGGATGCAAAGAAAAACAGCAAAGAGTTCTTTACTCATGTAAACTGTAAAACGGGATGAATCACGTTAGTCCACTTCTTTATCGATGGTTAACTGTTGAGGACCCTGCTCAGTTAGCTAAAAACCTGAATGAGTATTTTGCATCTTCGTTCACACGAGGAATTGTTTAGGGAGGGGGATACATAAGTTTATTAAAAAAACAGGGAGCTAAACGATTTTGGGATAACCCAGAGGAATGCGGAAGAGAAACTGGACTTGAAGTTAATCATAAAAAGTCACCTGGAGGATTGGATCAATCCAGTTACATTAAATGAGGCAGCTAAGGAAGTAAGCAAACCCGATAATTAGAGCATCCTTGGACTCAGGGGAGGTCCCCACGGACTGGAGATGTGCGAATGTGTCTCCAATTCTCAAGGGGGGGGGGGTGAATCAAAGGGTCACACGCAATTACAGGCCTGTTAGCTTAACTTCTGTTCCTGGGGAAATAATGGAGTCAATGGTTAAAGAAGCAAGCTATACAGGACAATGAAGACAAGAGTGCAGTTATACTTCAGGCACAACATGGGTTGTGAAGAGGAAATCTTGTCTGACCAAGTTGACCGGATAATATGATGAAATCACAAAAGGAACTGGGATACAAAAAATAATAGATATTGGTGTTCGGTTCGGTTCGGTTCCATTGTTGTTTTCAATATGTTTTAATGATATTGATGAATGTATATCCAAGTTTGCAGATGATACCAAGGTTGGCAGGGTGGTTAACGACAGTATTCCACGGCAACAGTAGCTAGAAAAATTAGGCAGATAGGACTAAGAAATGGCAACCGAAGTTTAACATTGACAAATGCAAGACACTGCATATGGGTAGCCGTACCCCAGTAACATACCAACTGGGTGGTACTACACTCGGGGTAGTGGAAAAATGAGACCTGGAGGTAATTGTGCAGCCATAATGAAGTTTTCTAAGCGTTGCAGACAGGCTGCCAAGACTGCTCATGGAGTTTTGTCAATGATATACATCAATTTTTCTAGCAAGAATAAGGTGGTGGTTATTCCATTGCATATGGCAGTGATCAGGCCACATCTTGACTATTGGATACAAGTCTGCAGGCGTCATTTTAGCAAGGATGTAGAGCTGCTGGAATGGATACAGAGAAGGACAACGATATTGGTATGGAAACAAAAGGGTACTTTTACTAAGAAAGTCTTGAGTTCAGCAAATTGCAGCATCTGGAGACTAGTCACCTGCAAGATAATCTGATTGGGGGGGGGGGGGAGATTTAAAGCTTTTAATAGATTGGTGGTGATGGGATTCTTCTGCTTGCTATGCACATGAACGGCACAAATTGAAATTGAGGAAGGATGGTTGCAGGACAGATATGCGTAAGTTTGCCTTTAGCGGGTGGTTGATTGCTGGAACAAAAAGTTCCATCAGTTGTTATGGAAGTGGGTTGCTTTAATAAATTGCAGGAAGAATGAGATAAACTATTCGAGGAAAGAATTAGATATGATTGAAGTTAGTTTAATCTATACTGTATTTAAAAAGATAAATATTTTATAACTATTTTAATTAATGTAATATCCGGATCACCTTCCTTCATAATTGTCTCTTTTATGTGTGTCCATTTTAATGATATTTTGAAAAATGAGATGACATGGATTTTTAGATAGTTTGTATGCGTATCAGCAGTCACAGCGTGTGTTTATTTATCCGACACGTACATATCTATATCAGATGACAGGATTTCTGCCCTGCTATTCGATAAGGCCACTTCTCTTGCCAGCTGTCGGTACTTTGTTCCCTTATGCTCTACATATGACTCCCACCTGTTTGCCGCTGCAAATACATTGTGGTAATAACGCAAAACCCAAACTCCAACGAAAAGAGGGTCAAATTCTGAAGTATTTAGTGCATTAAATTGTGTCACTTGATGAATTAAAGCTTGCAATAATATGCAGTGTCACTTCCAATGGAAACTCGATTGCGTTTGTAAATTTTATTTAGCATTCGCATGGGCACATGATGCAATAAACAAAAAAACCACCCCCGTCTCATTTCCCCCAAATATCCGTTGTGTTTTCATTATTAAACACATCTTTAAGCAACGGACCCCACAGCGTGCTTTGTAATTCGAACCCACTTGGCAGTGCCCAAATGGATTTGTCTGAACACTGACATATCACATTGTAAAGTGTGTTATATTATTAGTCTTACTTTGCCAAAAAAGTTTTATAAATAAAGTTTGCATTATTTAAGGCTATTATAAATAATTTTATAATTTTTCATTAAGCTAATAATAATTTTTTTTAGACGTTTTCTTTCCTAAAAGAGTGCTTGCAGTGAAATATAAAATAGAATCATGTTTGTTTAATTAAAAGTGAATGTTATAATAAAACTGAAACGTTATTATTATAACGTTTATGCCCAATCACGTGATGATAATTCGTGGATGATTTTTGAGATTATGATATCAAATGGTTTTGCACAAATTCGCTAACTTTTGAAAAATATATTTTTTTTGTACTCAAATTGTCTACTTTCATTTTAAAAAAAAAGAACACACAACTAAAGTCCTTATTTAAACAAATGAGAAATTAAAATCCAACTACCAAAATAGTAAAAAATTCTTTTGGAATTGGTTTAAGACATTTTTAAAACGATAATTGTTTTTTTTTTTTTTTTTAATTAAAGAGGTAAATTTTAATTTTCTACTGTAAATCACGAGAGTTTTGCTAGCAAGCGTTTCTTTGCAGATTTTTTTTTCCTTCCTTTTTCTCGCATTTACTTGTTAAACTGGTCACAGTGTGCTGGGGAAACTCACTGAAAAGATTAAGACAAGGTTCATTTACCATACATGCTGCTACAGCAAAGGATAATGCAAAATTTTGTCGGGTACCTTGGCAACCACAGGGCAACTGGAGAAATAGGTTCGATAAATCTTTTTTCCTTTTTAAGCCATTTTTTTTTTTTATCTCTGTTACTTAGCAAAAAGTGACCTTTTCATTTGTAAAACGTATAATACATTCTTTCCTCAGTAAATACATTATCTCCAAGTGTTTTGGAATCTATCCAAATCAATCTATAAAAACGATTGGAATATTTTCTCAACTCTTATCAAATAACTTAGTCTATACCTACGAGTTTTGTATTTATTTCCTAATAAACGATATAATTATGTATCACAACAAAACGTTTATCATTTTGTAGTTTACGCATATTAAAACCAAAGCACGAAATTCATGAATTCATTAATTTCGTGACTAAATGATTACCTCGTTTTTGAAATGAGATAAGGTGTAGTAGTTTTCCTTCATAAATTTTTATAAATTTCCTTCTCTGTTACTTAGCAAATCAGAAAATCGTTTTGAATATTTTCGTTAGATTCTTTTAATTGCGTTAATTTGAATTTTAATTGTTTTGAATTGATTTTGAATTGTGTTAAATTGATTATTTAATTATTTATAATTTACTTTAATTATTTATATTTTACTTTAATGTACCGGTAAGTTGTCGATTTTTCCGTTTTAATTTCTGGAGGGTATCATACGGAAGTGTTCCACGTACTATATTGAGGTAAACTCCTCTTATTAATTTACTAATATCATTATCAACGTAGAACATATTGAGTATTACAGCTCTGATTCATATTATAAATTTCCTTCATAAATTTCTTTCAAAAACCAGTTCCACTTAATTTTAACAATTATTGGCAAATATTTAGATATAATATTATCGATAGATGGAGCCACTGTTTCATTTGTTTGTTTTTGTTTTTTTTTTGATTATATACAAAACTGTTCCGTAAATGAAGAAATATTAATAAAATAAATTAACAAATAATAATTAAGAAAATAATATAAACGAAAAAAATAATAATAACAACATAATTTAGCCTATCAACCATATTGCTTGGTCTAACAACAAATAACATTTAAAGATAATTAAGCATATCTAGAACCATTAAAAAAATTATTAGTGGACTCCCCCAGCCAAATATGATAAAATTTAATTATACATTCTTTTACAAATTCTAATTCATAATAATCCACTTTTCATGAAAGTGGAATTTCCTTACAAGCTTACAGTATTTTTAATTATTTTATGTTGGAAATCCGCCTCCCCTGATGACAGCCCAGCGAAAGGGGTTACCCTTTCGGTAACTTTCGGTATCATAGCTTATGAATCAGGTTATTGAATGAACAGTTAACAGCTAAAATGAAGTGAGAAACCTATGAATTTAAATAAGCTACACGAAACAGAATGACTGAAAAGGCAAAACCCAGAATAATACAGTATATGATTATAATTGTCAAAGTTGGGTAATTTGAAGTTTGGGAAGATGCACCTTCGAAAAAAAGGTTACATTTCCATTATTTTATTTACTAAAAATGTCTTTCCACCACCTAAGTGGACACGCAGTGTCTAGAAATCCGTCTTTCACTAGAAAGCTTCTTTATATCAAAAACTAACCTTGTTGCTCTTTGCTGCGTCTTTTTCAGCAGATCCAGAAAATCCTCCTTGAAATAGAGGTTCTAAACCTAATTTGGCTTTGATTTTCAGAGGGAACAAAATTCACCGTGGTCGAACATCTAATGCAGTACTGCATCCCAACTTTTATTTCAGCTTCTGCGTTGAAATATCCCCATGCCATCCCATAAAATTAAGACTTGGCCTAACCAAAGCTTTATACTCTTACAACTGAATAATCATCTCGTTGAGCTACTAGAAAATTCCTGTCTTCTGCAGATAAAAATATCATTTATTATTCTAGTAATCTGTCTTCGATGGTAAGACAATTTAATGTTGTATTGCCTAATTATTTCTGAGCAACCTCCTTAACTTTATTGCTTCGACTATTTAGAATTGCTATTATCCAACATGTAGAAGTCTGTATTCCCAATATTGTACTTCTATTTTTCAACCTTTATATTGCCATTGAAATGGATCGCAATAGGCACGTTCAACATAATTTCCAGATGTCGGAGATATTACGCCAGCAAGAACAGCTTGATGGTGACTAAGCTGTCAGATGTATATTGCGTATTGAGGTAGGGAGCCTTGGAAGTTAAAATTTTGCAGCTGTTTTCGTTTTTTTGAGGTGAAGGAGAGTATTCAAGACAAGTATTCCGCCCCCGTTATTATAATGTCTTTACTAATGTTTCGAGGGGATATTTTAATGTGTTCCTCCCTTATTTCTTATGATAGATCTGTTTTAGCGTCCCAACATACGATAATAGATCTGTCTGGCAGGCAACCGGCACTGTCTTAGACGGCGGCCGATTGCTTATAGGTGTTCAGTTCGCTGTCTTGTGTCACTTTTGCGATGAACCCGATGAACGAAGTGCTCTTTATAAGTTAGATTCACATTCTAGACACCATCAGGATGATTATCGTATGAAATTTATAACACGCGTGAGCAGCCTTAGGCCCGCAGACCGTATCCTGTCTTCGAGAGCTTTCGATCCAATCAGCGAAAGCTATATAAAGATGTAGGCACGCTCAGTTGGTTTAATACTTACCTGAGTCAATGTGGCATCAGATGATCAGCATTAGATTTGTTTGGTGCTGTAGTAACTGTTATTGTTGTTTATGCGGTCTAGCTAAGTGAACTTCAACTGTTATTGACAGTGGTATTAGTATCATCGGAAGTCTCATCATTCTCTGAATTTTCCTGTTGGTTCAAATCAATAATTTTTGCATTTTCGTTGTGTATACTTCAGTTATTAGGCCTGGCGGGGGTACCTTATGAAAAATCGTCAATTCACTCCACGTGACACTTCGCTTAAAATTGCATGACAGGCATTCTGAAGTTCATTTTATATCCGTGTGTAAAACACCCTCTACGCCATTAGCATGGTCGACCTTTCACATGTTTATTCTATGATAATCCAATAATTTTGATAATAGTGTACATACGTAAGAGGGTTAAGGAAAGGTATTGGAAACCAGATAATAACAGGAAAGTTTATTGTATCACAGTTATTAATTACAGTCGTTCATTATAATCACGGCCCATCTATGTAAACTTTTCTCATCCTGATCTGAAAGTGAAATCAGGGTCGAACCTCCCACTCGCTGCTAAATTTGGGCGAGTGAACTAATAACCTGGACCCAATAACCTTTCTCGAATTATCTTAAACGGAGCAACTTGTTACGTTATTTCAACGAGCACGTGATATTTTTAGCCTTGTCTGAGTATTAAGAAACAGGAAAGATAAACGAGATAATTCGAAAATGTTAATCCACTGGCCACTATACTGGACAACACAACGTCATTCGATGACGTCCCATCTTAGGGCGAGTATTATCCATCACTGCTAACAAGACACGGTGTCACTATGACTTAGGAAGGAGGGAGCTGAAGACTACACCGGCCCACATCTTTCACCACAGACAAGACCCAGCCGTGTTGGAAAAGCTAACGAGATGTTCGGATCGATGACGGCGCTTTCCGTCCACCATTTCTTACGACTTGATTGATTGCAGTTCACTGACCTCCGAGCTACGTTGCGCAGACACTTGGTTGGAAGAATAGGATAGAACAGCGAGCCGTTTTCCGTCTTTGCAGCGATGTATAGAAAGGGTGGGAAACGGAAGGATGGGATTGATAGGAGAAGACTTAACGAGTGGATGTAATTGATTGGCTTCGAATTTGTGGTAAGATCGGGTTTAAACGAAGTGCGAGTAACGCAGTTAATTCTCACGCATCAGTGCTATCGGTAGAGTACATCAGTAACACTTTGTTATAATTCCAAATTCAATTAGAATAGGAGTGATACCGCCATTTTATTCATTATAATATATTTTATTATAAACGTAAGATCATTCTCCCAACATAGTTGTTGCAGTCAGTTTTACGTTATGAGTCTGCATTATTGTCAGATTCTTTAGAAATTGGTGAATTAATGAGCACTTCAACCAATGTGAAATGTAATCTGCCTTTAATTCTTAAGCTCCAAGAAGGTTGAAGTGCTCATTATTTCAACATTTCGATTTCTTGATATACCTGAACACCGTACCGCTAAAAGAATAACATCTATATAAGATTCTTTGTTTGAATCTTTATTTTAATTTATCTTTTACTGTTTTTTTTTTTTCTATCGATAAAGAAATCTGCCCAGTTTCCTTCTGTTATTGGAAAAAATGGGAATCTTTGGGACACGGAAAATATCTTACAAAAGTTTTGAATCGGATTAAATTGAATTAGTCGTTGAACAATCTTACAGTGGTAAAACTGTAGCTGATGGAGGAATTGTGAACGTCAGTAGCAATGGACATTAATGAATTTTGAATACAATGCGGCTGATGAAGCAATCGCAACTGACTATGCATTTGTAGAATACCCGTAGGATGATTCTGCGAAAAACAAGAAAATTACAAGATGCCGGGAAGAATACCTTTTAGGGAAAGCTTGGAAAAATCTACATAAGCTTAGGTGACAGCCAATATGATTTCGGAGCCATACATTTGTTGCTTGGCTAAAATAAGTTTTAAAAAGGTCAGAATAAACTTCCATCCTTCGGAATTCAGGAAAACAAAGGGTTTCATTTTATTTAAGAAACAATTCACATGTTGTATTATTCCTTAATTATATGTGCGGGAGAAATGCCACATATCACCACATGGTCTAAAACTTTGAGGAGTACATTTATAAGAATAGACTTTTATTATACCTCTTAAATTTTATTTCTTATACTTTTTTATATGTGCAATTCCTTTTTCATCGACCGTTACTTCAGTATTGTTTGACATCATAACCTGTCATTATAATAAAATTCATAACCCGTCTTGCATAATATCTACAACTCGTAAACCTGTCCTTCACAATACTCTTTCATGCGTAAGACCTATAATTCATAAGAGACGCATCTACCATTCTATTCAAACTCTTCTGCTCAATTATTTCCTTCCCTCAGTTTTAATAACGAAATTACTTCCAAGTTATCCTTATGTATCTATTTTCAGTTAGTTTAACTTATTTTACCTTTATTCTTTAACAATTGCTTCTCGAAGCCTTTCTATTATATTTCTCCATCTTTCGTTTCCTCTTTTTTCACTCTTTCGCAACCATAATGGAAATCCTTTTCCATGTTAAAATTGCAGTCCAAAAGGGTCTACATTAACCCATTCTCTCCTTTAAATTTTATCAGTTCTTTAACAATACTACTCTGTAAATGACAGAGTAAGACTTCCTGGTTTTTCCCCCCACAGCATCTTCCCTCTGTACATTCTTTCTTCCATCTAATGCAGCAAAGCTTTAGGTTCTCCTGAAATGTAGTCTAATCGTAGAAAAATTCTACGAGCACTTTTGAGTGGAATTGCCACAGCTGTTATATGGAGATGAACAGCTGCTATCCTTCTGGACTATTTCCAAGCGTCTGGACCAGTACTTGGAATCTGCTCAATTCAAAACGTTTCAATTCTCCATCTTCAAATCTTTTGGCTAATAGCTGGACGCCTGAGCAATTTCGATTAACTTTGACTAATCCATAACATGTAATAAGAAGCAGTCAGCCAATAGAATGCTACTTCTAGAGTGTGACTGTCGACTGCCTCTTGCTATTTCTTTCTTAAAGTGCATTTTTACCTATTTTTCTCACTACATCAAGCTTTAAGTATACTGTTCAACAGTAACTAAATAGTAACCATTACTTTTACTACTAAAAGGCAGCCGAAACAGCACAACCACACCTTAAAACCGCGCCTTTTAAATTTCATTCTGTCTTTACCAGAGGCAAGACCGCACAGGCCTGCCCTAGGAGTGATATACAAACTTTAAAACTACTTCTGCACCACTCAAAATCAAACTGTGGAAAGCGTGTATCTGTGGGTTTCAGACACAGACACGCTTTCCACAGTTCTCGATTTTGAGGGAAATTTTGGATTTACATTTCTCTTAAAAATATACTCCTTCTCCCTTACAAATTGGCCAATGAGACGTGTCACTACAGAGTGTCTGCCCTTTCCAATTTGTTGAAACTTTCGATTTAACGAGTATTGCAAAATCTTTGTTTACAGAGTCTTGTGTATCGAGAGCCTTATCTCAGGTTTTCTTACTTCCCACTCTGTACTCAAGCCCCTTATTCTAAAGTCCTTCCCTTAAGAGTCATTTTATGTAAACCGCCGCTATAACCGACATTCCAAATGTTTCACCTGTCGGCTTAACCTGTTATTAAGGGGATGTACCTAGCTCTCCTAATAGCTTAAAATTGCTCTGGAAAGTTCTATTTTGCACTTAGTCCTTTATATTTCTCTTTTAAAAGTTAAACTTGCGTCTTCTGTTCTTTGTTTGGCTGTTTACTTTTACGGAAATCAAAAACAGTTTTCCAATATAATACAATCTTGTAAAAGATCACGATCTTTTACCAAGAAGTCTGGGTCGAAAATTGAAAATCGGAGATTAAGATGTGATACAGCACTTCCCAAAGTCTGACTGAAAAAACGAATACCCTGTACTGGGTTAACTAATAAATGTTAATTCATTAATATTTTAAGAGTTAATTTTAAATCATAAATATTATTCGAGTTACATTTTGTGAATCCGTACAATAAAAAGTTGTGATGCAGATGGATTATTAAACTTATATGCAAGACTTTGGCTCTGAACAAACTATAGCAATAACTGAGGCAATGAAACACCTCCTTAGAGCAATTTTTTACGTGGATTCTTTTTGCAGAAAATTTAGGTCCCCTATTCGTAGAAACCATTGCTTCATGAATCGCCATGCCGCGTGACATTGTTGGTGACACAAAGTTTTGCATTGCATAAAAGCGCATTTTGGAATGCTTGTGGGCGATCAGGGCAAATTGGGCACCTCATTTCTGCTGGCAGTTGCAGCTCAAAATAAGAGGGATGATTTCGTGGTAGTGCTAAGTGTATGCCTCTTGCTATTCCTCGAATATAGAGAGCCCACGAACCATTATGATCCTGCTACTTTTGTATGGTAGAAATAAAGTTTAAAATTATGCGGATCGAAATACTGTAACGTTTTCCAATTCATCACCCCCTCTATTCCTCCTATACCACATAAAGACTGGCCAGCTCCTAATACCTTCCAGAGAAGTCTTCAAAAATGGATGAAGAATTTGAACAGGATAATACCACAGAAGCCTGTTCAAATTCCATATTTCTCTAATCAGCAAGAAGTGGACAATTTAGCGAGAGACTTAGGACTAACTAAATTCAATGCAGAACTCTTGACATTTAGTTTAAAAGAGTGAAATCAACTAAAAACTAGCTGCAAGATCTCTACATACAGAAAAACATATCACGTGCATTTTTACACTGCTGCAGAATCCCAGTGCTATTACTTTGATTGGTCTTTGTGGAGAAATTAGTATTAGTCACAATCAAAAAGAGTGGCATCTTTTCAAGTTTAAGAAAACTTTTGAAAGCCGTGTTCTTCACAGTGGAATTTCGAATATACCCATTGATTCAGAAATTGGAAGCATTTTTAGAAAATGCTTAGTATGGCAGTATGAATATGTGTTTTGGAACTTCAAAATGCTGGGATTCCTTCTGAGTTTGCAAAGTACACCATTAAGTTCCCTTGTTTTCTCTGATTCTCAGAGCAGTAGATCAGCACTACAAGAAAAGAGAATTACCAGAATTGAGTTTGCATGCAGCCTAGTGCAGTTCCTTGGGCAAGAAACAAAAGTTTTACTTCTACTTTCCATATCAAGCTGGGAGTAATCAGTTTTTAAAGCGTTGGATCCTCAAGCATATAAAATCTGTTCCCAAAACTGTCCAATACGAAAGTATATGGCATACTTATTGCTCCACAAGTAAAGATGTTGGCTTCTCGAGAACTGGAAGACAAAATGGCTGGTGCTGATTCAATACAATTCACGTTGTATTGAATAGCTTTATTGATTAGTGAAAAATCACGAACTAGTTGACAAACTGATTGAAAAATAGGTGTGCAGAATGGCAATCATGCTTCATTACATGCACACTCTCACCTGGATTTTTTTTCAGACAAAATCTCGGCGACGTTCGTGAAGCAAGGAGAAAGATTCCACCAGGACAAACAGTCAATAGAGAAGAGGTACCAAGGAAGATGGGATGAAGCTGCAATGGGCGACCTTATCTAATTTTTGGTTCGGGATGATCACACTGACCAAAATTGCAGACGTTCAAAGTTACATTTTTAAGGAATTTTATTAATCCCAGAAGAGTTTGTCTATTCATTTGCGATTTTTTTTCTATGTTTAGTTGCAGCAAAAGTTAACGATCTATTTTGCACAGATGTTAAGCATTATTAATAAATCTGGTATTATATTATTGCATTATTTTTTCATTTCTGGGCAAAGCATTGATGCTATTTAAAATCTATCACATCTTTGGAATCAATATATCCTAATTCATATAAAAAAACGCCAAGAAATGCAGATAAACAAAAACTTCGAAAATTTGTTACACAGTGTAATTTTAAGCCATAATGGCCTAGACGTAACTTGCAAAGCTTTAGAATTGTGTGTTATGTCAAAACAGGATGATACTTTAAATAAATCATGAAGAGACGAATAATTTCGAGTAAAATAGTGCCGGGGACTTGAAATTTAATATAATGACAACCCAAAATTTTCTTGAGTTGTCATTTAAAAGTAATTCCCTACTTTAGAGACTTCTATTGAGTCAGATACTCGCTGAAACTCGCGGATAGGCTTTCATTTATCGCGGGTTTCTGCAATTATAAATGGATTCATTCAGAATTTTGAATGGAGATGAAAAATCGAACTTTCGATCACAGTTCCATCTAGAGAAGCTCATTCATGTGGCGTCTCGTGTTTATGCATTAAACAAGCTACAATAATTTGATCATTTTATGAACTTTAGTATAATCTTAGCAACTCATCAGGCTAAAGAAAGTTTCATGTAATTAAATCTTTTCTTGTACAGGGTCAATTGCAAGAACTTTATCTCTACTTCCAACTATTTGTATATTTTCGCAATTTCCTTTTATTTTAGGGGATGAACACTTACAGGATAAATCCTGAAAATGGTAGTACAAACGTTCTTCTTGCAGAAAATATGCGTGTAATTTACTTGAAAACAAATTCCGTAACAGTTCTCTCCTTTCTGCAACTTCATCGATTTTTTCGTTCAAGGCAAATAAAAACGCGTCTCTTTCTGTTGCCCCAAGCATGAAACATCTTACTTGCTCTTGAGATATTGGTCTCCTCACTCAGTTTTTGATGAATTTTAAAGTAGAAAAGCTTCCTTCGCTTATATCGTTTATATGAGCGAAAGAGAGTCACTCACCGGTGGCATATCTGGCTCAAAGTTTGAAACAAATACTTTTACTTTTTCAAGTGATTTAAATTGATTATGGGTGTATGTGTGGAAGGCACCATATTCTGATGGAGTCCTCTAATGTGATGCTCTATTTCACTAATTTCCTGTTAATAAAACTCGCATTTCGTTTTTTTTCTTGTGTTTATCGGCAAAGAAGATGGCACAATTGATTAAGCTAATAAATTAACCTTTCAAGAGCAATATTAACACAAAATACTTATTTCCTGTTTTCAACTGAAAATTTTTCATCAGAGATTGGACCACTAAACCTCCAAACATGAGGTTTAGTGAAGATTATAATTTTTGGAAAATACATATGAAGAAAGGTTGTTCCAGAGAACAGAGGTAGACGGATTAAATGAGGAAGAGAAAAACTTGGGTCTGTGAGTTTGGAGTTGAGCAATGAATGGATGCTGACTGGTTTGTTAGGGAGAATTACAGATGCCAGTTCAGAAGAACTGTGTCCATGGAAATATCTATAAAAACGGCATGCAACAAAATGAGAAAGTCTGAGACAGAGTGGAGAGACTTTGTGAGAAATGAGGTCCTGAGATGGTACAAGTGGCTACAGGTAAACATGTACTTTCGATACAGCTACAAAAAGTACTCGGCCTATTTATGGCAGCCAATATAACTAGAGGAATTAGCAGCCGTTTAGATTTTAGGATCCCCTATTTATGA
Organism: Mastigoproctus giganteus; assembly: GCF_048544385.1. NCBI lineage: Eukaryota > Metazoa > Arthropoda > Arachnida > Uropygi > Thelyphonidae > Mastigoproctus > Mastigoproctus giganteus. The sequence continues at coordinate 188,251,802 of NC_143582.1, read as the reverse complement.
AGTTGGATGTATATAAACTTTTTTGCGCCCTAAAATAGGGAGAGCCCCTATTAGCAGCCCTAGTGCGCCTGTGCATAAAGGCGCCACCAGAAAGAGTTGTCTGCCATAAACGGTTGCAATGAAGTTGTAAACTTGCCTTGCCAACAAATAACTGAAAATAAAATAATTGTTTTAATAAAGAGGTTATGCAAATTTTCAGTGATACATAAGTTACCAGAGTTATTCCGGAGGCCATTAGTTAGAATTTGCATCTGGGTTTTTTTTTTTTTTTCTCTCATTCTCTTCTCCTTTTCGAACTGTTTGCTACTGATCACCCTGCAAGAGTGCCACCTGCCTTTCTACGTTGTCACTATTCAAACCAGTAAAAGAGAAAATTGACATTGAGTGCCGGGTGTTCAAAAGCCATGATTAGCTGTTTGTGTAATACGAAGTCTGCTATTAAAATGACGCGAATGAAACTGGACATCTGAAGTGTGTGGCATGTGCCAAGCAAGCAACAATTGTCGGACTCATTAAAGCTGATACGAAAAAATTGAATGCCCTCAATCCATGTCCTACAGCTTTAAACGGGAATGTCATACTAAAGTGACTTTAACTTCAGTTTGTTTCAGTAGGGTTTTTTTTTTTTTTTAAATCAGAGATTAGGCCATGTAAACATTTTGCTTATACCGAAGTTGTAGAATAAACTGGCTTACAAGTTACATCGAGAACAATTGTTTCCTAGCAGAGAAATTCAAACAGCAAGAAAAGTTCTGATCTCTAATGAATACTACAGATGACATTCTTAATGATATACTTCAGCATACTAAACTGAACTCCAAAATTGCAAAGTAAAGCGTCCTAAATTCTTTGGGGTGTGAAAAGTTTCAGAGTTACACTCGGTTATCAACTTTTATTTGCTCTCAGTAATCTTAATACGAAAATCGTAGATCAAGATCACCGAGGACAAGAAAACTGAAGACTTTAGCTGACATTACAAATTTCTTGACATTCTTAATCCGCCTTAAAGATCCGTTTACGTCAAATTATGAGGCAAAGAATACAACTCTGGTTAAAATATATCAAGGTTATTTTGCAATTTCGAGCCATATCAAGGAAGAGACTTCCATGATTTTTTAGCAGTGTTTAACAACTTCCATCCCACAATGAAATCCAGAGTGGGAGTTGATCTTAGATTCTCTTAACTAATTTAATAAGGAAGGAAAGCGTAAAAATATTCTAAATGCAGAATTCGATTATGACGAATCTCATTGATTCCATCAAAAATGGTCCTTAATGAACTAAAATTGTCATTAAACAGATTAAAACACAAACAGAGAAACAACGCTTAAAGTTAAGAAATTAATGGAGACATTACGCATACTTAAATTATAATTCTCAGCTTGGAATAGTTTTAAACGCGACCCTTATGTTTTCATACATGCATATGGAAAGCATTGCAATTTGTAAATTCCCATTGGTTGTCGCTTTAGCGTGAAAATTATTAAAGGCGGCAGCTGCAGTTTCATCCCCCTACCCACACACAAACAAGTTTGGTGTCGAGTAACTCACGTAGTGGGTGAACCACCCACCCGTTTTTTCGTGTCCTGCATACTTCACACTTGATATTAAAAAACAAACAAACAGTCATTTAAATGCTTCATGTGTCCGCAGGATCTCCTAAATGGCCACACTGTAACTATACGTCTTCAAATTGTATCTTTCAACGGATTGTATGAGCTTTGAGTTGCTAACTAGCTTAAAACAAAGATTATCACTTTCCACGTTACTCTTCTGTGTCTTCAATAACAACGAGTAAACAGTGGAGATTTAGCTATAAAATGATTTTACGCTTACATGAAAAAGAGGAATATAAAATAGCTTCACAACCAAGTACGGATTTGCACTAAGAAGCAACGCTTTTATCTCTTTCAGTGTAACTTGATTTCCAGGAAAAACTCTGAATCTTTGATGCGAAACGTGACTGCAGTCCGCGAACGTGATGTACTTACAGAAAGAGGGTAGGAATATAAATCTGCCTCCATAAATCTTGGTCTTTGGAAAACCATGTTAAGTGTCATAATAAGGACGGATCGAAAATATATCCAAGTACAAAGGTTTGATGAGCTCTTACGATTCGTCTCAGAGGCGAGAATAATTCTAATTACTGCATTAAGGAGGAGAAATCCATCCTTTTGTTATTATTATAAGTGGGATCGAAGCTCTGCTGTATGTATTTCGCTCAATTTCTGTTTATTTTGAATGGTTTCCGAATTTCAAATATCAGTAATACTTGTTATAAATCATAACAGGTAGCGCCCTCTGGACTAAACGAATATGTATTATTATGATTTCCTTATTTATAAATAGTAACAAAAATCGCTAATGCCGAGACCAAAAATATTACGCAATGACCGACGTAATAATTATGTTGCCAATTCTATTAATTGCATAAAATTAGTAAATATTAATGCGTTGCCTTGGCCGTTTTATGGAGCATCAGAAATACTGGTTTTCTGTGTTAGATTTGCTAGTTTTATGAATTTCATCTAATGACATGCAGTCCTCTGTATAACCCTGACTCCAAAATTTCACATTTTGCAAAATGAAATGCTCGCTAACGTAATATGTCCTTTCTCGACTTTATTTTATTGTTGTTTTTTTGTAAAGATTGAAGGATCTTTACCTCGATTTGAATAGCTGAGTGGATAATGTATCCAACTGCGCAGTTCTTGAAATGCAAGAATGTACAGGCTAATTTCTCTTGCGGATGGAAGTAATACTCAATATATATTAATATAAAAATAAGTAAAATGCTGTTTATTTAAAAAAAGCTTTACCCCCTAATTATCCCCTGCGATTTAACTCCTTCCTGAGATAAGTTTTTTCATGCGGTTTGAATATCAGAAGAAAGTAATAATTGTATCATTAGAAATGCCTAATTTCATGGCAGGAGGCAATTTGTTTCACTTTATAAACCCTTTGGAGATAAATTAATCTCATTTCTTTTCTTGTTAATTAATAGCGGTGGGAGATTAGATCCGTGTTGTCCATTTTGCAGTAATAGCATTAGTTGGGAATTTGCTGCACACTTTCTAATTAAAGTCTTTTGTAGTATTATCCGTGGGTAGAAGATTAAGAGTCTCGATAATTTGAAGTAAAGTGGATCAGAGCAAAGTCGGTTATGCTGAATGATAAACTCATTTCGAAATATTTATTAAAATTAATAAAAAATATAAAATAAATAAAAAGAAATAATAAAACTATGTAATTAATTAAAAAACATGTCCAAAGCTAAATACTCTTCTTATAGTACCTCTATAGTAAGTTAGAGAACTAAGAAAAAATTATGAGAATAGGATTTTCTTGTGCTGCCTTATATTGAATGAAGCTAGGAACTCTTTTGGTATCTTGGAGTCCTACTAGATTATAGGAAAGTTTCTTTTTTGGTACGTTGCCGGCAGAATTTCATCTGCTAATAAATGAAAGGGTTCTTGTTTACAACAGAATAAACTTCACCATTACAAAGAATTGTCTTGATATTGAACTACTTCTAAACAAATAGTCTCTAGAAATTGCCTATTGTCTGGTGAGACACAGATAAGTCCCGACACAGACTCTCAGAGTAGTGTCTCAGCCTTTTAATAAATAACAGATTGAACTTTTAGCTATGCCGTTTGTTTAAAAGTAGTTGAATTTAAGACCATTGCTCTTACTATGCAATTTAAACCCTGCCAACCTCAAAAACAAATTGGACCAGAAAGTCTACTTTTCGTAAATTTTATAGAGGCTAAAAGAGCATTATAAATAACTTAAAATAAATTTAATTTTACTAAGGTGAACTCTATTAGGCGAAATTTGGCTATCATTGGGAATTTGTTTTTAGAAAAATATTCATTATGCTTGCTTGTATATGCACCCATTTTTAATCTACTTTTCTTGTTGATATAATAGTTTGTCTGCATCATTTTATTTAGGATTTTGGTGTAATTCTAAATAGAGTCGAACCATCTAAATCTGTCAGTACATTTTGGAATACCAACCATTTTCCGGCTGCGTTTAGGAAAAAACACTAGAGAATCCACAAATTTAGGTGTCGGATTGACGATTTATAAGATAGCCGGATGGCCATAATCATGAGAGCTTCGCAATGTTTAGGTAAAAATATGCTCGCAATATAAAAAAGAAATGTTTATAAAAGAGAAATAAAGTACAGTTTAATGTATCGTATAAATAACCACATTTATTTGAGGAAAAATTAATCAAATCAATATTTTATTGAACTTATTCCCATCTAATCGTATTTTGATTATTTTATAAAAATCTTTACACTTCAAATGTATATTATATTAAATTGGCGTAACAAATTAAACTGTTTTTAATTAAATTCAGACAATTTCATTTATCCTGACCACTTATTTTCTAAATGCGGTTGTCTTCTGTGTGGCAAACAAAAACCACATAAGTTTAATTTCTGAAGACTGTTCTTGAATGCAAAACTTCCGAAAACCATCAGGACATTTACGAGTCCTGAAACAAATTATTGACAGCGAGTTTTGGAGGTCTCATCTCAGGGCCATATTTTTTTTTAATGGCACTTTAGTGACATCGAGGAATTTGATATGTCATAGAATTTTCTAATTGCTAATCGTGAACATGATTAATGATCTTTAGTAATAAACGATCAATTACTCTGTTTATAAATGCCTTGATGAATTGAGAAAACTTTTTAATAATAAAAAGCTTGTGTATTTAGAATTATTTTTTTTCACTTAATTTTCTTTTAGTATTTGTTATTGCAAATTTAGACACCAATAAAAGTGGGTTTTATTTATAAAACTATGGGTTTATAAATAAAGATTATATTAAAGAGATTCATGTATATCTTTTTATTTCAGTAGTATTTTTGTTGGTACAGTTTATACGTCCAGAAAAATTGTATGAGAAGAAATTGCAGTTGCAGAAATCCAAATATTTCAGTCAGAAGATTCACCAAACATCCACAAACTCTGCTTGCATAAACCGTTTGCACAGTACATCAAGTCAATAACCAAAAAGCCACTTCCACGTAGCGTAATTTGCCTTTCTACATTTATTTACTTGTTATTCATAGTTATTTGCATATTCAGGCTTAAGAGTCCGTTATTGGATCATAACTCATTTGTACACCGGAGCTCAAATTAATGGAATACTAATGGTGAATGCCACAAACAGATCTAGTGAATGAACTGGGTGTAGGGTGCTTGCGCGTGACTGGATAGCTAAAAACGAGATAAACATCTGACCTTCGGTTCAGACACCCGCTGTTTGTGTCTGATCACGTTCGAGTATACAAGCATTGAGTGTTAGTGTCAATGTATACACTGTGTTCCATTTTGCATGTAAGAAAAAGAAAGAAAAAAAAACTTCGGGCAAAGCTCTTTAAAATGAATTATTGCAGCTCACAGGTGCATCACTTAATTAAAAACAAACATAAATCGGGTGAAAGAAGTCTTCCCTACGCTTGAAATCAAGAACTTTAACCAAGATAGCAATGGGTTCGACTTGTGGAATTATCGCCATGGCGTTTCTGGATTTCGATAATAATCCAAAAAACCCTGCATTCCGCATAGTACAGGCTTCACTATAACAGTCCTTGTGTGAGAAATGAATTAAATAATTAGTTAAAATTGACTGTAGTTAAACATGTCTAAATTTAAATGTTAAGTCGATAATTATTTTTAAAAAAAGGTGTGCAGCTAAGCTCAATTTAAGTCTTTTAGTGGTGAATCCCTTTGGCATTGATTCCATAAGGTGTGCGCAGGTATTCCTGGTGAAGTCTAATATAAACGTGTGCCATTCTTCTGCAGCTGGTCGTTGACACTTTCTGATGCATATTTTCCAAATGATTTTAAGTGTTTCGATCCAGAATTTTCATATACTCGTAAATACCATTGACTGTAAATCCTTAACACAGTCTGCACCGATATATATGTCACCTCCACTGAGCCGTAAACAGTCTACTGGCACTAATAATTTGTCGTGGGATAATGTTATCCCACTAGGATATCTCTAATATTATAGTGGGATAAAATACACGCACACTTGAACATAAGTAGCATGTTCACAACGACAGTAGTGTAATTAGGATGTGCTTTGTTTCATACTTAGAAAATCCGAACAGTTTAATCACCTATCATTGTCCGAACACAATAGAGAGAAAGTAAACAGACAGAATGTTGTTATCGGGAGAATGTTTACAGATCTGTCATTTCCAATAACAGGGAACGCTACCTGTTTACATGTTTCACAACTCCTAATCATTTGAACGAGTTGATTTTACGAAATCGATTTGCTGTGTTAGAGTATTATCTGAAATTTATTGTAAAAGCCCAATAATGTATAAATCCTCATTGAATGGAAATCCTTGTTGATGTAGAGATTTAGTTAATCCCAAGCCATGATAGGCTGAAATTTTGGGTTATGTTCAGACCCATGTAATCTCAAAGTGTCATCCAGAAAAATTCTTTAAAATGCTGTGACTCATGAATAAAGTAATACTTGGCTAACTGAACTTATCAACTCTTAATAAGTAGAGTTAAATACCATTCATTTACATTGGACACTGGAGTAAAGCTGGATCTGGCCCCCTGGGCCTTCTATTCTGTAAATGTATAAGTAGCACTTTTAAAACTGCATTCTCTAGTATTTTTGTAAGGCAGTATAGTATTATGTACTGCTTGTGTTATAAAAATACGAGTTCGATGGTGAGCCAAGTCCAATATTTCCCAAAGCATAACCGGATAACAGCGGGATGTCTTTTATGAATGTCAGCAATATATATCCATAACAGGATATTTAATGATAATAAAATGCTGTCTGTTTCTCGAAACATGTCTGGAAGACGTACGTGATCAAGGTCAGCAGTTGACATAACCTCATTCCGCATGTCATCGGTTCTGTGTGCCATAGGCGGGCCGTGATGAACTTTCCCCTCCTATAGTAATGTATGCGGACCTCCTTGCTGCCACTGGCATTTCATAATGGTGACTACGCCCAAGACAGTGATCGCCGGTAATTAGTACGCAGATGTAGCAACGGGTTTAATAATGTGGATTAATGGTCGCTAGATGTTTCTGCCTTCAGACCATGGAAGTGTTCCTTGGACAAGGGCTTTCGGAGGAATCCATTAACTAGAGCACAATTGAACCTTGTAACGAGTACCATTCGTCCTTGTAACGATTGTACGAGTCATTAAACGTGAACTCGCTGTTGTCAGGGTCGATACTCGTCATAATAGTGGACCCAGTAATTACCATCTTTTGGGTTTCCCCAATGCCCTCAAATTCACGCCAATTCTATTTCACATTTTCCTTCTTTGTTTTTGCCTATTCATTTCGCTTTAGGCTATTTCTTTTTTAACCTTTTTAATTGTATTTTAAAATCTTCGTTGTGCATGTTGATATGTCATGTTACTGGACAGTCCATTTTTTAATTCTGTCCAGCAACTTCATATATTGCTTGATGCAAATTTTCTTTATAAGAAAATATATATAAAGAAAGTTTGCATTCTTTAAGATATTTCGAAATATTAATAGAAAAATTTACTTTATTTAATAAATTACAGCGGATATATTTAAGGCATGTTTTTCTACCATGGTTCCTAATGTGCAATCTGTTTGCACCATCTCATAAGATAGTGGCGAGCATCCTTTTTGGCATGAAAGGATATTTAAGAGGAAAAAAGTGTTTGCGCATTTAATAAATGACGTATATCTATATTTTATGACATTGAAAGTGATGGGCAAGATGCGGACCGCATCTTGCTCAAAGATTTCCACGAAGGAAACATTTAATTTAGTATTGTATTCCATTTCTCCCCTAAATATCCCCAGTTCTCTTCTCACTGGAGAAGACGTTTTTGTTCTTTCTCATCCTTTTATCATTCAATTCCGATAAAAAAGCTATTGCCCTTCAAGTGACAGTCGCTGCCTTCTTTCCTGATCGAATTAAATGAGTTCAATTGGTGAAATTAATCGAATGTCGTATTTTTCTGCATGGCCACCGATGGCCAACAAGGTAAACTTCATTTATCAAATTACTTCTCTCTGTGATTGGATTCTTTGCCGCCCAAATGGCTGACGTAACCGATGTAGTTGAGTATTGGAAGTGTTCCATCAATAAGGTTGATTGTAGGTTAGGAGGCTAAACGCTTACCTTGGACTTGTTTGTGGTACGTGCAAGCGCGCTGAAAAAGAATAAAAAAAAAAATAAAAAAAAAATAGGCGTTTTGATGATTTTGGCACGTGCGTCTAACCCAAACAGCGGCTACGATCATCAACGTAATCTGAGAAAAGGAGGATAATCGTCCGGATGTGACAAAATGGGTTAATTATATCTATCATGGGTCTAATCTATGTGATTATTTATATCACTCCTTTTATCCGTCTGTCCCTTTTTATATGCTTGACTTGTATTTCATTACAGTCTTATTTGTCTATCATTGAATTTGTGATATCTATTTAGGTGTCTTTCTACTCAATCATTTACTGCTATTTATTATTTTAAAATTAAATTATCGATATGCAATAATCCTCAACAGCATTGCTCGTTCCATTAATATAAGAATAATACATTGATGACGTCAGCGAATTCAACTGAAATTAAAAAGACTCGAAATAGCAAGATCGGCCTTTTGGAAAATGTAATACTTTATGTAATCTGAAATTGGATCTAAATCTTTGACTAAGAGTAATGGAGTGCTACATCTGGTCCACACTATGGTTGCGAGACTTAGACATTGAAGAAAGCAACAATTAATGGCGTCATTGAAATGGCTGTATTTAAATAGATACAAATGAAAGATCATCCATGTATTTTAATTAAAATAGATACAATAATGTATCAGTTTTAATTAAAATATATGGATTACCTTTCATTTGTACATATTAAAGACCATATTCGCATCTGACTACTCCTAATGAATGGATTTTCATAATAGTTTATATTTGGCCCTTTTTAAAAAGATTTGTATAATATGGAGGATACATATGAAAATTCAGCTCTTTGTTATCAGTTTACTAAATATATACATCGTAAATAAGTACCATTTTATTTTATAATCACTACAGAAACTTGAGATACGTGTCATGTCTTTGAATTATTTTAAAATCAAGAAAGAAATGATTACCAGAAGCTGAATGAATATTACGTTGCGAGGTATGTGCAGTGATTCGAAAACTATTTTTATACTGTAGTTAATTAATTGGCTTTTTACTTATGTTAAAAACAGAAAAAGAAAAGTTTGAATTGAAGAAATTAAGAACCGAACGGTCTGAAATGTAACACTGCAGAAGGACAGATAAGATTCAAGATTTGTCCATTTGGGGAGGTACATCCTTATGACTCAAATTACTTTGAAATAAATCTGCCTTCTTGACAGTATATCAGCTTTCCATTATTTCTGTATTTTCTATAAAATATTCGTTTGTTTAAAATTTACTTTTTTTTCATATAAAATCATAATTTTAAGTTCAGACACCTATATAATTTTAATTAAACTTTATTTTACCTCAATTAACTTAGCTAACAGACTGCTTTGCTAAATGCTTCTCCCAGCCAATTGAATATTTAAATATTCATTAACCCGCGTATTTAATTAAAATAAAATTTAATTAATCGATCCTCGAAACTTATTAACTCTTAATCTCTAGCTGTTTTTCTACCCATTTAGTCCTTGGATAATTAAAATAATTTCATCATCGCACGAGAGTAGACATGCGTTAGGGGGGCAGGTCAGTGCACGTGAGAAGTTGTCTGCAACCTGTGGGCATGGCCGTAGCCCACGCTGTCTTCACTTGCATTTGTTTGGGTGTAGCCGAACGGTGCAGAAGCCTACACATATTTCAATGGCTCTCCTCTTTATATAAGGCACTGGGAACAAAGACAGCTTTCAAAGAAAACCGAGCTTCCAAATAAATTTTCTCCCTCCTCTCCCCCCTTAACGATCTGGTACAGTCACCTCAGCATAGCCTTTGTTAAGCGATACAAGCTTAGTCGGGACATTGGCTGCTTTAATAACCAATTAATAACGATGTCTAGTCTTCCCAAAAAGAGGTGTTAAGAAGGAATAACTTTATATGACCTGTGTTTTGTGTATGTGGAAAATTGTCAACTTCTTACTTCAACTTAAAGCTAGACAAGATGATGCTGGCTACTTATTTTCAGCAAGTAAGTACTTTAGAATTATAGTCTGGTTTTGTATTTGTAAGATTGTTTTGTTTCATATTTGTTCGGTGTGTGTCATCCTCAGACGGCATTTGCTGATCATATAAAAATTGATATTTATCAATAGATGTGTTAAAGTTCTATTTTCACTTAGAATCTCATAAAAGATATAAAAAATAACAAGCAGAATCGCTTAGTTTTGAATAAACTTGGGATTTTTGTTCAACACGATGAAAGAAATTTAAAACTTCTCTCATCGTGCGCACATAAAGGAGCAAATAAAGTTTTGTATACACTGGAATGACCATATTATTAGAAGACTACGTTTTTTGGAAAAATGAGAATCCTGTTTGAAAATTTGATTTTTTTGGGTATAAACACGTAAACTTGTAATAAAGGTTGTCTTGTTTGTTGTGGTAGTAATGCTTGTTACACGTGTTTAAATCTAAACTCGTGTCTACTTAGCAATTTTGCATGAGTTATTGAGGATGTTCGAAGTTGCCTGATCAACCGACTCATGGCTACTCGTGTGGGTCTTGCTGTTTCGAGAATTGTGGCAAGATGGTTACAGAACTTTATAAATAAAAACTCCAACTGGCATTCAGGTGTCTAAAACTAGTAAAAGACATTATCAATCGATCCATTGACTGAATACAGGACAAAGACCCATAACTGCCCACTATAAACATTAGTAGATTAATGAGAAAAGTCAGGCTGCATTCTTCATTGCTGTGCCTAAGACATAACATCGTTGTCAGTATTTGAACTAATGTGCGAAAATTAGGGTGCTGGTTGGGATCGTACTTTCTTCAGTGACAGTTGATTGGTTGAGAATTTGAGGAATCGACGGGAACAAGTGTGATTCACGAGCTGATTTGTATCGGCGAGTTTAGATTCTGTTTGGAAGCAGGTGATGGTCACCGTCGTGTCTTAAGACACTGGGGAATGGATCATTCACCCCGCATCTGGGAGCGCTTGCCTGATGTAGGAATCGCGTTTTTAACGTGCATTCTTTGGTAGGATTCCTGTTTTGTGGGATGAAAAACTCTGGAGAAAAATAAATGATTACTACTCACTCGCATACTGAATAACCTGTCAAAAAGCCAGCTTCTAGTCGAAGGTCCGTGCTTGTATTGGTCATAAGCTCTGTTCAAGATACCACATTCCAGTAAGAGGATGTTCGCCCTCAGAAACGTTGCAGCAGTACAATGAACTCAATTTAACGGACTTCGGATATATAACGGACAACATCCGTACGTACGGAACCCGGTAATGAAATTGCCCAAATCTGACGCTATTTATTATCACTTAAAGTATTTTCACAATAAAGCAGAGCGCTAGAATTTTCCTCGCCATCAACTACCATAAACCTGCTGAGCTCGCCAGACATCAGTAAGGAGTTATTTGAACCTCCAGTGAATGTACCAAACCTCTTCAAAACTCCGAAGAAGCTTTAGTCAGAATGTCTATTGCTACCGTACGACTCGATAAAATTTCGAGCTTTTCTACTCCAAAGAACTAGTACGTGCAATAAAATACATGTATTTTTTAATTTATTTTATAATACAGCAGCTTTTCTTAACATTCTGTTAAGAAATTAACATTTTTTCTTAAATTCGAAGAATCCTCGCGGATAGCAAACGGTTCTAATTAGTTTCCTCCTACACAACATCGAAAAGATCAGTTTGGATCCCATCAATGATGAGACTTCTGGACATTTTATAATGTGACCGCATTGGTCCATCAATTTTCCCGGAAAATTGCTTTTCATCCAGCAAACCGACCGAATGATACACGCAATATACGGACGCCTCATGGCTTTTGTTAGTTTGGAAATTAGCACACACCTAACCCAATCTAGAAGAGAGGAAGGAAGACAAAGCCAGCAGAATAGACCAGAAATAAAAAAACTAGTTAAAATTAAGACACGCTTTGAAGAACAGAATAAGTTTTCCAAAGTCTTGTTATTATAACGAGTTACAGGTCGATGATAACATCGATATTCTCAATCAGAATCGTGATTATTCACAGAAAAGTATAAACAGGGTTAGCTATATAAAAAAGTGTAAAATGAGATTAACTTCATTCTAGTAACATAGAATATAAAAGTAGTCTGTAATGCGGAATACTTGTACAGCCTTGAAGTGTCACTACTTAAACCAAGTGCTCAATATGATCCCTCTGCCCTTTTATATTTTCTTGTATAGAGCAAGTTATGCATGACTTCCTGAATGAGGTCTAGTGTAAACCCAAAAAGAAATCTTTAAAATCAACACTTGTGATTGGTTTCAGAAAATCTATCATCTGTATTAATGTCCACATTGTTCTGTATATGAGATGCTGGAAATTATTTCTGAACCACGCTTGCACTCCTTCAGGCATTGTAGACTACAGCACTCCTTGCTGTAGTCTACAATGCATGTCATAAATAAGGCGCTGCTCGATTATGTTTTATACCTAAATAAACAAGCAGAATGGGGAAGGAACTGCTTAAGGTTAAGACAAAGAACCAATTAGCCATGAAAAATCTCGACATGAACAAATATTCTTTGCATAATATAATTTAGGATACGCATAACGCAAGAGTTTTGAACACTGTCTTAGAATAGACAAAGCTGTCCTACCAGATAGTTTCCATCAAGCATAATTCTGTGGTTATAATGGATAACTTTACTAGAAAACACGAGCCTGGTAAGTAGACAATTTGCTCATATGTAACCTGGTTGGTTCCTCGCTGTGTCGGCAAACTACCGACACAGTGAGGCAGTTTAATTAAGCCATTAATTCCGTCCGAATTAATGGCTTAAACTAACATAACCTTTTTTTTCAAGCCAAAAATGAGTTATTAAAAAACCCACACTTCTTTTGCTAGAACCAGTCCCGAATTTGGTCATGCCCGTGGCACAGTGACAAGGTGTACCCATAATCTGGAGATCAGCCCATTATTTTTGTCCATTTTCTCGATTGCTTAATTTTAAATAGGCTGAAATGAAATAAAACAACGCCTGTTATTGGTAAAAAACCACCGGGTAAATTCTGGATCCAATAATTGATATAAACTTCTGGTGGTAAAAAAGATAAATTACAAAATTTCAGGCCAATAACAACCTGTTGGTAAACATCACGGTCCAATGAATTATCAAATTACATTTCATATTCTACTGTGCCTATCACCAGCGTACAAAGAGGTTGTACTACGACCACAAAAGAACACCAGTACCTCTCTAGACTTCATTAAAGCAATCGAAACATTAAAAATTTCACATTTCGAAGTTCAGCCTTGTTAAGTTCTTGGTCTGCTGCCTTCGATAACTAACAACTTTATTTTCTTCTTCCAAACGGTATACTTAATAACAAAAAACTGGTTTTATAATTCTACTCAATTAGTGCATACCACACCAATCCAGCCTCGACATGAAAACAGAAAAAACAACTAGTGACAGATGGCAGAACCAGCATGAGACTACGCTGCAAATTACTGGCGAAAGGGTCAATGGAAGTTCCATAGAAGCATCAATTACAAGCAGCCAGACATTGTGTACTTCCCTTAGATTTTTAGGGATACAGTAAGCTACTATGTAAACTGCGCAGTTCACACATTTGTTTAAACTGCATAGATAATGCAATAGTCTTAATTCTCAGAGCAGAATTTTCTTTTGCAAAGAGTTGGCCTGGTATTACACCAGTTTAACACACATCGCCTCGATGATAGGTTAATTAATCGACTATTTGTTTTCAAGATGATCCTACTATGAGCTTGTTTTCAGAGACAGCTAGTCACCTCATCAGATAGCAGGTGGACTCCAGGACAGCATGCAGAACAGTTGCACAGAATTAAGTTATAATGCAGTTAAAGCAGTTTCTTCTCAGCGTTGTCAGTATCGACAAACTTATCTGATGAGAGAGTAGTTAGTTCTGAAACTAAGCTGTCATGGTAGTGTTATCTTTTTAAACAAATGATGCAAATTAACCTTTTGGTGAGGCCATTCGGTGAAAACTCGTTACAAAGGCAAGTTGGTTACTACTATGAAAATTAAGCCCGTTGCATTATCAATGCAGTTTAAATCATTCTGACAGCGAAAACACAGATGAAAAGGCGAGATAATCCTGCAAACGTCTTATTTCTGTTGAGGCCATAGTTTTAACTATATTATTCAGTGAAGTTGCCAAGTTCACTGAATTTTATTCAATGAACTTTGCAACTTAGAGCAAACTGGTTTTCAGAAATTACAGCTGTGGAACTGGTCATACAACGCTTGCATGAGCTGGTCACCAGTTTAAATGTTACTTTAGAATATTTCAGGCTAAAAAAAAGATACAAAATGGTGGCACAACTGTAAAAATGTATGCCTCATTAAATCTATGACTAATCTTTCACATAAAAAGTGATTTACTGACTCGCACAAATAACAGATTTACTTTCAAGTACTTCCTTATGAATATTCCTTAAGAAGAACAGTTATTTTTCTTGTCCTCCAACTGGAAAGTATTTTATTCTCTGAAGAATTCATCAATATTATACCTGATACTATATTAAACATGCATTTAAAGTTGCCATTACAGTATATGATTGCATTTTCTATTACATTAAAAACGTTTCATAAAACCTAATTAATTTTTTTTTTATATTACATTTACATCATATAGATGTAAATTGCAAATGGATAAGATGTTTTCCGATATTATTACTCTGTATTCGTGAAAATAAATATATTGAATGGTCGCTTTACCTAATAGCCAGTAGGATCCCTTTAGCCTCTCAGAACAGCCTAGATTCATCATGGATGGCTGCAAATCTTTACTTCGAAGAGCTTATTTTACTTCATTCCGCAGGTATAATTGGAGTGAGATCTGTGACCAGGAAGCTATTCACAATAGGTTGAATTCACTTTCATGTCCTGGAACAGTTTTGTACAATTGTGACATTGCGCATTACCCTGTTGGAAGAAGCCATTCTCAGATGGATACATTTCAGCCACGAAGGGATGCGGCTGGTCGGAAACAATTGTCAAATAACTTGTGTCATCCAAATGTTGCTCCAATGATATCAAGGGATACAGTTGCATATGGAGAACACTTTCTACGCCATTATAATGCCATCACCAGCCTGTACTGTTGACATCTACCAGGATAAGTTCATGGATTCGTGTTGTTTTTGCCATATTTTGGCTTCCTATCAGCATGAGGAACCGGAATTCGTCAGACAATGCAAACGTTTTTCCATCCCTCCAGGGCTAGTGTTTCTTTGCCCCCCCCCCCTTAATCGTACCATTTTGTATTTTGCTGACAACGGTGGATCCTGGTATTCTCTTCTCGCATCAACGAACTATTTCCGGTCACTTAGGTTGAATGTTATTTGGTTACTGGACCAATGTTGATACGCCTGAGACACAGTTGTACGGGGAAACAACAGCAAAACTGTACTTTCCGAGATACCACGTTCAAAATCACTCAAATCTCGCCCCGAAGAGCGTACATATAGCATTCCTACCTATCTACCCACCTGCTTTATATCGAATGGAACACGTGATGCTTTTACTGAAGGAGCTCTCCATTTCATGAAAAGGGTATGTAAATTTTAGTGTAAATGTTCAACCAATTCAAAGAGAGTCCTGGATGCTATAAGTTTTAATAAAAGAAGCTCGTGATTCACAGAATCAAAAGCACTGCACAGGTGAGTACATAGCGCACATGCCCCTGTCAGCTACTAACACATGCTTGTTTTCACCGATCCTTCAAGGTCTAATAGCACAATATTTCTCATTAAGTTATAAAATAATGACTCCATGAAAAATGAATATTTTTATAATGACAATTTAACTAAAATGGTGGAGGACTTCGCGGTATGGTAGTTTCGCCGTTAGCCCCCTGATAAAGAATCCAATATGTTTTTAAACTCGAATACGATACGTAGTCTCTCGATGAACAAGCTCCCAATGTGTACTAAAAGTATTGTATCTATGACTATGTGTCCTGTGTGTCTTTTCCATTGCAGTTCACTCAAACAGAACTAACTGCGCATAATTACTGTTCATTAACTTTGAGCTGCACGGTAATAGCGTGTCTGTAACATGTTCTAAGTGGTTTTTGCGACACGGTTCCAATGGAAGAAGGCCTAACATGGCGTTAACTACAACTGAAGTGATGCCGCGCGCATGTCATTTGCATAAAATTCAGGACAACCTTGTCTTGGAGGGTACGCACTGTAGTCTCGCTGAACCTTGGCCGCTTGTCACGTTTGGCACACCATGACCCGGCAGAGGTAGGCGTGACAGTTCCACACCGACCGTTTCAATTTCAGGTTTCGTTTTGCTGCTTTCTCGCGCTGTTTGTCAGACAGGAAAGCTTACATAACTTCAAAGCGTTCTGTTGGCATTCCTCGCCTTCTGAAGTAATTAGCAGTCAAGGCAGTGATGCTTATTAATGAAAGGGGCTACCGAAAGTTGGGGGGAAGTAACTATGAACGAGCGGGTTGGCTGGGCAATCTGTCAAGAAACTGTTACTAGCGGGACCGCGCAGGTAACCCCGGCATTGCAAAGAACACACAAGGGTTCAGTCCATTAATCATGGGCACTCGCGGTTAGCACAATGGTTATGAGCACTCTTTCCCATTATGTGCAAAACTCCTAGGTTCGAATCCCGTCGAATCGGGAGGAAATTGAGTTACGTGGCCGACTTAGTCGGTCTCGGGTATCAGCAGTAATTAAATATTCATTTATTAGGAAGATCACCGATTTTTTCCTTCTTAACACCTTCTATCAAGCGAATAATGAAGGTGATAAACGTCTGTATTTCATTCTCTCTGGAAAAGTTAAGGAACATGAGTAATAATTTAGAAAAATGAGATCGATTTTGGGATCTCCACAAAAATCTGGAAATGAGCTACTAAAACTTAAAATCTCATTTTTTGGACACTTTTTTTTTTTTAGCGGTAAATTTCCCCGCATTGCGGGATTTTGCGGTATGATGGTTACGCCACCCAGTAGTTTCAATCTTGTTGCTGCTTTGCTGTAATTGATCGATTGGTAAAAAAGAGAACATAATAATTTTTTTAAACAACTGCACATCACGTTTTGAATATTAAACTGTATAAGAGAGTAGTGACATTTACAGAGAGCAGAAAAGAATTTCCCAATTCTGTTTTCATAATAAACTAGTTTTGCATATTACAAAATGCAATGCAAGAAGTTTCTGAGTGTGTCAGAAGAGGCTTGCTAACGTTATTTTTTATTTATTATCATTATTATTTGTTTTTCTGAGCAAATCTTCTCATGGCAAAATCGATAATCCTAACTTGCTCGAATCGCAAGACAGTATAACCATCTAATGCGAAAATGTCAAGGACAGACTGTGGTTAAAGGAAGTTAACGCCTAGTTAATTCAAACGGGACGATTTTAAAGAACTGTTAGAAGCATTATGGACATATTTACATCTCCCATTTATTAAATAACTACAGATTGTCAAAAGCAATTAATACTTGAATTACCAACAAAACAATTCAAGCTTTGTAACCTAAATAAACAGAAATTAAATGCAATGGCCTTTACGCTCACAGCAGAAAAAACTTTGCCTTCACAACGAGTATCATTGGTATTGCACTACTTTCAAATAACAGAACAGACGGTGGTGCGCCAACAATTAACGCAGGCTCGTTATTTTCGGTAGGAACCTCACAGGTGCAGCTCCGACACTGCAAGATTAAGGAGTTTAAGCTGGAAGTGTTTCATTTGGCAACGGAAAGCACACGTGAAAGACATTGTTAACCTGGAAGATGAAGTTCATAAGAGGTTTTTACAACTGGTGTAGGTGTAAGGAGTGCTGAAGTGAGTTCAGCTGATAAGAAGCTAGTTGACCACATTGGGAATGCCGATCCAGACTGAAGGTTCGCCCTCGCGGTAGCACAACTGGTAGGATCGCCGTCCTCCCCACACCGGGTGGAAAAGACCTGAGTTCGAATCCCCTCGATGATGAGAGGAATTTGTATGGGTCTCTTTCACAACATTGCTGAGTTAGTCTGTCTCAAGCGAGAGTAGCATCGTTTTTTCTCCCCGAAAATCGGGTTTTTCTTCCAACAAACAGAAAATCGACCTAAGAACACATTGGCCTAAGAACACACGCAATTTACAGACAATAAAAAACATGGCCTTAGTTGCCGATGCTCCTAAAACCCAATGACAATCAACCGACCACCTGAACCTCACCAATGTTCCAACTTTGACTTCTTAGCCCTTACTCTGAATATAGTTTATTTCTGCATTTCCTGTGATTCATAATTTGCTGGCAGAGCGGCAAATTATGCGCCACGAGCCTTCACACGAGTCCTTCATTTCGCACTGTCTAAGCCAATAGGACCATTGCCCACAGTGAGCCTGTTGGGCTCGGATCGGGACTCTGAAAACAACATGATAGCACCTCTGTGTGACGAGGGAAGACATTGACCTTTAAAAAAAAAGCTGTGCCATAAAGACATCATGCTTCTTGAAAGGTTCAACGACGAGCAACCTTATTGGTAAGATCTGAAAAAGGACACCCGAATACGGAAAGACTTCGAATTTGTGGGCTATCTTCATCATCAGCCATTTTCAATCCACTGCAGGATGAAGGCCTCTCTAGCAACTTTCCAGTTCCTTCTGTTTTGTGCAATGGCCATCCATTTACTACCCACAAACTCATGAATTTCATCTATCCATCTCCGCCGTTGTCTTCCAGGTTTTCTTCTAGCTCCGCTTGGGTACCATTCTGTTATTTTCTAAGTCCATCTGTCATCATGTCTTCGAACTATGTGTCATGCCAAGACCATTTTAGTTTTTTAGTTTTGATAAGATTGTCCTTTACTTGAGTTTGCTGCTTAATCCATGTGTTTCTCTTCTTATCTAACAGTCTGATTCCCAGTATAATTCGTTCCATTCTTCGCTGTGTAGTTCTCAGCTTCTCTTCCATTCTTTTGGTGAGTGCCCAAGTTTCACTTCCATAAGTCATGGTGGGGAGTATACATTGGTTCATTATTTTACGTTTCAGACAAACTGGGATATTGCTCTTCAGTATGTTTATTTATCATTATTACAGCTAATAACTTGTCCAAGATAAGTATATGACTCCACCTTTTCAATTACTACTCCTTCAATCATTACTTTTGTTTTAGCCATATTCATCTTTAGATGAATATGGCTAAAACAAAAGTAATGGCTATAGAGCATCTGTGGGCTATAGAGCTTGGCAACTAGGGATACCTGGTTGAGGCGCATAAGGCTCTGAGAGGGGATAATAAAACGAATGAGGGCGAAATTTTCACAGTTACAAATGATTCCAGAACTGGGGGACCATTAATTCAAATTCCAGAGGGGGGGGATAATCTTTATATACTAGATTGTAAGGAAGCTTTGGTTTAGACAGTGAGTTGTGAATTACTGGAATAAGTTACTTCCTGGACAGTTGAGGCTGTCAACCTGGGCAAATTCAAAGTTCAGCTTAATAGCTACCAACTTGACGAGAGAAATACATAAGTATTTTGTTTTCATTATTATGTAATTTTTTAAATTTTATTATAATATTTATTATTTATTTATTTATAAACTGGCGCAGTAAAATCCTGTAGCTTCCTTGCACTATATGGCCAATACCAATAATAATATTTTCAAATAAAAAAGTTTCCAGATAATAAAAAATCTGGGATTGATTTGACACAAGAATCTCACTTTTCAGTAGCCGTTCGATCGTCTCACAAAGAAATTTTTTGCTTTGGTTTGAGTGAGGGAATAGAACTCATAAGCACTCAGATCAGGATTCATGCAGTATGCGATCAAGTTTATTAACCCAAGGAATCGCATTACCCATCGGCGATCTGGTCGGCAAGATTACACCCCAAGGTACGCTTCCTAGATTCCTGTACTGTTGTTGGGCTTTGAGAGCATTAGCAACTAAGAACATATTGTTCCTTGTGTATTGTCTGTAAATTGTATATGTTCTGAGGCCAATTTTCTGTTTGCTAGAAGGAAAAACCCGAGTTTCCGGGAGAAAAAACCATGTTATCCTGGCCTGAAACTGACTAACTCAGCCTCGTTGTGAAAAAGGCCCATAAATATTCCTCTCGTCATCGACGGGGCTCGAACCCAGGTCTTTTCGGCTTAGATGCGGAGCAATAAGAGAACAAATAATCCTTTCACAATTTCTAATCGGTCCTCTACACTTTATTGAATCTAAAATCATGGGGATTCATAATAATATCTACCATCAAAATTTTATGCCTACATTTAACTAAAATAAACATCCGTTCAATTTTTTTTAATGATCTCTTTTGCCATCTCCTTATTTTAAAACAGGAACAGAATAAAATTAACGTGCAAGAAGTAATATGATATTATCTTTCTTATTAAATTGGACTGCTGTTAGATATATATTTTTTATTTACAATTAATAACTACTCATTGCAATTTTATTTATTTATTATGGTGAAATTATTTTAATTTTATTATAATAAATTAATAATGAACCTATTATTTTGTAAACCTGCCCTTCTGGCCTTGAAGGACATTTGAAACTTCGCTCAGTTTGTCTAAGTCTTCGTGAACTTCAAGACATACATGATGAATAGTGATTTTAATTTTACAGTACTACGAGACATTCTCACCCTTCGAAAGTGCAGATCAGCGCTACTACCCAGGAGAACCCTGGATAGACATGGCCGAAGGATCCGAAGAATCGGCATCCTCATCTCCTCTTCCACCCACTGAAGCACAATTTCCACTTACCTGTAGGCTGTGTTTCGGACGTCATGTTGAGCCAAAGGTAAGTTTAAAGGCTAATGCTATTTATTCCTTCAGTACATCGCTGTAAGAGTGACAGTTATATTTTTGTCATTTAATAAACCATTCTTTCTCTTTATTGCAGATGCTACCTTGTCTTCATACTTTCTGCGAACGTTGTCTTCTTCATTACACCCCTCCAGAAAGTTTAACCCTTGCATGTCCTGTATGTCGTCAACAGTCGATTCTTCCAAAGCAAGGAGTGTCAGGACTGCCTAATAATTTTCTCATAGGACACCTCTTAGAAGTTATAGAGCAAACCTCTGTCTGCCAAGGGTGTAGCGAAAAAGCTGTATGCATCGCTAGATGCACGGATTGCAACCAGTATCTGTGTGACGATTGTACTCAGAGTCACCGACGGAGCTCTCCAACCTGTATGCACACGGTACTCTCCTTAGCCGAAATGCCAATGTCAGAAGAAAGCGACGATCGGCCAGAACTACTGATGTGTCCCAAACATCTGAATCAATCGCTGAGATTTTACTGTAGGGATTGCGAAACAGCTATTTGTATTACGTGCACCGACATTGAACACAGCGGTCACAATACTGCCAGACTACGCGAAGCTGTTCAGGATTACAAACAGAGCATCCGGGACCTTCTAACAAAGGCTTACGCCCACGTTCCTGTCTTGAAAGAAGCTATTGCTGATGTCACTAACGTTGCTTACCAACTGTCCACTTGCCATTCGAGAACAAGTAAGCAGATCGACGACTCTTTTTCTTCCCTCGAAGAACTGATCCATCGTAGAAGGGTGGAGTTGTTGGAGCAACTTGATGAAGTACATAAGATAAAGAAAAGAATCTTGGAGCAGCAGAAAAGTTTCTTTGAACTGTGTCTATCCAACTTGGTTTCCAGTTGCGAATTCACTGAAAATACCATTAATCACGGATCAGAGACAGAAATAGTCCTCGTTACAAAGCAGATGACCGAAAAGCTGGAAGAATTCGCTGACATGGATATTCAGACCATGCCTGAAGAGAACGATTATTTGGTATTCGATGAAGAGCGCCTATCTTCGGTGAAGAGTTCAATACTCGAGGCTGGTGCGATTCTTACTACATCAGCTGTAGCGCACCAGTGTGTTGCCTCAGGGGAGGGATTAAAGAATTGTACAGTAGGAAGGAAGACACTGGTAATGATCACGGCCAAAGATCGAAATGAAGATGTTGTGAGAGGTGGAGGAGTCTGCTTTGAAGCAGAGGTATTCTCCTCGGAGTTATCATTATCATTCAAACCTGAAATCACTGACCGTAAGGATGGAAGTTACGATTTAGTGTACATGGTCCCAGTAGAGGGCGTTTACCACCTTGCTATCACTCTTTTCGGTAGGAATATCAAAGGTAGCCCTTACGAAATCACTGCTTTTGTCGATGAAGAATCATCCTCTAGCGATAGACCCATAAGTTCCAAAATCCCCAGACGAACAAGCGGTCGTCATAGCACCAGTAAGTCATCTTCTCGGTCGAGTAGTTCGCGACTTCCTCTAAATGGCGTCGAAGACGATCTCGTATTAAAAGTTGGAATGAGAGGACGAGGGAAGGGGGAGTTCACGAACCCACAAGGAGTGTGCTGCACTCCTGATGGTAAAATTGTAGTAGCTGATAGTAATAACCAGTGCGTGCAGGTATTTAGAAATACGGGAGAGTTTCAACTACGCTTTGGTACTAGAGGACGTACACCGGGACAGATGCAACGGCCGACAGGTGTAGCTGTAATGGCTAACGGAAATTACGTTATCGCCGATTACGAAAACAAGTGGGTGAGTGTGTTCGAATCAAATGGAAAGTTCATAAGTCGGTTTGGTTCGGGTAAACTTCTTGGACCTAAGGGGGTTACGGTGGATAAAAGAGGAAACATAATAGTAGTGGACAATAAAGGAAACAACGTGTTGGTGTTCCAAGAAAACGGAAAGCTTTTGCACAGATTTGGTGGAAGGACAGGTGACGCTTTGAGATTTGCCGGGCCTCATTATTCAGTGGTGAATAGTAAGAATCAGGTAATTGTGTCAGACTTTCATAGCCATTGTATAAAAGTGTACGACATCGAAGGAAATTTTCTATCATGTTTTGGAACTAATGGAGAAGGAAATGGCCAGTTCAATGCGCCTACCGGTGTTGCTGTAGATAGTCAAGATAATATCATTGTAGCGGATTGGGGAAACTGTAGAATACAGGTAAGTTTACTCTTCCAATTATTTCTAACAAGATTTTATAAATTAAATGGAATGCTCATTAGTTCTTATGTTATTTGGCGTCATATATTTGTTACTGTAATGTGTGTATTGTTTATATTGGTATTATGAAGAACTTCAGCAGGGACAGAACTACAGAGCGTGGGTCTTTCGCCCCTGAATTGTAGTGACCTAGCAAAATATCTCACATGAATGTGCAACAAGAGATTGAATTATTGTCGATTTATATGTGCAGAACAACACAATCCTAAATTGGGAAGATAATCTTCTCTATTTTAAACCCACCTATATTTAAGCAATATACTGACTGCGCATTATTTGAATGTATACATACACTTGAACAGATATAAATACACACACACACACACATGAACATATACTGATACACTCTCTAGCCATTAATTAGGAACCCCTATCTACTAGAGCCACCTTTTGCTTGAATTACAGCCGTTACACGTCGTGGCAGATTCCACTAGGTGTCTAGCTCCAGATTTGATCATTCTTCCATCAGGATATTTTTCAACTGCCTGTATTTACGGTCAGTAGAGAACTGCGAACCTGAACTGCTCTTTACAACATATTCGAGACACCTCATTTGGATTCAGATCTGGAGAATTAGGTGGATGGAGTAGAAGTTCCGTCCGGGTAAAAATGAATAATTATAGGGTGAAGTTGGTTCGATACAATAGAAAGATATTCATTGGAGGTGCACGACCTTCTAACAAAATGGACTCACTATGAACCCAGTCGGTACCAACACCACTTACCCCATACCGTGTTGCCACTACCAAGACTGCCACCAGTCGCTTCAGTAGTGGACAAAGGAAGACTGGATGTATGGTTGATGAAGACTATCAGACCACATCTATTTCTACAGTTCCACAATACAGTCTTTGCATTGGACGCACCACTCCAGTTGAATATTTCGATTTTTTTTTAAGTGGCTTTTGAACGTACCAAATCGGAGATTTTTAGTATTAGCCATATAGCCAAGGAAGATACAGGCTTTTGTTGCACTAGTCAAAATATATATATACTATCATTGAATTATATTAAAATAAGTTAATTATAATAAAGTGAAAATAAATAATTAATTAATTGGTATGGGGCATGATGGTCAGTCTATTTTATTTTAATTTATTTTGATTTTGTTATCGTTTGGTAGTTCCTTTAACCCTCTTTTGGTGATATTTCACGTCTTTTGGAACTGGTACCTCTCGGGGGGGAAGGGGGGGTACCGCTAAATTAATAAGTAATTGGCATTATTCTAAATTTTGTATAGTTTTTGTTAATTGGATTTAAAGTTTGAAATTATATAAGGGTTTCTGGGCTACTATTTATGTCTATTCTTGTTTTTCGTTTGTTTGTTTATTTGGGTTATTTTTATGTTAATTTTCGCTCTACAGTTTTTGCCATACTACTGGCTTAGGTTTTATTTTATTTTATTTAAAATATTGGATATATATATATATATAAAAGAGAGAAAATACAAATTATGCACTTCCCTCCTTATGTGGGCAACTGGTCAGCTGACCCTTAAATTTCTTAAAACTGTCAGCCTCAACTACCTGCAGAAGCAACTTTTTCATTAATCAAAAACTCGCTGGCTAAAAGAAAACTTCCTACAATCGTCTATACCTCAACTCCTGTAATTTGAATTTATGATCCCCCGCGTAGTTCTGAAATTCTTTATAACAGTGAAATTCCGCCTTCATTGATTTTACTAACCCCTCTCAGAACCCTATAAACCTCAATCAGGTGCCCTCTAAGGTGTTTGGTTGCCAAGCTCTATAACTCACATAATCGAAGTCTTTCCTTGTACAGTCGCCCTTTTGCTGATCTCACAATGCGATTTGCCCATCTTTGGACCTTTTTAAAATTCTTTTTTCAGATATCTCCATACTTGGACACAGTATTCCTAATGCAATCTTCCAATTGCATAATACAGTGGGAGTATGGCCTCCTTATTTCTGCAGGATAATGTTCGATAAATCATCGATAGGACACTGTGGACTTTACTGGCCGCCTGTTTACACTGGTCAGAAAAAAAAAAATTCATGTAACTCCCAGATCCCTTTCTTCCTCTACTGTTTTTAATTCAATCCCACCAAGTCTATAATTTATTTTGGGGATTGCTGTTCCCCAAGGGTAAGACTGCATTTTGCTGTATTAAAACATAGCTGCCACTTTTCTAACCATTCAACCTGTTCAAATCTTCTCAAAAGAGTGTTGCTTGGCGCTGATCATGTCAACTGCAAATTTTGACATCACACGCTTTGTCGATGTCATATATGAAAATCAGAAAAAGTGGCCCAATCTGAAGAATATCCACTGATCACAACTCTCTGCCTTCTGCCTTGCAATCTATCTTAGAATCTTTCCAGTAATCGCATGTTCCAGCTTATACAGTAACCTCTTATGAGGAACTGAGACAATTGCTTTGCTAAAATCCAAATAAACTATATCGAAATTGTTGCTACATCTAGCTCATGAGAACTGTCAAAATAGTTTACTTGGTCAGTTAAACACGTTTTCTCTTAACAAAACCATGTTGTGCGTTATTCAGAAAGCCATTTCTTTCTAAAAGTCCCTGGATTGCACTTATCATTGCCTCCAAGATTTTCCCTACCACTAACCAGTCTGTAGTTACTGACTTCACTCTTAGAACCACCTTTATGTATTGGCCAATCTCCCCTAGTCCAAAGGTGCCCTCATAATTAACCGCAATGGTTCAATACACTCTCTGGCTGCCTCCTTCAACATTACTGGGTATATGATTTAGGCTATATTGCGCCGTATATATTGTCGGTAAATTGTATGTGTTCTATGGTCGATTTGCCTCTTTTCTGTGCGTAAAACCCGAGTTTCTGGGAGAAAAACCATGCCACTCTCTCTCCTGAGACTGACTAACTCAGCAGTGTTAAAGAGTTTCGAACTCAGATATTTTACGCCTGGTGTGGGAAGGACGGTGATTATACCAACTCTGTTACCTACGAATGCGAAAGTGAAAATCGGAAAGATCACCTGTCTTCCCTATGACCGGATCCACTAAGAAGCCCGAGGAAAGCATACAGTATTTATATGATAACAAGGAACAACTTACATTTGAATACTGAACGTTTGTCTGTTGGCGCTAATTGCAAAAGGTTTCTAATTTTTTTGGCCAGTGAGTGTATAATATGTGGTAAAATCGAATGAACTGGAGAATTCTTCTAGTTTTTTGAGGATAATGATATTAAGGAATTCCCTTCCAGAAGAAAACAACTCGTTTTGAAATATTCAAGGCAAGAAATGATACGTTGGAAATATTGGACTGTGTATGGGTGGAGAAACAAGCATTCAGGTGTAGAAGCAAAAATAATAGGAGCGGCAGAAGAAGGAATGATAATTATACATTTCGTTATTTACCGTGGGTATTCACCAGCAAAATAATTGTCTCGAAGCCTGAATAAAGTTATGTACTACCCTCGATAAAATTTAGAAAATGTTATCGAGGTTAGTGAACTCAATTCGCGCCTGTTGACAATTGGATCTGAGCGTGCCATTTATTAAAAACTGGCTAATTCAAATATGACTAATAGAAATGTGTTGTGCAAAAAAAAGGCGTTTTTTCTTACAATATAATAGTGCAAATTATAATATAATAACTTTAGTTCAATGTTTCCCAACCTTTAGTCCATGGAAAATTGGTCAAATATAAGTACACTGGGTCTAAAAAAAAAAAAAAAAAAGAAGTTAGCGTTGTTTATTTTATGACAGACATATTTCGTTAGTCAATATTTGCTGGAATCTAGATTCTATTATTTTAACAAATAACTGAAAGATGGCCCTGTTGAATCGCAGAGGTTAATGGCTGCTTTAATTGACAGTGAAGCTGTGGAAAATTAGCAAACAAGGAAAATCCAATGTAATGAAATCAGTAATGAAAAAGAGACGTTCAGTATCGAACTGGAAAATTCTAGTCATCTTGGAGAGCTTACGAGGTGAATTATGAAAACAACGTCCTGCGTATAAAATATTAAATGATAAATTATCTGTCCATTAAGTGAACTGAACCAAGCAGAAATAAGAGAAAGGGAAAAACACGTACACCACAGGATTAATAAAATATCGAACATCAGGGAGAACCAGCATTCACATTTCACAATAACCTAAACTTCACGAGCCTCGTGTTTCTAAAAACTCCTTGGCCAAAAATTCGAAATTAAAGAAAAAGCTCCGTGTGTTGTATTGTCAAGTGTTTGGAAATAATATATTATTGTCATTTTTTTTTGTGATTAATACGTATTATTATTCACATACTTTCCTAATATTCAAATAAAGATGGTCAATCAAACATTATTTATGTGAGTATAAGCATTCCTAGGTGTCTCTCTCTCAGAAAAAAAAAAAAAAAAAAAAAAATTCTCAAAAACCTGGTCGCCATATCAACCCCCCCCCCCCCCCCCACTTTACGATGATACCTGGATACGATGCTGAATTAACTTCGATGTTCTTTATCCGAATATCTGTAGTGCCTTCAATTTTTTTTTTTTTTTTTTTTAAGTAAAATACACATTTTGCAATTATTTTCTAGTGAAAACGTTAAGTTTCTAAATATCAGTTATCAGGAAATAATTACTTAGAACCAGTGGCGCGTTATACCTTCATGGAGCCCAATGCAGAATGGAATTTGGGGCCCCATCTAAGGAAAAAAACTAATATAATAAAGAACATTTTCAATTACATTTTATTGTGACAACAAAACAAACAAATTATATGACATAAGAACTAAATATAAAATTTCATCAAAATCGGTAAAACCATTTAAAAAAAAAACGTACTGTAATTTTCAAATTAATCTTCAATTAAAGTTCATTGACGTTGACAGGTAGAAAGTTCAGTTTCTGATAAAAAATCATTTTACAAATATTAGTAAAAACCAGCAATGAGTTTTTGAAACAGTGATTCTGGGAGCCCGCTCTGATCAGGGCCCTATGGCAATGTATTTTTTGCCTACAGGATAACGTGCCACTGCTTAGAACCTTTATGAAAACCACTTGTATACATTTCTTATTTCCACTGGATAGTCATCTTGGAGAGCTTACGAGGTGAATTATGAAAACAACGTCCTGCGTATAAAATATATTAAATGATAAATTCGGACTTCATTAACATCGCGGTTCAAAGTGGAGCTCGATAAATGACATACAAATGAAAATATATACTTTTCTGGCATATAATTTTGGCTAATTCCAATGCCAGACAAGTATATATTTTTACTGGTATACGCCAAAATATAATTTTGGCGAATACCAATGTCAGAAATCTAATTAATTACGTGCCTGATTTAGTTTTGAGTTTACTTCATATTTTTATGTACCTACTTACAGACGTGTTTTTTTTTAAGAATAAATTGTAATAAAATTCTGTAAGTAGCATATTTTATCTGACCTTCATATGCTACATGGTATCTGACATATACCTTTTTTTTTAAAGATTTTTCAGTTATTTTTTTTTAAAGTCTGAAAATGAAATGAAATCCTGAAGTGTTTTTTTTTTTTTTTTTTTTTTTTTTTTTATGTAAACCCGAAACACAAGAGGTATTAGAACCTATGGTACTTAGTACCGTGCTTGGGTTGGAGATGGAGAAGACGAAAGAAGATATTTGTTGACATTGGACTTGAACTTCTGTAGACTCTAATTTTCAGGAAATACGTATGAAGGAAGGTTGTTCCAGAAAACGGCAGTTGAATGAATAAACGAGGAAGATGAAAAGTTGGTTCTATGAGTTTGAAGTTGGACAGTAAATGGATGTTGACTGGTGGCGGCACGTGTTCGGACTGTTTTGAAAGAGAGAGCAGGAATTATAGAAACCAATTCAGAAGAACAGTGCCCATGAAAGTATCTGAAGAAGAGGCATGCAGCAGAAACAGTACGTCTATGAGAAAGTGAGTGGAGAGACTCTGTTAGAGATGAATCATTAATTAACCTAACTGCCCTCTTCTGAATGGAATCAAGAAGCCTGACAGAGGTTTTGGAGGCACCACCCCAGTTGTGGGAAAAATATTCCACGGCAGGGCAGATTTGCGATTTATACAGAGTGAACAGCTGTTTGGAAGAAAAGTAAAGCCGAGAGCGAAAGAGAAAACCAAGTTTTTTAGATGCAGAAGAACCAATATTTGTAATGTGCTTGTGCCAAGAGAGATTAGAAGGCGGGGTAATCCCCGAAAGAGATATATCATTTTGCCTAGAAATCGGAGTTACTAAAGATAAGCATAGGAGCAGAAGAATCCTTTTTGCGAGATATAAGATAAGACTGAGTTTTAGAAGGGTTGAAATCAACTAAGTTGTCTTTGCCCCACTGGAGAATTACCTGAAGATCGGCACTTAAGGGAAGCTGAAGCTGATTGAGCAGGGCAAGGTTTCTCAAAATGGAAAGTGGAATGCAATGTGCTATCATCGGCTAAACTATGGATAGGATTTCCAGTCAATGGAAGAAGGTCATTAATATACAAGAGGAAAAGATTGGGAGAAAGAACTGAACCTTGGGGGACACTGGCATTAGTGGAGAAGTTAGAAGACAGAGTGACATCTACCATCACCCTCAGTGAGCGATCAGAGAGAAAACTGGATAACCAATTACAAAAAACCGTTGGCAAACCATAAGATGGAAGTTTCTTTAGACCTTTATGCCAAACACGATCGAAGGCCTTTGAGATGTCAAGAGGAACTATTTGTGTTTCACCGAACCTTTCCATTAAATTAGTCCGTAAATGGGTAACATAAGCCAGAATATCACCAATGGATCGACATTGACGGAATCCATACTGGCGATCGTTGATCAGACGGAAGGTTTCTAGGTAGTTTAAGAGTTGGCAGTCAATTGATTTCTCCATTACTTTAGAAAGAGTAGAAGTAATTGCAATGGGACGATAATTGGGTGGGAGGGATTTCTCACCCTTTTTAAGAACTGGCTGGATATGAGCAAATTTCCAAGCAGAAGGAAAAACACCTTTGGAATAAGAAAGCGAAAAAAGGTAGCAAAGAATAGGAGTAAGTTCAGGAGCACAGGTTTTGAGAACAAGTGGAGAAATACCATCAGGACCTGGAGTTTTCTTAGCATCAAGATTTGTCAAAATCCTTCTGACATCCTTTTGACGGAAGACTACTTGAGGCATTGAATGGAACGTGCTGGGAATACTGGGAGGTGTTTTACCAAGGTCATTAATACATGAGTTGGAAGAAAAATGGGATGCCAGCAGGTCAGATTTATCCTTGGCTGAAGTGACAACAGAACCATCTGGTTTGGACAGAGGTGGGAGCAGAGATGGGCAAAAGTTGCGGCCAATAGCTTTGGCAAGAGACCAGAATGCTCGGCTACCATTAGGGCAAAGAGCAAGTTTTCTACTCTAATTTGGACTGATTAATAACTGCTTTACAATTATTGCGAGCTTTGGTGCAGGCAGCAAATGAAACTGGAGAATTAGAAACAAGCCAATTACGTATGCAACATTCTTCTCTCGAAGAGCCTTAGCACATTTATTGGAAAACCAAGGTTTATTTAAAGGACGAGATTTTAAAGTGCAGTGTGGGATAAAGGAGTCCATTTCTGCAAGAATAATTTCACTGACACGATCTGAGCAAACGTTGACATCAGAAGTTTTGAAACAGTAATCCGACCAAGGAAAAGAAGTCTCGCAGGTCACCCCATTTTGCATTCTTGTAATGCCAAACAACACGAGGTTGGGAATAGCCATGAGATAAAGGTTCCATTGGAGAAGAGACAATCACCAAGTTGTGATCTGAAGTGCCTAAAAGACCTCTCACTTCGACTGTGTACTTAGAAGGGTTGTTTGTGAGAAAAAGATCAAGCGTATTGGCTGTATGATTAGGATTGTCCGGTATTCTTGTAGGTAAATGAACAATCTGTGCAAGGTCATTAGTAATTCCAAAAGCCTCAGCATCTCGACCAACTGGGTCGGTGTGACGAGAAAACGTAAGCCAGCTGGAGTTGTGAACGTTAAAATCACCAAGGAAAATTACCTCACTGTTAGGAATGTTGGACTGGAGAAAGTCAAGTTGCAAAGAGAGGAAGTCAAAAAGCTCAAATGATTAGTGGAGTTGGGAGAACGGTAGAGACAACAGATGAATTTTACCCAATGAGGTAGAGAGATTTTAAGCCAAAGAAGATCAAAGAGAGGAGATTCCAAATTGCCAAGTCTCTGACAGGGAATATCAGAACGGACATATGCACAAGTACCACCTTTGAGACGAAAGGAATCATACAGCGAATAATTTGGGCATCTGAGATACGCGGTAGTTGAATCAACCGATAACTGAGATTCTGTCAGAAAAAGTACATGGGGTTTGGCAGACTGCAAGTGGAAATGGACATCGTTGAGATTAGAATTGAGACCACGTATATTTGTGAAATGAATTAGGAAGTGCTTGGGAGGTTTAGATCTTTTCGCAGATAAGCTTGCTCTATTAGTTTGACAATTCATGGTGTATTCAATATTAAGAAAAAGTGGGTGGGACATGCTGTATGAAGTAATGAAAATTTTGGATATGGCGTACACACGGTAAGAATATACCCAGATCCTTGACATAACGTGGCCTCGACAATGCTTCCTACATACACACTACTCGGACTCCCTCCAGTCACTATCTGGCAGAGTAGAGGTAGCAAGATTATACACTAGCTGATCTGGAAGCCTCCTAGAGTTACCAATAGGTTCGGTCCGGTGTACTAACTAGTAGCCGACCTGCGAATCCCGTTTTAGAGCTGTACCCTCGAAATGTAGGGAATATTAGAGTGTACCTTTCCTCACTAATATTCTCTGACTAATTAAACCAGTGGCTTTCAACCGGGGTGTCATGTAATTTGGGTTTAAATTACTTAATTTTTTTTTTAAATTTATATATTTAATATAAATTAATATATCTTTTTAATTTTGTAGTGATCTATATAATTGATATTTATTTAGTAACTCTATATAAAGAATAAAATTATTATATAAGTATATATAATTTGTATTACATCACATTTTTTTAATGTTATACTGTATATATATATATGCACAGAGAATTGGATTATTAAAAGGTCGAAAAACACTGTGTTAGGTATTTATTTTGCCTAGGGGCGCTGTGAAAAAATTACTGGGATACTAAATGTGCTATGAATGGAAAAAGTTTGGGAACCTCTGAATTAAACTGTACTTTCTGTTTTCGTTTGGATATATATGTAATATGAATTAAGAGACAAAAAATAAATTAAAGAGACCTATGGTACCAGGTTCCATAGATGAGTAAAGAAATTCTGTGGATTTTTCAAATCATAATTAATAAATCAATTTTCAGTTAACTAAAAAAAAAAAGCTTAAAATTTATTTTTTTTCATAATTAAAATTAAACAGGGGAGTTAAATAAATGCCATAGAAGCATCTTGGTTACAATTAAAGTGCAAGTGAGTAGTTTAGTATTATGTATAACGGCCTCCGTAGCCGAGTGGCAGGAGCGGGAGTGCAGTAGCACACGCTCTTTGAGTAGACCGGGGTTCAAGCCCCTGACTGCTGAATACGGTCGATCTGCCAACCCGCACTCGACCAGCGTTGCAGATTATGGTCCATTTCCCTCAGCATGAATTGTTGAGGCTTCCACCCTGCAGTGGGTTGATAATGGCTGCACTTTACTTTTTTTATTACGTACAAGTTAGTGTAAATGCATCATATTAGTACACGGCAAAACTCTGAATTAGCAAATTTTTGGAAAGGCGGCATCTTTTAAGTTATCTCATATTGTGAATACCTTCCCAACGAGTTGCCCTATTGCACTACTTCAAATAAGTAACGCTTATTCAAAAGCGTTATTATATTTATATTTTACCCTTCTTTGGTGGGTAGGTAGGTACATTAAAATCGAAGAAGAGCCAACTAGCCCTGAAATGGTGCCATCTGGATGGTGGTATCCGCTGAGAATAAGTAATAAGCCTGACGTAGCCGAGTGGTCAGGAGCGAGAGTGCATAGCACGCGTTCCTTGAGTGACCGGGGTTCAAGCCCGTGACGACTAAATATGATAAATATTTGTATTGACGATTTATTGTAAACTCTACTGACTTGGTTGTCGTGCAGGAGTATAAACAGAAAATTTATTTATTTTTACAACAGTCTTCTCATTTGGTGAAGCGTTACTTATTCAAAGTAGTGCAATATCATGGCAACTCGTGAATGTATTCACAATATGAAATATAACTTAAACGATGCCGCCTTTGCAAAAATTTGCTAATTCAGAGTTTAGCTGTGCTAATATGATACATTTGCACTAACTTGTACGTAGTCTAATTCTCTTGCAGCCTGAGGCATAACCCCTTAATGGATTTTTAGTATTTAGTATTAGTAATGGCCACATGGTGCAAGGAAGCCTATGGCTTATGCTACACCAGCTAAAAAAAAAAAATAATATATATATATAATAATAATAAAAAATAACAATAATAATAAAATAACAAAAATGAATAAAATAAAATAAGAAAAAATAATAATTAAAAATAATAATAATAAATAAGAGAAAAGGAAATGAACAACCTAAGCATTTCCCTCCTCATATAGGTAATTATCCAGCTGACCTTTGAATTTCCCAAAACTGTCAGCCCCTACCACCCATGTAGGCAACTTATTCCAGTAATTTATAACTCGCTGGCTAAAATAAAACTTCCTGCAATCCAGTCTAAACATCTTCCCTCGTAACTTGAAATTATGCCCCTAGTTCTATAATCATTTATAATTGTGAAAGTTTCATCCTTATTCATTTTCCTTATGCCTCTCAGAGCCTTAAACACCTCAATCAAGTCTCCTCTAAGGTGCCTAGTTTCCAAGCTCTGCAAGACCACATATTCAAAGTCTTTCCTCATATGGACACCCTTTTGCTCTCACGAGGCAAGTTACCTGTCTCTGGCCCCTTTCAAGAAGCACAATGTCTTTCTTTAGGTGCGGTCTCCATACCTGAACATGGTGTTCCAAGTGTGATCTAACAATAGCCTTATACAATGGGATTATGACGTCCTTATCTCTACTAGCAATTGTTTGATACATCGTCGATAGGACACCATGCCCCCCCCCTTGCAACCGGCCTACAATGCTCGGAGAACTTCATATCTGACCATGTTGTAATACCGAAGTCCCTTTAATCCGCTACTGGCTTTAGTTCAACTCCGTCAAGTGTATGTTATTTTGGGGTTACTGTTCCCCAGATGCAATACCTTACACTTTGCTGGATTAAAGTATAGCTGCCATTTTTCTGACCAAGCTTGGTGGCGACCTTTAACAATTCTACCAATCTTTACATCAACTGCAAATTTAGACATCATGCCTTCTATCCCTTCATCGATGTCATTTATGAAAATCAAAAACAGTGGTCCTAATACTGATCCTTGGGGAACCCCACTTCTTACATCAACCCAATCTGAGGAATAACCATTTATCACAACACTCTGCCTCCTGCTCTGAAGCCATCCAGCTATCCACTAAGGATTTTTCCTGTTATTCCAACCTGTTCCAGCTTATAAAGTAACCACTCGTGTGAGACTGAGTCAAATGCTTTGCTGAAATCCATAAAAACAATGTCGAAATTATTCCCAAAGTCCGGCTCTTGAGTGACCCTGTCAAAATAGCTAACCAGATTAGTTAAACATGATTTTCCCTTTACAAAACCATGCTGAGTATCCTTCAAAATTCCATTTCTGTCTATCTTGATCGTTGTCTCCATGATTTTCCCTACCACTGAAGTTATACTAACCAGCCGGTAATTTTCCAATTCACGCTTAGAACCACCCTTATGTATTGGAGACACATAGACACTTTTCCAATCCAACGGAATCACTCCCGAATCCAGTGATGATCGCATAATTAGCCTCAATGGTTCAATGCACTCCCTTAAGATTATAGGATATATGTCAACCACCCTAGGAGCCTTACTGGCCTGTAGGCTTGAAAGCTTTTTCATTAAATAAACATGTGAAATTTCAACATCATTAATTACATTTTTTTAAACTTCACTCCCAGAATCTCTCATTTATGTAAAGAGTTTCTTCTTTAAATATCGATGCAAAGTAACTGTTGAGTTCATCTGCAACTTCAACTGAGGTATCTAATACTATCCCAAGTCCATTACATAAGGGTCCAATCTGGTTTGTTCTTCTCTTCTTTGCATTTATATATGTGTGAGGAATTCGTTATCCCCCCCCCTTTGCTCTTTTGCCAGCAATTTCTCATAATCTGTCTTTGCCAGCCTAACTGTTTCTGTGGCACTATTACAGATCAATTTGTAGCTGTTATAGGCTTCAGTACTTTTTATTGCTCTCTAACTTTTTCATGCTGCCTTTTTCTGCTCAAGTAATCTGGCAACTTCATTATTCATCCAACTTGGAATCCTGCTCGTGGAGTATTTTTTAATGGTATATATGCATAAAAGGCTTCTGTGATTAATGTTTTAAAGGTATAGCATACTTCAATTGTATTCACTCTCTGTGAGATATCTACCCAGTTAATAGAGGCTATGTAGCACCTTAAGCCATTGTAATTTCCTTTCTTGAAGTTATAACCCATTCCTTTGCCTTTAACTTCTGCTACCCTCTCTTCATCGTCCACCGCAGAACTCCGTTATCACTTCCTGCTACTGATTCCTGTACTGTCAGCCCTATTATGTCATCTGGTCCATGGGTGATGATGAGGTCTAGAGTATTCTTTTCCCTGGTACTTTCCCTAGAATGTTGATACAAATAGCAAGCATCTAGTTGATTTAAAAATTTTGTCCCCATGTGGAGTTTCCTTCCCATTTGCTCCAATCAATTAGAGGCAAATTAAAATCACCCATAATAAGACATTCATGCTTATTTGCCCATTCCATTTGCATGTAGAGGCTCTCATCATAATCTTCACAATCACCTGGCCTGTAGATTACTCCCACTCTCATTATACCTTTGCTTCCAACTATCTCACACCATATAGACTCTATATTAGCATGAGAAACATCTGAATCCTTCATGCAGTGGCGGACTGGTCAGGGTGTCAGCTTTCCCGATGGAAAGTGGGTCCCCTTGCAATAACATTAGACAATATGTTAAAAATGTTAATGACCTTTTAGTAGCTTGAAAATATAATAGTTGTGGGTGGGCCCCCTTTGTCTCCTAGCAACCAATATTTTTAGACCCAGTCTGCCACTGCCTTCACTTTCAGGCTGCTTTTGATAAGAACCATGACCCTACCACCCCTTCTATCTCCCCTATCCTTCCTAAATACATTATACATACCATACTGAAACTCATCATCCCCAATCTCCGGGTGGCACCACATTTCCGTAAGCCCTATTATGTCAGCATTACTTGTCCTAACCAGCAGTTCGAATTCACTCATTTTATTATATCTATTTTAACCAATTTACTGATTGGTTAAAAGAGATATATACTTGTAAAAAGTTATAGGTCATCTGATGACATTTATTTTTATAAAAATAATGTTTAGTATAAAGTATAAAAAATAAGTATAAAAAATTATTAAATCAAATATTTCGTGCTGTGTTAGTTATTTTTACAGCTAATGTAGTGCAAAAGGCTGCAACCCCTGTTTAAAACATTCTGGTGTACATGATACCAAAACAAATTATATTTGTTTCATCAGTTATATATATTCTAAAAAAAAAAGCATATAATAACACAAAATAATATTACATTTGCCTCTTTTTTTTTTCTATCATTATACAATCTTGAGAACTTGCAAGAAACAGAGCCTGAATGAATATGGCATGCTTAAACTCTAAGACTTGAGGTCAAACCCAGTCAAGTGGCAATTCTAATTGTCAAACTACCCTGGTTTTAGCAGGAAGGTCCCGATTTACAAATGCATATCTGGTGTCCCTCTAAATATCTGGTCTGCAAAATAGCAAAAATCCCATTTCTAACTTTTTACTGATTGGTACTTTTTAATGACTTTGATTAACACTTTCGCTTTTGGCTTTTCTGACAACCTTTTTGACCCAGGATTGAAAACTGTGGGATTGAGTCGATCTGGATTGGAGATGCAAAAAGGCATTTTTGGGCTTTCTTCTCACTATGAATGAATTAGTCAGCCTCCAGTGAAAGTTGAGAGACAAAAATATCCAGTTTTGCTTCTGTTAAATTAGAAGTAAAAGTTCTAAAAGTAGGGTGGTTTCCCCTCCAAGTGGATTAAAAACTTGATGCCACGTATGTGTAATGAAGCAGTGAATGTATTAAATTAACAGAATTAATTCCATCAATTCCATAATCTAACACCAAGCTGAATGAATGAGGAACAACACAGGGGCTCACATCTGGTGAGTATGAGCTTGGCACACCCAGGGTCCTGAGCCGGATACCATCATTCTTCTCTCTCAGGATAACTAAAAATTTTTTTTGGCTGGTGCAGCATAAGCCTCAGGCTTCCTTGCGCCATATGGCTAATAATAATAACACACAACAAAGTGAAAGAAATAGGCTGTCCCTTAATATGTTGGAAGCAGAATTAATTGTCACATGGCTGATGTTAAAAAAAAAAAAAAAAAAACTGCTCATAAATCAAATTAAAAGATAAATTTTCTGTTTATATTCTGGGATGGCCACTAAGATTATAGGAGTTCACAATACAGAGAGAATACTAGAATAGTATACCATATTTAGTAGTCAAGTATGCCCTTGAACCAAATGGTCAAAGCATGTGCACTTTTGTATCCTTGTGCTTGAACATTTGGCTACAGATCTTTATACATATATATTATCACAGGGGGTAGTCCCAGTATTTTCTAAAGAGAGCAATAAAATGGTTCTTTAATCATTATGTAGCAGTAAAAAAAAAAAAAAATCCATACTATTTTGACTAAGTGAGCCAAAACCCTGTTAGCTCCCAGGTGCAAGGGAGCTTGCAGGGTTTTGGCCCCTACTAGTCACAATTGTTTTTATTGCAAATTTTCTTCCCAGACAGAAACTTATCAAAAAAAAAAAAAAAAAAAAAAAAAAATGCATTTAAATATTGTACACTTCTTTTTTTTTGTCTGTCTTTTTACGAAACTCCCAAATCTGAAAGGTATTAGAACCTATAATACTTAGTACTGTGTAATTGGTTGAAGGCTGAGAAGACAGAAGATATTTGTTGACATTAAACATGAATTTCTCTAGATTATAATTTTCAGGAAATAATAAGTTGTTTGGAAGAAAGTAATGCTGGAGCAAAAAGGAAAACCCAGTTTTTTTTTTAAAGATGGTGGTGGATATTCCAGAAATTGATATTCTAGAAGTTGTGCAGAGCAAGGTTTCTCAAACTGAAGGTGCAATGTAGTGTGCTATCATCAGAAAAACTGGATAGGATTTCCAGTAAGTTGGAGAAGGTCATTAATATACAAGAGAAAATTAGTGGGAGTAAGAACTGAATCTTAGGGAATGTCAGCATTAGTGGAGAAGTTAGAAGACAGAGTGCCATTTACCATCACCAGCAGTGAATGGTCAGAATGAAAACTGTATATCCAATTGGATTTTCATTCTGACCATTCATGGGAGCTTGTTTAGAAAACCTTTATGCCATTTTATGCCTTAATAAAGTCAAAGGAAACTGCTTCATTTGCACCAAATTTTCTTATTGAATTTGTCCAAAGATGAGTAACATAAACCAAAATATCAACAGTGGATCACAGTTGATGGATTTCTCTAATACTTTAGATAGAGTACAGTGCAATGGGGCAATAACTGGAAGAGAGGGATTTTGTGAAATATAAGAGTATCAACTTTTCACAAAGGTTTGGATATATCAAAAATAAATGTTTATAGAAATATTTATTTTTAATATATTTTGCTGTTAACCATATATAGCAAAACATTCATGTATATATATATATTTTTTGGAGTGAAAGGTCCATCCTGATTTGCCATTCATGTATTCTTATGGATCACATGGCATGCATACGATAACACATAGGATGTGATATTTCAATCTGGAAAGTATTCTGGAGTGCTGTTCTTGTTTGTCCTTATTTCAAGATTTGAAAATACAGTAAGCTTCACTAGGGTTACCATATTTTTCACGACTACTAAATATGGTGATGTTCTTTTGTTCTCTATAACTTGTGAACTCCTCTGGCCTTATTTGGTCATCTCTGAGCATAACTAGAAAATTTACTTATTTGACTGCAGAACTGTATTTTATCATTGATAACTATGTTACATATGTTATCAATGATAACATGTGTAACATTGTTAGGATCAATTTATCAAGGTTGGGCCAATTTTGTGATGTTCAAAATTTTGAATGAATGTTGAAATGTAATTTACTCAAGCTTAAGATTCAAACAAATACTTTGTCACTTACTTTGTCAATTATTAATACTAGTCATTACTGTTTTTAAAAGCTTTATAGTTACCTTTATATTCTATGTTGAATGTTTCAGGATATAAACAGAGACATTAACTGAATATGAAAAAATAAAGTTGCTGTAATATAAATTTTTTTTCCCTTTCTCCTCCTTTCCCTAACAGGTATTTGATTCAAGTGGCTCATTCCTCTCCTTTGTTAATACCTTTGCTGATCCTCTTTATGGTCCCCAAGGCCTAGGACTGAACAGTGATGGCCACGTTGTTGTAGCTGATTCTGGTAATCATTGCTTCAAAGTGTACAAGTACTTACAGTAATCCTTGTGATATTCTCATGGGCTACTTCCTGGTTGTGGTTGCAGATGGTCAAACAATATGATAGGTAATGCACAGCTGAGGCATTTTCAATGTTGTTCTGTTAAAGATTTGACGTCAGTTGAAAATCTTACCGGTGAAAGAAACATAACGCTATTGTAAAAAATAATAAAAAAATAACAAAATTCATGTTAAACATTAAGTGGGTTTTTTTTTTTATTTTATACATAGATTGGTTTGAAATATTAGTAACATAAATAGTCTGTAAATAACTAGGAATATATATAAAATTTATTTATATTTCTAAAATTATAGGTAAAAATTGCCTTCAGGGAAATACTACAACATTGTCATTATTTTAATTAACAAAATGAATGTCCCACATTCTAGAATGAATTACATATTTGTTAAATATGTAATAATAAAACGCAATTATGTTGTTGTTTAAAAAAATAATAAACAAGAAAGGATTGAACTTGTGTGGTAAACACAGAGTGCTTTAAGTATATGCTTGGGACAGCTTAGTTTATGTTTGTGCAAAAATAATTTTACGTTATTCATTAATGGCATACTCCATAAATTTGATATACAAAAATAAATAGGGATCAGATAAGCATGTCAGATTAGCTAAAATTAGATAAGCATTGAAAGTCTGTTTTAGCTAAAATGATACTATTTTTCTGAAAGAAAAACAGACTTATGAGATTAACATAACTGTGTCCTCCCACACAGTAACTTTTGTTTACAGGCCCAAAGGTATCTGAAGTGAGTAATTTTATTCTGAACTACCACCTCAAAATGAGATTTAAATACCTTCTGCTATTTATTATGTCAAAAAGGAATTGGAAAATGGCTCTATGAATTCTTTGAACTTATTAACAAAAATGTTGATATTTTGCTGCCGAGCTAAAAAGGAGATAAGTGAAAATTTCTCATCAAGATATCAATGCTAACAATAAACTGAATCTTATTAGATAAAAGAATGCCATTGTGCTGTGATAATGGCATTCTTATTAGATAAAAGAATGCCATTATCACAGCACAAGAGCTTTTATCTTAGTTTTAAAAACTACTAGAAATGCTATTTTCATGTAAAAAGAAAAATGAAACAATGTAGAAAGTAAGATCTTCTGACTTCTGCTCATAGTATATTCTTTATACAAAGAGACTTTATAAACTATTACTTTATTGTATACTATGCTTATATATTGCTTACTCAGAAAAGCAAAATCAATATGCAATATTTTTATTTTATATCATTATGTGTATTTAACTTTGATTAGCCAATAGCTTGAACAGTGAGTACAGAAATAATATAGCCATCTCTTTATATTTGAATTTCCACAGAAGAGTAACTTTCTTAATGCATTTGTCTATCTTTGTATCAACTTATTAAGGTTATTCTGAGTAGGCACATCAGTGTAAAGTGTCATGTCTAATGGCACCATGGGTTTTTCCCATTTCCGCATAATATACATTGTCGTGTGAAACAGAACACTGTTGAGGCCAGAGATTTAAAAGTGTGTGGATATTGTTAAATGTAGTGTCATGTACCATTGTCCATCTGGTCATTTAGTCATTGGACCCCTACTGGGACCGACCATTGCCCGGGCACATCAGTGATGAGCCCAAGGCAAATTAACAGAAAATTAACTGAATTAACAGTAATTAAATTTATCCAATAAATTAACAGAATTTATCATTGCTGATAAGTTTACAAAAAATGGGAACATTTGGACCAGCAATAATATAATTTCAATAGGAAATAATGAGCAAGCTACAAATTTCAACAGACATGCTTAACACACTCAATAGGATGTACAATCACCTTTGATGGTTATGCATCACTATATGCTCAATGAGACATATCCCCAAGTGGCATAACTACTAAAATTTGATCCTATCAGGAAAGAAATCATTAGGCCTGTAAGAGGTGTTAGACTAAACAAAAAAAAAAAAAACATTTTGATTTTAGGTCTGTGTCTTGTAATCAAGTCCCACTACAACTGCAATGAGCATAGTTAAATAAATTTTGTTTATATTCTGAAACAACCACATAGGGCAGATGAATTGTTTATATCTTGAGTCCACCAAAAAGAAAGGCAACAAATCTCATTCCACTGAATAATTCCAACCTATCAGGAATTATATGCTTGGAGGTGGATGGGTTGCATTTGATTCCATAGGTCAAGGGCATCCTATAATATTGATCTCTTGGTTGTGCCATTTTTTTTGGATATCAGTTTCCAGATACTGCTGCTTAAGATGAGCTCTACTGGGATCAGATGTTGTCCTTAAAGTTATGCTCAGGCTCAAGGAGCAGTTGGACGAGAAGTACTACCACTGATAGCAATGCCATCACCCTAGTGCAACAGTTCCCAAACTGTGTGCCACAGCGAACTCACAGCGGCTCCGCAGGATATTTTAAATTTTCAAGGGAAACACAGTGATACTCGAGATCTGTCAGACGCCATGCGAACTACTAGCTCAAGGTAGTTCAGTTTCAACATTACTTTTATACTTGGAGGTGGATGGGTTGCATTTTATTTCCATAGGTCAAGGGCACCCTATATGTCCTATGTTATTTGGACCTAACTACTTAATACACAGTACTGTTAGGTATTTCTTTTGGCCTATGGGCACCGTGAAAAAATTACTGACACACAAAGGGGACCGTAAACTGAGAAAGTTTGGGAACCTCTACCCTAGTGGTTAAATTATTATGCAGTCAAGACTGCCATCTAGTGGGGGGGAGGGGAAGGAGATACAGACAGTCTCGACAGAATGATTAAGAATGATAGTTAAAGAGCAGATGAGAGTCCATCTGAAAACCCTGCACTTCTGCTTTAAAAAAAATTACTGATTTGTACATACTTTAAATCCACAAACTCATTAGGTCCTGGTACTTAGTGAAATCATCAATAAGTTGGAAAGTTGCTTATTTAAATGAGATTTTTCTTACATTCAGAAATGTTTTAGATTTTTTTTTTTTTTTTCTCAAAAAAAAAAAAAAAATAGAAAAAAATGTGCAATATTAAAGCTTCAGCAAGTAAATAATTTAAAATTGTAACTAGTAAAAAATGGCAGTAACTGTTTCCCCAGATCTGCTTCAGTAATTCATTCTGCAAAATTGATAATTGTTAACATAATTACTTTGCTGCTTATAGTTTATTCCTGTAAAATATCTATACTGAAAATGTACAGTTTTTGACATATATAAATGTTTGATGGAGATAGTCCATCAAACATTTATATTAATTAAGAATTTTTCGAGTTGTCTATTATATTGGGATGGAACACCTAAGCAGTGAGATATTCTTATTGAACAGGAAAGCTGCCAAAGAAACTAATTTCATCATAATTTTTGTTACTTTAATGTTGTGTGAAAAATATAGAGATGGGGAAAATTGAGATACAGTAAATGCCAATTATAGTAATCACATTTGCAAATTGAATTTTGATTCTAATAAACAGCAATTCTAATAAGAGAAAATCAACGAATATTATCCACAGGCTATAAAAATAAAGATATAAAGCACAAGTTTACACTTTATTACCAATTAAATGATGCTTAAAAATCCAAAGAATATTATCCACAGGTTAAAAAAATAAAAATAAATTTATACTTGCGTACAAAGCTTAATTAATATACATATTAATTAAACATAACACTTTGTAATATGGTTATAATTTTAAATAGTCACTTATTACAGATTGCTTTAAGTTATCACTACAAAGTCTATTTATAGATTTAATATTGTACAAGTCTATATTCACGATCACTTGTATCAATTTCTTCCTATGCTTTCCTCACGACAGCTATAGCTTCATGAGTTTGCTGTTTTGTAACTTGAATTCATTCAGGTTCAACTTCATTTTCGTCCTCCTTGACGAAATCATCAGCAACAGACTGGGCAATTTCTTCTTCTGTTAAAGCTGTAGTAACTACCTGTTTATAACAGATTGTCAGAGCAATATGGCCTTAGTTGCTAATGCTAATGCTCCTAAAAACCAAATGACAAACAAACATAACAGATTGTACAAACAAAAAGGCCCAATAAATTGAAAACTACAAATTGTTTTATGATTGTGATTTCCATAAATGAGGTTGAGAAAAATATCGCAAAGGCATTCAAAATTGATTCTTATAACCAAAGGTGTGATTCTAATAAACGATGAAAGTGTAGTGCATTTTATTGATTTCAGTTGATTCTTTGAAATTTGATTCTCTAAAGCAGCTGATTCTAATAACCAGTGATCACTATGACCATTGCTTATTGTAATTATTACTTAGAATAATGTGAAGTAATGGACACTTAATTCCACTTAAGGTTTGGGCTTAAATTTATAGGGTACAAAATAGAATTCAATTACAATTTAGTAAACTAATAAGTAAATAAATTTACCCTGTACTTAACTACTTGATCACCTCACTCAGTTTTAATGACAATGTTTCAAACTCAGAACTTTGGGGTTCATTATCAAGTCTTGATGCTGCTCCTGTGTTTCTGGCTTGGGGGATGACTAAGATCTGACTGTCACATCTGAGTGAATCAGTCACTAAGTGGAAAACACATAAGCAGCATAAAGACTTGAGAATGAACCCCAAAG
Source organism: Mastigoproctus giganteus (assembly GCF_048544385.1). Lineage (NCBI taxonomy): Eukaryota > Metazoa > Arthropoda > Arachnida > Uropygi > Thelyphonidae > Mastigoproctus > Mastigoproctus giganteus. The sequence continues at coordinate 188,207,342 of NC_143582.1, read as the reverse complement.
TTATGGGTTTCATCATAAAACACCATCATTAAAAAATATATATATATAAGCAAGGTTAAATATTTGAGTACAGGATCAATTTAAGCTCAAACTCTACATGGAGTTGTGTCTATTACTTCAGATCATGCTAAGTGATAATTATTTAGATTTCAGTATCATGCCTTTCCAAAGCAAAGGCAAGTAAAGGCTGATTTCCTAATTTTAAGTTTAAATAAACTTCAGAGTATTATAAAGAATAAAACAATACAATATCTTTTCTTTTGCCTGATAGCACCAAAAGAAGAGTATCCAAGATGCAAAAGCTGAAAATGGCAGGAAGTTGTTTAACATAAAAATGCTTTAATAATGAACTGCAATAATTATTTATACTTCACTGTAGAGCAAACTCTTGTGGATCCCACTGCAAAATTTGATTTTGTGCCCTCTATCATTAATTTTATCCATTTGATAGATACCAAGGTCTCCAGCCAAAGAAGGGGGTCCCCCTGGTGTGATGCACTGGTTTGCTACACATGTAGCTATACTTCTGATTTCAAAACAACTTCTACTGGTTCTGAAAGATCAATGTGTTAATAAAAGAAATGGTGGAAACAGTACTAATGACCAAACTCGCATGAAAGAATGATACAATTTCTACATATCAGAATTTCCATATATCATACTGTTGCCTAGAACGAGAGAGGTTTGAAAATAATTTTGCTGAAATTATACAGTATCAAGTATAAATATTAATTGTGTTTACTTTAAACTGTAGCCATTTACTTTTAAAATCTAGTTAAATAGTATGTAATTTTAAGGTACAGTAAGTTCTTAATATAATTTGAATATTCAAGCTATCTGCAACCCATCCCAGTGCAAGTAACCCATTTTGCAATCTTACATTCTGGTGCAGGTCAACTGGTCTGCTTTGGTGCCTTCGACTTCTGCCTAACTTTATTTTCACTGAAACAGAAATAGCCATTGTTATATTTATTTATTTTATTACGATGTTGTTTTAACCCTTCAAATATTGCGACTGTATATCATTTATACTTTAACACAGCATTTGTACTTTTAACTTCCATTGGGCGCTTCTAAATATACTGTTTGTCATATCTATGCATAATTCAAACCAATAAATGTTTATTAACATACTTGATTGTTAAATATATATAGGTGTGCATGTATATATATAAATATATACATATATCTAATTAAGCTAAGTGCCGCATTGACTGTAGTCAAAAATAGTCCTTTATAAGGCCAGTTGTAAAATGTTTTGAGAAATGGTACAATGCCTATGCATGATAAATTGTGCTAATGTGTGAAGTGTATATTTAGAAAATATTTAACAGGCTTTATTAATTACGATTGTTAGAACTAGACATATAGATGTAACAAGAATATAATATTATTAGGTCACATTAATTTCATATTTAATCCCCACTTATTTGTATGGGATGTGAAATATTTTATTACTGGGAAATATGATCAGAACAGCTGTTATAATTTATATCTTTATATGATTGTTTTTTTTTTCTCTATAAACATATTGTCATTTGTCATTATACAACACTGTTAGTTGTGAAAAATGAAGTTGTATTCATGTTTCTGTTAATGGTGCACAATTTGTCCTCCAAACTGGTTGAAAAATAAGGCATGCATTTTTATAAAAGTTTTGTTTGTTAATCAAAAAAAATTGTTAGAGAATTTACTATTCAAAAGAGCAAACATTAAAGATTATAAATACTGAAATTCAACTAATTTAGCTCATATATTTACTATTTTGCCACAAACTGATAAATATTAAATATGTGATTTGTTCCAACACCAGAAGTTCTTTGTTTAGTTGTGTGAGAGATGCACTGAAACTAAAATTTATATTTTCTGCCTTAATGAAACCAACTGTTTACTGTTGTTTACAATATACTGTTTTGAATGTATTGTTTTTGAATGTATTGTTTTTGACTGCTCCTGATTTATATTTTGACTTGCTTAGTGTTAGTCAATAATAATTTCTAAGCCTTCCACACTTACAATACTCCAATGAGAGACTCATCTCCAGTATGTAAGAACTATAATATTTTCACAGGATAATATCCTTATTTCTTCTGCCATGGCATGGAAGCTTCATTACGTAATTATTAGTTGTATTTTCCAAGAGTTATGTTCTGACATTGCACTGCAGTTTAGTTTAGTTTAGTTTTATTGGCGCATCAGCATCTAAGGCTATAATGCGCTCACTGCAGTAGAATCTTCACTGGTAGTGGAGAAAAAGAGGTTCATCACAACTATAAGAGAAACAGGGTTTGGTTTCTAGGTAAAAAAAATACGCATTAAGTGATCACTTTAATATGGTAACTCTGTTGAATAAAATGCAAACACGAAAAGCAATCACAAATATTCATAAATTCCTGTGTTTTCAATTTCTAACATGTGGGCTACTTCTGTTCCCTTCCACTGGGAACATTTTGAGGGGAGACACTTTTTTTTTTTTTTAACAAAATATGGACAAACCATCTCACTGATTGAGATATGAAGCATTTTATATCAATCTGTGATTGAAGTACACATTCATTTATAAGATTATGTACACTTAGCTAAATGTTTATGAAATATTTAAGGGAGGGACTATAAGGCATAAAAGTCTGAAGATCTCTGACCTACAACAACCTTCCTAACTAAACGAAGGCAGCAATCTTACTGCGGTTTTCATTTAGTTAGGCAGGGAACAATTTCGGTAGAATATCAGCAATATTAATCTTTAATGCAGATACATATAAAAGTGAACAACACACTCATGTTTGGAGAGGTTTGCTGCATGCTAAGGCATTAAATAAAATTGAAGCTAGAATTGTCCAAAGTTTTACTGTATTTCTTTATACAGTTAACTCTTCACTGAACTTCATTAATGATTTTCACTGGGGTCAATATCTTAATTACCATAAATCAGAAATGAATCCAAAATAAAATTATTTAGCCAAATACAATAAACATTGAATGCACCTAAACTTTTTCTTCGTTACAGCTATCCTTTAAAGCCATAGTTTATTTTTTAGAAATTGCACTGATAACAGAACGTTATCACTATATGTTGGCTATTTGACTGCCGAGCTGGAAATTTCATTTTAACTAAGGCTTTTGATACGTTCATTCTTTAAGTGCATAGTTACCTATCTGATTAACTGTCTGAACTTTTCTTTCAGTTTACTAAAGTGAATATTCAGATGGTAAGTGCATAGTTTTTCAAAACATCTACAGGAGTACCTCCTCCTCCTATTACAAAAGAATTCTCTTATTTTGATGAGAAGACAGAACACTTTCCCCTTCTTTAATTGCTTTATCTCTGGTCAGTTAATGTCATTCAGTACAACAGCAAGAACCACTAAATTACACTGCATGTAGGTGCCTGTGTAGCCAGGATAAATTAGGCCGAGAATGCTTATGAAAACACTTTCTCTGGCTATCACAGTAAATGTATGATTTAATTTATTGTTCATATTTCCTTTAACTTTTATACACATTAACCTATATATTTCTGTTTTTAATGCTATAAAGGCACCCATATGCATCTCAGTCTAAATATATACTGGTACACACAACTTTTTGCTTTTTTTAATTATCATATAATGGCCTGTCAAAAAATTGTGAAATCCTATTAGTTATATTACTCGTGAAGTTGAACATTTCAGTTAAATTTTCCATTTTGTTCCATTTAAATTTTCCTTTTAGTTTCACCATCTTCATTTTTTATTTTTCTTTTCTTTTCTTTTGATTCATAAAATAGCTGAAAGGCTTTTATGTCAGATGTTCTGAAATATATCACCCATTTTAATCAATTATTGAACTATTTATTAAATCACTAACACGAAATTTTGAGATGATAAATGCTTAATTGATGTCATTTTACGTATTTGAAATGGTAATTATTATTATTCAGTAAAGTAATCCAAAACGATTTAACATCTTTTGAGCATATAACATGCTATTTCAAAATAAAGTATTAGCTATATGACCAGTGATAATATTAATGTAGAAAGCATCCTGGCTTATAAAGAATACATCAAAAATATTAACTTAATGCCCTGAGAACTATAATATACTATAAAAATAATTAAATAAAAATATTTCTTAAACTGTTTTTTTTTTTATTTATAATTGAGATACCTCTAAAGCTTTATAATTATTTTACTTCATGTTATTACTATGTGGTTTAATAACCGGTAACTTTATTTTTATAGTAGCTGTGATAACCAAGAATTCTAATTAAAATGAATTAGTATTGATTTTGAGACTAATTCATTTTAATCTAATTTATATGTAGTGTTTTTTTTTTTTGTTTTTTTATCATTTATGGTAAAAAATGATTGCACAGCAATATTAAAATCGTTTTGTCCCCTTTAACTCTGCCTTCTAAACCTGCTCTGGTCACTCAACTGTAATTCATATCTTTCAATAAATTTTTTTCCATTGGTTCTCCATTAAATTTCAAAAATATAGTCAAAACAACCCCCACATACCTCTCAGTATTTTGCTAGTATCATCAGTTAACACACTTATTTTACAGGAAACTTATTTGTAATAACAAAACAAGTAATCTCAAGGTCAGTTGTGCAAATACATTATTTCCCTCTCCCCCTCTGTTCTAAAATTAAGCTGTACATTGAAACTGTCCAGCTTAACAATAGTTATATATAAATAACAACCATAGCAAAATAACTTCTGACTAAAGCTTTCAGAATTTTTGCACTTAAAAGCACCAATATGGTGAATTGCATCTTATTTATACAGAGATTAACATATGAAATTTAATTTGCATCATGGCATATGAAAATCTTTACTTAAATGCATTAACTCATCTTTTAACTGCATCTTGTTTTCTAATTAAAATTTATTAAAATTAAATAAAATTTGAACCCTTTGATAGGCATGCTGTTCTCTAAAAGTATTACAAAACAGAACATGAATACCATAATTGATTGATGAAAATTTAAAATTTGGTAAGTTAAACATACCATATGTGCACTGTACTTTGAAATTATTAACTTATACTTAATAATGGCATATGTAGGGGAAAATGTTCTAGGGGATGTTAAATGTAATAACCAGACTACTAATATCAGTTTTATGGGAGAGGCATATTGCTTTTTATAAGTCTGTCTTTATTTATTAAAATAACTATAGTTTTCATTTTGTCATCTTTAAAATTCAATTGTATATCATATTAACTTCATTTACTAATTGAATAAATGAAAATATTTAAAATGTGAATGTATGAGAGAGAGAAATAACTTTTCTGAATAACTTAACATATTTATTCAAACTGGCTACTTGTTATGAATATGTGATAAATGCATGTCTTATGTAAACTACATTCCAGCAGAAAAAAGCAGTAAATGTGCTATTTGTGAGTAAATGGTGGATATTCCACTAAATTAATGTAGATAAATGGAAATTTTAATGAGTTCAGTGTCTTAGAGTGGCAAAATAAATGTTTGCAAGAAAAATGTTTCTGTGAATTCTTTGATGCCAGGAACATTTAAGGAAATAAAACTGCACTTTGCATTATCTTAAAATTGTTCAGTTTAATTCTGAATGATTTCAAATATTAAAAAAAAAATTCTCACATCAATATTATTGCTATATGATGGCAGTTTTATCACATCTCTGAATTTAAGATATAAAGTCTGTCTCTTAAATTCAGAATTTTTAATTTTTTTTTTTTTAACCGTCCATTGCTAGTATGGCATTCAAAGGATGCCACTTAGAAAAAAATATATGTATTTTTAAATTTGTAAATGAAATCATAATTCTTCTATATACATTTGCTAACTGGTTACAGAGTATGTTCTGTTTTCATTTTTATATATATTGATATACTATGTCTGGTCCTGTCCCTGTATACCGTTTCATTACAACTTTTTTCAGCTAAAACTCTTTTTGTAATAAATAATACATGCCATATGAACACAGTACCCAAGTTATGAATTCTGAGATTTGTATTCTTTTTTTTAGCAATATTATTTTTATATTATTTCTGACAGTTGTTAGAAACCTTTTTCTTTTGAATTAGCAAAGTGGCACCATGTATAATGATGACAGATTATAAAAGCAAGCAAATATTGTTTTCCTAAATTATAAATGTATTTTTCTGCTTATATTCTTGGACAGATATCTAAGGGCCAGAGGAATTTACAATTACAGTAAACCCCCGATTTAATGAACCCGATATAACGGATTTCGGATTTAATGAACCAGACAAATAATAATACAGTAATGTGCATATTAATCTCAACCATATTAATTTTTTTTTAGGTTATACAAAACTTCAGTGTTATTATTAATTAAAAATTAATAATAATTACCTATTTCCATTATTGTTTTGATAATTACCTACTTTTATTTTTATAATCAAATTCAGGAAATTGTAGTCAAGAAATTGTTTTTTTATTCTTTCTGAAAATGTGTTCAAATAGCTGTTTTCCCAGATTACAGATAAGAGCAGGCGGTGACTTGTCAGCTGAACGTGACTTGGGACACTAAACTGCAGGTCTACCGACTTGCTTTGTTTCAGTCTCAGTCTGCCTCAAGCTATCGTGCGGTCAGGTTGTATACAGTGTTTCTGTGATTTCTGAATTGTGACTTTATATATTAAATAATTTTGCAATCCTTACAATTTAAAATGGCATCAAGTGATAGAGGAGTTAAAAGTTAAAAGAAAGCTTGTTAACTTAAATGTGGCTCAGTAGCAAGCGTCTGTGAAATTTACGGTGTAAAAAAAAAAAAAAAAAAACTGTTTCTGATATCCATAAATTAAAGGCCAAATTGCAACATAATTTTATATTGTACAGTACTGTATATTGTATTAATGCTTTTTTTTTTTACATTAAGAACAATAAAAAATCCCCCCCCCCGGTTATATTCAATTTAACGGACTTTCAGCATTAACGGATATCCCTTCTCCCCTATTAGTCCATTAAATCAAGGGTTTACTGTACAGTACTGTATAACGATTACTGTTAACACATTTGCAGTAGCAAGCATAATCAAATACACAGTGTACAAGTCTCATAGGCACACTAATCACTCAACTATAAGACAATCTAATAGTAGATTTCAAGAAACAAGAATTAAGAAAATCAAATTAGGGCCTTCACTTGATTTAGTTATATTATTTGTCCTCCACCTTCCACCATATTACAATTTCACTTTATATCACTACAAAAAAGATATTCATATATAGTCGTACAGCAACTTTTATTTGATACTAGAGAGCTATTAAGTGCTCGATATTTCCTATATTCTATTATATTATGAATCAACAGGGCTTACCTTTATTTTAGATATAGGAAGCTTCTTTTCCAACTCTCCTTTATTCATATAAAAAGCAACTTTTATATGAATATAAGTGTACCAAATGATATTGAAACCTTTTGCAAACACTTTGGTGTTAACTTTACACCAAACATAGAAATTTAGAATATTATTTTAAAAAAATTCTGTCAGCTTGAATTTTAGTATTCTTCCAGTATGGTATTTGCTTTTAGTCTTCATCACTATTTTTTAACTGGAAAATTATAGCTATAAAAAAATCTTTAGAACAGTTCTACATTCATGCAAAAAGTGCACTGCACACCCTTCCTGTGCTAATGTTCTGTGGAGTTTAGACTTGCTATATGGCAGTATTTAGCATTTTTTAAAAATATTTTACTGAAGATATTTTTTATTCATATTATCATAGTATCGTGTAAAGTCTTATACTTTCAATCAATCAAACCAAGTGAGTCCAAATGTTGACAGAGTCAAGAAAAGAACTTTAAAATGCCAAATTACTGGATTGTTGTTATTATGATATATATAGGAGGCAATATTAAAGCTGCATAATCAGCATTGAAAATATTCTGCCAACAGTCTGAAGATCTGATTCTTATATAACAAAATATTTGCAATTAAAGACTGATGTCACACTGGGCCAGGCAATTTACATTCATAATGTGATAGGTGTCCAGAGAAATGAACTTACAAACAGCAAATGAACGTAACAATTTAATTCCATTACACTTCATGCAATATCTGTACACTACACAATATCTGAAGCAGCATATCTGCAGTCAGCTGCTGAAGAGGGAGGGATTTGCTCCAATTCATAAGCATGTTGTAGCAAGCAACACAATAACAATGAAGATTATGCTTTACCATATGGCATGAGTGGTGATAACCACACAGAGCCACAGAACTAAATCATTCAGGCTTGACAACAAGTCAGCATAAATTTGTTTCTTCAGATGGCACAGAGAAAATAATCCAATATTCAGATCAGGTGATCCAAGCTGCCAGACTATAGGACTGATAATTTACCTAACATAGCCTATCCATCACCTTTCAGTATTAAGGTGATGACAGAGTGCTAAAATGCACAGGGGCACTGTGTTGGAGCCACATTGTATGGTTGGAGCAAAGGCATATTCACCTAGTATGTACAGTGGCACAATAGATAAAAATGAGGCATAATAGTTCCCAGCCAGATGACTGGAGAGTCAGTAGGGGCCTGTGATTTTATCTCCAAGGGTAATCCCACACACCGATGCCTCACTGAAATTGAAACCCCCATGTAGTAGCAACATGCAGATTTATACCTACCCAACATTATGGATGTGACCCCAGTAAGACCACTTTCTTTTCATACATGATAAATGGTAGTGTGGGTTACTACTGTTGAGCTAGTGTGCATGCTAGTTTGTCAGATTAGATACCACTATTTTCAGAACTGCTTTTCCCATTCCAGACATTCATGTGAGTGTGACCAACTCCCGTCTGCACTGACTGAAGGCACAGTGTTGCAACACTGTGCAACTATGTTCTTAAGCACTCATTGCCTGATGATTTTCCTGGATATTGTTGCACATAAGTGTGAGTGCTGCCATGTGCACTTCATCAACACTATCCCAATATGAGGTACACACCACCTAAAAGTTTGGAATTACAACATATGACAACAGTTTTCATTAATTTTTTTGAAATTAACATGACAACGTAAGGTTTAATATATAAAAAAAAAGCTACATACTACAAAATATATTGCAATGATTAATATTAAACAAATATTCTGATTTTTCATGAAAATATCCTCCACGAGAGTTTATCAGTCTTATACAGGCATGGCAATTAATTTTATAAATAGTGTCTCTATAACAGTCTAATAATAATCTTGACTAACATTATTCCAAGTGATCTGCAAGGTTTCCCAAAAATTTTGTGAAGATGGGCAGACTTCACGGACTCGATGATCCCATAAAAGCTCTGTTTAAATTAGGCTACTGGGATGACCAATCTCAATAATTTGCAATACCCCTCCTGTTGTTTAGTTACTAGAAAGTCCATGTACAGCTTAGAGCTGTGCTTCGGGTACTGTTTTGTTGTAATTAAAAATTTCTTCCACAAAGTCGAAGTCCAAAGGATATTGCATTAAGTTCAAGAATGTTTTTAGTCTTCTTTTTGTAAAATGCCTTCAATTCTGACATCATCCACTCCAGATAAACAGAGGAAACTCCAAATCATAATGGAACCACCACTGTGCTTGAGTGCAGGCACTAAACATGCAGTGCTATTTTTTTCATCGATTGATTGTCTCACAAACTCTATGCTCAAGTCCAAAAATTTCAAATTTGGATTCATCCACCCACTATATGCTTTTCCACTCTTCAATTGTCCAATGTTGATGGCTCTCTCACAGTCCAAGCCAACCGTTTAGTGGCGTAACTATGGTGAGGCAGGTGGCCTGGGTGCCAAAAGTTGGAGGGTGCCATTTTTATGGTTAAAAAAAAGCAAAAATTCCAATTTTTGCATTTCCAAGGGGCACCATTTTTTTTTTAATTTTCCCTGGGCACCATAAACCCTAGTTACGCCACTACAACATTTTCTTTTTATTTTCCGGTTTTAATAAGGGTTTTCAGGCTGGCACATGACCAGGGAGTCCTGTTTGTTCAAGATAAAGTTCCACAGTGATAGACATGGGAGTTTCTCTGTTTCTATTGAACTCAGCTCTGATTTCAGGTGCAGTAAAAGTCATCAATTGCATTTAAAAATCAGTGTTATGGTTTTATCTTGAGGAAGTTTAAAGGCCAAACAACAATCAGAATGACATGCAGTCATCCCACTTGTAGTTTGTACTCCTTTAAATGAAATGCTTAGCTTTTTGGCAGTACTTCTCATTGAATAATTTTCTTTATACAGTTATAATAGCACTTCTTTTTGCAACACTGAGTTCCTTATTTCTTGCCATGTGTAAGAAATAAGGAACTCAAACACACAAAACTTACACCAAACACTCTTTCTGAATAACAAGTATTTGATTTTATAAGTTATGGCTCTTCCTCATCAATTTATATTATTGAAAAACACTAGAATCATCTACAATCTTCTGTAATATTGAAACAATACTCCCAATTTATTGAATATTCTAGAATCGTCTACGTTAAACCACATTCAAGAATTTTCTACAATGTTCTACCACATTAAGAATCTTGAATATTCTAGAAATTTTTTATATAGTATTTCAGTTTTTTGATTTTTATATATAATAGAAAATATTTTAATAAAAATGTTGGTCCCATTTTAATAAAAACTTTGAAAATTAAGAAAAATGAAACGTGATTCCAAACTTTTAGGCAGGAGTGTACATGTCACGGTACTCACTAGTTGTGCATTCCATCTCTTCAGTGTCAATCATTTCATTATTCCCATATTTTCTTAACAAGCTGGAATGGCTTCCTTTTAAATTCTTGACATCTAATATGTTTGCTATTGAGAATATGGTTTATACACTGTGACATGTTGCTACATGTGCAATTTGCATGGAAATACACTAACTTCCCATTCAATGAAAATCACTCATTGATACGTTATCAAACTTTAATTGCAAATGTGGAAACTTGAAAAAAATTGTCCAAAGTGTGTTCAGTTTATTTTTGCCGCCCAGGGAATCATTTCATGTGCTGAGCATGCAATTAACAGTATACCATGTTTATTAATAATATCACAGTCAAAAAACTGTGACAAAAGTTTTTTCTATCTTCTATAGAAAGGCCCATTTCCATCTTTTGTAGATGCAAACTTATATGCATCAAAAAAGCATTTATTATTACTAAAGTGTTTTACATTTCTGCTACTTTCATTACCATATAACTCTAATAAGTGCATTCAAATATGTCCTTTCGTGTTCCTACATGGTATTTATTACCATGTAGGAGCATGAATTATAGCATGTATATTACAGTTTAACAAACATGTATTAAAGGATTTAATACATGTTTGTTAAACTCTTAATATTATTAGAATTGGACATACTCATAATTCTCACAATATGGTTGGGAATCATGAGTTGGATAATATGCATGATTCCCAGCCCTTAAATTATAATATACATTATGACATTTTTTAGTTGTATTAAAAGCTATTTCTGTGTTGTTGTTTTCTTTTTTTTTTTCTTTATAGTACATAGCAAATTATATTACAAAGCAAACAAAGCCTGATCAAGGACGTGAGAAGGCTCCCAAAATTGAATTTTCTGACCACGTATTTCATTTACAAATTTTGAAACTAGAATAAAGGAGGCAAGATGACTAAGCAAGACTACAAGAGGTGACTAAAAAAAAAAAAAAAAGTTAAGTGCTGAGCATGCAATTAACAGTATACCATGTTTATTAAGGCCCATTTCCATCTTTTGTTAAAAGTCCCCTGAAATATGTAGCAGCTTTTAAAATAGGAACAATTATTCTGAAAGGAAAAGTTCTATATTGAACATCTGAAAATTTTCCACTTAGTCTGCAGTTTTAACAATTTGATATAGAGTGCCTCTAGCTAATGCATAAATCCCACTAGTAATCAACCTATGTTTATATCATGAAAGAAATTAATCCTATATAAATGTCTGAACTTGTGCTGCACTTTCACAGTGGATTTAAATCTTTTATATTACACAATAGAAAGCAGTTTTTCTTTTCTGCACAGATGCCTGCATTTACCCAACTAACATAAGCATTAACTGACAAACAGCACAAGAGCAGCAACACATACACAAATGTAGGATGTAAGTCCTATATTTGTGTATTTTTACATTTAATGTAAAACTTTGAGTCAGAAAATAATGTCATCCTTGTATCTTACTGTTTAAAGGTTATTATGACATTTAGAAATCTTAGTAATATTATTTTTAGATAACATCATATAATGAAAATTAGTATTACAGAGACAGGATTTGTCATGTAATAAAGTGATGATGGGATTAAAGTTTACCATATCTTTCACATTCATCCTCAAAAAAAAAAGTTAATAAGAAAATTTATGAACAGCATTTAGCAAATCAATTACTATTTTTTTATTAAATAATTTATCCAGGAGAATAGCAATTTTATAACATTACAATAACATATATCTAAATGCACAAAACAAAAAAAAAAGAATGAGCTGCCATCATAAATGGATTATATTGAACAAGTCCTTGACTATCAACAGATTCAATAAATCTTCAGGAAGGTTTATGAAGTCTATTTATAGTAAAATTCATCCTCCCCCCCCCCCCTCAAGAAGTCTCTAATCCTTTTAATTAATTCAATGGAATAATTTTGGCATGGAAGCTTTTATACCTTAAAAAAGTAAATTTCATTTGCAAACTCTGCTATTGATCTCATAACATCAAACATTTAAAAAATATATGACAAATTAAGCACTGAAGAGAACAGGATTAAAATAACTACCCAATTACCTAAGTTCATGTGAAGATGCTTCGGCATCATAGTATAAATTATTTTAATGATAAGACACCATTTAAAGAAATAATATATTACAAATATGCTATAATATATAGATGGAACAATAATAATGACCAAAAGAAAACAACTGTGGTTATTAATTAAATATCTGTAGTACAGAAAACAATTCAAAATTCTGATACCGCAAACTTATTTATTTTGAAAATTTTAAATGGCAAACAATTTTATTTTTATAATTCTAAACATTTAGAAATAAAAGAAATTAATCCAAACTTCATACTGTATGCCTCTAAATTTTTATATTAGCATCAAACTCCATAATCACAATATAGCATTAGCGTTTCATCTATATATTAGAATTCCAAATAAATATCATTTAAAAATCTGCTAGCTGCAAAAGAGGTGCTTTCACATAACACTTGAAAGCAACAACTCAAAATTCACTTTGGGGTGGGGAAGAGAGTCAGCCTGTCCAGAACAGTATTACAAACTTGCTCTTTTTCATTTTGTATTAATTCAGATATATTTAAAAAAAAAAAAAAAAATTGATTAATGCAACAAACAAGTGTATATATTATAAATAACATATCTCCAGGTACTTCGATTTAAAATCTTATGATCCTACATTTCTTCATATACAAAAGTAATTAAGGTAACAGTTTGTTTAACAAGTTAAAAATTTATTTCTGTCATGTAAGAAGAAAGTAAAGCAACCTTCCTCAAAGTCACTATCATCCTCATGATACATATAAAATACATACACAAATTCATCCATAAACAAAATTATCACAGCATATAAATATTGGTACTTTGTATTATCACTAATGCTGAATTTTTCCAACATTGCTTAGGACAAGTGCAAAAAAATATGAAGAACACAATATGATCACATACCATGCTACTACTTTAAACAAGAAATTCAGAGTTCAAGATAAAAGATAAATTTTATTTTTGAACCTAAAAGGGCTTCTGCAGTCCTAGCTATATCTTAATATTTTCAGAGAATGAAAATATTAAGATACAGTTTAGTTTTATTCATATTAAAATTTAGTGAGTGAACTGCATCTATATTCACTTTTTTTTGAACCAGAATGGAAGAGGAACTGATTATATTTCTCAGAAAGTAGTTTTGTCTTCTTCCAACACAGTTTAAAAAATTTATTTTAATCAGAATAAGACTAGATTCAATATCTGTCAAAATGCCACATGCTGGAATAAGCATTATGCTTGTCAATTTAAATTTTAAAATGGCAACTTTTTACATTTTATTCCATATAAATAAAACTATTTTCAAAACTACGAAAATGAATCTTTCAAATAATTCAATAACAAAAAAAAATTATTTCAGTACATCAGCTTTATCTCTTGATCAAAAACGATTATTGATGTTTCTGGACTATCTGTGCTACCTCGAAATCAAAATAACTGAGAGTTCACTGTACTTCATTTTCATAATAAAAGTAATGTTTATAGAAAACAATTCTTCAGGTATTGATTAAATATTTGTAGTACAAAGAATAATTCAAAATTCTGATGCTGCAAACTTATTTTAATTCACCCTGGAAATGTGAAGTATTTTATTATTTGTAGCACATAAAATACTAAACAACTAATTTGTCACAAAAACTGCATCATAATAAAATAATTATGATTCAACATTACAAAACAGCATTCTTGTAACATTTAATATAAATACAGATTTATATAAAACACAAAACAAAGATTATGAATTTCATAAAAAGATGTCTTACTCAAATACAGATTTATTTTAAAAACATTTGTACCGGGGTATGAATATTTGCATTTTCCTATGATTTTATAAAAGAAATTTTACCCCAACAAAAGTGTAAAAATGCTTTTAGCAGAGTATGAATAATTAAAACCAATTAACATTTGCTACAGTAAACAGTTACAATAGGGATGCCATTAAATAATGATATGACCAAGATAAATAATGTATTTTAATCACAGATTTATTCTACTGACAATAATGGAAAGAAAATTAGCTCCTTTCTTTCATTAGACAAACACAATTATGTAAACATTTAGCACAGCAAGTTATCACAACAAATGGCATAAAAACTGTGTCCAACTAAAATTATACGGACATATAAATGGCAGCTTTGTTTTGCTTTTCATTTGCTAAACTGCAGTTGCTCCCCAAAGTTGCAAACCAGAAAATTATAACTCCTAAAATTATTTTCAACCCTTAACCTACTGAAATTTTATTTTTTAGCTTTTGCACTAATATCTCTACCTAGCAGTAATATACAAACTTTAAGATGTTTTTCCCACAATTTTTCTAGTACAGTCATTCCTCGTATAGAGGCGCCTCCGTAGCCAGGTGGGAAGGAGCAGCAGTGCGTAGCACACGCTTCTTGATTAGACCGGGGTTCGAGCCCGTCACCACCAAATATGGAGGATGCGGAGAGGACCACATCAGGGAATGACCACCGCATATCCCCGGAGCAATATGGCCTTAGTTGCTAATGCTCCTAAAAACCAAATAACTAACTAACTAACTCCTCGTATAGCACGATAGTTGCGTTCCTAGAAACCCTCGTGCAATGCAAAATCGTGCAATATAAACAACAGGCCCTATGGGAAAAATGGGGTTAGGTGCCGACCACCCAAGATTGAACACACATTTGTAACCAAAACATTACCAAACCCAATAAATAATCGTAATAAAATACTTACACATTTTATTATGACTATTACGTAATAAAATATTGCTAATGCTTTTACTTCTATCGTAAGCAAACTTGTTTTTTGTTTGATTTTCTATCCAAACAGATGACAGGCATTCCATCTCTTCCAATTCTTTGTGTCTTAATCTAATGGATTTTAATTACACTTTGAGTTGTTCCTGCTATGAAAGTTGTTTTTATTTTCTCTGCGTTCTTTCTAATTCTCGGCGATGCCTCATTTAGGTTTGTTATTTGGTTTTTAGGAGCATTAGCAACTAAGGCCATATTGCTCCGGGATATGCAGTGGTCATTCCCTGACCTTTCCGCATCCTCCGTATTTGGTGGTGAGGGGCTCGAACCCCGGTCTAATCAAGAAGCCTGTGCTACGCACTGCTGCTCCTTCCCACCTGGCTATGGAGGCGCCACCTCATTTAGGTCTGTAGCACGTGCAATATCACATGGTCTTTCATTTCACTCAAAGCGTTTCACAATTTCACATTTTTTTCTCTATCGACAGAGGCGGACTGGCCATAAGCCTTACCGGGGAAACCCCGGTGTGATTTTGGCCATAAACCATAGTATGAGGCCACTATAAATTTTCCTGGGTAAGAATTTTTGACCCAGTCCGCCTCTGTTTATCGATATTGCTTTTCTCTCTGAATCTGCAGTGTCTACACCAGGACGCTTCCTTTTCACACCTTTTAAGTATTTTACTCATTTTTAGGGAATAAAGCACAATTATAAAACGAGGAGGCACGCTTGATACACATAAACAAAGCTGCGCGCGTGTAGCAACTGAATAAACAACACTGTAAAACCCGAGATACACTATTAACACCTCACATTTTACTAAAGCACATTTCTAGAGATTACTAGCATAAAACAATAAAAACAATTTCCAGTTGCGTTTCTGCTAGTGGAATCTGTTATAAACTGGTAGTTAACTCGATCTAATTGCATTTGCGATTATACCGATAGCTGGAATCGTGTTGGTTCTTACGTTATTACGGTGAAATGTGTTTCCCCTTCACTGATATAAAAAACATAAATACATTTTCAGAATCTTCTCTTCATTCCTATCGTGTTGCGTTCGTTTGGGGTGATTCTGCGTTCGACTGCCATTTCTTGTAAACACAAAGGCGAATCGAATGCATAAGCGAATTCGGTTCGTGTTATATAAGATATTGTTCCCCTATTTATAAATCGTGTATGATCGAATTCGTGTAGTGTAAACATGTGTTATATGAGGACTGACTGTATGTACTTGAGAAATCTGTACCGATATATAAACACATGAAAAATGTATGTTTGTACATTCCTGCATCAAATCACAAGATTATTAAAATGGACACTATAAGATTGCAGGGATATTTGAAATTAATCCTAAAATTAATTGTAATGTCCTTTCCTAAAAAAAGTTTTAGGAAAGGACATTACAATTGAATACATATTAGACTTAAAAAAACGAAGTGATGACAAAGCTTTATCAGATAAGAATATTGTAATAAATACTAAAGAATTACTTTAAGAAAGAAATTAATCTTGGTATGCATACATAGAACATGATACTTTTTCTTTTCCTGTGACATTAGTAACAATTCACAGTCAAACTAATGCAATTGGACATTTATTTTGGTTCAGTATTTTCCATATCCTAAATACTGCAATTAAGAAATATGTATTAAAAAAGAATTTTTTTTTTTAGTTGAAGTGCTCACACACTAAATTCTAACAAAAGCTATGATAAACTACTTTTATAAACATCACCAGACTAGAATTCATTTCAAAAACTTATGATCAATGCACAGAAAGAACCAACAATGTTTCAGAGGAGATTTATAGGTGAGTGTCATGTGGGGAAAATGTCTGCATGTGCTACTGCTCATTTCAAATCAAGAAATGACAAAGTGCTGAAGAAATGGAAATCCAGAGGTGACACCAAGAGAAGGCATAACCTGGTAAGCATAAAATACAAACCAATAGGAATCAATGTGCACTTACTCCATCACCTCCAGAACCTAGAGTAATGTGAGTTGGGGCTATTGGCAACCATAGGCAAATCTGCACATATTTCTACAATATGCAGAGAGCTGCATGCCACAAATTTTCATGGAAGAGTTATAGCACATAAGCTTTTGATAATAAAAACAAATGCAGACTTTCTGTCACAGTCAATTGGCATATGATAAAAGGCACACTGAACTTGGACTGTGATCAACGGATCACAGTCCAAGCATCACACTACACATTCTTCCAGTCTGATGAATGCGTACAGATATGGAGGATGCCTGGAGAGCATTTATTACCACAGTATGTTATTCCAACTAGGAAATGGATAAGGAGGAGATCTGTTCTAGTGTGTTTCTCATATCAATTAGGTCCACTAGTTGCAGTGCACAGAATCATGAATATGCTGAATCTACATTCATGTTCTGAACAAATCCGGAATCTGTGGAAATTTTATGAAAGTGGCCCTATCTGCACAAATGTGCGGAAAGGGCCACTTGTGCAATAATATTATTGCACAATGCCAATGAATATTTGTTTGAAGAGAATAACACTAACACTATGATGGCCAACACAGAGCCCTAATCTTGACTCAAGTGAATATCTTCTGAAGGTCATAATGACTGTTTCAGTCAACACGCTTAATTTCTTTGAACAGATATACATTTTGTTTGTAATTTCAAGTACCCCCATGACTTTTAGTAGCATAGTGTAGATAGGTCATTCACACCAAAAAAAATCTGAAAATTATAGTTTTAGATTACGGACACTCAAGACATATGTGAAGTCAACTTCAAACTGAATGGAAGAAGTGACAATGCAATTTGCACTTTGTGCAGTATGATATTTCTAGTATGAATATGATTTGACATAAATCATAAGGATATCATTACACTTTCTGATAGAAAGAAGAATGAATTGTTGAAAAGAAGGTTAACAATTAAAGTCAAATTGACTTACTTGGAAGATTTGCTTACTGTCAAAACAATGCTGGGGTATCAACGTTAACCCTGTGCTTTATATAGTAAAACACTAACTGCTGTTGGATGGTAAACATATAAAATAAATTATATTGTAGCAATTAACACATCTGACTTAAATGAAATTTATATTAATACTCATTACATGATAACTTACACTAACATTTAATTTTGGCACTTATATGACAAATGGCTTATTAAAAAAATCAAACATTAATTAGAAGGGAGTATTGGCTAAGCAGATATACCATTTCTACATTTCTATTCAGTCAAAGTGCAAACATACATATTCAGAATTTCCTATGCTGGCCCAAAGGAGTATATAGATTTTGAAGGGGTTTCAACACAGTGTCAGCAAGTTACATTTTTGTATATACAGATTGTCTTGAAAGTCTACAGGAATGTGGTGCCATCTATTAACTGTGTCAACGTGCAACAGTAGTAATTTTTATACTTTTCATGACAGTTCTGAAAATTGGTATAGGATTGGATTGGTATAGTCACAGCCTTTCAACAAGATTTGAGACAATGTAGGCTTATACAAGCCAAAACTGAATCAAATAATATATATATATATAGATACAATAGCATCAAAAAATTAGACTAGTTGTTTTCTGTTTTATTCATTAAATTTTGATCTTGATTTTATTATTGACAATAATTTCACTCTACTGTTCAGTTATGAATTCAAAATAGGAAAAAAATTAATATTTAAAAACATTTATATACATAGTTTTTCAATTTTTGTAAAACTTACACATCCCCTGGAAAAAAGAAAACCCACTCCAGGCAGCAATATATACAGTCTGGCAACTCACTCATGAAAGGATTAAACATGGAATTTCATATCACAAATAAGTTTACTACAGCATGTATGTTAAACAAACACAATTAAGATTATATATCATTAACTTGGAAAATTTCTATGGCTCAGGTATAAGATACAAACGCCAGTAATACATTACAGAAAATTTGCTATTGAAAAGGAAAATATGATATAAAAGAAATACAAATATGTCTATACTAAGGCTGAATAAACCTTACAATCTGAGGATCTCACTGAAATTTCCAAAATAATCTAAGGATTGTACAAACCTGAAGAAAGACTACTTATTACTTTTATTTTTGCCTATATAAAACAGTTTTCCAAGGGAATATTATTAATCCTATCATCGAACTACTAACAAAAACTAATTAATAATATTTTAAGAGGAGTCTAATTTATTTCGGTGAGTTAAAAGCTTAGTAGACTGATCCAAATTATTACTTTGACAACTCGAATCACGAGACAGTGTGTCATGTCTGTAAATTGCAAGTATTCTAAGGTAAATTTGTTTGTTTTGTGGGCTGGAGAAACTATATACCCATTCAGTACTGGTTAACTTAGCCCCTGCTTGAAATGATCACAGGATGTTCTTGTTGCATCACTAATGGGAGTATGAACCAAGCCTTTCCAAATTTGTGCAAGACTTTCATGAAGATAGATTCAGTGAATCCACAAACATAACAAAAATAAGATGGGCTGGATAAGTTCAGCTCTGCATATGTAACAGCAGACTCATTTAATCTTTTCTTTATATAGAATCTTTCTTTATTTGTACTGAATATTGCACAACAATTCACAAATCAAGTTTTTGAACCTTATGGCTCCAGAAAGCAAATACAGTATTTCTAACACACACACACACACACACACACACACACACACACACACACACACACACACACACACACACACACACACACAGGAAATTATTCACTGGAAAAAATAAACTGAGAAGCCACATACTACACACAGTGTACTGCTAATTTTGCACAAGCACCAGGATAAATGATTCATTGGCAAAAATAAACTGAAAATATTCTGAACAGATTTTCCATCTGATACCAATGTAACTCATAATGCATAGGGCACCAAGAATAATGAAAAACAAAGAGCAGAGTTATAAAGACTGATACAAATTACACTACTCTGCATGGTTTTTGAAGTTTGTAAACTAATCACTGCTTTTAACTCAGTTTTTTACACTAATTTCAGAAATGCTGTTTTTTTTTCTATAACGTACCATTTTTTTCATAAATCACTTAAGTTGATGTCATGAGTTGTATTATCGAATGAATTAAGGCATGCTACTTGGACAGCAATCTGGCTACACAAAAATGCCTTGCTTTCTTGCTTTTCATTTGAGTGAGACAGTTGGGCAAGGAGTAAACACTGGGATGTCAAGGTCTTGGCCAAATGGGATAGTTTGTTGCCTGGATCAAAGAACAGTTCATAAATTACTGGTAGGCAACAAAACTGTCCTCCTTCCACCCTTGCACATCAAACTGGGTTTGATGAAAGTTTGTGAAAACTTTACCTCAGGAAGGTCCCTGCTTCAATTATCTTCATACTAAATTCACATCAATCACCCAAGAGAAGCTAAAACAAGGTATTTTTGTTGGACCTCAAATTTGAAAACTGATGAGGGAAGGAGATTTTGAGAGAACTATAAATAAAAGAGAAAAACAAGCATGGATTAACTTCTGGTTTGTTGCTGAGAACTTCTTAGGAAACAACAAGTATCCAGACTACAAGAATATAGTTGAAAATACATTGGCAAACTTCAAGAAGCTGGGCTGCAACATGAGCATGAAGGTACATTATTTTTACACTCCCACATCAACTACTTCTCAGAAAATCTAGGTGTTAGCAAAGAACAGTGCAAGGTTTCATCAGAACATTAAAGACATGGAAATGAGGTACCAGGGAAGGTAGAATGTTAACACGATGACCGATTCCTGCTGGATGCTGAAGAGGGACGAAAATGTGACCCATGGTAGATCAGTTTTTAATATGAGAGGCGAGTATTTAGTGGATTTTTTACCATACTTCCCTTTTTAATATACAAGTCTGGTAAAGTAGCATTTTGTTATAATTTCAGTGCACAAATTCTGCCAAAATTAATAAAATTTTGTAAAAAATCAAATTTTCTTTCATGATTTTTTTTAAGAAACCTGGCATGATGGAAATAAACAGAAGTCATTTTTGAAATCAACATTAGAAAATGATTCATAAACACTCTTTTCTGAGAAAATATCAATAGATTTTTTTCAAAATGCAGAGTAGTGTTATCTACCCTTATTTATACCATGATAAAATCATTTATTATTCAGCAGTACACTGCAGTATCTTCATTGAAGTTCACCATTTGATCCATGGCTCTGATAAAGGTGTTATTATAACATATTTCTGAATAATAAATGATTTTATTATGGTATAAGAAGCATATATCATTTGTATCAATCTTTATGGATAATCCTTACAAAGAAAATGACTCATTCAAAGTCTTAATTACGGTGAAGTGTTCAAAGAAATGAGCTCATTAATGGCAAGTGAAAGTAATTTCTTTCAATATGCTTCATGCAATGAATGGAACCATAAATGTACACTGTACAATATTAGAAATAATGCATTCAGGTAGGCAGTCAAATGCTGAAAGGAGAGTTTGCTCCTGCAAAAGATGTTCAAAATGTCTTCCATGCATGTTGTAGCTAGCAACAAGATAAAAACAGACATGCTCTAACATAAAGATGCCTACAATGGTGAAGGCTGCACAAGTAAACCTTCCAAGCTTGAAAACAAGTCACATGAATCTGTTCATTAAATGACTCCAAAGAAAATAATTCAATGATTAGATCAGATGATCTGGTGGCCATGGCATCTTCCAGGGAATGAATTATGAGTTGATGGCAAACAACAGTGCTAAATGGGCAGGAGTGTCATTGTGTCAGAATCACATTGCACAGCATTTGACACAAGGCATACCATTTAGTTAGTCTGGTAGCACAGTACATTAAAATGAAGTGTAAGGTTCCCAGTCAGAAATAAGAAGTAGGTAGGGACCTATAATTTTAACTCCCAAGATACTGGCTCATACAGATGCCCCACTAGAGCTGAAACTGCTGCAGAGTTGTAAAATACAGATTTATGCCTGCCTAATAATGCACATTGTGGCATTCTAAATGTCCTCTATGCAAAGTGTGCTTCATCAGTCCACAGGAGGCACTCATAGAACTGCTGGTCACTGACTTATTTTGTACGATCCACTCACAGTCAGACATATAACAATCATGGAGGCAAGAGTTCTTGAACATGACAAAAGTGATATGAGTGAATACTATTTCCTCTCATAATGCAGTTAATGGTGGTAGTACGTTCACTCCTAACCATTAAGGGAGTGCATTCATGCTGCTAATCATTCGATCAGATGAGAATTGCTTCTTCCACATCAAACATGGCCTCCCCTTGTTTACACAAACCACAGGTTTACCTGTCAGGTTTCCAGATAAAAATAATGATGGGATGCTGTTGGCATGGATAATGTTGCATGTATACACGAGTGTAGCCATGTGTATTTCCTTATCTATGTACCAACCTGATGTACATCAGAGTACTCATTAGCTGTGTATTTCACCTTGTCAAGGTCAAGTCTTCTATTATTCACACTCATCCATTTTCTTTACAAGCTGGAATGATTTCCTCTTAAATTTTGACAGCTGATATATTACAGCTGCTGAGTATCGTTTTCATATCATAATGTTTTGCATGTGCTTTTGAATTGCCTCTTCAATACAAATTGCTCAGCCTAGTTGTGAATGTCATCAATCTTTAAATGTGAATATCTCATTACAAAACATCAGATTAAAAAACTATTCAATGTTTTTGTTTTGGCCAAAGAAGCACCAAAGATGCAATAACCAGACAACCTATATAAAAATATATTTACTAGAATAATAAAGTCAGATGGATTCTACAATGTGACAAAAAAATGTTAATATACTTTGACATATTAGCATTAGTGGAAGCATATGATGCAAAGAAAGCAAGCTTATACGGCATCAGCAAAAAAAAAAAAAAAAAAACACACACACACACACACACACACACACACTCCCTTCCCATTTCACCCATCCATTCACTCCAAATGTTTTTCTAGATCTGCCTTGAATTTATTTAAGGTGTCAACTTCTATGATAGGTGGAAGTTTGTTCCAGCAATCAACCACCCGCTGGCTAAAGGTAAAAAGGTGAAATATACCCAAGAAGGTGAAAATTTAGCATTACAATGTCAAGACTTGATGCATTTGAATAATCAACAGGTGGAGTACCATCACTAATAACAATTCAATGACTAATGTGTAAGCAACAAGGTGACAGACAGACAGTGTGGGGGTGGAGAGAGAGGGAGAGAGAGGGAGAGAGAGAGAGAGAGAGAGAGAGAGAGAGAGAGAGAGAGAGAGAGAGAGAGAGAGAAAATGGCAGTCTGGGCTTGGATTTCATCTGTCTCATTTAATAACCACATAATTGTGAAACAAATTTGATGAAGAAAGTACAGTACAAAATGTCCACACAAAAAATTAAAGGATATACACCAAAGAGAGAAATGCTGGCATTTTTATAATCGTCAAAGACCTCTATAGATGTTCCTGTAATTTTGGGTCAAATAAACTAAGTAAGACAGGTGGCAGGGAAAGCCCATGGTGTCTAATTGGCAACTTCTTGAACATTTATTTTTAGAGAGAGAGATCACAATCCCACTGCATAAGACAATACCTGGAATAGAGTATTCCAAGTATGGAGATCTCACCTAATAATATGGAGATCCCATCTAATAAAGACATCAATCTTCTTGAAAGGTTCCAAAGATGGACAACTCACTTGGTGAGATCTGCAAAAGAGCACCCACATGAGGAAAGTTCTCAAATATGTGGGCTACAGTGCTTAGTTGTTGTTGTTATTTGTTATTTGGTTTTTAGGAGCATTAGCAACTAAGGCCATATTGCTCCGGGATATGCGGTGGTCATTTCCCTGACCTTTCCACATCCTCCGTATTTGGTGGTGACGGGCTCGAACCCCGGTCTAATCAAGAAGCGTATGCTATGCACTGCTGCTCCTTCCCACCTGGCTACGGAGGCGCCTCAGTGCTTAGTAATTAGGAGGCACCTTACAGGTGGGGGATCTGACTGAGGACTATGAGAGGGATGGTAAAATGAATGAAGATGAAATTTTCAGTTATAAACAATTCTAAAACCAGGAGCCATAAATTCAAATTAGAGAGGAAGAGGTTTCAAATGGATTGTAAGAAGTTTTCTTTCGGCCAGCAAAGAAAAGTTGTTGATTACCAGAATAAGTTATCTCCATTGGTAGTTGAGGCTGACAGGTAGTCAAAATATTCAAAGGTCAGCTGGATAGTTATCTAAGTGAGGAGGGAAACACATAAGTTTAGAAAATATAGTTTAGAAAACATAAGTTTAGAAATGTTGAGAAGTTTCATTTGAAATTATTGTTACATGAAAGAAAACATCTAAGGTGTTTCGAAGATGCGACAACTGTGAATGGAGTAGTGTACAAGACTTTTCAAGAAGCAGCTCAAGCAGCCAGTCTAAGCAAATAGGTCAATCATCTGAAAGAAACTGTTTCTGAAATGGCTTCAGTAATGATGCCAAGCAAGTTAAGACATTTTTTTTTTTTTTGTATATCTGATATTGGCTGGGTGTTGGCAAGTGAAGTGACAGGAGGCAGAAGCCTCCTAGTGTTATTTAAAAAAAATCATCAGGTCATTTCTATATACAATAAACAGTATAAAAAATCAAGAATTAAGAATATACCATTTACAAATGCATATTATGATTATAAATATTACCAATAATGTTCAATATAGTCAAGTATGGAAAGGACTTGGTTGGCAGGCTTTAATGAATGTGGGTCATTACAATAGAAAACCAGTTTTTTACCATTTTTTTCTCTTATTTGTATAAAATAATTTAGATCTATGAAAAAACCAACATCTTCAAAATATGTAGAATTTCACTCCAAAATTAAAAAAAATTATAGCAAAAAAAAAAAAAAAAAAAAAAATATATATATATATATATATATATATATATATATATATACACACACACACACACACATATATGAAATCCATATGTTAGAGAATGAAGAGAGAAAATTTTCATTTTGAATACACTCTGGAGAAAATTTTCTGGTTTACAGCCAGTTTCAGGAATCACAGCAGGAAATTAGAGATTCATTTCCTCGTCAAAGCTCATTTAAATGTATAATATAGTTCACATGTAAACAAATATACAGCCACTGACTAGATCTGTATAGAGGATTATCATCAATCTGGAGTCTCAATAGACAGGGCAGGAACTACAGCTCTTGGTTCTGAATGAGGTGAAGGACATCGTTTCTTAGAACGTGGACACTGAGCTTTTCGACATGCTAAGTTATCTGGAGGGTCATTTTCTTCTGGTTCGTTGCTGTGTAAGCTATATGAGATATTTCCATATTCCTGTAAAAGTGGACAAACTCCTAGAAGAAACTGACAAAAGTCTTTGCGTATACCAAACCACCCTAAAGAAAAAATTGGAAAGAAATTGTACACAAAATTAAAACAAAGGTTTAATTAAATAAGATAACTGTAATACAAAAAGTAATTTTAAAAAATAATAAAATAAGCTATTCATCCCTTTTAAATAGTAAGTACCAATTATGCACCTTTGTCATCTGTACTACATAAATACATAAAAGTGCACAGATGACAATATAAAAGAAATTATTAGAGGATAATGCATACTCAACAAAACCATAATAATTCATACAGCATCTAGTACACTTCCTTATAAATATGAGAACTTCTAATTTTTTGTCATAATTTCAATTGTGAGCATTCCATTTCACCAATCTGCTGTCATTTCCCCATATTGCAACTCCATTAATTATGTGGGAATGAAAAGAACACAATTTTCAACACTAAAATAGTGTCAGGATTTATGAAATTTTCTTTTTTTTTTTTTTTTTGATCGCAGACGCTATCAAGCTTGCAATATTAAAACAATATATTCATAACAGCAGCAGCTATTAATTTTTACTTTAATAAATAAAACTTTCATTCCATTATTCTATCCTGTTTCAATTTGAAGGCAGTTTTTGAAAATTTATGACATGGCTGCTAGTGGATGTTTTCCTAACTGTGGTTTACTAGATCAAAAATACATCCAAGAAAGGTGGAAGTGTTTTTGTTACAAACACTGCACTTCTTATTCTTTTGTGTACAATGCAAAGCAGATGTGAAATTTTCTATTTGACAGCAGCTGTTGACAGTTCTCTTCAAGATGGCTGGACAGTGTGAAGACGAAAAGACCAAGCCCTCTATAGCACTTTGTTAAATATGACAACGCGACAAAACAAATGGCCTCCAGTCCCCAGCAGCTTTCACTCTCCCTCTTACAGCAGTGAGATGATCAGCGTGGAAGCAGAAAGTGCAAAGGAAATCTGGGTATGACCAGGCTGCCATGCACAGAAACTGAACTTGGTCTGTTATACAATGCAAGATCGCTCATCGGTGAAGATAGGATATTAGAGCTGGAAAAGGAATTAGAAAACGTGAATTGGAATATCATCAGCTTGGCTAAAACAAGAAGAAGAAATGAATCACTTGCAAGTTAATCAAGTGGAAATCTGCTATACACCAATGGAAACAGTGAAAAGAATGAAAATGGAGTCAGCTTTCTTGTCCATAAAGATATTAAAAACATTTTGGAATTCAAAAGTACATCACCAAGGGTGTCAAGGCTACTCAGGATTTCTAACAGGTACAAACAAACTAAAGGTTATAATGACATATAAACCAACATTGAGCCACGATGATAAAGAGGTTGAAGAAATGTACACTGAAATTGAGACTTTTAGATGAACAGAAAACTCATACACCATCAATTATGGGGGACTTTAATGCTAAGGTTGCAAAGAGACAAAACAGCACAGAAATGGAAACTATAGGAAATTTTGGAATTGGTGAGAGAAATGAAAGAGATGAAAAATTTGTGGAATTCGTAGAATCTCAAAGAATGTAATGAACACTTTTTACAAGAAAAGGATAAACAGAAAGTGGACAGAAGAGCCCAAATGGATTAACAACAAATGAAGTTGACTTCATCCTCACTAACAGAAGATATATTGTGAACAATGTTACCGTCCTAAACAAGATAAATGTTGGAAGTGATCACAGAATGGTAAGATGCACACCTGATATAGATGAAAGAAAAGAAAGGAAAAAACTGACTTGAGTAAATAATACGAAGGCTTTTGAGATAACAGAAGAGGAGAAAAAGCAGCATGTACTGAAACTTAACAAGTTTGAGCTGAAAGTGAAGATGAAGCTACCGTAGAGCTGTTAAAATTAGGAGGAAGAGACATGACACAGAAAATGGCAAGACTCTTGCAAAATACATTATAAAAGGCATCATGCCTAAGGAGTGGAATAATGCAATCATAATTTTGCAGCATAAGAAAGGAGATAAATCAGAAATTGGAAACTACAGGCCAATTAGCTTGTTGTTTGTTGTATCTACAAGTTGTTCACAAGGGTCTTTACCAACAGATTAGAAAGAATACTTGATCAGAATCAACTGAAAGGGCAAGCTGACTTTAGGACAGAATTCTCAACTATGGATCACCTTCGTGTAATGTCACGGCTAATGGAGAAAGAAAATCAATATAAAATGCCATTATGCCTGGCATTTGTGGATTATGAAAACCAATTTGACTCCATATAGCATAGGGCAACATTTCAGGCACTGGAAAGACAAGGCATAGACATCCCATACATTATGATTTTGAAGAAAATATATGAGCATGCTACCTCCTTTATTAAACTAGACAAAGACAGCAGCAAATTTAAAATTGAGAAAGGAGTTTGACAAGGAGAGACAATATCTCCAAAGTTATTTACTGCTGCCCTTGGAGAAGCTTTCAGAAGATTGAACTGGTTGCAGAAGGGAGTTAATGTGAATGGAGAGTACTTAAACCATTTACAGATGACATTGTGATCATAAGCCACGATCCCGAAGAATTAAAGGAAAATCTTAATCAGTTATGTAGAGTTAGTAAGAATTTCAGACTAAAGATGAATAAGGTTAAAACAAAAGTAATGATGAACAAGTATATCACAGGAAGGGATATAATCATTGAAGGAGCAGAAATTGAAAAGGTGGATTCATATACTTATCTTGGACAAGTAATTAGCTGTAATAATGATAAATGGCTGGAAGTCAAGAAAAGAATAAACTTCAGATGGATAGCATTCAGGAAATATAGTCACATACTGAGGAGCAATATACCAATTTGTCTGAAACGTAAAATAATGAACCACGTATATTCCCACCACGACTTAGGGAAGTGAAACTTGATCACTCACCGAAAGAATGGAACAGAAGCTGAAAACTAAACAACAAAAAATGGAAAGAATTATATTAGGAATCAGACTGTTGGATAAGAAGAGAAACACATGGATTAGGCAGCAAACTCAAGTAAAGGACATTCTTATAAAGAAATGAAATGGACTTGGGCAGGGCACACACAGCTCAAAGATATGATGACAGATGGACTAAGAAAATAATACAATGGTACCCAAGAGGAACTAAAAGAAAACCTGGAAGACAACAAATGGAAATGGACAGATGAAATTCAAGAGTTCGTGGGCAGTAAATGGATGGCCACTGGACAAAACAAAAGGAACTGGAAAGTTGTTGGATATGCCTTCATCCTGGAGTGGATTGAAAATGGCTGATGATGACGATGATGATGTCCGTCTATAACACGATGACATAGATAATTTTCCTTGAAATTCATTACCAGATCAAACACACATCCAAGGAAAAGCTACTTCATTATTATTTTTCAAATGGAATTGTTTATGAGGTAAAACATGCTTTTCTTTTACCAAAATTAATCAAAAAAATTTTCTGTTTGACATATTTTTTTCACTTTATAATGCAGTTGCCAACAGATAATTTTCCTTGAACTTTTGTTCATTCTTAGATAGACCAAATATATATCAAACAAATATGTTATATTAATATATTTTTAAAAAAATATTTTGTTGACATGCAATGTTTATTAAAGGGTCTGAGACTATTTAACCAGGAGAAAACAATCCACATTCCACATAACCCCAGGGGCTCACATCTGGTGAGTATGGGCTTGGCACACCCAGGATCCTGAGCTGGATATCATCATTCTTCTCTTTCTTGGTGATTCTCTTTTACTTCTCTCTCTCTCAGGGTAGTTCAGAATTTTATTTTTTTTTTTTTTTGCCTGGTGCAGCATAAGCCTCAGGCTTCCTTGCACCATAAGGCTAATAATAATAATAATAATAATTTCCTAAGCTAGTCTAATACGGAAATGACTGGAGTCAAGACTTAATGTTCAATCCTCACAAACCTGTAGTGTAACCTGTTAACAGAGAACTGCTGTATGGCTACTGAACAAGCTGATGATATGGTACTAA
Source organism: Mastigoproctus giganteus (assembly GCF_048544385.1). Taxonomy (NCBI): domain Eukaryota; kingdom Metazoa; phylum Arthropoda; class Arachnida; order Uropygi; family Thelyphonidae; genus Mastigoproctus; species Mastigoproctus giganteus. The sequence goes on along the minus strand of NC_143582.1, from coordinate 188,177,578 downwards.
GCTAAAAAAAATTAGATGAATTCTGACATCATAATGTCAGAAGAAAGTAACATATTTGCACCACCTGTTTTGTAGCCTAGGTCAACAAGATCCTTACTACTGTACTTATCAGAGAACCAGGGCAAACAGTGTTATGTTATTGGAATGGTCACCAAGATTAAAAAAAAAAAAAAAAAAAAGGTTAAACTGCAGCCATTAATCATCCACTACACAATGGAAACTTCCTCAATGTTTCATGTTGGCCACCAAGATATGAACCATCAACATCAGAAGTATAAATGACAAAGAAGCAAAATTAGCAAAGGACTAAGGCAAAAAAACATCAAAATAGCAGGAATCAGAGAAATCAAGAGGATGAACACAGGTGAACTACAGCTAAACAAAAATTATACATTAATTTATTCTGGAAGTAAGATATAGTGCAAGGAAGACATAGTAACAACTATTAAACTTTTGGAAGGAAATCTAACTGGCAACGGAGCATTATCCAATTTTAATGTGGGAAAAATTTAAGATGGAAAATTGGGTAATAAATTTTTTCTGTACATGTGGGACAGGTGATATTAAAGAGCTCTTCTGTTTCATCCTCTTTTTTTCTTAGAAATAGCAAAATAAATTAATGATGAAGAAAGAATAGTATTAGTTGAAGATTTAAATACCAGGGTGGGAAATAATAATTACATCTAGAGATATTTTCAGAAAATTTAGAGAAAAGGGTAAATGTAACAATAATGGAAAAAGGATACTAGAATGTTGTTGAAGTGGAATTTATTGGCGCAAGGGCTGCTATGCCAAAATGCGCCTATAACTTAAGATTATTGGTCAATATATGAAAGGAATTGTCTAGAAGTGACTGTATACATTTATCATTTTTAGATATTTAAACAGCTCTGATAGATTGGCATCATCTCCAAGTATATGAGCTAGTTGCAAGGGTTTTTGTAAGTTGATTAAAGATCTGAAACATTCACTTCTAGCTGAATCATAGTGTGCACATTCAATAATAATATGTTTCACTGTAAGAATGGAACTACAATGCGAGCAGAGAGGAGGCTCTTCTCCTAGCAGTAAAAAAAGATGCGTTAGGTGTGTATGGCCAATTCGTGCTCTTGCAAGCACAACCTCTTCGTGCCTATTTAATCAGGAACTAGATCTCCATAGCTGTGGGTTTTGTTTTATTTCAAGAAGTTTGTTTGATATCTGATTATGCCACTTTTCAGACCACATCTCTGTACATATCCTCCGTATGATTGGCTTGTAATCAGAAAAAGGAACTGGGATGGGACTGAAGCAAGCAGGGTGTTTTGCTGCTTCGTCTGCACACTCGTTTCCTGGAATTCCAACGTGGCTGGGTATCCAGAAGAACGTGACAGTCAGCTTATTTTTATTGAGGTGACATAACTGTGATCTGATTTATGTGAGAAGTGGATGGGAATTTTGTGGTTTTTCCTGTAGGGCATTCATTGCACTTAAAGAGTCTGTGTATATTATGACCTGGGTACTTAGAAGATCATTAAAGAGATTTAGAGCCATTTTGATTGCATATAATTCAGCAGTAAATACACTGCATTCACATGGTAATTGTACAGAAGCAGTGGAGGTAGGACTGATTACTATAGCTCCCACGGATATATCAGTTTTGGATCCATCTGTGTATATCTGAAGACTGTGAGCATTGGTCAATGCATGGTCCGCATGCAACTGTCTAAGATTGTGGTTAGATAGGGAGTGTTTTCCCCACTGTAGAAAATAGTTATCGCAAAGAGGTATATACATTGCCCATGGTGCTTGTACTACATCTGCAGCTTGAGAGACGTTTCCCAGACAGATGTTCCAATGTTTGGTTAGCTCTTGTAGCCAGATACCAGCAGGTTTGTTTTCATTGGGTTTATTTTTATACAAATTTTCCCACTGAGGTTCAAACAGATATGTCCAGATGGGGTGAGAAGGGAGGCTATGTAATTTGGCTGCATAGTTAAGGAGCAATACTTTTCTCCTAAGATGTAGTGGAGGTTCATTGGCGTCTATATACAAACTTTGCACTGGGGATGTCTTAAAGGCTCCTAAAGCAATCCTGAGAGCACTATGCTGGACTGGATTGAGCCGTGCTAGTATTGTCTTACATGCAGAGTCATACACTAGGGCTCCATAATCTAAACAAGATCTTATTAAAGTACGACATAAGTGTAAGAGTGTGAAGCGATCGGCTCCCGATGTCATAGAAGAGATAACTTTAAGAATATTCATCTTTCTCATGCACTGAGTTCTCATTTGCATTATATGCGCCTGAAAGGTAAGTTTAGTGTCCAGTACTAAACCCAAGAACCGGATATTGTTGCTAAGGGGTATTGGTTGGGCTCCTAACCTTAGCTCAGGATCTGGATGAAGCTGTCGCTTTTTACAAAAGTGAATAGCAGTTGTTTTTGTTCTGGAGAGGCGATAGCCATTGTGGGATGCCCATGACTCTATTTTGTTTATTGAGAGTTGCAGTTGACGTTCAATGGAACGCATATTTAGTGAATGGCAGGATATTGTAAGGTCGTCTGCATATAGATAAGTGTTGACATTAAGCGGAATATTATCTGCTGCATTGTTCAGCCTAACTGCAAAGAGTGTTGCACTAAGAACTGATTCTTGTGGGACCCCTTCTTCCTGAACAACTTTTTGGGACAGTGTATTGCAGTAACGCACCTGAAATGTTCTATTTTGGAGAAAACTCTGTACAATTAGTGGTAGCTGGCCCCGAAGTCCTGTGGCATACAGATTTTGAAGAATGCCATAGCGCCAGGTTGTATCAAAGGATTTTTCAATGTCCAGGCAGACCATGACGAGATGTTCTCTATGGATAAAAGCATTCCGTATGTTGGATTCTGCCTTGATCATAAGGTCTAGAGTTGACCGATTTTTCCTAAAGCCATACTGATTCTTGTCCATTACCGAATAAGATTCTAGAAACCAGACTAATCAAGCATGAATCATTTTTTCCATTATCTTACCAAGGCAACTGCTGAGACATATTGGCTGATAGTTTTGTGGGTCTGACTGATCCTTTCCAGGTTTAGGAAAGGCTAGGACTACTGAGTGGGGCCAAGAACGAGGGAAGTAACCTTCTGAGAATAGCCGGTTGAAATATGCCAGTAGTGAATTCAGAGCTTGATTGTTTAGATGTTTAAGCATCATGTAATATATTCCATCAGGCCCTGGTGCAGTATTCGCTGACCGGTTTAGGGAGCTCTCTAGTTCCAGTAATGTAAAAGGTCGGTTATACGAGAGAGAGATGCCGTTGTATGAAAGTTCAGTTTATACTTTACTGCATTGGCTTTAAGCTGTTTGAAGGCAGACTCATATGCTGATGTGGCTGATATTTGAGAAAAGCATTCTGCCAGGGCATTTGCAATATCCACTGAAGAGGAAAACTCTTTACCCTTCCAGCTTAGAATAGGCATTAGTTCTGGGAGGTATTTTCCATTTAGTTTCTTTATTTTATTCCATATTTTTCTACTTTCAGTATTTTTAGTGATGGTAGAAGCAAACCGGATCCAAGAGTCTTTTTTTGCTTTTTTCTGCACGTAACGTGCCTTGGCTTTGAGTTTCTTAAAATTAATTAGGTTGTCAGTTGTTGGGTGCTTGTGAAAAAGATTCCATGCCTTATTCCGTTCTTTTTTAGCATCACGGCAATCACCATTCCACCAAATATTGGCATATCTATGTGGACCAATTGTGACTTTGGTTATGGCACTGGTTGCAGCTGTTATTATCTGTGTAGTAATATTGTCGGTAACATCATCAATAGGTTGGTTTTTAACAACTTGATCATTAAAGGAAATTGCATTGGTGAACTTGTTCCAATCTGCCTTGGAGAATTTCCAATTTATGGGACTGATTATATGTGAGGTTCTGTTTGTAATTTGCAAATAATCGGGTAATGGTCGCTGTTCAGTGGGTTATTTGAGACTGACCACTGAATGATTGGGAACAATTTTGGTAAAACGTATTGATAAGTCTATGGCAGTAGATACTCTGGTGGGAAAGTGGATATAGGTGTCAGCACCAGTATTTAATAATGTGAGATTCTGGTTATCAATAACTGTTTCATTGAGTTTTCCTCTTTTGTCTATCTGGGGAGATCCCCACATAGGGTGGTGCCCATTGAAATCGCCTAGCAGAATAAAAGGAGATGGAAACTGCTTTATAAGTTCCTCCACCTCTTTCACAGTGAATTCTTTGTTTGGGGAAAGGTACAGTGAGACTACAGTTAACATAACACTCAAATCAATTCGTACTGCTACAACCTCTAATGTGGTTTGCAGCAGGATCTGTTTTGTAGGAACCTTGTTATCGACAATTATGGCTACGCCTCCTCTTATTGAGTTAGTATTGTTTCTGTCCTGTTGACAGATACTATAGTTTTTGATCACTGGAGTCACTTGTGGAGTTAGATTGGTTTCTTGCAGGCATAGGATAACTGGACTATGATTAGTTCATAAATATCAAAAATATTGCTTTGTAGACCTCTACAGTTAGCATTAGCATTAGTAGAGGCATTTGATGCAAGAAAGCAAGCTTATGCAGCATCAGCCAAAAAAAAAAAAAGTAAAAAAATAAATAAAAAATAACCACTTCCACTTCACCCCTCTGTTCGTTCGAAATACCTGTCCAGCTGAGCCTTAAACTTATTTAGGCTATCAACTTCCACGACAAGGGATGGAAGTCTGTTCCACCAACCAACCACCCGCTGGCTAAAGGCAAATTTCCGCACGTCTATCCTACATCTGTCTTTCCTCAATTTGAACTTATGCCCTCTCAGGTGATTAATCTGAGAAAGAGGAAGAATCCCATCAGCATTGAGCATGCTCAAACCATTCAAGGCTTTGTACACCTCTATCAGATCACCTCGCTGGTGCCTAGTCTCCAGACACCGTAATTCGCAAAACTTAAGCCTTTCTTCGTAAGAGCACCCCTTTGTTCCATTCACTAATCTTGTTGCTCTTCTCTGTACTCGTTCCAGCAGCTCTACATCCTTCTTGAAATGAGGCCTCCAGGCTTGTATACAGTACTCTAGGTGTGGCCTGACCATTGCCTTATACAAGGGAATAATCACCTCCTTATCCCTGCTAGAAAAATTCCTATATATCATTGACAATACACCATGAGCTACTCTTGCAGCCCGTCTGCACTGCTCAGAGAACTTCATATCCGCCTGCACAACCACCCCCAGGTCCCTTTCATTCTCTATCACTGTCAGTGTAGTACCACAGAGTTGATACATTGCTCTGGGGTTGCTGTTTCCCATATGTAGTACTTTACATTTGTCAATGTTAAACTTCATTTGCCACCTCTCAGCCCATCTGCTCAACCTTTCCAGATCCTGTTGCAGCAGCATAGTGTCAGTAGTGTCCTTGACAACCCTGCCAACCTTCGTATCGTCTGTAAACTTGGACATTAAGCTTGATATACCATCATCAATATCATTTATAAATACAGAGAACAATAAAGGACCCAATACTGAACCCTGAGGAACTCCACTAATAACATTAGTCCACGATGAGCAGTGTCCATTGATTACCACTCTCTGTCTTCTCCCCCTCAACCACCCCTTTATCCATAGCAGCAATTTGCCTCCAATGCCACACTGCTCCAATTTGTGCAGCAGTCTTCCATGTGCAACAGTATCAAAAGCCTTTCTAAGATCCAAGTATATAATATCAAAGTTATTCCCTGCATCCAGTTCTTTTGTGACTGCATCATAGTATCCAATCAAATTGGTCAGGCAAGACTTCCCCTTAACAAAACCATGCTGTGTCCGAGCTATAACTGAAGTCTTGTCTAGATGATCCTGCAGTGCTTCTTTAACCAGTGCCTCCATTAATTTTCCGGGAACAGAAGTTAAACTCACAGGTCTATAATTACTTGTGTCAGCCTTTGATCCTCCCTTGTGAATTGGGGTCACATTTGCACATCTTCAGTCCATGGGTACCTCGCCTGAATCCAAGGAAGCTCTCATAATTATGGCTAAGGGTTTGCTTACTTCCTTTGCTGCCTCCTTTAATATAACTGGATAGATCCCATCCACCCCAGGTGCCTTTCTTGTGTTTATCTTCAACAATTTCTCCTCCACTTTACTCTCAGTTATTACAAGATTCTCTAGCTTACTGGTAGAGTTGAATACACCTCTGGCATTCCCCTTGCTGAATAACTCCTCATGTGTGAATGTCGATGCAAAATATTCATTTAGTTTGTAGCTACCTGAGCAGGGTCATCAACAGTTGACCCATCGATATCTAGTGGACCAATCTGATTCATCCCCTTCCTTCTAGAGTTTACATAAGTAAAGAACTCTTTGCTGTTTTTCTTTGCATCCCTTGCCAAGGATCTCTCGTTATCTGCCTTCGCCTGCCTAACCTCCTTTGTAACTTGGTTACAGATCAACTTGTATCTATCATAGGCTTCTGTGTCACGTGTTAATTTGTATGTATCCCATGCATTTTTCTTCTCTGCCATATGCCTCATTAGTTCATCTGACATCCATTTAGGCCTAAACCTTGAACAATATTTCTTAGTTGGTATGTAAAGCCTAGTAGCTTGCAAGATAAGTTCTTTGAATGCTTCCCATTTTGAATTTGCTGTTGGTAACATCATCAGTTGATCCCACTGTACAGAATTTAAATACTGTCTCAGTCCATCGTAGTCGCCTTTACGAAAGCAATACCCCTTCCCTTTACCCCTAATGGTAGTTACCTCTTTGAGTAACTCTCACTTCAGAACACTGTGATCACTGCCACCTAGTGGTTCATTTATCTGCAGATTCTTAATGCATGAAGAATCACTACTGATAATCAAATCAAGAGTATTACTCCCTCTAGTTGCCTCCCGAACATGCTGATGTAGAAAACAATCATCCAATAAATCCACAAAAGCCTTGCTAGTGTGTGAGTGACCAGCCCCCAAATTCCAGTCAATATCTGGGAAATTAAAATCCCCCATTATAAGACTCTCTGATTTACTGGCCCACTCTATTTCTCTGTACAGTTTCTTATTATACTCATCAGAGTCATTAGGCCTATAGCACACTCCTACTCTCAATTTTGATCTCCCAATGCTTATGTCACACCAAACTGACTCAACACTGCACTTCACTTCCTTGGATTTTATGTGTTTCTTAACTAATAGCATAACCCCTCCTCCCTTCCTATCCTGTCTATCCTTTCTGTAGACATTGTACTCCCCAATTTCCAGTTCTGCATTCCTTATATCTGTGTGACACCATGTCTCTGAAATCCCAACAATATCTGCCTTTGATGTTTTGAGCAATAACTCAAATTCATCAAATTTATTTACTAAACTCCTAGCATTGGTGTACATGCAAGTATACATGCACCTGCTCTTCTTCTTAGCCACCCTAACACAACCCCTGTGTTTACTTGTACCCCCATGATTCCCAGCAGTCTCTGTAATATCCTGCATCTTATTTTCCAGGCTGCTGCTCATTCCAATAGAAGCAGTGCAAGAATCACTTTCTCCTCTGCCAGTGGCTACTGTTAATCTATTAGTCCTTGTATATAAAGTTCCATATATACAGTTCCATTGTATAATGTTGTGCATTATTTAATTTTAGAAATTCTGTATGGTTCTGTCTGTTTTTATATACTGCCTGTTTACCTCGATCTAGTTTCATCTTTTCCTTTTTTGGAAAAGTGGGGCAACTAATTTCCATATCATCTTCTGCATGTAGATCTAGTATTGGCTCATTCTGTAGGGTACCAGAATCAATATCCATGTTTGCTGTGCATGGTTGGTCTGAACTGTTTGGGAGTGATGCTTTTAATTTTGCAGTTTCTGGTAGGGTATCAGAAGCAGTTGGGGGGACTGCTAGCGGGGTATTGCTAGCAGAAGTTACTTTACATTGTTCTGTAGGTGACTGCTGTGGGGATGATAGCACTGATCGCGCCCAATCAGCAATTTAAATGGATGGTGGTACTGTTTCTGCCGTTTGTGTTGCTGTTGACTGGTATTTTTTGGTTGCTGCAGCATACGTGACTTTTGGCATATTGAACATAACTTGCTTCCTGATAGGTGACCTTTCGACTTTATATTTCTGGATCTGTTTGCCCACTCTCCAGAGTTCGCAATTTTTTGAATACGCTGGATGCTGGCCTTTGCAATTTGGGCATTGTGGCTTTTCTGCAGTGCAGTCAGTTTGTGCATGATCTTTGGAGCCACAGTTCGGGCATGTAGTGTCCCCTCGACATACTGTTTGCAAGTGTCCAAATATTTGACACTTAAAACATCTGACTGGGTTGGGAATGTACAGACGTACTCGACAATTTAGATATCCGGCTTTCACACATGATGGTAAGGTGGGTGTATCGAATGTTAGAATAATGTTTCTAGTTGGAACAAGTTCACCATCCTTTTTAATCATTATTCGTTTTGCCTGGACGACTTTTTGGTCTTTTAGTTCTTCAACTATCTCATTTACAGCGACATTCATCAAGTCCCAATCAGCTATTACTCCTTTGGAACTATTTAGTGTAGCATGAGGGGTGACCTGTATAGGAATTCCTCCAAAATTTGATAATTTTAGTAGAGCCTGAGAATGCTGATATGTCGCTGTTTCAATTAGTAGATCTCCGGATCGGAGTCTCTTCACCATTTTCGGTGAACCAGCCACGCTTTCTAAACATTTCTGAATTATAAATGGTGAAAGGGCACTTGTAGGCTTGGATGAGAGAGAATGGAATATAAGGAATGTTGGGAATTCCTGCTGATTCTCATTTCTACGTTGTCTTTTGGTTTGTGATACGTCATGTTCGGTTTCAATCAGGTCATGAGTTGACCGTTTAGGCTCAAGTGCTGTATAATTGTCAAACTCCATGGTTGCTCCTTTTAGCCCTGGAGGATAACTTTTCCCCCAGGTTACCGGCCCCGCCACGTGGAGGCAGGAGCGGTGTTACCTGGTAGACCAAGCGATCAGAGGCTAGTGTGTTATATAAATTAGTTCAATATACAAGAAGAAAGGTACCTTTCCTTTCTTTTTTTGAAGAGCTTGCTTCTTTATTCAGAAGAACAGAAATGAAATAATTTTGCAAATAAAGACTTAAATTCTCAGTAATCTGATGATTCTGGAGAAGTCGCTTTGAGGTTCACTTTTTAAATTTGCTTTGATCACTCGCTTGGCACTCTGGGCCAGATACTAGAATACTGTGCAAGTCAAACACTTTTACTTATAAACAGTATTCCAGCTTAAAAATAGCTACAAGTTTATGTGGAAGCTGCATAATAAAAACATGAAAAGCATAACTGACTATACCATTACAGAAAATTATCTCAAAAAACTGGCTATATAGAAGAGTTTAGATTGGAAGTGACTATCATCTTGTATTTAGCAAATTAAAAATCATAATTATTAAAAGAAAGAAAGAAGAGGAAAGATTTAAATGGAGGATACATTCTCTCACTTTGTCTCTCTCTCTCGCTGAAGTAGAAAACATCATGAAAAATATCAAGTATGGAAAGGCAGCAAGTCTAGAACAAATCAGACTCGAAATTCTTAGCTGAGATAAAATACTATCACCATGGTTCTATCACATTATACTGAGGTAGTTTTCTAAAGGACAATTTCCAGAATATTGAGCCAAGGCACTAACTGTACCAATATATAAAATAAAACAAGTTTTACATTATGGAAATTACTGTGTAATTTCCATAATGTAAAACCTGTAAAGCATTTTAGGGAGAGAGTTGGAAGTATTGTTGAATGTAATTTTTAGGAAAGAACAGTCAGGTTTTAGGTGAAGCAGGGTATACCAGCATCAAATATACACACTCAGACAAATTACAGAAAAATCATGATAATGTAACAAGAATCTGTATTTGTTGATCTTGAAATAGAATACAATAAAGTAACTAGAAATTTTTTCTTTTAAATTTTACACAAACGTTGCTTCATTGTTTTCAAGTATGAAAACAGCAAATCTACAGCAAGGATTGAAAGGGGGATTGGAAAACTGGTTTGATTAAATTGGAGTGAGACAGAGTTGTACCTTATCACTACTACTTTTTATAATTTTAATGGATGCAAAAATTGCATCATTATTATATGCAGATAATGCTGCGCTGTTAAAGCTTGCAAGAATTGAAGAATCTTTGAAAAATTAAAGGTTGTGGAGAATTTGACATGAAAATTGGTTATACAACAACCACAGTTATGGAAGATGGGAAAAAAGAGAATACTTGAGTGTAGAGTAAATAATTAAAAATTGATGCAAATCAGTAATTTTCTGTATATAGGAACAGTTTTAAAGAAAATAGAAGATTAGACATGCAAATACACAATAAAATAAGTAAAGCAGAAAATGCAGGAAGGCAATTAAACAAATTTATTTTGGGCAAAAAAGAAATTACCCAAAGGACAAAATTAGCTATATAGTATAGCTTTAAGCATATTTTAACACATGTAAGAAAGGGACTGAACAAAAACAAGACTCTTCAGAAATTAGAGAAAAATCTTGAGGTAATCCAATCAAAGATATTGGATAACATCATTATTCAGTCTTTCAGAGGGGTCTTAGTCTGGCTAGGCTAAAGATCTAACAAGAAATAGGCTAGTCTGGCAGAAAATATAGTGAACGGAAAGCTGATAGTCCAGGACTGATTTTTACAACCACAATGACCGCAACCAGTGAGTAAAACAGATTTGGATGCTGATGAGTATTGTGGTCCCCCCTTTTCTTAATATACACAGTGCTAAGAAATTCTACTATTGTTGGAAGCAAGCCTGAATTTTTTTTTTTTATAATATTATCAAGTATCTCTTGCAATATTTGCTGAATCTCCAACACATCATTAAATCTTTCCTCAGTTCTTCTTCTTCTTCTGTGGAAACAATAAGTCAACAGATAGCAAAGAAAAAATGGGGGGGGAAGGGGACATAAAAGCAAACAGGTACTGTTTTCCGTCAAAATAAAACACTACCTGAGCATTTGTACTTTTGATAAGGCATCTTTTCCAAAACTGCTGTTTGCAACATGCCATGTGTCTTAAAAGAAAGAGAAAACTTAATGCAAACTCTGTTCATTTGAAATGCTTATTCCAAACTGCAAAGTATGTTGTTCACTTAACTAACAAAACATAAAACAGCATATACACTAAAGCACACTACCCCCAAAGTGTCCTCTGTCACTACCTAGCTAGAAAAATTTATACCACTGTTGTTAGCATTGTTACAAAAACACACTTAACTTTTGGGTGGCACCTTATATATGATACCAATCATTATCATCCCAACTGGATTATTTATCTTAACTAATAAAGTTCAGGCAGAAAGGAACATATCTATATTGTGCTTTAACAATATAGCCTGTTTATACAAACTTGTAAGATCAAAAAACAATTTTTGGTTTAGATTTAAAAAAGTTTCTGCTTTTAAATTTCATTTGTTACCAAAAGAGCATCTGAATTACTTACAGTGATTACCTCCTTTGGATCCAAATGAAAGTAGAATGAGCACGACAAAAGTAAAATATAGAGGAATACAAGTTGCAGTATAACTTAAGCTGCTGTCACTATCCAGTTTATTAGACAACAAAACCTGTTAAATAGAAATGTAGTAATCAGTATCAAAACAACAATTATTCTGACAACAATTCTATTAGCAGCATTAATTGTACAAAGGGTACTAGGAAAGTTTTGCAATATGACGCAACAATGAATCACAGGAAGCTGCTTGTTGCTGAATGTTGAGACATGTTCATACGTGCATAGTAGCCGCCGTGCCAAGTCGATGGGCTCAGTTATTCATTAGTAGTGAGAGTGTAAAGTGGTTGCGATGGCATCGTGGTCACGAAATGAGATAAGGACAGTTTTGCGGTATAATTTCGTGCGTGGTTTAACCATAGACCAGTGCTTAGAAGAAATGACTCTTGCACTAGATGATGATTGTCCACATCGTACAACGATATTCAGGTGGTATAGAGAATTCCAAAGGGGAAATTTCACTCTGGAGGATTCTGAGAGGCCGGGAAGGCCACGAACGTCAGTTACGGAGGAAAACGTTACTGCTGTGAGGAAAATGCTTGACGAAAACAGGCGAGTGACCTACCAACAGATAGAGGATACTTTGGGCCTAAATGCACCAGCAATTCGTTCGATTCTGCAAGATCATTTGCACGTGAAGAAACTTTGTTCTCTCTGGGTGCTGCATCAACTGACTGAAGAGCAGATGACACGACATGTGACTTGGTGCCGGGAGATGTTAAAAAAGTTTGATAAGGGACAATCTCGGTATGTGAACAACATCGTGACAGGTGACGAGACTTGGCTGTACTATTACGATCTGCCGACCAAGGCTCAAAACAAAGTTTGGGTCTTTGATGATGACGACACACCCGTAATTGTCAGAAAATCCCGATCTGTAAAGAAGAAAATGATAGCTGTATTTTTCAAATCGAGTGGAATTGTGGAATGTGTCGTTTTGGACACGCAGAAGACAGTCACAGCTAAGTGGTATACTGAACAATGCCTGCCTAAAGTCATTGGATCTATGAAGAACCTGCGGCCAAAGTCAAGAATGGACACCTGGTACCTTCATCACGAAAATGCTCCAGCTCACCGCGCCAAAGCCTGCACCGAATATTTGACCACGACAGGACTGAAACTTCTCGAGAACCCTCCCTACAGTCCAGACCTTGCTCCCTGCGACTTTGCACTGTTCCCGCATGTGAAAATGAAGCTAAAAGGGAGGCGGTTTTCCAGTGATGAGGACCTTCTACGGGCTTGGGACAACGAGTGTGCTTTACTCCCTAGTGAAACTTGGCAGAACTGGTTTAAAGATTGGTTTCGGAGGATGGAGAGGTGTATTGAATGTAGAGGAAATTACTTTGAAAAAATTAAATAAACAAAGCTGTATTGCAAAACTTTCCTAGTACCCTTTGTATATTGTCAATACTTTAAAGTTATTGCTGAAATTAAAATATGCTAATCAGTGAACTGTTCTAATATCAGTTCAAAGTGTATAAAACTGAAAGTAATTTTTAACCCTTAACCAGGCACAAAAAAAACATAAAAATAAAATAAAATAAAAAAAGTTACAAGCAGATGCATTCACCAATCAGTTTTTCTTAATAAGTTTAAAATTCTGTACTTTAGAATTTATCGTTACAGTAAATTTTCAACAGTGGCAAGCTCTGTGGAATTTTGAAATTTACTAAGAATGAAAACTTTACACATGATTTTCTTAATTTATTCTTAAATAATATCCTCTATTGTCTATTTATGTATACACTAGATTTGATTTTCTCCTCCACCTCTCAAAACTATTTCTGTGCTCCTCCTATCACAAAATGTCTACAATTAAATGGAAACAGATAAGAGATGGCAGCATGTACTACTAAAAACATTTCAAGACAATTCACATATGAACAGACACACTGAAGTATCCTTCAAACTCTGATGAGTATATACAGTATATATACTGCTCAGAGCACACACATGAAAAACAAGTCTACAGACACATTCCTGACAGGGTTAATTACAACAATGAAACAGAGAACAATCCAAAAAGTATTACACAAATATGATGTATCTTGTGCACCAATCACTTTCCTAGTGATCCTCTGTGAACACTGTGTAATATCACAGTTTTCAAGGCAGAAATTATGTACAGGGTATAAATACTACATGTCTGGAACGTATATATGTTAAGTATATATATGTTAAGAAAAATATATACATACAATGATAACCCAGTTTAATATAATATTATATTAAACTGGGTTATCATTGTATGTATATATTTTTCTTAACCATGGACCCCGGTACACCAGGCCCATTCGTTACAAAAGTATATATGTACTGTGTAACAGTACATATATACTTTTGTACTGTTTTTGTTTTGAATAACAGTATGACCACCTTTCAAAAAAAATTAAAATACCACCACCTATGCTGTGGAGTTGCTTCCTATGGTAGCAACTCCACAGCACCCAACACAGGGAAAAAACTGCCAACAACCCTGATGATAAGGTAAGGCAGTGCTGCTCAGCAAATGTTCTATTGGGAGAGAGGTAATTCTACTGGTTTTTTCTTTAAATTTTGAAAATTCATTTTACATAACAGCCTAATGACTTTCCCAGTGATCCTCTGTGAACAGCAAGTGTTATCTTTTTAGGAAAACTATCAAAAAAAAAAATAAGAAATATAGCAATTTTAAATAAAGGTAACTCTTTTTCATTATTCTAACATTAATATTATTAATTTAAAATTTTTTTCAGGGTAACCAACATTATGTAAAATGTACCATCAAAACTACAATGAAGTAATATTAACATTCATGTGGTTATCACTCTAACAAAGTAATGACTTCATGAAAACAGGGTTACAAGTAAAAAGCTTCACGCTTGGGATAAAAAATGCTGTGTAGTACAAGTAACAGTGTTTCATCTCCAGCATGAAGCTTTTACTGGTTCTACTATTTAATATTTAAAATTGTCCATACAATGTCTGCTTTTTAAATGTTATATAACTTAGTTATGTTTCCTTTCAGCCAAAGGTTAGCAGCATTAATTGTATTTATAGTAGTTGTATATTTCTCAAAGCTTAAGGACATGTGATCTTCTTATTCTCCCCATCTTGACGAGGACATAGCTTCCAACTTTTGTCTTTCAAAAAGCTGGAGACCAGTTATTTTAATTTTTTTTTAAGTCCACACTGTGCTAGAAATTAAATTTTCACACACAAAATACATTTTTATACTAAAATACAGCCATAGGATTGCTCATCAGTACAGCATGCTTTTAAACATTAGCTTACCTAACATTTTTCTGTTTGCATATTTCTGTTCGAAATGTCTTTTAGACATCAACCACAATCAACCTGATTATGATTTCTTCAATAAAGACACTATAAGACTTGTACACCTTCAGAAATGTACAGTCAAAGTTTTGTTTATTACAATGACACCACTGTTCAGACTTGGCTGTCAAGAGAATTTTCAAAACTGCACTACAAAGAAAATCTGAATTCAGTTTTTTTTTTGTGTGTGTGTGTGTGTGTGTGTGTGTGTGTGTGTGTGTGTGTGTGTGTGTGTGTGTGTGTGTGTGTGTGTGTGTGTTTTTAGCTGGTTGAATGTTCTCTGTTAAAAGAAACTATGCAAAAAGGGCAGAGCTACTATAAGATAAGCTCCCATGTGCTTATAACATTGTTAGTGCAATTGCACTTTCACCTATAGTTTGAGGGTTTCTTCCTTAAAATTTTATTAACTGTAAATTAAGCTTTTTCGTTTATTTCTATGTTACTGTTTCTGAAATGGTGTACCATGATTGCTAATCTACTGTGGGTTAACATTCTTCCATGGCAGTACAGTACAGGGGGGGATTTTCCACTTAGCATCTGTAGAGAAGTGTGGATTCAAGTTATCTGAAGACTAGAGGAATTCTTAAATTTCCAAAGCTGTTCAACTGTAGTTAGCTGGTGTGTGTTGTGGAGGGAGGGGGAGAGAAAGAGAGCATTCCCACCATAATTTGAGTTTTCAAGGCCATACAACATGTAAATCAGCTGTCAACACAGATTTCTGCAGGCATAATACATAACAAAACTTATGAACTGACATACTAAGGCCAAAGTAGTTGATGCAAAAAAAAAAAAAATTTTTTTTTTCAACCAACCAAACAGGCAGGCTAATGGTGATGAAATCCATAAGTTGAACTTTTTCTTTACTGTACCATCAGTTGTTCACATTAAATTCCGGAAAAAACGAAAATTTCACTGTTACCAAAACAATAATGTTAAGATGGAGTTAGTATATTTCATTTTATTGTTTTCTATAAGTGAAAATATTTCATACAATAGAGGTTAATGTTTCAAACTCAACATTGGTTACACCAATGTAAACTACAATTTCTAGCTTGCATTGCAAAGTTTAGGAAAAGCAACCTAATCTAATGGTATGAAAAATATCTAAATCTAAGAATTTATTGTTGTGTAAGAGTGTGCACAAATTTATAGCTTGCTGAATTAACACCAAGGTGACTGTGATTAGTGTATTACATCTGAAAATTGTCTTCTAAGACTAGTTTCCTGATTGTGAGATAAAGAAGCTTGGCAGGAGAAGGAGTATCTGCTGTCAAAGACATGCCTGAAAAGTCTCAGTACATTTGAATCTTTCTACCATCAAGGAATTGAAATTCACAACGAGACCAAAGATGACAGTGAGTGAAAAAAGTACTCATCATGACCACCATGTAAGCAGTTGGTTACACGGTGATCATGATGAGTACTGTGTAAGCAATTGGTTTTGCATCTCTCTCTCTCTCTCTCTCTCTCTCTCTCTCTCTCTCTCTCTCTCTCTCTCTCTCTCTCTCTCTCTCTCTCTCTCTCACACACACACACACACACACACAAATATTTTGATAAAAGTAAAGTAAAGTGGAAGCAAAGCTAACTCGGCATCTGCTGGACCAACAGTGCTATATTATTAGATGCTACATGCCTGCTAATACCAAACTTACATTACTCCTATAATACAATTGGATAGTCTGTTGATAATTACACTTGAAAATGAGAAGTTGCAAATTTCTCTAAGTGATTAACATTTATTTTATATGCTACATTAATTAAAAATGTAAATTAACTATTAATAGCATATTGAAGAATGCACAAAAAACTGTTTATTATGTTTATTCTCAATTTATTTTAAAATATCTTCATGTAACCCAAATTCTAGTGTATCTATATGCTATTTATTTTACATAAAACAATCAAAAAATGCATAAAACTGTACAGTACAGAAACAAAATATACACTGAAGTAATCTTCAGCTATTTCAATTGATCTTTTCTGTTCTTTAATGCCATGTAACACAAAGTAGAAGAGCTACCATTTAAATTTAGCCATGATAACAGTGATTTTCAACAATTGCATAAAGTCCTTTGATTTCATTTTAATGATATCAAACTCATATCACACTATGATATAATCGGATAGTCTGTTGATAATTACACTAATAAAAATGAGAAGTCCATAAATTTCTTTAAGTGACTACCACTTATTCTATACAGAATAAATAAATATAATCGGTAAATGATTAATTTTAACAATACTAAGGCAATGCACACAAAAATTTAAAAAAAAACTATTTAATGCATTGGCTGACTTTCTCAGATGCTAGATTACTGGAACCACCAAATTCCAGGCTACTGGACTTTTTTTTTTTTTTTTTTTTATCAATAATAGTAAGCATAATTACTGAAACAATTAAACATAAGTTGAATGTTTTCTTAAGCAATTTAAATTGAAATAATTCTGAAATTTAAGCAAACAATACCTGAAAACTATAAAACACTGGCTCATACATGCAGATGATGTTCTGACCAGGTTCCTAATGTCACCAACTTATTTTTGGTTCATTCAGAGAAATACACGATTACTATTTCTCAAATAAGTCATCAAATGGTACAAAGACCAAACTTTTAGGTTATCACTGGTAGGTTATCAATTCCTTGAGATTAAAGTGGAATTACAAAACTTGGCTACAGAGTGTTATAACGAAAAATAATAAACAATTCAACCTTATTCCTATTCAATGCACATATCCTATAACTGTTTTCTTGATGCAATGGCGCATTATAGCCTTAGTAGCTAATGCGCCAATAAAATTAAAATTAAAATCAAATCAAAACAAACCAAACCAAACCAAACCTTGATGCAATAAAACAGTAAAATCATACTTTAACTTACCAGAAAAGGGAAACAATATTCACTTACCAAAAATATTAACAGAGGCACTACAATCATGCTATATGAAATGGCTGAATGCATGCTGGTGCGACGTTGCTCAGGACTGACTTCTGGTGTGCGCATCAGTATACTTGCAAATATAATAGCATAAAGTACTCCAATAATTGCGAGGCACATCACAATCCACAAAGGCACAAATACCACCTGCAAACAGCACAAGTTATAAGAAATTCTGTAAGGGCATAAGCTTTTATTTATTCTTTCATCATAACACCATGCACTTTTAAAATTTGGCTGTATAACAAAGATGCAGGAGAGCAGCAAATCCCACTGCTAAAAATCCTTTATCAAAAAAAAGAGCCCTATCACAATAAAACTTTAACTGCCTATGAGGAACATTATGTGGCACGAATCTGCAGGTCGTAAAGCTGCATAAGCTTTCTAAGTAATTCATGATCAACGGAAGTTTACTACTAACAGTGCTACACAATATTAAGTTTCAAAAAATTCAGAATTTTAAAAATTATGGCAAGGACCATGTTTCAAAATTACGAAACATTTACGAGGTTTTACTTTATCATTAATATAAACACAAACAGTGATATTCATTCCATATACCAGTGTGTATGGAATGAACACTGATATTTATAAATCTTGGGGGGGGGGGGAATTTATTT
Organism: Mastigoproctus giganteus; assembly: GCF_048544385.1. Taxonomy (NCBI): domain Eukaryota; kingdom Metazoa; phylum Arthropoda; class Arachnida; order Uropygi; family Thelyphonidae; genus Mastigoproctus; species Mastigoproctus giganteus. Next base: position 188,159,168 of record NC_143582.1, on the reverse strand, counting down.
GAATTGATACATAAACTGATAGGGCACCTCCGTAGCCAGGTGGGCAGGAGCAGCAGTGCATAGCACACGCTTCTTGATTACACTGGGGTTCGAGCCCCAGATACGGAAAGGTCAGGGAATGACCACCGCATATCCCCGGAGCAATATGGCCTTAGTTGCTAATGCTCCTAAATAACAAACAAACATTAGCATTAGTAGAGGCATTTGATGCAAGAAAGCAAGCTTATGCAGCATCAGCCAAAAAAAAAAAAAAAAAACAACCCACTTCCACTTCACCCCTCTGTTCGTTCAAAATACCTGTCCAGCTGAGCCTTAAACTTATTTAGGCTATCAACCTCCACCACAAGGGATGGAAGTCTGTTCCACCAACCAACCACCCGCTGGCTAAAGGCAAATTTCCGCACGTCTATCCTACATCTGTCTTTCCTCAATTTGAATTTATGCCCTCTCAGGTGATTTTTCTGAGCTAGAGGAAGAATCCCATCAGCATTGAGCATGCTTAAACCATTCAAGGCTTTATACACCTCTATCAGATCACCTCGCTGGTGCCTAGTCTCCAGACACTGTAATTTGCAAAACTTAAGCCTTTCTTCGTAAGAGCACCCCCTTTGTTCCATTCACTAATCTTGTTGCCCTTCTCTGTACTCGTTCCAGCAGCTCTACATCCTTCTTGAAATGAGGCCTCCAGACCTGTATACAGTACTCTAGGTGTGGCCTGACCATCGCCTTATACAATGGAATAATCACCTCCTTATCCCTGCTGGAAAAATTCCTGTATATCATTCACAATACTCCATGAGCTACTCTTGCAGCCCGCCTGCACTGCTCAGAGAACTTCATATCTGCCTGCACAACCACCCCCAAGTCCCTTTCATTCTCTACCACTGTCAGTGTAGTACCACAGAGTTGATACGTTGCTCTGGGGTTGCTGTTTCCCATGTGTAGTACTTTACATTTGTCAATGTTAAACTTCATTTGCCACCTCTCAGCCCATCTGCTCAACCTTTCCAGATCCTGTTGCAGCAGCATAGTGTCAGTAGTGTCCTTGACAACCCTGCCAACCTTTGTATCGTCTGCAAACTTGGACATTAAGCTTGACATACCATCATCAATATCATTTATAAATACAGAAAACAATAATGGACCCAACACTGAGCCCTGAGGGACTCCACTAATAACATCAGTCCACGATGAGCAGTGTCCATTGATTACCACTCTGTCTTCTCCCCCTCAACCACCCCTTTATCCATAGCAGCAATTTGCCTCCAATGTCACACTGCTCCAATTTGTGTAGCAGTCTTCCATGTGCAACAGTATCAAAAGCCTTTCTAAGATCCAAGTATATAATATCAAAGTTATTCCCTGCATCCAGTTCTTTTGTGACTGCATCATAGTAACCAATCAAGTTGGTCAGGCAAGACTTCCCCTTAACAAAACCATGCTGTGTCTGAGCTATAACTGAAGTCTTGTCTAAATGATCCTGCAGTGCTTCTTTAACCAGTGCCTCCATTAATTTTCCTGGAACAGAAGTTAAGCTCACAGGTCTATAATTACTTGTGTCAGCCTTTGATCCTCCTTTGTGAATTGGGGTCACACTTGCACATCTCCAGTCTATGGGTACCTCCCCTGAGTCCAAGGAAGCTCTCATAATTATGGCTAAGGGTTTGCTTACTTCCTTTGCTGCCTCCTTTAATATAACTGGATAGATCCCATCCACCCCGGGTGCCTTTCTTGTGTTTATCTTCAACAGTTTCTTCTCCACTTTACTCCCAGTTATTTCAAGATTCTGTAGCTTACTGCTAGAGTTGAATACACCTCTGGCATTCCCCTCGCTGAATAATTCCTCATGTGTGAATGTTGATGCAAAATATTCATTTAGTTTGTTAGCTACCTGAGCAGGATCATCAACAGTTGACCCATCAATATCAAGTGGACCAATCTGATTCATCCCCTTCCTTCTAGAGTTTACATAAGTAAAGAACTCTTTGCTGTTTTTCTTTGCATCCCTTGCCAAGGATTTCTCGTAATCTGCCTTCGCCTGCCTAACCTCCTTTGTAACTTGGTTGTATATCAACTTGTATCTATCATAGGCTTCTGTGTCATGTGTTAATTTGTATGTATCCCATGCATTTTTCTTCTCTGCCATATGCCTCATTAGTTCATCTGACATCCATTTAGGCCTGAACCTTGAACAATATTTCTTAGTTGGTATGTAAAGCCTAGTAGCTTCCAAGATAAGTTCTTTGAATGCTTCCCATTTTGAATTTGCTGTTGGTAACATCATCAGTTGGTCCCACTGTATAGAATTTAAATACTGTCTCAGTCCATCATAGTCGCCTTTACGGAAGCAATAACCCTTCCCTTTACCCCTAATGGTAGTTACCTCTTTGAGTAAATCCCACTTCAGCACACTGTGATCACTGCCACCTAGTGGTTCATTTATCTGCAGATTCTTAATGCATGAAGAATCACTGCTGATAATCAAATCAAGAGTATTACTCCCTCTAGTTGCCTCCCGAACATGCTGATGTAGAAAACAATCATCCAATAAATCCACAAAAGCCCTGCTAGTGTGTGAGTAACCAGCCCCCAAATTCCAGTCAATATCTAAGAAATTAAAATCTCCCATTATAAGACTCTCTGATTTACTGGTCCACTCTATTTCCCTGTACAGTTCCTTATTATACTCATCAGAGTCATTAGGCCTATAGCACACTCCTACTCTCAATTTTGATCTCCCAATGTTTATGTCACACCAAACTGACTCAACACTGCACTGTCCAGCGATGTCGACTGGCTTCACTTCCTTGGTTTTTATGTGTTTCTTAACTAATAGCATAACCCCTCCCCCCTTCCTATCCTGTCTATCCTTTCTGTAGACGTTGTACTCCCCAAATTGCAGTTCTGCATCCCTTATATCTGTGTGACACCACGTCTCTGATATCCAAACAATATCTGCCTTCGATGTTTTGAGCAATACCTCAAATTCATCAAATTTATTTTCTAAACTCCTAGCATTAGTGTACACGCAAGTATACCTGCACCTGTTTCTATTCTTAGCTACCCTAACACAACCCATGTGTTTACTTGTACCGCAATGGCTCCCAGCAGTCTCTGAAATACCATGCATCTTGTTTTTCAGGCTTCTGCTCATTCTAATAGAAGCAGTGCAAGAATCTCTTTCACCTCTGCCAGTGGCTACTGTCAATCTTTTGGTCTTTGTCTCCTCCCCAAGCTAGCAGTTTTCCGACCCACCTAACACTGCCTCGATAGCATCAGCAAATATTCTTGCACCCTTTCTATTTAAGTGTATCCCATCCCTGTAGAAGCAATCTCTCCTGTTAACAAGTACAGTCCAGGCTGAAAAAAATTCTACCCCTTGAGCCTTGCACAATCTTTCCAGGGCCGAATTGATCGACAAGGCTCTCATCATATACTCCCTCCTATCGTGTCTGGGCAGAATTGCAGACACTTTCAAATTCAACCCTAATTCTCGGCTTTTGTTCAACAGTGACCTGTACTTGTTAAGTAATTCTGCCGGTCTCCTACTCTTAATATTATTAGTGCCAACGTGTACAACTATATCACCTTTTGTGCCCTTAAAAGATGATATTCGCTCTACAACGTCATCAACCTTTGCCCCTGGCAGACATACCCTGGTCCTGTTCCACCTATCTTTTTTACAAAGCATGTTCCCCGTTTCCCTGACAATAGAGTCACCAACAACTACTAGTTCCTTCGGGACCAGCGCATTCTGCCTTGGGGGTTGTCTCTGTGTCACGCGATGCCCAAGTGCAAGCTCTGGCGTTGATGTGGGCAGCTGAGAGCTTGATGGGCCCCTCAATTTAGTTTCTTCAAGGGCATCCACCCTGTCCTTCAAGCTCTCATATAGGCCCACAAGAACGCCGAGTTGTTGCCTGATATCGATACACTCCTTGCATCGCGCACACACAAAGACATCCCCCTTGGCAGTATCATGTCCCGTACCCGATTGCTCTGCAAACATCAAGCAAACAGTGCATTTTATAAGGCTGTGAGTCAGAGGACAACTGCCCCCCTCAGTTCTGCTCTGAGCCACAGCACTTCCATTAGCCTGATCCTGAATTTATTTGAATTGATACATAAACTGATAGGGCACCTCCGTAGCCAGGTGGGCAGGAGCAGCAGTGCATAGCACACACTTCTTGATTACACTGGGGTTCGAGCCCCAGATACGGAGGATGCGGAAAGGTCAGGGAATGACCACCGCATATCCCCGGAGCAATATGGCCTTAGTTGCTAATGCTCCTAAATAACAAACAATAAACTGATAATGTACAAAATTTTTTTATACCCATTTTTTTTATTCTAAAGAGTGATTGCTCTATTTTTCAGGATGATAAACTGGAGTTCCCAGTGTGGGGAGGGGGGACATCCCATAACCTTCTCCTTGATATTGACTAACTCAAACTCAACATCTGATAAAAAGCATTAAACTTATTAACAAAGTTATGATGAAAACAGTCACCAAAAAACTGCTGTGGATAGAAATAATTTGTTATGAAAATTAAATTGTAATGATGTATACAAAGCTTGAAAAAATAGGCACATATAGCATTCAGCTAGATTTGCAGCTTATGACTAAATCTAGAGATGCCAAAGATTGAGGCATAGGTTCAATAGCAATATTCTATCCTAAAGTCAATAACTTTAAAGAAATCAAGTAAGAAGACAAAGTACATTTCTAATAATGCAAATACAACTCCTCTCGTGTATATTGTGCATGTCAATAATTAGTAATTTTTAATAGAGTGGATTCCGGTTATTTGGGGCAAATCTTAAAAAAACATAAACCAATGGAGAAAATATCCAGGGTTTACTTTGCTTAATTGGGACAGCAGCTCGTTTAATTGGGGCAGGAGACCACAGCACTGGAGATTACCCTACGATTGTCTGCAACGGTACCACGTGGTTCAGTCGAAATTCTGGAGGTCACAACCATAAAACAATTAGCATTCACCTGTTTATTGGGCTTTTCTGTTAGTGAAATCTATCATAAATGGACAGTAAACTCGATCTTACTGAATTTGCGATAATACCGACAGCTGGAATTGGCATTCTGTAGGTTATGGTGAAATGTGTTTACACTTCCATGAAATCTTCAATCATATAAAAAAATTTTCAGATCTTCTCTTCATTCCTATTTTTAAAGCTTTGTAACTTGTTACTCCGTTCTCACTTGCGCATATCGTGTTACTTGTAATTTGTGTGTGCCGTGTTCTTTGTTATTGATTGCTTATCTTTTTACTGTTTTTAATTTTTTACTGTTTTTTTTAATTTTGTATGTACATATTACGTATTAATTATTCCTATTATCACGTATATTCTTCCGATTTTCACATATCATTTAATTTTTTAATTGGTAAGGTAATAAAGGGTAAAGTGGTGCTTAATATATCTTTGTTTTTATAGCCTGTGGATAATATTCCTCCTATTTTCGCTAATTAGAATCGCTGTTTAATAGAATTAAAATTCAATTCACAAATGTGATCACAATGACCAGTGCTTACTACACATCGTATAGTGAACAGTACTTTACTAGTGAGTTCGTCGTAACATGATTTGATTGTACAGTAAATCAATTGTAAAGGGGGGGGGGAATAAATTGTATTTTTAACTATTTACATGAAACTTCGGATAATTGGGGCAGCCACTTAATCGGGCCAAAATGCACTAGTCCCGATGTGTCCCAAATAACCGGAATGGACTGTATAACGAACCTCAAATTTGCACTTAATGTAAAGCTGCACTTAAGCAAAACCTTTGGATACTAAATTTTAGAAGCATTTTACAATTTTTACAGAATCTGATATATAAATGGAATTTTTTTTCTTTGATGAATTGAAAGTAGATATAATTCACTTAAGTAATTCAGTATTGCACACTCCTTTTTATTGCTTTGACCATTCCTGAATTTCAATCAATTTTAAAATGACTAGTGACAAAGTTTGTGTGTGTATATATATATACAGTTGAACTTCCCTATAACGAATTCGATAAATCCAGCGAAAAATTCGTTAAAGAGAAATTTCGTTATACAGAGAATATATTTTTTATTAGAAATTGTTATCTAATTAGAAATAAAAACGAATCTACATTTATTTTTAATGTATTTTATTTCAAAAACATACTTATTTAAATCAAGTTTAGACAATTTTCGCCGGTAAGTATCACAAATTAAAAAAAATCTGTAATTTTCGTTTGCACAGTACAATTAAAAAATTGTCTGATTCTCAAAGAAAACCTCACATTTGTTCAGAGCATTAAAAACATCATCAGGAACACTTTCACAAAACTGTAGACCCATACGAACCGTTTTAAAAGCGTTAATCATTTCTTCACGAGTTGGCTTTTCTACGGGTTGTTCTGATGCGTCTTCAGTGTCATCATTAATTTCTTCGTGATCATGGTCGTGTCTAACATTCAGCAGTATTTCATCTTCGTTTGGATGTTCTGCTGTGATTTACATAAACATAACTATCCAGTGTTATTTCATTTTCGATGTTTCCGGACGATTCTAATAATGTCCAAAAGTTTTTCAGTTGTGAAAGGGACAGTTCATCTTGTTCGTCCAGTCGTTGTTCGACTTCTGTATTCAATGCAAATCCCGCTTTCGAAAAACAATTTTGAATAGTGTATTCAGTGACATCGTTTGTCTAAAGTTTAATTGTAACCTCCAAGTTTCTGTTTTCTGATAACGCATTGACAATCTTCATTATTATTCTCTTTCGATAATGAAATTTAAAATTTTTAATAATGCCTTGGTCCATTGTTTTGGTGGTAAAAACAACAACTTCGCACTTTTAAGTTTGGCAGAAATACTGGCAGGATGTGCCGGACAGTTGACAGTTACCAACACGATTTTCCTTTTTAATTTTTTTGTTATATGCTTGTCTAGTTTTAATATCCATTCTTCAAAAATATTCTTCCAAAATCTTCTTTAAGGTATTGTTCCTCCAACTGTTGCAATCTTCTTCGCTTACATTAACACTTTCTCCACAATTCTGTGGAGCTTCTTAAATTTATCTAACTACCCAGTGCTCGCATTAAATTCTGTATTTGAGCAGTCCCTTGAAATTCCAAGGGACTGTGCAAATTTCAGAGTTGTTGCTTAATTATTAGGCCCGATATTGGTATATTCTTTTCACGTATCATTTGCACCCATTTTAGAACAGCTTTATCAATATCTTCGTATATACACAACTTAATTCGTTTCTTGTCTGCTCCTCCTTCAATTGCATTTAAAATCGATTCTCGATTTTTTAAAATCGTAGATAAACTGCTTGCAGGTATGCCATATTTCTCCGCAACATCTTTTTTCTTAAAACCCTGGTCAATATCATAACAATCTTTGCTTTATCATTAATACTTTAAACACTTTCTCTTCGACATTGTTTCCGCAATTGTAAAGATTACTCAAATGCAGCTCTTGATACACACACCGCCAACTTCGCTGTGCTGGCCATATAGTGAATTGTTAGTACCGCCTACCCAATGACGTTCGCTTGCCAATTCAACAGTATCACGTGACCTTTCCTATCAATCACTTTAAAGAAATATGCGACTGTGAGTTTCGTATATACATGAATGAAAGCAGAATAAAAGAATTTATTCCGCTTTCATTCATATATACACGAAAGAAAATTTATGGTTAATATATGCTGTATGTTACTTTTCAGAAAAAAAAATAAAAATACAAGAGCATATAGCCCATGCGATTGATGATGAACGAAATAAAAAAAAAAAAAAAAAAAATTCATGAGAACCATCTATTGGGAGTCCAGTTAGATGAGAACGGACATATCATATAACGATTGAAAGGAAGGTCACGTGGTATAGTTGAGGTGAGAAGCGAATGTCGCTCAGTAGGCGTTACTAAAAACAGACTCTGGAAGCATTCTATGTATTGCCGCAGCGAATTTCGTTTTCCCCTGAGCCAACACCAATTTACAAATCTACCCTATTTATAAGTTTATGACCACTTTTAAGAAAACCCATTTGGTTTAATAACTGTAACAAAAATAAAATAAAGATCCTCCTACAGGCGTCAATGGCCACAAGTGTTCACTAAAAGGATGATTATTTAATTCCAGATGCTAATGCGCAATTTCAGAAGGAGGCAGTATATTTGAGCGGCTGTTTAGCAGTAAATGCTTGAAAATCTTCAAAAATGCTTTTACTAATTTTTTTAAAAATTCGTTATAGAGAGAGACTAACACTTCGCTATATGGGGTTAATTTTACATGTAATTTCATTTCAAGGTGCAGTGTTTTGCGAAAAAATTCGTAATATAGAGAAATTCGTTAAATAGAAGTTCGTAATAGAGAAGTTCCACTGTATATATATAAAATATATACAGTGGAACTTCTATATTCCACTGTATAAAATATATACAGTGGAATATATAATATTGAAGATAATAATATAGAAGATAATTCAAGCAGACAATACCAAGCTGGATTTAAAGAAACGCAAGGGATATAAATATATTAAAAAAAAAAAAATATATATATATATATATACACACATAAAACTTATCATTGTCTACCCACAATCTAGATGACGTCAACTGAGGCCAACCACCCAGACTGAAGGCAAAAAACGACAAGGAGTTCTGTTTCTGTAATGATCAATATCTGCTAAGATATATAAAATATAAAAAATCCAGAGATTAAGTAATTTGAATCTAAACCAATTAAAAGGTGGTTAAAAATTTTTGAATCAAAAGGAAGATATTATAAATGTAAGCATATACTGAACATTGTTGACCCGACAGAGAACGTAATTTAATAATTAAAATAAGAATAAATGTAAAGTATAAAGCATATCTACCGTATCCAGGACATAATGTAACAACTAGTCGTTATGAAATAACGAGTCAACGATATTGCTAAACTTCATAAATCTAAATGCAAAAGAAAATATAGTAAATCTAAAACATTTAAGAACGACTGAGAACAGCTAGGGGATTTCATAGATTTATTTAAAATTTGAGACATCGATCCTATAAACATTGGTAAAATACATAACAGACTCTTCAGCATTAAACTTAGTGCACTCAAAGTCCTAAGCAGGAAAGCCAATAATTATGTCTTTGGATCTTGTCACCTTATGCACATTATACTAGACATTGTTAAATTCAGAATTAATATTTTGAATATTAACAAGCAACCAGAAAACTGTCCTTGTCTTATATTTTCAAAATAAAATGATGGATAATTTGGATATACATAGAACTATTAACTTACGTAACAACTTGCTACCTACATCTTCTTCTTCTTCTTTAATGCTGCCGAATGGCGTTTGCGACTTCGTTTTGATATTGTTCTCTGTCTAGCGCTGCGTGTAGAATTTGTGCTGTTGTCATGTGAAGCCAGGTGTTGATGTTATCTAGCCATGCCATTTTCGGTCTGCCTGGGCGTTTCTTGCCTTCGATTTTTCCCTCCAGGATGAGTGGTAGTAGGTGATATTTTTGTTGGTTCCTAGCGATGTGACCTAGGTATTTGCATTTCCTGCTGATGATGGTTTTGAGCAGGTCCCGTTCCGTGTGCATGTCCTGCAGGACCTGTGCGTTGGTTATCTTGGCTGTCCACGGAATTTTCAGCATTCTTCGGTAGAGCCACATTTCGAAGGCCTGGAGCTTTATTGTAGTGGCTGATGTTAGAGTCCAGGTTTCTACACCGTAGAGCAGTATTGGCCAGATGTAGCATTTCAATGTGCGTAATCTATCATTGAAGTTTTCAAGGGAAGGATAATCCAAGTAGTTTCCCGTTGCTTTCTTGGATCACAATTTAGTTGAAAAGGTCGTGTGTGGACCTTTTGAAACGGGTTTCGTCTGACGTCTCCACTGAAACCTTTCCGCCATGGGAGGCCCTTCTGGGAGCATATATCTTTCGGTGCTTTAGTAGTTTAACAAATTAAACTACTAAACCTGCCGCAGCCATATAAATGGAGTAGCTCTTATTCAGTGATGAAGCTGCCTCGTGATGTCATAATTTTACGCAATTTATGCCGAATTTCTAGTCACCACTGACCAAGCAGGTGGCACTGCTGTAGTTTTATCTCCTGGAAACATCTAATGGCTGACTCGGTAAAATTACTGTGACCTTGAAAATACCAATAATGTATAACTCAGCAAAACGTGAGTATTTTTAAATACAATTTGGTATCCTGAAAACTTCTACATCAAAGCTATCATGTAGCACAACTATTCTACTAAGAATTCCCAGTGACTGATTATAGTTCCTTAAAAATTTAATGACCTTGAAATTTCCTATGTCCGAACATAATAATGATAACCATTTTAAAAAGTTCAGTCCAAAAAATAAAACCACGTTTAGGTCCCAAATCTTAACCTATCACTCACCCACACTTATTTTATCTACATATTAATATAAATACGTAGGTAGCATATATTAATATGTTAATATATTAATATGTAGGTAACTTACATATTAATATCAGATTTAGATATGCTAAACCATTTGGTCTTAAAGCATGTAACTATAAAATAATAGCTACAAACCTTCACAATATTAACATTGGACAGGATATATCTGTTTGCCACAAGCCTTCATTTCTTAGATACATAGATCCTAACCATAACCACATTATAACCGGCGATTTAGATATAACCCCATATCCCAAGCTTAGAGAGATATTTTATCACTCGGTTTTAGGTTTTGACCTAATCTACCTATTAATAAATCAACTTTTATTAAAAAACTGTTATATCTAGATTTATTAAAATACTGCATAAGATCTGCATACAAATATAACATACTGGTTGAGGCATACCATATGTGGCTGTTCACAATGCTAAATATCATATTTAACAAATATGATCAATTGAAATTCATACCGGATAATCTAAATAATACAAAATTAATAAATAAGCAGCTCATAGAAATACATAAACATTTTGTAATTACTCCGGTTGACAAAGCTGCTTGCAATTATGTAATTACAGTAAACCCTTGCTATTCGCGGTATCTGTATTCGCGGTTTCGCAATCGCTGAGTTAATATAAAATGAAACCTAAAAAAATGTGAATTTTAAAGCGCCGTGAATATTATCCGCCATAAAAAAACATGGGCGTGGCTAAAATTATCTTTCCCGGTCAAAACAGCACTCAGTGGGTGGGGGGAGAGGGTTGACAAAATCGCCAGCGTGGATGTTTTTCACTAATCCTTGTTCAGTATGTGTTATGCGCTTGCAATGGAAGTTTTTGTCGTTTGCTTTTAATTTATATGCTTATAAATTGAATAAATTTATCAATTTATAAATTGATATGCTTATAAAAGTGATAAATCTACCGTTTTGCAGTGTAAAACAGACTTTTTCGAGTGTGTTAACGGACGAAAGTGACTTTATTGTGGACAAGTTCATTCTAACCCGTACAAAAATATGGCTACGAATAACAAGAGAAATGTGAAAATATCAAAGAAGGTGATGACATTAGCGAATAAAATTGAGTTAATAGACAAAATTTCTAAAGATGAAAGTGTCTCCTCAGTGGCAAAACATTATAAAATCAATGAGTCAACGGTACGATCAATCAAAAAATCCGCCGTAGTGTCCGTGAAAATGCGATAGTTGCTTCAAAAATTTGCTCTGTAACTCGATGTTAAATTAGAAAAAATGGAAAAGGCTTTAAATCTGTGGATAGAAGACCGAACTCAAAATAAAATTCCGTTAAGTTCACTCATCATTCGTGAAAAGGTAAAACTCCTTTATCAACACTTCAGCGAAACTGGTGATAGCACTGGCGGGATAAGTTTTTTTTTTTTTTCTAGCAAAGGCGCTGGTTTGAAAGATTTGTTCGATATTTCTAATATATATTACATTTAATATTAAATTGTGTCTTATTTTCATTTGGATGCCATATGCTTGCATTTCACTATATGCATAGTCATATTATGAAGGTACATATAATACATACATAGACAAAATTTTAGACTAGTTTTTCTTATATATTTCATACTTTGGAACAGAACCCCTTTATTACTATGGAAGCCATAACTCAGTATTCACATTTCGGTATTCGCAGCATTTCTCAGGAACGTAACCCGCGCGAATAGCGGGGATTTACTGTATATGTAAGTCATATTACATAGGAATTATTAAAAATGAACTGCAGTCCAGTAGCACATACAAATACATAGCATCTTCCACTAATGTAATAATCAAAAAACTAATAGCACTGCATAAAAAATTAAAGTACAATAACCTAAAATATCCATTTATATATGGTATACCTAAATTTTATAAATCACCTACTGCATTTAGATTTAACATTGTGTAGAGATAGTTATGCTAAAATTCCAGGTAAAACATTAGAAAAGTTACTTAAAACTATATTAAATAATGTAAATAAAACTATTATAATAAATAACAATTTACCGATTATAAATGCAATAAAAAATAACAATATTCAGCAAATACAAACATTTGACTTTAACCGTTTATTCACTAGTATCAATCTCGACAATTTAAAAGATGTTCTCCAAAAACTATATTTGGAACATAATAATGCTATAAAGTTTGATTTAACCTACTGGGATACTCTAATAAATTTATGTATTTTTAAGAATTACATATATGATGGAACTTCATTATACTTACAAGTGAATGGCACCCCTATGGGAAGTCCAGCATCCTGCATAATTGCAAATCGCTATCTATATTCTACAGAAAGAACATTCCAAGATAACCTACATATGTTCAGATACGTAGATGCTCTATGTGTGTTTAACTGTCCGCATTTTGTTCAGGATTACAGCAAATTATATCCAGAAGAACTTGTATTGGGAAAAACTAACAGTTCTGATACTATTGCAAATTACCTGGATCTTCATATAGAAATATTCCATAATGATATAGATGTAAACGTATATAAAAAAAGAGACGCATTTAATTTCAATGTAGTCGGCCTTACAAACTGGAGATCTTATATATCGAAATCAGTGCATGCTAATATTTTATCCCAATGCCTGAGGATTGCTTCTATTTGCAATAAAAACACAACCTGTTCAGCAAACATAATAGCATTGTACAATAAGTTGATAAATAATAATTTCCCTATTGCTTACCTGAAATACCACTTCAGGAAGGCAATTGATATAATTAATTTCAAAAATTTATTTTCTGAACCCATTGCTTCAATATAATTACCATAATTATGGATTTAGAGCCATGTATATTATGTACATAGGGTACACTTTGTTTTCTTGGCGTCTTTCGGCTTAGAAAACTTGTACCCACCGGCCTGCAAATTATAGTGTATCATTTATTTTGTTTTATTTTATCTTATCTTATTTTATAATCATACTGTATATACTTAAGTTCACGCTAAGGCGACATGCAAATTCAGCTCAGGGTCCTACTATAGGAATGGGTTTGCGATCCCAGGCATACCCGAGCTACAACTTATATCTTGTATTGTCTTTAAGCTGTCCTACACTCTTTGTCCTTATTTCTCCGAAATTATTAGGGTAATCCGAGGATGTAGGAGAAACTTTCTTATTTATACTACTATATTTTCACCTTTATGGAGTTCAGGTTCTATTATTCTTACTCTATTAGTTTTTATTCTTACTATCTGCATGTTTCTCTTTGCGTTAACTTAACTTTAATTAATTAATTAATAATTATTTATTTATTTTTACCATATCCATCACATAAGGGTCACCACGTATATATTCACTAGAGGGATTATTATTTCATAACGACTAGTTGTTACATTATCCTGGATACAGTAGATATGCTTTATACTTTACATTTATTCTTATTTTAATTATTAAATTACGTTCTCTGTCGGGTCAACGATGTTCAATATATGCTTACATTTATAATATCTTCCTTTTGATTCAAAAAATTAACTACCTTTAATTGGTTTAGATTCAAATTACTTAATTTCTGGATTTTTTATATTTTATATATCTTAGCAGATATTGATCATTACAGAAACAGAGAACTCCTTGTCGTTTTTTGCCTTCAGTCTGGGTGGTTGGCCCCAGTTGAAGTCATCTAGATTGTGGGTAGACAACGATAAGTTTTATGTATACAATAAACCCCCGCTATTCACGGTTTCGCGGTGGCCGATTTAATATAAAATGAAACCTAAAAAAATGTGAATTTTAAAGCGCTGTGAACATTTTCCGCCATAAAAAAACATGGGCGTGGCTAAAATCATTTTTCCCAGTCAAAACAGTGCTCAGTGGGTGGGGGGGAGAGGGGTGACAAAATTGCGATTGTGGATGTTACTCGCTAATCCTTGTTTAGTATGTGTTATGCACTTGTCATGGAAGGTTTCGTCGTTTGCTTTTAATTTATATGCTTATAAATTGAATAAATTTATCAATTTATAAATTGATATGCTTACAAAAGTGATAAATCTATCGTTTTGCAGCATAAAACAGACTTTTTCGAGTGCGTTAATGGAAGAAAGTGACTTTATTGTGGACAAGTTCTTTCTAACCCCTACAAAAATATGGCTACAAATAACAAGGGAAATGTGAAAAGATCAAAGAAGATGACATTAGTGAATAAAATTGAGTTATTAGACAAAATTTCTAATGGTGAAAGTGTCTCCTCAGTGGCAAAACATTATAAAATCAATGAGTCAACGGTACGATCAATCAAAAAATCGGAAGAAAAAATCCGCCGTAGTGTCTGTGAAAACGCACTAATTGCTTCAAAAATTTACTCTGTAACTCGTGATGTTAAATTAGAAAAAAATGGAAAAGGCGTTAAATCTGTGGATAGAAGACCAAACTCTCAAAATAAAATTCTGTTAAGTTTATGTAAATGAAGTCACCATAATTTACCAGTTCTTCAAAAGTAGTACAGGAAATATCATGAAATGTCTGAGAATAATCTGTAATTCTTTACGAAATTAAAGACATTACACTACATGCAAGTTGAAGTGCTCATTATTTCACCAATTTCCAAATATAGGCAGTTCCAGCTTCATGAGTTCCGGGGTTTACGATTTCTTTTTTTCAAATATCAAGTACAATATCACCAATTTCCAAATATAGGCAGTTCCAGCTTCATGAGTTCCGGGGTTTACGATTTCTTTTTTTCAAATATCAAGTACAATATCAACAGAATCAAAAATATGAACATTAATTGCAATAAATAAATGCTAAACAGTCATAAATACAGCATTTCGAATCATGCACATAGCCATACAATACATTACTAATGTGTGTGCATCTATTTGTTCATTCAGAGATGAGGTCCAACTTAAATTTTGGAAAAAATTCCATATTTTAGATGCAATCAAAATAAGAAAATGAGCCTGGGACAAAATTACAGAGAAAGAACACAGTGTTTGAAATAAACTCTATCATCATTTTATCGATAATTTTGATGGATTTCAAGAACCAGCAGAGACTATACAAGATGAAATAAGCGGTTGTTAATATTGCTAACCAATTGTAACTTGAGGTTTCTACAACTAACATCACTGATCTGCTTCAAACACACAATGGAGAGCTCACAAATCAAGACCTCCTTGAAATAGCAAAATGCAAAGCTGAGGAAAAAGAAGATTTAATAGATGAAACTCCTGTCTGTTCCTTTGCTCTCAAGGGAGCCTGATGAAGCTTTTGAACACATAGAAAAAGCAATTGAGATTTTTGAGTCACAGGATTGAAATTGAGTGTACTAAAAAAGTGCTACAGATTTAAAAAAATGCTTATGCATGCTATCGAGAAATTTCTAAAGAAAAGAGAAGACTGTCTTGGAAACAACTCTTGAAGCATTTCCAAAGAAGAAAATGATTTCTTGTGCTTTCAACAAACCAATGAGTGCCGAGCCAATGAATGAAGAACCATCGAGCGTGTATTTTGTCAATGATGATGAAAAATAAACATTCTTTAACATTTATATAACATAAATAACATCTTTATTATTATAATTTGCTTGATTTTAAAGGCTATATTTTCATTTCTTTGGATAAATAAATCATTTTTTAAGCATAAATTATTGCTTAGTTGACCTTTATTTAACATCACTTTGGTCAAATTTCATTGTTGGGAACTGAACCCCTGTTTTTAACATTACGTCTATGGGGAAAAAAAATTCCTGCTTTATGAATTTTTCCTTTACGAGCTTGCACTAAGAACGAATTAAAGTGTAAAGTGAGTAACTACCTGTATTATTTTAATTTTATGTATTCCTTTTAAATGTTTTCATCTTGTAATTTTAATCCACATATTAAGGTATATTTTTACACCTTCAGTTGCTGTTTTAGAATATTATTAAAATTCAGCAGTCTGCTCAGAGCAATAAAAGTGTATAAATGTATTCAGAGAGGGTTTTTTTTTCAGTATTAGCTGTAATTCAGATTTAAAACACTACAAGAAATAACCACATTAACATTCTATATTTCAATTAAAATTATCAAGATTATTAAATTTAATAATCTAAAACTTCATTGAAATATTTTAATTCATCATTTAAAACATCAATTAAAATACTACAAATTAAGAATACAGCTTAACCATTAAATAAATACTAAAAAAAAAAAAAAAAGAATAAAGTATATGATACTTACAACCCAATTCCACATGATGAATTCATCTAGCCTCAGGGCTAAGAAAATGAACTGCAGAATATTAACAGAGCAAAACAGCTCCATCTGAAATGGCAAAAGCATATGTTACATATACAGTAAAAATAAAATATTTTTATCATCCCAAACATAACAAAGTAATGCACATTTCAGCTGCACTGAATTATCAAATACAGCCGATTCCGGTTATTTGGCCCGATTAAGCGGCTGCCCCAATTATCCGAAGTTTCACATAAATAGTTAAAAATACAATGCTCCCCTTTACAATTGGTTCACTGTACAACCAAATCGCGTTACGATGGAGTCACCATTGTAAAGTACCGTTCACTATACAATGTGTAATAAGCATCGGTCATTGTGATCACGTTTGTAAATTGAATTTTAATTCAATTAAACAGTGATTCTAATTAGCAAAAATAGGAGGAATATTATCCACAGGCTATAAAAGTAAAGATATATTAAGTACAAATTTACCCTTTATTACCTTACCAATTAAAAAATTAAATGATACGTGAAATTCTGAAGAATATACGTGATAATCAGAAGAATTAATACATACTGTAATATGTACATACTAACTAAACTAGTTGACATTTCTGTTCACTGACATTTGTGGGTGGGGGTTAAAATTTAAAACAGTAAAAAGATAAGCAATCAATAACAAAGAACATGGCACACACAAATTGCAAGTAACACTATACGCGCAAGTGAGAACGGGGTAACAAATTGCAAAGCTTTAAAAATAGGAATGAAGAAAAGATTCTGAAAATTATTTTTTTTTTATACGATTGAAGATTCCATAGAAGTGTAAACACATTTTACCATAATAACCCACAGAATTCCAGCTGTCAGTATTATCGCAAATTCAATAAGATCGAGTTTACTATCAGTTTATGATAGATTTCACTAATACAAAAAGCCCAACAAACAGGTGACTGCTAATTGTTTTTATTGTTTTATGGTTGTGACCTCCAGAAATCCGACCGAACTACGTGGTACGGTCAGAGACAATCGTAGGGTAATCTTCAGTGCTGCGGTCTCCTGCCCCAATTAAATGGCATTTTGTCCCAATTAAGCGAAGTAAACCCTGGCTATTTTCTTGATTGGGTTCTGTTTTTTAAGGTTTGCCCCAAATAAATGGCTGCCCCAATTAACCCATGGCCCAAATAACCGGAATCCACTGTATTATATATCAGCAATTACAAACCTCCATACTCTGGATGGGTAGGCACGAGCTGATATCTATACAAGTACACTATTGGGTTTCTCCAAACTGTCATCCTCAACAAACCATGGAGGTAACTTATTCCAGTAATTTAGAGCTCACCAGCTAAAATAAAACTTCCTACTACTATTTACTATGCAGCCATGAATATTTCTTGGTAATTTTTTCACTGGTCCATAATACTATAAACATTGTTAAAAAAAATTCATTAAATTTCTTAATCTAAGTGACTGCATGAGACAATTTTCACACCAAACCTTTCAGATGTAGCCATTAAGGGTATTTTTCAATAGTTTTTTTTTTCCTCTCCATATTAATGCTGCATAAATCCTGTAAAAATAAAAATATGGTAGCAGTTCTTTAAAAAAATAATAGTGGGCAATAAATTTCAACATTGCCCTTAATCTGATGTGTGATGTTTAAATATAATGATCATGCATTTTTCTTTAAATTTAAATGCATTAAATTTTCTTTGTGTGCTGTAATAAAAGGAAATAAAAATATATTATCATAATAAGGGATCCAGACTGAGATAAATTACATTTTTTACTAATATGGACCAGAAAGAAAATCGGTGACCACTGGTATATATAATATTGACTAGGGCATCATTGAGATGGTAGAACATAAACATCTAGGGAGAAGATGGTAGAACATCCTCTCCCTCCCCCTCCTCCTGTATGCCCTAGCAAGGCAGATTTACTGGGATTTAGGGGTATGGTTATTACAGAGTCCCCAAGGCCACAGAGAATTCGAAACAATGTAATTATTGTTGATCCAGGGCTTCCATGACCCTTATTTTTAAAAAATATATGCACCAGGGTCTCCCAGATTACCTAAATCCAGCATCACCCACTAGTCCCTTGCAGATAGTAGGATAATTATAAAAACTGTCCTTCTCCTAAAAAGCCTCAATTCAAATTCTATAAATTATTCAAGAATGTTTTATGGCCTTTTTCATAAGTGCATGAGTTAGTCAGTCTCAGGCAAGAGTTTCATTCAACTAATAAACTACGACACTGGTTTTTCGTCCAGCAAACACTAAGCTGACTGAAGAATACATGCAATTACAGACACAATATACTGATACCTTAGAGCCTTAGCTGCTTTGGGGTTTACATACACCTTATTGCCCACAAGACCCACTCTCATCTGATCTACAAGAAGTGGGAGCAATAATTGTAATGTTCTCTTGGTTAAGACTAGACAAAAAAAAAGTGTGAATTATAAAATTTTGGTATAAAAAATAAAATCACTCCTTATAGATAAGACAGCCAAATCTTAAGATAGACAAATGAAAGACCAACTTTTTTAAATTTTAGCATGATTAGCCTTTTATTTCTGGGAGAAAAAGTTGCAAATGGAGCTAACTTTAGGGACCTCATACTTTAGAAAGGTGAACTGGAGGAGAGTGAGCTACCACAGTGTTTCTCAAAGGGTGTGCCGCAAAATTTAGAAATTTCTTCTTCTATGACTACGTAGGTGTGCCGCGAAATTTTTCTTCTTTGGAAAATGTGCCACGAGAGTAAAAAGATTGAGAAACACTGAGCTACCATCATGTTTTATACCTCAATAAAATTAAATAAAACACAACCTTTATTTGAGAAGCATGTAATCAGAGAGGGAGAACCACTTGGACATCCCATGATTTCTGGCGGTATGACATATGTTTAAAAATATGGGTGTTAAATATTTTCAATTTACTTAAGCAACAATCTGTTGTGAAAAACATACCTCAAAGAAACAATTGTGTTTCACAATTCATATCGCTAAGATTAAGAAGTTGTTGAGTTTACTTGGTTCAATCAAGTAAACCCAACAACTTCTTAATCTTAGGTTTACTTGGTTCAATCATTTTAAAATCTAGTATTCTTAGCACTTATAAGAATGAGAATTAGTTTCAGTGTGACATTCAGTCCTGTATCTCATTATCACATTACTCACATAATTCGGGGAATAACTAAAAAAGTATGTATCATGACAGAAGTTTTCACTACAGATTACTGATTTATAATTGGATAAATGCCGTTCATGTCTTCTTTCTGATACACACTGAGAAAACTCATTCTCATCTGTAAATTGTATAACAAATTAACTATGAAATGCAAATTTAGACATTTTTAGAGATTTTGAGAGCTATCCAATGACTTTCAGCAGCATGATGCATATTAGGAAATACAGATGCTAAATAAATATTATCAATTTATTAAAGCAGCATAATCTGTCATGCAAAACTTACCTCAAAGGAACGATCGTGTTTCACAGCCCATATACAGACTGCAACAGATATAATGGATATAAAGATGAGGGGTATAAAAACAAGGATCCACAAATGGCGTTTGTTCTCTAACTTGTCACAAACTAACAGTTCGAACATCAAAAGTAGCAGTTGAAGAGCTAAGCTAATAAGCATTGCCTTGTAATGTACATATCCTTCCCCTTCAACTCTAAAGAACATTTTTCATTAGACTTATACATATAATGAAGGAGAACATATCACACAAAATTCTAATTCTCAAATATTAAATGCGCAAAAAAATATGGATAACAAATAACCTTTTATTAAACATACCACTAAAGTTATTTAAGTTAACAGCAAGTTAAAATTAACAATGAATTTTTTTATATCATCTTTTATATCATCATGTCTACTTGTTTGGGTTATTTATATGGGTTATGCAATTCATGCTATAATTTCAGAAAAATATTCTCATTTTTGCACTGCATCATTAATGCCACCTTAGAAAGTGTGACTCGACGCAAAACACAGTTGTATAGACAATATCTGAATTTATTTGCACATACTTTTACACTTAAATTTTAGGCAGCATACACCAAGGGCAGATCCATAGTAGTAAGGAGTAATTATCCCCCCCCCCCAAAAAAAATTTATTCCAAAAGCATATTTTTGCATGTTCCAGTTTTCTGTTCTTTGTAAACAGAATTTTCCTCTGCTGTTACATACCTTTCCAAAACAGAAAGCTGAACCTGGCCCGGCTGTTACCGCCCCCACCCCAACCATGAAACCTGGATTCACCCTTGCATATATCTAGAATAAATTGCTACACTTATAGCTTAATAATTATAAAAATATATAATTATATATAAAAATTATATAAAAAATTTTTGTCTGCTGCAAGATTTGCTTTTTACAATTTGAACTAATGCAACTAAAGCCATGAGGTGTCAGTATATATGTTTCTAAATTTCATGTATCCTATAGTCAGTTTGCTTGTTTCACAGATGAAAAACTTGAATTCCCAGTAAGAAAACCCTGAAACTGGTAAAAATTGCAGTGGGGGAAAAACAGTCCACCCATCCATATCCTCCAAGAATTTGTCTAGTTCTCCCTTGAATTTATTCAGCTTATCCACTTCCACAACAACAGATGGAAGCCTGTTCCAACAATCGACAACCGCTGGCTAGAGGCAAACTTCCACACTGCTATCCTGCAACCATCTTTCCTCAACTTGAATTTATGCCCCCTTATGTGTGTAGTCTCAGCAAGTAGAAGAATACCATTAACATTCAGCTAACTCAATCCAATCAAGGCTTTAAACATCTCAATCAGATCTCCCAGCAGGTGCCTGGTCTCGAGATGCTTCAATTTCCAAAAGTGAAGCCTTTCTAGGTAAGAGCACTCTTTTGTTTCTTTCACCAATCTGGTTGCCCTTTTCTGCCCATTACAACAGATCTACATCCTTCCTAAAGTGAGGCCTCCAGACTTGTATACAGTACTCAAGTTGCAGCCAAACCATGGCCTTATACAAAGGGATAATCACCTCCTTATCCCTGCTAGCAAAGTTTCTGTATATCGTTTACAAAACCTTGTGAGCTGTTCTGGCAGCATGTCTGCACTGCTGAGAGAATTTCATGTCTGAATGCACAATTATCCCCAGGTCTTTTTCATTCTCCACTAACCTGAGTATAGTACCACTCAGCTGATAAGTTACTCATCGCAGTCATTAGGCCTGTAACACACACCTACTCTCAAATTTTGTTTTCCCAGTGCTTATATTACACCAAACTGACTCAACGTTGCACTTGTCACCCAAGTCAACTGGAAGCACTGCCTTAGATTTAATATTCTTCTTAACTAAGAGCATAATCCCTCCACCTCTTCTGTCTGTCCTCCCTGTATACATTGACTCCCCATATTCAAATTCAGCATCACTTATGTCTGAGTGACACCACTTCTCCGCTATTCCTATAATGTCTGCATTCAACAACTTAATCAGTACTTCAAATTCATGAAATTTATTTACATTAGTCCTAGCATTAGTGTACATGCAAGTGTTCTTACTCTTATACCCTAACACAGCCCATGTATTCATT
Source organism: Mastigoproctus giganteus (assembly GCF_048544385.1). Lineage (NCBI taxonomy): Eukaryota > Metazoa > Arthropoda > Arachnida > Uropygi > Thelyphonidae > Mastigoproctus > Mastigoproctus giganteus. The sequence goes on along the minus strand of NC_143582.1, from coordinate 188,136,987 downwards.
TGTTACATGATGACCCACAGCAGGGCCTGAAATCCCAGACATATTTCTTTCCAGGATGCTGCATGTACCAATAGTAGCAATGCAAGAATCACTTTCATCTCTGCCTACAGCTCTAGTTAAACTATTAGTCTATGTATCCACCCCCAAGCTAGCAGTTTTCCACCCCACCTATCACTGAATATACAATGAATGATGTTCATATTACAAATTATTTACACTACAGTACAGTATGTTTGAAAAAAGATTAAATGTGCATGATATATACCAGCCAACAATGGTATGTCCTAAAGAGGGATCACATTATACTGATCAATTAGTTCAATCTTAACGAGTTCATCTCTGCTTTCCATTTGATAAGTTGCAACTTATAAATCAACAATAACCTTATCATTAAATCAGTGTGAATGTGAAAATCTATTAGCATCTATGGGCTAGAGTCCATACACATCACTGAAATAAGTAATTAAAATTAATTTTTAAATTATTTTTCCAATAAAGCATCATGATTTAGAAAGAGAAACATTTGCCTTTATGCAATTATGCACAAAGCTGCTCATATAAGAGTGCCTATTATTTTGGCTGTTAAATTCCACAAAATTTCCATTTAAATTTCAGAATCTCTTGCTTTACAATAGTAAAAGATATTCCTGCTACTGTTAATAGGAGCTTTACCATCACATATTTCAGCTATGTTGAATGCAATATCACTGCCATCCATTAGAGATGACTTTCTCATCTCATTCCTTATCTGTAATTGGCTACTGAATGTTGTCCTAAGTCACAAATTGTAAACGATTCAGCTCTTCTCATATGAGGAATGATAAAGATGATCTCTTTCTTCTTTCACCAAACAAAATATATAGTCTTAAAAATCATGACTATAATATTTCTATATTATAGACATGAATTTTATTAATAATTGGCAAACTGATTCACCTTACATATTTGCTACAATTAATTTTAATTGTCATAATCATCTGTTGGGAAAACACACACTGATTAGTACCAAAATTGCAAGTTACAATCATCCCTATCATCATTTTAATTACTTCACTTTTTTTACAGGATAAAAATTTACATCTACATAAAAATTTCATTGAAACAACTTTTAATTTTCTTTTTTTACTAGACATGGCTTAGTCAGAAATATATATATACTGTGCCTTTGATGACATTCTAGTATTTTAACATTGAAAATTTATTCTTTACTTTTATTGGTATAAGGATCTCATACACACTCAATTTACCCAACAGTCAAGCTTTGCATATGACAAAATTGGAAAATCTATGGCATGTCATTCTCTTGTTAGCACAATATCTTTATTATAATCACTGCATAGCATTTGTTGCTGTGTAGTGATTATTATAAGGAATATTAAAGAAAAGAAGGCATCTTACTTCTTTCCTCTCTTACTATTCCTATCTTAGTTTGAATAAATTCTTTTCAAGGTTCATTTTCCTTAAAATTTGCTTCTAAAAAAATTCTGGCATTATTAATAAACATGAAAATATGTATTGACTTCTCCCCCCCCATCAAGATTCTCATTTCATTTTTAATGAAGCTAATCACATAAGAAAAACTAAGATTACAAAAAGTTATGAAAATTATAATGGTTATAATACTATTTACTCAAAATGTATGTAATAATATACAACATTCATAATACATACCTATATTGCGGATGTTTCCACCATACATAGCTTCCAACACTAGCCCCTGTAATTACCATTGCTTTCCAGAGCCATAAAGGCAAAAATACAGCCCAAAAACTCCACACAATGATGGCATCCATGCGCAATGCAAAAAGAAGAGTAAATACTAGCAGGCACAGGTAAACCAGGAACTTACTGAAAAAGAAATAATTCAAATATTTTGTTAAATTTTTCCTAATAAAGTATTTCAAAATTTTAGATAAAACAGTACCACACTTTAAAATTTTGCTTTCTCAGTTGAGCTGGGTCTGGGTGGTGGTACTCAACTGAGAATAAGTTGGAACAGATGCAGAGAAGAGAAATGAGATTAGTGAGGGGAACAAAAGGACGCCCTTACCAAAACAGAGTTTCAATTCTGAAAGGGGATGTGATTAAGGTCTTTAAGGATTTGAATGGTTTGAGTAAGCTCAATGCCAATGGAATCCTTCTTGCTCAGACTACACACGTGAGGGGCATAAATTCAAACTGAGGAAGGATAGTCGCAGGATAGGTGCATAGAAATTTGCCTTCAACTAGAGGGCGGATGATTATTGGAACAAACTCTCATCTCTGGTATTGTGTTGTGGGGGGGGGGAGAGTACTTTGAATAATTTCAAGGAATAAGGATACCTAGACAAACTGAACTGTTAGAGGAGATGGAGAGGTGATATGGAAAGTGTTGGCTTTTTTTGTTTTGATGACAAATGATGCAAGCGTATAGAGCATCACTTGTACAGCATCAAGTGATGCTGATGCTGTACAAGCTTGCTTTCTTGCATCATTTGCCACTAGTAATACTAATGCTAAACTGCAATGAATTCCATCAATACCTATGCATCCTTTCTCTTTATTATGCTTCACTATGACTGGCCCCAAGATGCCGCAATCCATTAGTTCAACATTACCAAAATCATTCTCTTCCTACCACTCATTTGTCAATTATAACCCTCTTATATATTCCACTCATCCCCTCCTTATCTCCTCTGGTTTTCTTAGTAATTTTTTTTCCACTCCTTCCCTCTATAACCCATGACCTCTTCCACGCTCCTATTCCTTACTTTCTCATATATTAAATCATCAAACCTTTCTAATACAAGGTGTTTCATAAAGAATGCAACCCTAAAATTAAGAAGGTAGAACTTACGGGCAGGCAAATGTTATGTCAAGTTTGAAGTGTCGGTGGCAGCACTGCACCCAAGGTAAGCAGGTGAATGACCATGATGACATGCATTAGTCTCAGTCAGGTATCCGGTCCATTGTGTTGTCGGCCATGTCGTTTTCCAAGAATGAGCGTGTGTTTATTGTGGAGTCTTACTTCGCGTATAAATTTTATAAACGTGCGCAAGACGAGTTTCAGATGAAATTTCCTCGGTCATTTGTCCCCAACAAGTATACAATATCGCGTATAATTGTGAAATTTCGTGAGACTGGGAGTGTGGAAGACAAAAAGAGCCCAGGTCGGCCATCACTGTTAACTACGAACATTCTGGATGATCTGAATGAACGTTTAACCTGCTTACCAAGAAAATCGCTTGGGAAGTTATCTTCTCAAACTGGACTGTCACCAACTACTGTTTTCAGGGGTACAAAGAAGTTAAAATTGCATGCTTACTGTATTGGTGTCGTTCAGGAACTGAAAGAACCTGACCATGAAAAATGTGTACAGTACTGCCGTTGGTTTCATTCTTTTGTTGATGAAAATGGAATTGAGGTGTTGGATCGTGTTTAATTTAGTGATGAGGATTGGTTCCACTTGGATGGCTATATGAATAGTCAGAACAGCCAAATACGGAGCAGTGAAAACCAAGATGCGTATCACGAACAATCATTACATACCCTGAAAATTGGGATTTGGTGTGCCATCTCACGCCATCGTGTTATAGACAAAACTGTGGATGGAGAAGTTTATCATGACATAATCCAACAGTTTATTGCACTGTTGGAGCAAATGAATGAGAATATTAGTTTCAACAAGATGGTGCAACCTGCCATACAGCAAATGAAATGATGGCCATGTTACAGGAATTTTTCGGAGATCACGTGATATCAAAAACCTTGTGGCCTCAAGATCTCCAGATCTTACTCCTCCAGGTTTTTTTCTTTGGGGACAATTAAAAGGTGCAGTGTTTCACAACAATCCTCATACCCTTGATGAATTAAAGGCTAACATTGAAAAAGAGATTGCAAACATTACGTAAGGTGGCTGCAAATGTCATGAAAAGGGCACAAACTTGCATCCAGGCGAGTGGAAACCATTTCCAACACTTGTTGTAAAGGTTGTGTAATTTCTTTCCATTGTAAGGTGAAATTATGAGTAATTTATTTCCCTTTTGTGTGATTTGTTAAAATTCCTATAATACTGTTGCATCCTTTATAACACCCTGTAGTTCTAATTCCCTATGAACCCATCCCATCATTCCTTTCTTGTTTCAACTGTTTCTTGTCTAAGCCTATTGTTAATCTCTCTATATTAGTATTCAGTATTAGTTCTATCTTCGGTATTAGTATTATATCCTCTGTCGCACATTGTTTCCTAGGTCTTAATCCTCACATATATGTCCTACTTCCTCTTCAGCAATATTCTTTATACAATCTCTTAAATTTACTCATTTACATTTTGATTAACCATTTAATTATCCCTTTCAATAATAGCCTTTCCCTTAATTTCATCTCCATAATATTCTTACTTGTTTTTCTTATTCTTTCCATGTTCCATCTTCAATCCTTATTTGCACTCTAATCCTTTCAATTTTAATTCCATATCCACTATCACAATATTATGATCAGAACTTATGTCAGGTCCTGTGTATGTGTGGGAGTTCTTCCATACTGTTTCTGTATCTGTTTCAAGACCAGCTATAGTCCAATTGAAATCTACTTCCATCCACAGGCAATTTTCAATTATATCTCCTTTTTTACCATCTAAACGAAGTATTTGTTATTAGACCATTCTGATCAAAAAACTTCACCAACCCAGTCCATATTGTCTCACATACTTTGCTCCTCCATAATCACCAAAAATCTATCTGTCTGATTTCCCTCAATTACATTTTCTAGTTGCTTATAAATTTCTTAAATCTTATATATATTCAAGCTTAACTGTATTATGAGAGTATCTGCCATATTAAAAAAATATGGCAGATACTGCCATATTTTAGTAACTTATATTTAATTCCTGAAATATCTGGAATTAAAAAGAGAAAATTAGACTGGTTGGAATATGCTATAAAAAAACATGCATTTTCCTCATCTTGTAGGTACCTAAACGGCACTTCTTTTAAACTCCTCACACAGTTGGCCTTAAATACCCATGGAGACAACTTATTCTAACACTCAATAACTCCGACTAAAGGAAAGTTGTCTATAAATCTTTCTTATAGTTACAATTTATGCACCTTGATTTTAGTGCCAAAATTCTGCTCAATACCACAAACTTCACCATTAATTTTATATTCACCTCATAGTCATATAAATCTCAGTTAAATCCCCTTTAAGGTAAATAGCTACCTAGCTCTGTGATCAACATATTCAAAATTTAGCCTCATACAGGTTCTCTTTTGCCAATCTCATCAGACACATTGCTCATCTTTGGACCTTTGCAAGAAGCTGTCTTTTTTTCAGGTGGCGCTCTGTACCTGGACACACTCTCACAAATGTAGTTTCACAACACCTTACCAATGGAATTATAACTTTGAATCTCTACAAGCAATTGTTTGACCAATCAACAACTCTGTAGGCTCCAATATCACTGAGGAAGCCCTAAGGCAGTGATTTTAACCGGGGTTCCGCAGCACACTAGAGTGCCACAACAACATTTTTGGGGTGTAATTTCGGTTTAAGTTAATAAAAGTTATTATTATTTTATTGATTTTTTTTTTTTAAATTTATACATTTATTTCATTATAAAAAGGTGCATGATATCCATTGTACCGTATCTTTTTAATTTTGTGGGGATCTATAATTGATCATTATTTAGTACTGTACCTCTATATAAAGAATAAAATTATTATATAGGTATATATTAAAAGGTCGAAAACCACTGTGTCAGGTATTTCTTTTGGCCTAGGGGTGCCATGAAAAAATTACTGGGACACTAAGGGCGCTGTTAACCAAGAAAGTTTGGGAACCTCTGCCCTAAGGACTCAGGAAAATTGACAGTTATTGGGGAGAGGGATGTGTAATACATAAAATATGTTCATCTGATGACATAGGTCAAAGTTACATTTTTATACATCCCAAGAATTCAAGTATGAGGCCTCAAAAGCCAGGATATTCAGATGACGTGCTGAGAGCACAATGTTTTAAATGAATGGAAAGCTAATGCTAGGACAACAACCTTACATAACTTCAAAGGATGTATTAGCATATTAAACAACAGAAGAACAGTTAGTCTAAATTGTGTGTACAGATCAGTGTTGTCAATAAAATGAGTGAGTTTGAACACCTAGTAAGGACAGTTAACACTAACATTAGCATTAGCATTAGTAGAGGCATTTGATGCAAGAAAGCAAGCTTATGCAGCATCAGCCAAAAAAAAAAAAAAAAAAAAAAAAAGTAACATAAATAAATAAAAATAACCACTTCCACTTCACCCCTCTGTTCGTTCGAAATACCTGTCCAGCTGAGCCTTAAACTTATTTAGGCTATCAACTTCCACGACAAGGGATGGAAGTCTGTTCCACCCACCAACCACCCGCTGGCTAAAGGCAAATTTCCGCACATCTATCCTACATCTGTCTTTCCTCAATTTGAATTTATGCCCTCTCAGGTGATTTTTCTGAGCTAGAGGAAGAATCCCATCAGCATTGAGCATGCTCAAACCATTCAAGGCTTTGTATACCTCTATCAGATCACCCCGCTGGTGCCTAGTTTCCAGACACTGTAATTTGCAAAACTTAAGCTTTTCTTCGTAAGAGAACCCCTTTGTCCCATTCACCAATCTAGTTGCCCTTCTCTGTACTCGTTCCAGCAGCTCTACATCCTTCCTGAAATGAGGCCTCCAGGCCTGTATACAGTACTCTAGGTGTGGCCTGACCATTGCCTTATACAAGGGAATAATCACCTCCTTATCCCTGCTAGAAAAATTCCTATATATCATTGACAATACACCATGAGCTACTCTTGCAGCTCGTCTGCACTGCTCAGAGAACTTCATATCTGCCTGCACCACCACCCCCAGGTCCCTTTCATTCTCTACCACTGTCAGTGTAGTACCACAGAGTTGATACGTTGCTCTGGGGTTGCTGTTTCCCATATGTAGTACTTTACATTTGTCAATGTTAAACTTCATTTGCCACCTCGAAGCCCATCTGCTCAACCTTTCCAAATCCTGTTGCAGCAGCATAGTGTCAGTAGTGTCCTTGACAACCCTGCCAACCTTCGTATCGTCTGCAAACTTGGACATTAAGCCTGATATACCATCATCAATATCATTTATAAATACAGAAAACAATAAAGGCCCCAATACTGAACCCTGAGGGACTCCACTAATAACATTAGTCCACGATGAGCAGTGTCCATTGATTACCACTCTCTGTCTTCTCCCCCTCAACCACCCCTTTATCCATAGCAGCAACTTGCCTCCAATGCCACACTGCTCCAATTTGTGCAGCAGTCTTCCATGTGCAACAGTATCAAAAGCCTTTCTAAGATCCAAGTATATAATATCAAAGTTATTCCCTGCATCCAGTTCTTTTGTGACTGCATCATAGTATCCAATCAAATTGGTCAGGCAAGACTTCCCCTTAACAAAACCATGCTGTGTCCTAGCTATAACTGAAGTCTTGTCTAGATGATCCTGCAGTGCTTCTTTCACCAGAGCCTCCATTAATTTTCCGGGAACAGAAGTTAAACTCACAGGTCTATAATTACTTGTGTCAGCCTTTGATCCCCCTTTGTGAATTGGGGTCACATTTGCACATCTCCAGTCAATGGGTACCTCCCCTGAGTCCAAGGAAGCTCTCATAATTATGGCTAAGGGTTTGCTTACCTCCTTTGCTGCCTCCTTTAATATAACTGGATAGATCCCATCCACCCCAGGTGCCTTTCTTGTGTTTATCTTCAACAATTTCTCCTCCACTTTGCTCTCAGTTATTACAAGATTCTCTAGCTTACTGCTAGAGTTGAATACACCTCTGGCATTCCCCTCGCTGAATAACTCCTCATGTGTGAATGTCGATGCAAAATATTCATTTAGTTTGTTAGCTACCCGAGCAGGGTCATCAACAGTTGACCCATCGATCTCAAGTGGACCAATCTGATTCATCCCCTTCCTTCTAGAGTTTACATAAGTAAAGAACTCTTTGCTGTTTTTCTTCGCATCCCTTGCCAAGGATCTCTCGTAATCTGCCTTCGCCTGCCTAACCTCCTTTGTAACTTGGTTACAGATCAACTTGTATCTATCATAGGCGTCCGTGTCACGTGTTAATTTGTATGTATCCCATGCATTTTTCTTCTCTGCCATATGCCTCATTAGTTCATCTGACAACCATTTAGGCCTAAACCTTGAACAATATTTCTTAGTTGGTATGTAAAGCCTAGTAGCTTCCACGATAAGTTCTTTGAATGCTTCCCATTTTGAATTTGCTGTTGGCAATATCATCAGTTGATCCCACTGTATAGAATTTAAATACTGTCTCAGTCCATTGTAGTCGCCTTTACGAAAGCAATACCCCTTCCCTTTACCCCTAATGGTAGTTACCTCTTTGAGTAACTCCCACTTCAGCACACTGTGATCACTGCCACCAAGTGGTTCATTTATCTGCAGATTCTTAATGCATGAAGAATCACTACTGATAATCAAATCAAGAGTATTACTCCCTCTAGTTGCCTCCCGAACATGCTGATGTAGAAAACAATCATCCAATAAATCCACAAAAGCCTTGCTACTGTGTGAGTGATCAGCCCCCAAATTCCAGTCAATATCTGGGAAATTAAAATCCCCCATTATAAGACTCTCTGATTTACTGGCCCACTCTATTTCTCCGAACAGTTTCTTATTATACTCATCAGAGTCATTAGGCCTATAGCACACTCCTACTCTCAATTTTGATCTCCCAATGCTTATGTCACACCAAACTGACTCGACACTGCACTGTCCAGCGATGTCGACTGGCTTCACTTCCTTGGATTTTATGTGTTTTTTAACTAATAGCATAACCCCTCCTCCCTTCCTATCCTGTCTATCCTTTCTGTAGACATTGTACTCCCCAAATTCCAGTTCTGCATTTCTTATATCTGTGTGACACCACGTCTCTGAAATCCCCACAATATCTGCCTTTGATGTTTTGAGCAATACCTCAAATTCATCAAATTTATTTACTAAACTCCTAGCATTGGTGTACACACAAGTATACATGCACCTGTTCTTTTTCTTAGCTACCCTAACACAACCCATGTGTTTACTTGTACCCCAATGATTCCCAGAAGTCTCTGAAATATCCTGCATCTTATTTTCCAGGCTGCGGCTCATTCCAATAGAAGCAGTGCAAGAATCACTTTCACCTCTGCCAGTGGCTACTGTTAATCTATTAGTCCTTGTATCCCCCCAATCTAGCAGTTTTCCGACCCACCTAACATTGCCTCGATAGCATCAGCAAACATTCTTGCACCCTTTCTATTTAAGTGTATCCCATCCCTGTAGAAGCAGTCTCTCCTGTTAACAAGTACAGACCAGGCTGAAAAAAATTCTACCCCTTGAGCCCTGCACAATCTTTCCAGGGCCGAATTGATTGACAGGGCTCTCATCATATACCCCCTCCTATCGTGTCTGGGCAGAATTGCAGACACTTTCAATTTCAACCCTAATTCACGGCTTTTTTTCATCAGTGACCTGTACTTGTCAAGTAATTCCGCCGGTCTCCTACTCTTAATGTCATTAGTGCCAACGTGTACAACTATATCACCTTTTGTGCCCTTAAGAGATGATATCCGCTCTACAACGTCATCAACTTTTGCCCCTGGCAGACATACCCTGGTCCTATTCCACCTATCCTTTTTACAAAGCATGTTTCCCGTTTCCCTGGGAAACGGGAAACATAATAGGGTTAACAAAAATTTGGTACTACAAAGAAATAGAAACAATGACTATGGCTTTTGTAATGTATTTAAGAAACAGGCAATGTTTTTTTTAAGGAAAAACAGGGACCAGGCATCTGAACAAAACACAGCTGGATGGCAAAAAAAAAAAAAAAAAAACATTCCCAGATTTGGAACTTATGCATGCCAATACAGAATCTACGTAGTATGAAATATCTGGAATTAAAAAGAGAAAATTAGACTGGTTGGAATATGTTATAAACCAGAAGAGTGTGAAAAGTAAGATATGAGCCTCTCTCTCTCTCTCTCTCTCTCTCTCTCTCTATATATATATATATATATATATATGGAATGGGCAAAACTGAATGCCATCTGATAAGTGTTTTCAATCTATATGATACAGATTAGAAAAAAAAAAAAAAAAAAAAAAAAAGAGAAACTCAACAACAGGGACCACATTTTTTTTAAATCAGCCAGAAAGGATTATGAGAAAAAATATTCTAAACCTGATCATAGCCCATGTTCCAGACAGCACCACAGGACTTGACTGTACAGGAGCCATTAGCAAGGAGTGCTATGTTGGATGATAAAGAAAGGGATTGTAGTTACGAATACCTGTACAAAAGTAATGCCTCCAATTTTTTTTGCTTTAAAATGTGGCACCATAGATCATTTCCCGTGTCACTGAGTGGGGCTGTGATCGGTCTCGTGAGTGTAGCACCTAGATAGTTCAAAATGGTAGATGTTACAGATATACATATCAAGCAAAGAGTGGCAACTGCATTTCTTACCAAAAAAAGAAGTTATGCTTATATCCATACCCATACACGTCTCAAAAATGTTTATGGTGAGAATACTTTAGATGTGAGTACAGTTAGGCATTGGGTAAGACACTAGTGAGGAAAGTGATAATTTTGACAACTCCCAAAGCAGCCTGCCAGTAATGTCAGTGACAACAAGAACTGGATCGACACCACGATGAAGGAGGACTGCCACATCACAACACGCAAATTGTGTGGTACAGTAAGTATAGGAAACCTGTTGTGATAACAATCATTAACCCTTTTGTAACATGCATAACACACATCCCCTGACAGGCCCAAGATTTAACTTTATTTTAAAAACTATTTTGTTTATTGAATTGGGCTTTACTGTACTAATGCTTTATAGTTTACTAGTACATTGTAGATTGCAATATTTATTAATTTCAGTTTTTTTTATTTTAATAAGAACGGAAAATTATTATTAAAAAAAAAAAACAAATAAAGCAAATGTGTCTTTTGCCTTTAAAAATACTTAAAGTTTTAATGAAATAAAAAGTTTATTAATTATAATTATATTTTCAGAAAAAGATTGGCAACAAAATAGAAACAAAATATTTAATCTCCGCCAAAGTTAAGTTTGTGGAGGCATTAATTGCACGAAACTTCAGCATTAGTCCAACACAACAAATTAAAGCAATATTGTCAAAAAAAAAAAAAAAAAAAAACTTTGAAATTAACATGTTCCAATGAAAAAAATAATAATTTTCCATTAATTTTGCCTTTGTATGTGACAAATATTATATGCATGAAATCATTTGTATCCTTTTTTTTTAAGGTTCTTGTGAAATTCAGCATGGCTGAAATAAAAAAAAACAATTGCAATATGTTGCTTTTATCATGGCACATTGAAATATTCTTTGTAACAATTATTTGGGCTCATCAAGTGGCCCGAAATGATTCAACCCATTCCTTCTACTGTTAACATAAGCATAGGTCTTTGCTATTTTTCTTTGCATTGTCTGCTTCTCATGATCTGCCTTAGCTTGCCTAGCCTCCTCTATAACTTGATTACAGACTAATTTATATCTACCATAGGCTTCTGTATCACCTTGGCACTTGGCACTTTTCCAATCCAACGGAATCACTCCCGAGTCCAGTGATTCTCTCATAATTAACCTCAATAGTGCAATGCACTCACTTGCCACCTCCCTTAAGATTATAGGGTATGCCATCAACCCCAGGAGCCTTACTGGCCTGTAAGCTGAAAGGTTTTTTCATTAAATAATCATGTGAAATTTCAATATCACGAATTACATATTTTTCAACTTCACTCCCGCAATTTCTCTTCAACATAAAAGGGTTTTTCTTCTGTTTGTTTGTTATTTGGTTTTTAGGAGCATTAGCAACTAAGGCTATATTGCTCCGGGGATATGCGGTGGTCATTCCCTGACCTTTCCGCATCCTCCGTATTTGGTGGTCACGGGCTCGAACGCCAGTCTAATCAAGAAGCGTGTGCTATGCACTGCTGCTCCTGCCCACCTGGCTATGGAGGAGCCTTTTCTTCTGTAAATATAGATGCAAAATAACTGTTGAGTTCATCTGCAATATCAGCTATCTAATACTATCCCATGCCCATTACATAACGGTTAAATCTGGTTTGTCCTTTCTCTTCTTTCCATTTATATATGCAAAGAATTCCTTATCCCGACTCTTCGCTAGGGATTTCTCATAATCTGCCTTTACCAGTCTAAACTTTTCTGTGGCATTACTACAGATTAATCTGTAGCTGTTATAGGCTTCAGTACTTTTTATTGCTCTGCAATTTTTCCATGCTGTCTTTTTCTGCTCAAATAATCTGGCAAATTCATTATTCATCCAACTTGGAATCCTCCTCGTGGAGTATTTTTTTTTTTTTTTTTAATGGTATACAGGCAGTTCTTGCTTTACGAGTTCCCGGATTCATGAGTTTTTTTTTTTTTTTTTTTCAACAAAAAATTTTTTTCAAGTATCAACAAAATTGAAAATATGAACATTAATTGCAAAAAATGAATGTGAAACATTCATAAATACTGCATTTCAAACCACGCATGTAGCTATACAATACAGTGTACCCCACCTTACGATATTAATCCGTTACCATCATATTGCAAAAATATCATAATGTGAACCCAATAACACGTTGTTTTTTGGTAATTCATTCCACAACCTCGGAAGTTCAAATTTTCGCTATATAACTCTTTGAAAGGTCATTTTTATACCAATTCACGTCATTAAATTCAATACACTTTCATCGTTATCATATAAGAACCAATTTTGAAAGGCTTTGTGATATTTTTCTAAAGCACATTTATTTCTGGAAGTCACGACCATTAAAACAATTTGCATTTTCCGGTTTATTGGCTTTTCTGTTACTACAAGCAATTCTAAACGGGTAGTAAACTCGATGTTACTGCATTCGTGAAAATACCGATAGCTGGAATTGTGTGGGTTTTTACTTTATTATGGTGAAATGTGTTTGCCCTTTACTGAAATCTTCAATTGTATGAAAAACATAAATTTTCAGAATCTTCTCTTCATTCCTTTTTTTTAAAACTTCATAAACTTGTTACTCTGCACAAATCGTGTTAGTTGCAATTTGTGCATTCCGTTAAAAAATGCTTATGCCTGCTATTGAAATTTATAAAGAAAATTATCTTGGAAATAAACCTCTTGAAGCATTTCTGAAGAAGACAACTCCTTGTGCAATAAACCAATGAGTGCCGAGCCAATAACAAGTGATCAATGAGTGTGCATTTATTCGATGATGATGAAGAATAACTTAACATTTGTAAGTCATAAATAATTTCTCTATTATAATTTGCTTGATTTTACAGGCTACGTTTTCATTTATTTTGATAAATCAATCATTGTTTAAACAAACTAATTAGCTAGCTAATTTCATTGTTGATAACGTAACCACTATTTTTAACATTATGTCTATGGGAAATAAATTCTCACTTTACAAGTGCGCGCTAGGAACGAATTAGCTCGTAAAGTCAAGAACTACCTGTATACGCATTAAAGGCTTCTGTGATTAATGTTTAAAGGTATACCTAATTCAATTATATTCACTTTCTGTACAATATCTACCCAGTTAATAGAGGCCATGTAACACCTTAAGGCAGCGGTTCTCAAACTTTCTGAGCCCATGCCGCCCTTGACCTGTAAAACTTTCCCGGTGCCTCCCTTGAAGTAAAGCATCTATAATTGTGCAATTTCTTATTTTTAATATGTTAATACAATAATTATTAATACTACATGAAATAATAAGCATCTGTAGTTCTAAATTACTAACGTAATTTAGAACGTAATTTAGTTAGAAATTTAGAACTACAACTTCTAAATTACTAACGATTATTTTCAGTAAGTAATCACACCAAAAACAATAAAAAACACAATCGCACACCGCTGAAACCATATTTTCAACCATGCAGCTAATGCTATACTATGCAATCTACCTATATATGTCATACATAGTACGTACTAAATTATATATATTACATTACATCATATCAATCATAATTCATCAATCCATTTCAGCAAAATATATTTTTTTTCCAAATAAATGTTTATCTCATGTTTATATCGAAGTTAGAGTGAGATAGGTGGTGGTAAATGCTTTAAAAAATAGGTTATAAAATCTAATGTTATGTTATGAAAGTTTATATGTATATATTTTTTTATTTATATATGTTATGAAAATTACATTTCTGTTAAACTTTTCGCACCTCCTTTTGCACTAGTCCGTGCCTCCCCAGGGAGGCGCACCTCCCAGTTTGGGAATCCCTGCCTTAAGGCATCACAATTTCCTTTTCTGAAATTATAACCCATTCCTTTGCATTTAACTACTGCTACCGCTCACTTCATCACCTACCGTAGAACTCCATGATCACTTCTTGCGACAGGTTCCTGTACTGTCACAGCATTATTATGTCATCTGGTTCACGGGTGATGATGAGGTCTAGAATATTCTTTTCCCCTAGTATTTTTCCTGACATGTTGGTACAAATAAAAAACATCCAGCTGATTTAAAAATTTTGTCCCCCATGTAGAGTTTCCTTCCCATTTGCTCCAATCAATTAGAGGCAAATTAAAATCACCCATAATAAGACATTCATGCTTACTTGCCCATTCCATTTGCATGTAGAGGCTCTCACCATAATCTTCACAAACACCTGGCCTATAGATTACTCCCACTCTCATTATACCTTTGCTTCCAACTAGCTCACATCATACAGATTCTATACTAGCACACAAAACGTCTCAATCCGAGAAAGCGTTCATCATGCTCGGGCTGCTTTTGATAAGAAGCATGACCCCTTCTATCTGCCCTATCTTTCCTAAATACATTGCACATGCTGTACTCATCTGCACATACTGTATATGCTGTTGCACATGCTGAAACTTATCATCCCCTATTTCGGAGTGGCACCATGTTTCCGTAAGCCCTATTATGTCAGTGTTACTTGTCCTAACCAGCAGTTCGAATTCACTTATTATACTGACGACATTTCTGATATTACTGTATAAACAATTAAGACCTGGTGTAAAGTTATTTAAGCTCGCTTCCTTGGCATTAGCTACCCACTTATTTGAAATATTTCTGCCCCCAGAACATCTTGCTATGTTCAGTTGCAGTAACAAACAAGAACTCTTGAAGTATGTGCAAGCATTACTTTGACCAATATTATCAGATAAACACGTATCTATATTATCATTGTTCCCCCCCCCCAAACTAGCAGTTTTCCTGAACCTTTAAGGTATCTGCAATAATACTGGCAAAAACCTATGTACCACCTTTGTTTAAATGTATCCTGTCTCTACAAAACAGATTACTTATACCCAGTGGCGTAGCCAGATATCAGCGTAGGGGGGGGGGACATGCCGACCAGGCCCAGTTATCATTGTAAAGGGGGCATGGCAAACAGGCTTTGAGTTTTGTTTTGTTTTGTTTTTTTAGAATGCCTCCTGCATTCTTTTTCTTTAATTTCAAATTTTTGGTTAAGGGGGTCATATGTCTGCTCTGCCCACCCCTGAATACACCTCTGATTCTACCTACAAGTGTGGGTCAAGCAGATAAAAATTTCCCCCCAAAAGCCTTGCACAGCCCTTCAAGTCTTGAGTTAATCCACAAGGCTTTCAGCATATAATACCTCCTATCATGTCTGGACAGAACTGCAGACACAGATATTGTGACCTAACTCGTGGCATTTCTTCAGCATGGTCCTATATTTTTCTGACAAAATGTGTGTGCTAAATATCATTAGTCACCACATGAATAATAATATTCTCTTTATCCACCTTAAATCTGACAATCTGTTGGTGACATCATTAACTGTTGGTCCCAGCAGATATACTCTGGTTCTAGTCCAACTATCCTTATTACATACAAAAAATATTTCCCATTTCTCTGATAATGGAGGCTCCTAATAGACCTAAGTCCTTTTGAATCAGAGTAGTTTGAACTTGGTTATTCTGTTCTGGGGCCCGAATCGGGAGTGCATCACTGGTAGGTTACTAGAGTTTTGAGTCCCTGTGAGCTCCCAGTTACATTATTATTCTTGAGGACAAGCAGCCATTTTTCAGTGACTCAAATTGTTCTAGCAATGCACCAAACTTTAACTTAAGATCAGTACACTCCGTACAATGGTGACAAAGAAAAGAATCACCGGTTAACTGTGATTATCCACTAGGCAGATTTAGAATGTGCTACAGGTTCTGCAAAGGATAAAATCATGACTCACCTGGAAATCGCCATTGGCTATTTCCATGAGTCATGATATCCTCTAACAAAGTGTTTAAGGCAGATCTTGTAACAACCATTGTAAAATTGACTAAATATAAATGAAAGTAATTTTCAAAAAAATTATATCTTTCTATACATTAAAATAATTTTCCTCCTAATGATATTTATTCAGCCAATGGGAGAAAGGGATGCAGATTATGTGTAATAAGTAACAAATACAAAAATACGTAACAGAAGCTTGTTTTACCGTAGTAAAACAAGCTTCTCTTTAAGCATGGTCACACACTTTATCTAACAGGACCACACAGTACCATTCTTGATTTCCATATGTAACATATTTATTTAAATAAACTAAATGCAACAAGGCATAATACTTTTAAGATTCTATATCTATATAATATCGGTGTAGATACATCTAGACAACTCTTAAAGAAAAACTATGATCGCAGTGTGACCTTGAGTGTAACCCTGATTGTAACACCATAGTTGGTACATTTCTCTGGGGTTACTGCTACCCATATACAGTCCTTTGGCAAATGCAATGTTAAAAATTCAGTTGCCACATCTCAGCCCATCTACCCAACTTTTCCAGGTCCTGTTGCAGCAGCATACTATTATTAACAACCCTGCCAACCTTTGTATCATCTACAAACAATGTCAAAGTTTGCAGATGATACAAAGGTTGGCAGGGTTGTTAATAACAGTAATGAGAGTATGCTGCTGTAACAGGATCTGGAAAAGTTGGGTAGATGGGCTGAGAAGTGATGACTGAAGTTTAACATTGACAAATGCAAAGTACTGCATATGGGTAGCATTAACCCCAGAGAAATGTACCAAATATGTGGTGTTATACTCAGGGCAGTGGAGAATGAAAGAGACCTTGGGGTAATTGTGCAGTCAGATATGAAGTTTTCTGACAGTGCAGACAGGCAGCCAGAGTAGGTCATGGGGTCTTGTCAATGATATACAGGAATTTTGTGAGCAGGGATAAGATGATTATCCCCTTGTATAACACAATGGTCAGGCCACACCTTGAGTACTGCACACTCAAGCCTCATTTTAGGAAGGATGTAGAGTTGCTAGAATGAGTACAGAGAAGGGCAACAAGACTGGGGAAGGAAACAAAGGGGTGCTCTTATGAAGAAAGGTTTAAGTTCTGCAAATTGCAGCTTCTGGAGACTAGGCACCTGCAAGGTGATCTCATTGAGGTATATAAGGTCTTGAATGGATTGAGCAAGCTTAATGCTGAGGGGATTCTTCCTCTTGCTCAGATTACAAACCCAAGGGGGGGCATAGATTCAAACTGAGGAAAGACAGTTGTAGAAGAGATGTGTGGAAGTTTGCCTTTAGCCAGCGGGTAGTTGATTGCTGGAACAAACTTCCATCTGTTGTTGTGGAAGTCGATAGCTTAAATAAATTCAAGGCAGAACTAGACAAACATTTGGAATGAATGGATCAGTGAAATGGGAAGGGGTTTTGTTTTTTTTTTTGGTACATTGAAAATATGATGGCTGATGCTGTATAAGCTTGCTTTCTTACAGCATATGCCTCCACTAATGCTAAGGCACCACTGATGAAAAGCCAACTAGTTTAAAATGGTGCTCTCTGGGTGGTCGTGCCCACTGAGAATAAGTGACAATAGTTTTCTCAATTAGTCGAGGTAGTGCAATACATCGTAACTCATTGTGAAGGACGAGCACAATATGAGATACAGATGAAATGATTCCTTTCACACTACAATCGTAATTTTTCTTTAAGAGTTGTCTTCTATGGTATATCTACACCAATATTATATAGATATTGTAACGTATTTATAGCTGAGGAAGAGACAAACACAGTGTTGAAAATTTCTGTAAGTATTTATTTTATCAAAGAAGCGAGGAGGGGGCAAAGTCCCCTAGTTTATATTATAAAAATCAAACTGACAGGAAAAAAAAAATCATATCAAAATAAACTTTCAATATACTAAATAAATTATTTATAAGCAATATTCAAACCTGTGTAATCCTATTCTACTTCACTAATCCCATCTATTCTCTAATTCTCTGTAATCACTATGTAGATCACTACCAAGATATGTCTGCTCAACACAAATGCCAACAGTCTAATGTAGTATGGCATTATGGGCAAGTTGCTGCTATGGATAAAAGGGAAGGTTGAGTGGGAGAAGGCAGAGAGTGTAATCAATGGATACTGCTCTTTGTGGACTAATATTATTAGTGGAGCCCCCCCCAGGATTTGGTGTTGTGTCCATTGTTGTTTTCTATATTTATCAATGATAGTGATAAAGGTATATCAGGCTTAACGTGCAAGTTTGCAGATGATACAAAGGTTGGCTGGGTTGTTAATGACAAGACTGACAGTTTGCTGCTGCAACATGATCTAGAAAAGTTAGGCAGATTGACTGAGAAGTAGTAACTGAAGTTTAACATTGACAAATGCAAAGTACTGCATATGGATAACCCCAAAGTAATGTCCCAACTGTGTGGTAACACACTTAGTGGAGAATGAAAAAGACTTGAGGGTAATTGTGCAGTCAGATATGAAGTTCTCTGAGCAGTGCAGACAGGTTTCCAGGACAGCTCATAGGATTTAGTCAATGATATACAGGAATTTTGGTAGCAGGGATAAGGAGATTATCCCTTTGTATAAGGCAATGGTCAGGCCACACCTTGAGTACTGCATACAGGTCTGGAGACTTCATTTTAGGAAGGATGTTGAGCTGCTGGAATGAGTACGGAGAAGGGCAACAAGATTGGTGAGGGGGAACAAAGGGTTGCTCTTACTAAGAAAGGCTTAAGTTCTGCAAATGGCAGCATTCAGATCACCTGTGAGATGATCTGAATGAAGTGTATAAAGCCTTGAATGGTTTGAGCAAGCTCAATGCTGATTGATTCTTCCTCTTGCTCAGATTATGCATCTGATTAGGCATAATTTCAAATTGAGCAAAGATGGTTGTAGAATAGATGTACAGAAGAATGCCTTTAGCCAGTGGATGGTTGATTGCTGGAAAAAACTTCCATCTGTTGTTGTGGAAGTTGATAGCTTAAATAAATTCAAGGAAATATAAATAAATTCTAGAGAAAAATAAATTCTAGAGAAACATTTAGAGAGAATGGATTGGAGAAATGGGAAGTGGTTTTTTTTTTTTTTTGGCTGAAGCTGTATAATCTTGCTTTCTTGCATCATATGCTTTTACTAATGCAAATGGGTACTGGGTGACTTAATCAAATTTACCTTTGTTTGATTAATTATTTATAACACACCTGGCACTACTACACATACAAATCGTTTTGTATAATCTTGTTACATCTGTTATGGCTGCTTACACTCTTTTTTAATCGGTGGTATAAGCCTCCTGGCGAATTCCACACCTAATTCAATATTTCTTTCTGCACCTGACCTTATGCACAGAAAAAGAGACGAACACAATGCATTAATCATAATGAAATTATTCACCCCTTATTTCTGAATGGTACCATGTCTCTGTTAGTCTTACTATATCAGCACTGGCTGACTTAAAAGTATATTTTTTACTTTGTATAACCTTGTTACATCCCTTATAGCTGTTTAAACACTTTTCTAATCATTAGTATATGCCTGCTGTTGAATTTTGCACCTATTTAGACATCTGTTTCTGCACCTGACCACACAAAAAGATATCATGTAGTATGCTCAAGGATGATGTAAATATAATTTTGGGCCATGCCAGCAACCTTTGAAACAGTTCCAGATGAATGACTGTTGTATAAACTGGAGCAATATGGCATTAAAGGTAAGTTACTACTATGGATAAAGGGATGGTTAAGTGGTAGATGGCCCTGTTTTTCATGGACTAATTTTAAAGTGGGGTCCCAAAGATTTTGATTTGTGGCTCTTATTTTTAATAGTCAATAATATTGAGATACAGTAACCCCTCGTTAGTTCGGATTTATTGGGGGGAGAGGTCACCAAGATTAAACAGTAATCTGGATCAGTGAAGAAAAAGATAGGCCTAAAAAACAAAAAAAAAAAAAAAAAAAAATTTAGAATACAAATAAATGGAAAATTTAATGATAGTGCTGAAGAAAATAAATTGAAAAAGAAAAAAATAAAAATATATATATATATATAGACAATACATTTATCCATCCATAGATGGATAAATGTATTGTCTTTTTATACATTTATCAGGTAGCATTGGCATGCAACACTAATGACACTGTGAACAGAATTTTGCATTTTTCGATCCGGATTAACTGTAACCTCATTAGCGAGGGTTTACTGTAAGTATTGTACTTCAAGTTTAATGTCCAAGTCTGCTGAAGATAAAAAGGTGAGCATGACAGCTAATGACAGTAATCAGGGTATGCTACTTCAAGACAGATTATTTGGATGGGCTGAGGTTTAATAATGGAAAATGCAAGGTTCTGCATCTCAGTATCCCTACAGTAACATAGGATTACTAATACTGAATATATAAGTACCAGTTGGGTATCAGCAAACTCAAAATTGTGGATAATGAAAAGGACTTAGGGTGTAATTATACAATCAAATACTGTATTAAGTTTTCTGACAGGGTAGCAAGTTGCTCATGGGGTTTTGTCAATGATATTTTGGAACTTTTCCACTACAGATAAACAGGTGATTATTCCATTACATAAAGAAATAGGCTGCACTTGAAAACTGCATGCTTGGAGGCCCATTTTAGGAAAGATATGTACTTGTTAAAAAGGGGTATAGAAAAGAGCAATTAGATCGTTTAAGGGAAAAATGGGGTATTTTATCAAAAGAGGCTTCCAGTTTTGTAAGCTACAGTGTTGGCATACCAAGTTTCTAAGAAGTGACCTGACAGATGTTTAAGGTCTCGAAAAGGTTTAGTAAGATAAATGTTAAGGGAATATTTACACTTAGTCATGTAACACACAAAGAAGCATAAATTTAAATTGAGAGGAAATAATCGTAGACCACATGACTGATAATTTTCCTTTAGTCAAAGATTGGCTGTTAAAATAAACTCTCACCTTGTTGAAGTTGGAAGTTCATCTAAATTTCGGGAGGGACTGGATAAATACTTGAAAGAAATCAGTAAATTTATGGAGAGAAGATGACAGTAGTTGTTTTATTTTATTTTTTTAAAAATAAAATAAATTTAAATCATTTTGTTTATTAATGATTTTTTGGTTGGTACTACATAAGCTCTCTTCCTTGCATAATTCTGCCAATACTAATATTAACCTGAATTGTTTCTATGACTCATGCAATTGGCAATTTTCACAAACCTTTAAGGCTCCCCTCATTGATATTAGCAGTCTCCTGCATCCCCCATTCAACTGAATTTGATATTTACAAAACAAAATTCCTTCCACTAATAATGACAGGCCAAGCTTAGAAAAATTGCTAATTCTGAAGAACAAAGGTGCAATTCATTGCCATAATAATCAAAAGGCTAGATATATTTTTCACATTTATACATAACTGGTTAAGAATGAGCTATCAGATACAAACGTCTAGCAGATCCATGAAAAGAACAGAAAGGGTAGGTGGGTGGGTGAGAGAGAGTGGGGAGGGATTACATTTTTTCACCAATTTTTAAACCAGTTGAATGGAACAATTATTTGTGAGTGCTTAAGAAGTGGTATTGCTGTGAGTAAAGACAGCACTGTTTCTTATTATTATTATTATTACTATCAGTGTTTACCAAAATGGGGTCTGGGGATCTGTAGACCAGTTCCAGAGGGTCCGCGATATCAAGTAATGGGTTTATATATACGTAGGAGTCCGCAAACATTTTTTTGATTTTTGAAGGGTCTGTAGAGCTCAGTAGTTTGGGTGCCACTGATTATTATTATTATTATTATTCTATACATTCAAAATTTTCCAAGGAATATGCTGTGAACAATTGTTTACTAAAACTGTGTTCATTGGATATTTCAAACTGTCTTTTTTGATGACTTATTATTGTTAAGAATTTTCTGCACAAATGCGCCAACTCCAATGCAAATTTTTCGAGACTAATATTTGTGTTGGTGGGGGGGCAACTGAAAGTGCATAATTTTGTTAACGCAGGTTAGCAGAGAATAAGTGAATGTAAATTAATGCATGCTCTTAATTACGAATAAAGCTGTTGTGTGTGTCTCAGTTCCATCCAGTCAATAAGCTCCATACCTAACATACATCTACTAGTTTATTTACATATCTATTGCTCCAATGAGAAAGGTCACAGGCAGGACACATTCATTGTATTTTAATAAAAATAGCAAAACCAAGAAGTTAGTTTTCTACTATAAATGTAATTATATACTATAAAATGATAAAAAATAATCATAAATGGATATAAATGCAGGTTTCTAAGAAAAATCTTGAGAATTCAAAACAGGTATAATAGCAGTCTTTATCTTATGACCTCCCCAAAATCCAGAATATAAAATGAATTTTTTTTTTTTTCATTCTGTGTTTTCTATAAAGTAATTGAAAATAAAACAAAGTTGTATATTTGCGTGTGTTTTAATTTTAATTTTTTTATTAAAATGAAGATTGATGCAATAATGCATCATATATATACACCCCCCAGGGGCTCACATCTGGTTAGTATGGGCTTGGCACACCCAGGGTCCTGAGCTGGATATCATCATTCTTCTTTTCTTGGGTGACGCCCTTCGACTCTCTCTCTCTCTCTCAGGGTAACTTAGGAATTTTTTTTTTTTTTTTGGCTGGTGCAACACAAGCCTCAGGCTTCCTTGCACCATGTAGCTATTACTAATAATAATAATATGTTTAAGAGTGCTAAATATTCTATTGGTGTAAATCTATACCATAGAAAACTCTTAAACGAAAAAACTACGTTTGTAGTTTGAAGGACCAACAAGCCTTGAAACGGTGCCGTCTGGGTGGTGGTGTCCACCGAGAATAAGTAACAATAGTCTTCTCTTTTGGTGAAGCTTTACTTATTCGAGGTAGTGCAATACATGGCAACTCGTTATGAAAGAGGAGCACAATATGAGGTACAGATAAAATGATGCCCCTTCAAACTACAAACAGTTTTTTCATTTAAGAGTTTTCTATGGTGTATTTACACCAATATTATATAGATTATTTTTTTATATATTAAATATATGTTTCTCACAGTTGATTTTGAAAGAAAAATCATCTGTAAGAAACACTGCACCAATGGAAGACAGGAGACAATGCAGCCATTCATCATAAATCATCATTAACAATCTCCAGAGCATGTCAACAGTTGAAACAAATAGCAAGACGAAATCAGAAAGCTATCCTTAAAGCATCTTTATGCAGCCATCTACTGTGATATTCTGAAAAATTCTACTTTACTTTCAGTGTGGCAGTTATTTTGAGAGAGGCCATGTTTGCATAAATATGACAGCACTCCATGTGACAAAGCACAGTGTGTCAGTGGTTGAGAAAAATGGATGACTCTGCAATTTCCAGCCCAGATCCAAATCCGGCTGAATAACTTAAGAACGTTGGGGGTTGAAACAAGAGGTACTTATCAGAACTGGAATAAGTGAAGGACTGATCAACAAAAAACATTGCGAAAGAATGAGTTACTATCGTTGCATGGCTACTTGTAAGCTAAAGCCGTCTGTGCAATGCATATCAACAGTTATCCAAGCACAGATAATGAAAGCACAACATTAACAGCAGCAGGACACACAGTGTTGAATCACGTTAAACAGTCCAGGCATCAGAATGGATGCACCTGCATATATCTAAAGAACAGCTTCATCTAAATTGCATTACATCAAAAATGAAGTTTGGAAGTGGTGGCAGCATATAGGCCTGTTTTCCAGACTTGGTCCATTGGTTGTCACTGATGAAACTGAAATGCAGCCATCTACTGTGATATTCTGAAAAATTCTACTTTACTTTCAGTGTGGCAGTTATTTTGAGAGAGGCCATGTTTGCATAAATATGACAGCACTCCATGTGACAAAGCACAGTGTGTCAGTGGTTGAGAAAAATGGATGACTCTGCAATTTCCAGCCCAGATCCAAATCCGGCCTGAACAACTTAAGAACGTTGGGGGTTGAAACAATTGGGGATCAGCATAAATGTCCTATCTGAAGCACAGAACTAGCTGTAGGTCTACAAGAATGGAGGGGAAATTCCACTCTCCACAGACCAAAAACTTGTCAAGTGTCCCAATAGTTACTGGTGTCGTTAAAGCCAATATTAACCATTTCTTTTTCTAACCTTATTTTTTATTTTATTTTATTTATTTATTTTTTTTTGTGTCCTAATACACGTTGAAGAACCTGTGAAGGATTGTGTATATCTACATCACATCTTAATTGCTCCACCAGGTTATGTCATACATAAATTATTGTGTGTGTGCTCACCAAAAGAAAATAACCATTGCAATTAGCCAGGCAAGTCAAAACGGGATAAAATGTCACTGAAAAAAAAGAAAAAATTCACATACAGTAGCTAAATAATAATTTCTCAAACGAACCTTGGATTGAAATCCTGAAATAGATTCTGGAGATTCATTGTGTTACAAGTATTTTCTTTTAAACAACGAAAATATAACTGATCACAGATCATGTCACTTTATCGCCAATATACAATGCAATGCACTGAATAAACGCGATTTGTGATATTCGTCCAGATCGCTTGACACAGAAATTATCTTGACAAACCAATGCACTGCTGACTGCCTTTGACTTCGCAACTTTATTCCATAAAATTCGTTATTATACATAGCACTATTTATACATTAAGTAGTCGAACTTCGTTATAAAAAAAAAAAGAAGGAAAAAAAACTATTTTCACAACTTTCACGATAAAACTACTACCATCAGAGTCAGCTATAAAAACATAATAACAATATGCTTGTAGCGCCCCTATCATTCAGAAAAGGAATCACAATACTGTACATCGTAGATTTGCATAATGTAATTAGCTATGATGCTAAGGCTAAGGTTAATCAGCTTCGAAGATAAGTTACGACTACGGATCTTAGCCATAGCCTTAAATTATCCTGCAATTGAGCTTAACCTGGGTTGGTCTGCTGTTTGTTGGACGAAAAATCTGAGTTTCCGGGAGGTAAAAACATGCAATCCGCACCTAAGGCTGACTAACTCAGTCACGTTGTGAAGAGGCACATAAAAATTCTATGCGTCATTACGGTATTCAAAACTCAGGCCTTTTCCACACGGTGTGGAAGGGCAGTAATGTTTATATTATGTGCCCTTGCGTCTAGCTCAGTAGTAATTATACCACTGAACTAAATGCAAGGGCACATATAGACATTAATGGTTGCATGCATATTATCCTATGATATTAGTGAAATTATGAACAAAACGTATATTTATTTAAAAATATATAATACTTTGTTGGCGAAAATTTTGAAAATTCTGCTTCACCACATTGTTGACGACTTTCTACTAATATCTGGTAAGGTGGAAATTGGCCCACGTCACCGAAAGGGGTTGCCACCGGAACGAACAACAAATTTGATTCATTTACTGACAGTCATGACATGTTAAGCGATTCAGATGGAGGCAACATTGTAGGACGCTGTCAGGACCAAAATACACCAATCCGACCCTGTTTCTGGTATAGAGCTCCACATATTATGCTCCACATCTACTTAAAAGCATTAATATCTCCATTATTGAAGAGGACCGTCTTTTTCGGGCCCTAATTCTGCATTAGAATTCATTCCAAAGAAGTTGAACTGATCTAGCTGTCCTTCTTCTGGCCATTGCAAGATTCAAATAACATTTGAACTTTGCAATGGCCAGAAGAAGGAGAGCCAGGGCAAAGTTCAAATGTTATTTTCATAAAGATATGCTTTTACAATCATTACTTTTGGACATGGCACTTTATCATGTTGGACGGTGTAAAAGACGTTTCAAGAAATTGACACAATGACACAATATGGCGCAGAAAATACAATCAAGCGATGAGCATTATACAGGCAACTTCCATACCCAAAGACTCCCAAGAAACTGAAAAAAATCTGTGTTATGAATCCTCGCTCCTCCACAGTCTAGATTCAGTGTTTCTGTTCTCATGGGTAGGTCACAGTTGGTGTAATCACTGTTCTCCTCACAGTGGGTGGAAAAGACCTGAGTTCGAATCCCGTCAATGAGCGGAGGAACTGTTATGGGAATTTTCACAAAATGGCTGAGTTATGCGATCTCAGGCAAGGGTAGCATGGTTCATTTTCCAGAAAATTCGGATTTTTCGTCCTGCAAAACGACTACAGAGTGTACGCAATTTAGAGACATATTACATGCAGCACAATATGGCCTAACTTGCTGATGTGCCTAAAACCTGCAACAAAAATTCAGGTATGGTAGTTTTCACACTGGCACAGTGTGCCAGTGTGAAAACTACCATACCGCCAGGACTGCCATCTTAAGGTACGCGAGGGCGAAATGGTCAGTTTGGTATGGTTGTTACAAGCCACGTGAGAGAACTATGTTCGACAAATCTGACGAGAGACCAGAATGTACACACTGGTGTGCAAAACTAACGACCAACACTATTTCTAAAAGTTACAAACATAAAATATTTACTTAAAGTACTCTTTACTGATTAGATTAGATTCAGTCTCAGCAGCGATTCTGGACATCAGCTAATCTAGCGAGAAGTTAGAACATGGTATCACCCTGCAAATATCACTGAAAGGGATCGATATGGCGGTCGAGATGTTCTCGTCTGGGGAGGCGATACCTTGTATGGACGTACACAACTCCAGTTACTGGAAGGCGGTACTGTTACCGGTGCACGCTACTGTCCTTAGGTAATTCCTCCCCATGTGCGTCGGTTCCGAGGTGCCATTGGCCCACAGTTCGTGTTTATGGATGATAACGCCACATCGCATCGCACTGCAGCTGTTGATATGCTTTTGGAAAGTGAGGACATTGTTCGTATGGATTGGCTTGCCGGTATCACCAATCGATCGAACACATATGGGACGCTCTGGGGAGACGCCTAGCGGCACGTCCACACCCACCAGAAAACGTTCGCCAGCTGCAGATGGCGCTGAGAGAGAGAGAGAGAGAGAGAGGAAGGGACAATGTTACCGCAAGAACTTATCAACAACATTGTTCTAAGTATGGACTGGTGATGCAAAGCCTGCATCGACATTAGGAGTGGCCATATCTCCTGCTGAGGACCATCTCTTACCTTTTGTTCCATCTTTGGCACTGATGCATCTGTATCATGGCAGCCAGTGCTATGTTGCCATTTTTGAATAAAGTCCCTCTGTACTGTTTTGTTTCAGTTGTTGTTGTGTCAATGTTGTTTCCTTCATCATTTCTGTACCTCACGAGGTTCCTTGGGCATGCTGTTCCCATATCCAGGCCACTCCTATGAGAAGCTACAGGTGAAAACCTGACTGGTCTGGTACTACACATGGGAAACAGCAACCCCAGAGCAACGTATCAACTCTGTGGTACTACACTGACAGTGGTAGAGAATGAAAGGGACTTGGGGGTGGTTGTGCAGGCAGATATGAAGTTCTCTGAGCAGTGCAGACGGGCTGCAAGAGTAGCTCATGGAGTATTGTCAATGATATACAGGAATTTTTCCAGCAGGGATAAGGAGGTGATTATTCCATTGTATAAGGCGATGGTCAGGCCACACCTAGAGTACTGTATACAGGTCTGGAGGCCTCATTTCAAGAAGGATGTAGAGCTGCTGGAACGAGTACAGAGAAGGGCAACAAGATTAGTGAATGGAACAAAGGGGTGCTCTTACGAAGAAAGGCTTAAGTTTTGCAAATTACAGTGTCTGGAGACTAGGCACCAGCGAGGTGATCTGATAGAGGTGTATAAAGCCTTGAATGGTTTAAGCATGCTCAATGCTGATGGGATTCTTCCTCTAGCTGAGAAAAATCACCTGAGAGGGCATAAATTCAAATTGAGGAAAGACAGATGTAGGATAGACGTGCGGAAATTTGCCTTTAGCCAGCGGGTGGTTGGTTGGTGGAACAGACTTCCATCCCTTGTGGTGGAGGTTGATAGCCTAAATAAGTTTAAGGCTCAGCTGGACAGGTATTTTGAACGAACAGAGGGGTGAAGTGGAAGTGGGTTTTTTTTTTTTTTTTTTTGGCTGATGCTGCATAAGCTTGCTTTCTTGCATCAAATGCCTCTACTAATGCTAATGCTAATGGTCCTTAAATTTTGCACGCCAGTGTAGTTTGGCCGCTGTGGTCGTGTGCATTTGTTTTTATTATCAAAGGCTTGCAGGCTGAAGCTCTTCTGCTAAAATTCGAGCAATACAGATCTCAATATGTTGTGCAAATGCTTACAGAATTCCCCGTGGTCATTCGCAGCTAAAAAATCAGATTCCAAATAATAGGGAGTATCAAACTCAGCTTTCTCATGGACTTCACAAACAGTTCTCAGATACCCAGAACGGTATAAAAGGGCCGAACTAGTGCAAAAGTAGTATATCGGTGGTACTACTGAGGGGAAAAACATATCAGGGCCATTCGGTAATTTCTTACATATACCCATATATGTATTATGTCTGTAAATTGCGTGTGTTCTCTGATCGACTTGCCTGTTTTGATGGACGGAAAAAATCCATTTTCTGGGGGGGGGGGAAACACTGCTATCTATGCCTGAGACCAACTAACTTAGCCACGGAATGAAAAAAGCCCATTAACTTTCGAATCATCGACGGGATTCGAACCCGGACCTATTCCACCCGGTATGAGGTGACAATACCACTGGCTTACCCGCGCAGGTGGGCATTACTGAGAAAAATATATTAATATTAACATGCACTGTCCAGTCAAAACACCATGACTACCCCATGCATTCTAAGAATCTCCGGTTCTTCATCACCTGGTAGCACATACGCTGCCCGACCATTAATATCCGGATGCCCCTCCATGGGGAAACAGGTTCTATGCATGCAACATGCCACAGAACCTGCTATAAATATGCACACTGGGCTTTGAACAATTGCAAAAGTGGGCATGCAAGATGACACATTCAACAGAATTACCTGAACAGTTCAAAAGGATTGATCACCTCAACAAATGCTAGCCTCTGATAATCACAGAAATGGTAATCACCACCACATGTAGACTCACACCTGCCTAAATTACTGTGAATACCCAGGTCTAGTCTTCCCCTCCTCTCACATTTCAATTCAGTTCGGCTTACTTTTGCTGCAAGGACATAGGAATACCATTAAGAATGAAATTGCCAGTGCAATTCTTCAAACCCAAGTATGTGATATATGTTGTTGGATTTTAGGTGCATCAGTGACTAAGACCATATTACACTATATACGCTCATTGATCTCCAAATCACAACTACCCCACGTATTGGACTATGCCCCATAACTCGTAGTATAAAAAGCTGTACAGCTCTGTTAATTTGCATTTGGTCATACAAGTCAGTGATAAGCAGCAGTAAGGGATCATAATAAAGATATCATTGAGTATCAAGAGGGCATAATAGTGGGAACTCATGTGCTTCCAAATCGGAAACAGCATATCTTTTCAGTTGCTCACATCCCACTGTGATTATAGTTGACAAAGAATGGGTCAAACCACCTCCCATGGCCAAAAGTGTAAAGGATTATGCAAGGTAGATGTTCGTGGTGAGCAAAGGGTGCAGCTCATATCACTAGCGTAGCTACCCTTTTTAGGGCCCAGAGGCAAAGAACATGTTTCGGCCCCTACTTAATTAATGAAAATTGTAAAAACAGGAGACAGCCAAAAATGCCGAGCCCCTAAAGGGCTCGGGCCCGGAGGCAATTGCCTTGCCTGCCTACATGGTAGCTACACCACTGGCTCATATAATGCACTGCACCCTTTTCTCAGTATGGTAAAGTATGGTATTAAATTAAATTGTAATGAAATTAAAATTCTGTCTTCACATGATTTTCAAAAGGACTAGTGTTCATTAGAAACCATACAATGCTAGTCTGTGCCTCAGGACTCTTCAGGCTTCCTAGTAGTAGCAAGCCTTGGTGGTATGGTAGTTTTACTGTTTTTCTGAATACACTCTAGACTAGGGATTAACCCATGGGTCATGGATATTCCCCTCAGAGGGGTTCATGAATCAGGCATAAAAAAAAATTTCACTTGCAGACAAACAAATTTTTCATTTAAAGATTAACCTTCCACTTATTAAATAAGTATGGTCTAAAAGTAAAATTTAACTATGGAAAAAAAAAAATTACAAGATTCGTAGTGTTAATGCAATAGTCCTGCTTCACAGCATAACAAAATTTGCCACAAATTGCATTAGTATTGTAGACTTCTTAAAGTAAAAATTGCACTATAAACTTTTTCTTTTCACATTTTGTAGCATTAATGCCATGCTCATTATGTTAACACTGTTTCCTATCCTATGCACAAATATTTTTATCAGATTAAATGGCATAAATCATATCCATTCTAAAACTGCAGCCTGTCACCCACCGAAGTTGGGCCTGCTGCCTACCAGACTTACCCTTTAGCCAAAAGTAGTGGGGGGTATCCAGTGACAATGACTAACTTTCGTGGCTTGACAGTGAAGTGCCTCAATGTCATCTCCCTATGGTCTTAACTTCAATAATGGTATAATTTAGATCTGACCATTGCTACTGCTGATTTGGACAGAAGCTGTCATCAAATATGCAAGTAACAGGTTAGTGCCAAGTATTTTGAAGTGAAACTTCTTTAGGCACTCCAGGTGGGAGTAACTTGCTTTCATGGATTGACAAAAAAGGCAACAAAAATGCGACTGTTGCCATAACTTAATGTATATTACAGGCATTCTGAACAGCCAACTATCCTAGTAGGTTAAACGTCCCGGTTCTCGTACTATGACCAGAGTTAAACAGCATTAGGTGTGGTTAGTAATTGGCAGCGTGACCACCTAGGAATACAGTGTAGGTGACTTTTTTTTTAACCTGTGGAAAATATTCTTCTCATTTTCACGTATCATTTAATTTTATTAATTCGTAAGGTAATAAAATGTAAATCTGTGCTTCATATCTTTACTTTTATAGCCTGTGGATAATATTCCTCCTGTTTTTGCTTATCAGAATCACCGTTAATAGAATTAAAATTCAATTCATAAATATGATCACGACTGGCGCTTACTGCATATCATATAGTGAATGGTATTTTGTTATGGAGTGTCCATCATAAAGCGATTTGATCCTACAGTGAACTGATCATAAAGCAGCAGGGGAATCCACTGTAGTGAGCATTGTAAGGCGTATATGCACGTACAGGTGCAATGAATCTGTGGATTGAAAAAAATTGCCAAAATGCAACACAATATGATTCATCCCCCCCCACCCACCATTGTACCACTCCATACCAGGCACGAGCGACACATGACCCAATCATTACCGCTACTGATTACATCATGCTATTTCTTTCATCATTCTCTACCATACTTAATAAAAAAAATAAAAAATAAACGGAAATTATAATTCAACATGTTGAAGACTATAATAGTGAGCATTGTAATGCATACAGAGCACGTATATGTGCAATATGATCACCGAAACCACCTCCATTGAGTACAAAGCAGAGATCTAAGATATTTCAACAGTGGAAGAAATTACACCATGCAATGGAATTGAACAAAGAAGCCAGAGAAGGTCCATCCACATCTTCTGAGCCTTCCATCTTCCCAAAAATGTTAAAAGTGAATTTGGAAGGAGTCACAGAAGTTGAAACTTCAAATGAAAACTATGAAGTCCTCAAAGCCCAGTAGTAAATGAAAAGCAAAGCCAAAACTGACTGCCAGAAGTGCTCCATCAAATCAAATCATGGATGGAGTACGAACACGTAATACACAGCCAGAGCAGCAACAGGATTTTAAGAAACACTGAAGCATCCTGCCAGTTTAAATGTGCATTCCTGGATGATGATTTCAGTTCAGTCTGTTCCGTGTGTGATCAGCTTTGGTTCATGAACGATGTGAAGATTACAGCAGCTCAAGTTCATGATTTTCAAATAGCATTTCCAAATGAAGATGTAAGTCAAATGTAACAGCTGTCATGGCTCTCTCAAGAACGAAGTGATTCCAGCTCTATCGAAGTCAAATGGTTTTAAATATCATCCGATCCCACAGCACTTGCTGAAACTAGTTTTGGTAAAGTAACATCTCATATCTCCAAGGCTGCCATTCGTGCAGATTCATTGCCTGTGGCATTCATATGGTCAGGGACAGGATCCTCAGCTAAGTGATAAATGTTTGCCTAAAGAAGTTTCACTTAACTTCCGCCATGTGTGCTCGGCACACACACACACAGTTTTATTTTAGCTCTCTGTGGCATACGGTATTGGGATCGGAGAGAAGCCAATGTAAGTCGGTGCAACTCCTGGCTGACCATGAACTTGCTTTTAAAGCAGGTTGCTACTGATGAATTACTACTTTAATATTACTATTCTTAAAGTTTGAAGGCTATAGCTACCTCAGGTTTCAACTATGTTAACACCATCCTACCAACAGCAATTTACCAGTCTGAATTTCCCAAACAGGTACACTGCAGTCCACAAAAAGAGGAAAGTTAAACTATGCTCTGTTCTGTACATTATATATATTTGAAATGAGCAGTAATGGTGTAGGGCACACTTTTGATGAGTATATTTTGGAGCCAAAGATCGTATTTTGACTTCGTATTTGAATCCATCATGTGAAATTACTTCAGGGTGTCAGATTTCATATAGACATTTATACATTTTTTAAAAAAAAATTAAAAATATTGTGGTAACATTTTATTTTACCAGTGTGTAACAATTGAAAATTCTAGTGTATGAAAATATGTAAACTAATATTAAACAGTGATTTTCAGGAATGTATCCATTGTATTAAGTAAAGAATTATTGCATAAATTTATCTTAAACCACCCTTCAGCGGGGAAAAAAAAAAAAAAAATTGAAAGTGAAGCTGTTGAATTTTTTTCTCAAGCATATTCACTCATTATATAATATTAAAACCTACAGCAAGTAAAACAGCACAAAGCATTTCATAATATATTTTACTATTTTTTCAAGAAATTATAATTTTCTCATGCTAAGCAGAAATGGCATAAGCTAAAAAAAGGTATCTTCTATCCTCCATATTAAAAAAAAATAAATAATCCATGCTTTCAACTAGTACAAAGAACAAACTCTGCCATCTGTAAATTATTTTTTTTTTCCTCCTTCTGATACAAAACAATTACAATAGTTTTACTGAGAATTATTATAAATGGCATGTACACCTTATTGCTGAAATTAATTTTATGAGACTAATGTTCATAAGGACACAATTTCATACACACCACTACTAACAATGTCAAAAATTATTAATCAATACTGAATAAGAGGACATATTAAACTGATTGGTACAAAACAGTAATTAGGAGATATTTGTTATGAAATCTATTAGTGATTCTTTTTATAAATAATTTATTTTCAACCAAAAAATGCACCAATTTTCAAAATTATGAAAACGTTTTTTTTATAAATATCTTTTGAACACAACTCTTAATTTTTATCTGTAATCATAAGATTTAAACACAAAAAACCTATACATGTTTGATGAATTTGCAAAAACAGCTATTTGGAATTTACATCTTTTCCCATTATGAGAATAATTTGCTATTAATGCTGAGTCTGAAGTGTGTAAAAAAAAGTACTGACAGAGTAAGAAAGCAAAAGCTGGGTATGAGAAATCACGGCAAAGAGAGCTAAAAATGGATACATAGAGTTACTTTTCGAATGTGAATATGAAAAAAGAACAAAGAATCAGGTAGGTCTGATATTTAATAGAAGTAAAGTCAGAGAAAGACCAGCAGAAGAGCTGAATATGTACTTTGCAACAACGTTACAATACAAGTATAGACATTTGAAGGCTCTGTTCTGTGTCCTTATGTTTAATTTCAACAATTTCTCCTCCACTTTGCTCTCAATTACTACAAAATCACTTAGCTATCTGTTAGAATTTGATACACTCCTGGCATTCCCCTCCTTGAATAACTCCTCATGTGTGAATGTGGATGCAAAATACTCATTCAGTTTATCAGCTACCTCAGCAGGATCATCAACAGTTGAACCATGTATGTTAAGTGGACCAACCTGATTCATCCCCTAGCTTCTAGAGTTTACATAAGTAAAGAAGTCTTTGCTGTTTTTCTTTGTATTTTTGCCAAAGATTTCTCGTAATCTGCCTGCACCTGCCTAACTCTCCTTTGTGACTTGATTACAGACTGGCTTATATATGCCACAGGCTTCTGTGTCGCCTGATAATTTATATGCATCCCATGCATTTTTGTTCTCTGCCACGAGCCTCATTAATTCATCTGACATCCATTTAGGCCTAAACTTTGAACAGTATTTCTTAGTTGGTATGATGTTGTTGTTGTTATTTGGTTTTTAGGAGCATTAGTAACTAAGGCCATATTGCTCTGGAGATATGCAGTGGTCGTTCCCTGACCTTTCCGCATCCTCTGTATTTGGTGGTCACGGGCTCGAACCCTTGTCTAATCAAGAAGCATGTGCTATGCACTGCTGCTCCTGCTTACGGAGGCGCCTTTAGTTGGTATGAAAAGCCTAGTAGCCTCCAAGATTAAGTCCCTGAAGGCTTCCCATTCAGAATTCACCGTTGGTAACATCATCAGTCAATCTCACTGTATATAATTTAAAAACTGTCTGAGACCAATGTAGTCACCTTGACGAATGCAAGAATCCTTCCCTTTACTCCTGATGGTTGTATAAAAATGTCCAAAAATTATTAATTGATATTGTTTACAAAATCCAACATGGACATTTAAAAGATATTATAAGGTAAACCCAAATAATGCTGTGAAGGGTCTTAAATCGCATCTGTATTTATTTTTGTTATTTACAAAATAAATCCATGTTACTTCAACTATACTGTTTACACAGAAAGTGATAGTAAGTCCCCCAGAGCGAGGAGGTTACTACCTCTTTCTGTGGAACTATATAAATTATTTTTTACACAAATAGTGTTTATTTGTGCAAACTCTAAAAGGAAGGGGATGAATTAGATTGGTCCACTTGACATCGATGGTTCAAATGTTGATGATCCTGCTCAGGTAGCTGACAAACTGAATGAGTATTTTGCATCAACATTCACACATGATGAATTCTAAAGGGAAGTGGAGGCCAGAAGTTTACCAAACTCTAACAGGGAGCTAAATGATTTTGTAATAACTTAGAGGGGAGTGGAAGACAAATTGTTGAAATTAATCATTAGAAAGGCATCTGAGGTGGATGGGATCTATCCAATTATATTAAGAGAGACAGCAAAGAAAATAAGCAAACCCTTAGACATAATTATGACAACATTCTTGGATTCACAGGAGGTCCCACGGACTGGCAATGTATGAATGTATCACCAATTCACAAAGGGGAACAAAGGTTGACACAACTAATTACAGATCTGTTAGTTTGACTTCTGTTCCAGGGAAAATAATGGAGTCACTGGTTAAAGAAGCATTGCAGGGTCATCTATACAAAACAGCAGTAATAATTCAGACACGGCATGGGTTTGTTAAAGGGAAGTCTTGTCTCACCAATTTCATTGGATACTATGGAATAGTCCCAAAGGAATTATTTTTTGGATGCAAAAAATAATTTGATATATACTTGGATTTCAGGAGCTTTTGATACTGTTGTGCATGGAAGGGTGCTGTACAAATTGGGCATTAAGGGATGGTTGAGTGGGAGAAGACAGAGTTCGATGTTGGGCCATTGTTGTTTTCTATATTTATCAGTGATATTGATGAAGGTATATCAGGCCAAGTTTGCAGATGATACAAAGGTTGGCAGGGTTGTTAATGACAGTATGCTACTGCAACAAGATCTAGAAAAGTTACGCAGATTGGCTGAGAAATGGCAACTGAAGTTTAACATTGACAAATGCAAAGTACTGCATATGGGTAGCAGTCACCTCAGAGTAACATACCAACTGTATGGTACTATACGCAGGATAGTGGAGAATGAAAATGACCTGGGGGTATTTGTGCAATCAGACATGAAGTTCTCTGAGCAGTGCAAAGAGGCTACTAGGACAGCTCATGGGATAAGGAGGTGATTAAACCCTTTTATAAGGCAATGGTCATGCCACACCTTGATTACTGCATACAGGTCTCAAGACCTCATTTTAGGAAGGATGTAGGAGCTGCTGGAAGGAGTACACAGAAGGGCAACGAGATTGGTGAGGGGAATAAAGGGCTACTCTTACCAAGAAAGGCTTCAGTTCTGCAAATTCCTGTGAGGTGATCTGATTAAGGTGTTTAAGGATTTTAATAGTTTGAGCAAGCTCAATGCTGATGGAATTCTTTCCCTTGTTCAGATTGCACACTGGTGGGGGCATAAATTAAAACTGAGGAAAGACGGTTGCATAATAAATGTGTAGAAATTTGCCTTTAGACAGCAAGTGGTTGATTGAGGAAGAACTGGACAAACTTTTGGAGGGAATGGATTGGAGAAATAGGGAAGTGTGTTTTTTTTTTTTTTTTTGGCTGATTCTGTACAAGCTTGCTTCCTTGCATCATATGCTACTACTACTACTAGTAATGTTAAGGTTTTATGCTAGAATCTGAAGTCAAAAACTGTCCAACAAGCAGCTTTCTTAAGTCTGTTTATAATTTACAATGAATTTCTAATAAAGTATGCTTCTTTTTTGTGTTCCTTTAGATTTAGGGGCCATTATAACTGAGGGATGCCTTAAAAAATGAGTCATTATAAATTAATTACAAAACAGAGTACTGTAGCAACACAAATTGAAAAAAACAAAGGAGATGATAGATTAAACAATAAATGGCAAAAATCAAAACACATGAACAAAGCTTCATAAGACAGAGTATAATGCTCTCATGAATAAATAATCTTCAGGTTTTCTTTTCCTGGTCAAATAGAAATGGATAAAAGCTGGTCTTGAATGTGTTATGCCAGCCAAATGCTCCACTCAGAGCTGGCCCAAAAAATTGGCTTGGCCCACCAAGAATTACTTGAGGGGGCTGTGCAAAACTTATACAGGATGTTTTTGTATTTTTGTAATAGTAATTTTTTAATTTTTCAAATTTTACAGTAACTAAGAAATAATTAAATATTTTATATTATACTGAACAAAAATTATAAATATGAATAATATTTAATACATTAATCAACAATATTGTTTTGACCATATGAGAATGGGACCCTGTTTGACAGAACTGGCTGAACATGCTTGTAGCCAGCACTGGCTCCACTTAAGAGCTGTGGGGCTCAAACTCTTTTTATTACCATATTGCTAATTATCAATGAGTCTCTAATCTTGCACACAAAAGACAATGGACAATCTCATTACCTTCCAACAAACTTTGAGCTCACTGTCACATTTGGATAATATATATGATAAGGATATACCCACTGTGAAATCAAGACCACATGATGCCTTGAAAAATGCATAGCTTACTGTTAAATGTTGTGCTGGTATACCGGCTACAGTAAAATGTTTATAATAACTTTGCAAATTCCTCTGGCTGGAGATTCATTTATTCTCTATGCCATAAATTAATTACCCAAACAAGCTTTAATTCTAAAATAACTGTGTGTATCGTATGTTACCACGTGTTCACTTCAAAGTGGTTGGAGAGCAGTAAGAATTTTTGACTCTCAGGTGAAAGTTCTATCCCTGTACAGTAGCAGCAGCAACATTCAGGAAAATGAAAATGTAAAGTAGCATATTGTATTTCTTAAGTTTTGCTGATTTCTGTTTAGATACAAATAATGTGGCAGTACTGTTTCTACTATTTTTAGTTACATTATGAGTTGAAAAGGTTTTGTGGGCTAGCTGGGGAACCAAACAACCATTTATATCATTGTTTCTATAGGAAAATGAATTCAGTTTTGAATGATAGACTTATGAACTTCTGGAACATGCTCCATTTGTAAGTTGGAGACTTACTGCAGTTATCAAACACCAGCATACTGAAGACATATTGATGACAGCAGATGTGCTGCTGACAGCTGAGGCATATGTACATTAAAACTCACCTCTTAATCAGTGAAGTTTCAGGTACTTGGAAAATTAATTAAAATAAAAGATAATAAAAAGTGAATAAAATAACATCCCTTTGCATTTTATATATTTTTTAATATTTTATATACATTTTTAATTTCATTAAATTAACAACCCAATGCAAAAGTGAACACTTTTCTTAAATGAGATGTTAACATCCCCTTAAATCTTTGTTTTCAAGTATTTTTTATTTCAATTCTTCCAGTACATCAAATTTTGTAGATAAAGAGGTGCACCTTGACAAAGATAAACTGCTGCTATTTAATTCATTAAGTTATTCATTATAAGACTTGAAGATTTATGAATTTGTGTGTTCATTTCTAGAAAAGGGAGATGATGGTTTTATTATCTAGAAATCTTTTATTATTCTAGAAATTTCAGTATTTTGTGCATCTTTTCCAAAGCAATGGGATTAAACCTAGGTAAGGCCAATCAAATGGGCAGTACATACTGCTGTGCCAAATGACTAATCTGGAAGGTTTCTTACTCACTAAGAATATGAAATTATTTTGATGCAAACATACATAAGTACATTTGTGTCAAATGATGCCTGTCAAGTGAATAGAGGAAAAAAAAATGCATATGTGGATAAGAAATCCCCTTCTAATGGAATTAAAAGTCTGTACACATATGTCAAATTCCAAGTTGTAGGATTTTAGGAGCATCAGAAACCAAGGCAATATTGTTCCATGTTTCTGTAAATTGCACGTGTTCTGAGGTCAATTTTCTGTTTGCTGGATGAAAAAACCGTTTCCAGGAGAAAAACCATGCTACTCTCACCAGAGACTGACTAACTCAGCCACATTGTGAAACAGACCCATAAAAATTCCTTTCATCATCAACAGTACTCAAACTCAGGTCTTTTGCACCCAGTGTGAGGAGGACGGCAATCCTACCAACTGCCCCATTTGTGTTCAACCCATGAGGACTGAACACATATGCAATAAATGGCTCATTCATAAATTAAGAATATGTGTGGATACATCTACATATCTGTGTATGTGTGTAATAAATACTTAAGGGTTAAGGTACATGAAATGCCATAAGATTTTTAATTTTGAAAATTTCCCTAATGGACCACTGCTGGAAAAAATGAAGAATGACTTAGGAATTAAAGTTTAAATAGCATGGCATGAAGTAGTTATAGTGCTACAGACTTCTGTATTATTAATTACAGGAGTTAGCAAGGCAAACATTATAGTTAAAACACAGCTTCAAATGTTAACGATAAATAAATGTAGAATAAGTTTAAGATATAATACCAATATCACATGAAAGAATGTCAAGAAGTTATGTTTTTCTGTCATTATATTTATTCTCTTAATTCTATTCATCTTTCATTATTTTTACTTAGCTTTAAAAACAAAACAGGAGATGTGTTGATACAGATCCCATTGAAATAGATTTTAACGAACTATTTATTAAATAAATATAAAGGTCCTATACAGAAATCAAGTTTATATCCAAAATTACCTTAAAATACTGTTTTGTCATAACAGTAGACAAGTATTACAGTGTAATTCTCAAAATAATAAATTCTACTATGGGTATAAGATAATCAACCGTTCTTTTATACTAAAGTGCTTGGTCTTATAGAATTTATTTTAGCTTTCCATAAAAAAAAGTCTATTACTTATGCCCTTTTTACCTAGCATCATATAATTCTTTTAGAAGCATACAACTATCATCCTAATTTTGTTCTATTTGCATTAAGTCATTTAATTATCCCACACATCTCCATATTGGTTCTTCTTATCACCTGAAATTAGATAAGAAAAGATATTTTTATGAAAATCTAACAGGGACAGTTATAATATAATCTGCTCTCACTTATTCCAAACTTCTATTGCAATTTTGGTATTGCAACTATTGCTATGGCAACAACATGAAAATAAATAATAAATTCCTGTCACTTATATTATAAATAACTTGTAAAAATCAAAGCAAATAAAAAAATAAATAAACAGATTTCCTAAGTTTAGATTTCAAAGACAGAAAGGAACAGCATATAGAAGATGGAATGAATCCTTGCCTTTACAAAATTTTAGATGCTAACCTTTTCATATTTCATGGAAGGTCCCATATTTATTCTCTTGTGATCCTATCCAGAAGCATGATTTGTCCATATTATTGGACAACAATTAAATATCAACATTATTTTTGACTCTACTTTGATACACCTAAAAACAACTTCGTCAGTAAAAATGATGAATTTAGCCCTTTTGTGAAAATGAATGTATACCTGCATTTTTAAGATTGTTTCAATGCATTATCAACAAATTACATCTGTGTACATACAGCTTGAAACTCTATATGAGGAGTAAAGAGTAGTACTGCAACTATTAATTGTATTTACATATATATGTATAAATAAACACATGCACATTCTTAAATTTTTATAAGTGAGAACAGTGATAAGGAAAATTTAAACTA
This sequence comes from Mastigoproctus giganteus, assembly GCF_048544385.1. NCBI lineage: Eukaryota > Metazoa > Arthropoda > Arachnida > Uropygi > Thelyphonidae > Mastigoproctus > Mastigoproctus giganteus. Next base: position 188,096,284 of record NC_143582.1, on the reverse strand, counting down.
CATACATCCAATATACCCAAAATAAAAACTGAATTGTGTTTTTTTTTGTTTTTTTGTTTTTTTATGAGCTTGTGAAAAACAATTTGACTAGATTAAACCATGGTTTAAAGGAGACACTCATTCACCTGTTCTTTGTAAAAGTAGAGTAGCTCCACCCAGTAGTCCTAATTTTTTTTTGTTCTAATTATTGCTGGCCTTCTTTAAACTATTTAAATCGAGATTTAAACTATTTAAATCTTAAATTGAGTGGGAAACATAAGCAATAATATGATTGTGGCAATATCTCATTACCACAAGGTCCTTGAAACAACTTGTAAAATTCTTGCAGTTTTCAACTGTATGAAAAACTTAGCACCACATACTGTTGTCTGTTTATGTGAATAATAAATTTAAAAAGTGATATACTAACAAGGTTAATTCATGAGTAACAGTTATTTTTCAATTAAAAAAATATGGTCATTCTCAACTACTCATCAACACCCTTAAATTATTTAATTTAATTTAAAAACATGCCATTTTTATCACCCATTGTAACTTAAGTCTAATGCATTGAGCGAATTCTACACCGACAAAAGTAATCCCTCTCAACATATATCTGATGTGATTTTGACAGCTGCAATGTATAAAGTAACTTCCATGTTTGCTTCATCTGGTTTATAACATCAGATGACTAACTGACAACTTGTAAGCAGTAGCCAAACTTTGTACACATACATGACACTACCATAAGCAGTATTGGTTCTAGGCAGGTGCATAAGGTACAATCCACTCAAGCCCTACACATGGGTTCTGCACCCAGTCTCACAAACTTAGTTCCAGGTCTGTTGGGGCACACATAAGTAAGCACATTTTGTAGATTGTTGTTTATGCAAATATTGTAGAGGACAAAGTGTTAGCAGAGAGGTATAAATGAAGCTGTAGAAGTAGAGATATCATTTATAATCAATATTCCATGTGGAAATGGGGGTCGATGAATTTGAATGTAGAAAGGTGACAGGAGCTCAAGGGGACTGTTCCTGACATCCATAAATGACAATGATGAAGGCATGCTGTCAAAATTTGTAGAGGGTATAAAGGTGAGAAAAGTCATGAACAACAGAAAGCAGGCTATACTTCTTAAAAACAATTTGGGCTTGCTACATGAATGGTCAGTGAAATATTGAAAATCTTATGAATTGCAAGGCCTTTACCTGGAAAATAATATCCCAAGAATAACTTACAAATCAGATAATTAAGGGCAGATAGTAAGGAGTGCAAGGGTGATACCTACAAGTAAACAGTCCAAAGATGTGGTCTGCAAATGCTGGAAACTAGAAAGACTTTGCGGGGGGGGGGGGGGTTGATTGAGGTGCATGTGGCTTTGTAGAGGGTAAGTACAGCTCATCCAGGATTGCTGAAGTTGAGAGCTTAAAAAATATATAAGGAGGAATTAGGTACTTATTTACCATGCAATAGGCCAAGCTTTTTTTTTTTTTTTTTTTGTGTGCGGATGAGACTACATTACATCATTGGTGCCGACTGGGCTAGCCGGGTAGGTAAAGTGCCTGCCTGGCAACCCAAAGGTCGCGGGTTCAATTCCCGCCTCGGGCTGGATATCCAATGGTGCCGAACCAACCAGTTGGTTGGATATCATGGCCACAATACACGAAGGAAACAAGAAAAAAAAAACTGGTTCGTTCGTGTTTTGATTACATCATACAAAATAAATAAAAATTGGTCATTCTAATACTAAATAGTAAAATACTGATTATTTCGACTTGGCTTTTGTAGACAGTCATTTGCAGAAACAACAACACTGCAGCATCCTCAATAATGTTCTTCTTCTAATACTGAGGCAACTTTATGGCACAGCACATTTTTCAACTAGCTAATATCTCCTTTCATAAAGTTTGGTGTGTAATGGCTTGGCTTGGGAAGAATCTTGGGACAATAATGGACTGACCCATTTAAAGTCCCAATCTGAATCCAACAGAATCACTGTGGGATGAACTGCGAATGTGTGACAACATGTTCATGAAGGCCAATATCAGTTATTCAATTAAAAACTTTTACTGGAGAAATGGAGAAACGTTTTTGTTAACTTATACCATAAACTGGTGGAAAATGTTCCACTTTCAGGCTAAAGGAGACCTCGACCTCATTAAAATCTGATTGGTAAACTATTTTTTGTCTTTGTTATTAGTATACCAGTAATTATTGGTATACTTAAAGCAAAAACTATTACACTAATAGCAAAAATATAACTTCAAGAGAGCAGGATGATTGACTGACTGACTGGTTAGAATTTTTATAGTATGTTAGCATGATGCACAAAGTAGAAGATGAGAACAGGAAGTGATGCACAGTCTAAACTATTTTTTTTTATATATAATGTATACTTCTCAGGCCTAGTATTCATTTATAAGCTGTACATTGTGTTGAATTTAGAAATAACTCTGAATACCTCACATTTCAATATCACACAGTCAAGCCTCAATAAAAATTTGATATTTCGAATACTATCCTGTCAAGGCTACACAACTGGATAAGAACTTCTACTTATTATTAGTAGAAATTCATTTTCATTTAGATTGCCAAACATAAGATTTGCTGTTGTCATAATACTCTTAATGAAGGCACAGATTAGGAAACAGACAAGCATTTCAGAACAAAAAAAATTGAATAATAGTCCTGCTATTATAAAATAATTATTCTTTAGTCACTAAAACTCTTGTTTCAAAATCATATTAAACTAATATACGTTGTGTACACGTAATTTCCAATCAATGTTTAATTTAATTAAACTTTTCAGTTAAGTGGTTTAGTTTTAATTTTCAGTTCCTTCAAATTAAAAGCATATGGTAAATACCTGTACTCTCAGCAGGAATATATGGACCTTTCTGTGGTTCTCGTTTTGGCTGGGTCGGTGGGGCCTGATAAGAAGGACGATGCAATCCAGAATGTCTCACGTCATATTCTGCTCTATTTTGTTTTCTTAATTGATCATATGTCACAAAATCTTTGGATGGTTTTTCTTCTTCTCCAGTAGAAACTGAAGGATCTAAAATTTAAATTTTAGGTAAAACACATTAAGAAAAAACATATTAAACACTGCACAATTACTGCTATTTTAAACACTTCTATTAATTGCCTATCTGTATCTCCATATGTAGTGTAAAAAACTACATCATATTAATGTCACAAACTATAAAATTAATAAAAATACATTCAATGACATGGTATGCTGTGGTGCAGAAATTTAGCAAGTAGTGCTGTTTGCATATAGTGCTGTTTGATGCTCCAAAACATTCTGAAACTGAATTAAATTGAGCTAAGGGTTCTGGACTACCAACTGAAGGGTTACAATATTGTTCTGCATAAGCCATTCTCGTGGCTATTTTATTATTATTTAATGCTCCCACAATTGCAGAATATGGCTTGAAGACATGAATGATAAGGCAAGGATATTAAAAAAAGATAAGGATCAACTCTATAAAACTTGATGTTTGTTTGTTTGTTATGTGGAGCATTAGCAACTAAGGCCATATTTCTCTGGGAATATGCAGTGGTCATTCTCTGACCTTTCCGCATCCTCCGTATTTGGTGGTCATGGGCTCGAACCCCAGTCTATTCAAGAAGCGTGTGCTATGCACTGCTGCTCCTGCCCACCTGGCTATGGAGGCGCCCCATAAAACTAGAAAAGAGCAAGATGATTACTGATTGATTGATTGGTTAGTTTTTTTTTTTTTTTATGGCATGTGAGCAACATAGGCCATGATGCACAAAGTACAAAATGAAGCAGGAAGTGATACATTGTCAAAAGTATTTTTATGGGTAACAAAAGCCTACCATTGAGAATAACAAGTGAACTCAATGCAGCAAACCTATCAACCCACTGAGAGCTTTAGTTCTTCATCAATACATATAAAGTCCTGGACCACAAAAAACCAGTTAGAGCTGAAGCTGTTGAGCAAAGACATTATGTAGATTAAGTAATAAGTACGCTGATGCTCACATCTCTATCACTGTCTGCATCAAAGAATCCCTACCAGGAAGCCTTCTCCTTCAGTCAATAACAGCAATAACAATCTTATCGCTACCTGATCTATGTCATGTGACACAGCTCAACAGATACTCAGCTTAAAGTTATTCTACTTAACCTTACACTTCTCATATTGCAAAGCTATCTCATATCGTGTTATATAAACCTGTAGAATAAAGAGTGTTTTCATTAGTATTAGTATAGGTAAATTGATGCAAGAAAGCAGGGGGTATGAAGCATGAAACTAAAAAAAAATATACAGGCAACCCCCATATAACAGGGTACTTCAACACGGTTTCAATATAACATGGTGTGAGAATTGCAGAAATCTTCGCACAACATGGTACTTATATAATACGGTTTTGCTCTAATACAGTTTGAGAATTGCAAGAAACCTTTCATAACATGGTATTTTTGAGCTTTTGTGCTGGGGAAACCCTACTATTATGTTAGATGTAATTTTCAACATTTCCATTCCTTTTTGTAAATTCCTGCTGTTGACTCACTAGTCGTTATTGCCTTTGTGATATTTTTCTAAAGCACATTTTTGGAAGTCACTACCATAAAACAATAAAAATAATTTGCAGTTTCCGGTTAATTGGGCTTTTCTGGTAGTGTAATCAATTATAAATGGGTAGTAAACTCGATCTTCTTGCATTTGCTATAGTATCTGGAATTCTGTGGATTTTCACATTATTATGTTGAAATGTGTTTCCCCTTCCATGAAATATTCAATCATAAAAAACATAAATAAATTTTCAGAAACTCATTACTCTGTATCTCACTTGTGCGTATCGTGTTTGTATCATGTGCATATCTAATATGGCAGTCACACTACCAGAAAGAGAAGCAAGACTGGAAATGAGAAGATGGGCAAAATGCGTAGGACTAATCAAATAGAAGAACCGGATGCAAATAATCAACAAGCTGTAATTAATGTGGAAGAGCATGATATAGGAGATATGTGTTACAACTGTGAGTATTGCAATGCAAGATATTGGGGATGTGAGTTAATAAACACATTGAATAAATACACTAAATGCTGTCATGATGGAAAGGTTTCACTTGACCCACTGTCTGAGATACCTATTCTATTACAACAGTTTACAGGTTATACACGTGAAGCAAATAACTACAGAGAACATATATGGGAGTACAACACAGCAATGGCGTTTGCATCAATGGGTGCGAACGTCATTGCTGAGTGGCGTCCGCATCAATGGGTGCAGAGATTAAATTACCACTTGGAAATGGTCTATACTGTTTTAGAATACACAGCCAGATTTACCATTTGGTCTCACCACTATATCCAAACAAAGCAAATAAGCCAGGATATGGACAACTTTATATTTTCAATTCTGCTAAAGCAACAGCAAAATGGATTGAAAAACAATCAAAGCAAGGGTTTGTGGCTGAAATAATGCAACAATTGGACGAGATGGTTAAGAAATGATATAATGCACCTACATCCAAAATGGAGGTTGCTGCAATATTTGCTGGAGAAGACGGGGAACCGCCTGCAAATAAAGACATATGCATGTATCCCACAGGTGAATCCTGTAGAATTATATCACCACTAAACAAGAATGGTAAAGACTGAAAGATCTAGAATAAATTATTTATGCCATAATCAGAAAGACGGCATATGTTACGCCAGGTACATCTAGTATATACATATTCTTACTAACCATACTGTAAACAATGAGTGCAAAAAAAAAAAGACAATACTGTTTAAAAAAATGGAAAGTTTTAAATATTGAAATATAAATGGAAGATTTAATGTTTGGTGAAAATGATTTCTGATGTGGCAACGAGAGAAGCTGCATGCCCAACAGAAAATTGGATGTCTGATGGGCAGTTACAGATTTATTTGAAAAGAGAAAAAAAGAAAAGCAAGCTAGGCAATTGACCTTTTGTTTATTCTTTGAATAAACCAGACTAAAACTAAGACTAAGACCAGACTAAGATTTCCCTTCCTCCAACTGAAAAATTTGCCATCAAAACAAAACAAAACAACGCTTTCCATGTCTGTTTTATTTCAATAAATTTTTATATAATAACTTTTGATTTTTAATATATTATTTTATTTGCCAATCATTGTGTAGTATGTATTGATAAAAATAAGTCTGAAACTGAAGTAAGTGCTAGCAATATATCTTTTATGGAATCTATTCCTAACTGTTAATATGGAAATGTGCATGCTGTAACACACATTTCTATGTGCTGGTTGTTTTTTTTTTTTTTTTTTTTCAGAATGTACATCACACCTCATAGCAGGGTGAGTTGTATTTATATTTGAAAAAGCCATTTTTCATAGCGGCTTAGATAACTGGTGTACTATAAGAATTTTACAAAACACTGAAGGGTGGGGTCATCTTATAAGGCTGTACAAATAAGTAAACTTAAGATTACTTCAAATGTGGAAAATTTCATATTTATTTGACAAAGCCAATTTCAAATGTATATAAATGAATTTGCGAATACTATTAATTAAATTAATTAGTCCAAGTTTTGAGATCTAAAGGAAGGTGAGCATAAGATTTAATATTTCAATCTTATAAATAATAATTTTTTATATAAATATAATTATAGGAGTTAAAGAGCATTTGTTCACGTGCAGTCAATATAAAACTTCATGTTTTGAAATAAAATAAATCTGTGTGATATATAAGCTAAATTTACTGCACACAGATGTCACTCCTGAAATCTGTACAAGACCAAAAACAATAAATTCAAGTCATACGTTATGCAGAGTGGTGTTAAATTTCAAAACATTCCATTTTTTTTAATACTCCACATTAGAAAAACAGAAAACTTTAGAGAAATATATCAAAGTTACTCAACTGTCTAAACTTGGCCTTTTGCTGTCATCCAAACCTTGATTTTGTATGTTCTTGTCAGTGTCTAAGTTTAGAGAAGCTGAACTAGAGCTATAGTCTGCACCTTCTGATTGTGAATACTTTGACACTTCCCCAACAGAAAGTGTTTCATCTCTCTTACCAAATCCACTATAATCAGATGAGGGTCTGAAAATGAATGTTAGACAGAAATTTAAATAACACTATTCATACTAAAATAGACTGGTAAGAGTTAAGTATACAGGCATATTATTTATTTACTGGAACATTTCAGTTCTTTTCCATATGGTTATGAAACTAGAAATCTTAAAAGGAGTAAGGTAAATAGCATAGCTGGACTGCACCATTATTAGCTTCAATCATCATAGCACCCCACAATGTGCAGCAGAATGTCTGAACTATTACAGAATACTACACAAATAAATATTAAAAGAATAGTTATAGTACATCAAAACTAAATATGTATGATGTATATATAGCATTAGCAAAAGATAAAGTGGCATTTTTAAAAAAGTAGCAAGGGATTCCATTTGCACCAATCCGTTAGTAACACTTTAGATTATGTTACACATGTGTGGACAAATTCCATGGAAAATTTTGCAGTAGCTCAATACTTATTCTTCCATCTTATGGTCCAACCTTTGCAAATGGTAGCAAATTTTCTATTTCTCTGAAATTAGAAGACAGAACCAGCTACCATTCAGTCAATGCATGTGATAGTAGGTGTCTTTGTCTTTTAATTTACTGGCTAATGACGGAGTTCCTGAAAGTTCTATTCTTAAAACCCCCACTTTTTATATTATATATAGTAAATATTATTATGACTGTAAATACTATCCATATTTCTGCTGATAGTAATACACTACGTTTCACTTTCCAGATCAACAAATCGTGCTCTGCACAAACCACAACAATTCTTGAATATCCAAACCACCAATCAACAACACCAGTTCCTTAAAAGCAAAATCCTTATGTAATTCTCTAGTGGGGAGTAAACTAACCTCCATTAAAAAATCCAGTCCTATCTTATTTCTTGCAGAAGCAGTCTGCTATTCTCATACTCATCTTCAACAACACTGATTATTAGAAAGGAGAACATCTTTACTGAAAATAACCCTGACATATAACCTTTCTCAACATAAACATATCTGAAATATTCTATCTATCTCTGCATTTAAAAAAAGACTATCTTTTACTTTGGTGTTATTTTTCTTCTGAACAGCTGCTAATCTGTACAAATCACAAATCTGCCTAACCACAGAATAAAGCTCCCACACAAATGGTCACCCTTGATGATGATGACTCATTTCTATAAACTAGATGCAGGGAGTAAGATAATCTGAAATTAAAATTTGCTGCATTAATAGATGAAACTGGGTCACTGAAAAAGCTGGTTGATGCACTAGGGCATAACAGAACCAGGAACTTAGCAGGAACTCAAGTGTCTAGTGATATGTCACTGGAACTCTCTCTCTCTCTTGATTCAGGCCCTAAATATGAATCATCAACAGCGGACTATATTGGTTCAACAAGAGATAATCTTATTAGCAGATTCGATTGTGAGGAAACCAGGAATATATTTCACAATAAAGCACAATAAAACAATATAAGTCTGCCCGGCATAGCAATCAGTGATGTAACTAATCAACTTTCAGTTCCCAAAAATGCTAATGAGGTTTTGGTAATACATCAAATTGAAAATTTTGTCAATTAGGCAGTTGCAAAACTATAAATTTTATGCCCTCTCTGCCAGATTGTCAATCGGCCTACCACATGACCTTTAACAGCCATATGAAACTAGTCATTGGGCCCCTTACTCCTTGCCTATCCACTGTGGTAGTATGGTAGTTTCAACACTGCAATTAGTATAACATATAATTATTCTTGTCTGCAATCCTGCCCAAGCACAACAGGAGGAATTTTATGATGCAAGCCAGTATTTGATTAATTCTGGCTTCATGAATCAATATGGCTTGTCCTAGTTAGTAAAAGGAATTTATTTTGCAGGGATTGCACTCATTTGAACAGAAAAAGTACTACGTTCCTTGTCAATGTCACTGAGGGGACTTTTAACTCCATCACAGGGAGATACTCAAACATGAACTGCACTGGTGTGCAAAATTTAAGGACCAGCCAGGTTTTCACCTATAGCTTCTCATAGGAGTGGCCTAGATATGGGAAAAGCATACCTAAGGAACGTCGTGAGGTACAGAAATGATGAAGGAAACAACACCGACACAACAATGGAAACAAAACGGTACAGAGGGACTTTATTCAAAAATGGCAACATAGCACTGGCTGCCATGATACAGATACATCACTGCCAAAGATGGAACAAAGGGAAGAGGTGGTCCTCAGTAGAGATATGGCCACCCCTAATGTCGGCGCCTCTGTAGCCAGGTGGGCAGGAGCAGCAGTGCGTAGCACATGCTTCTTGATTAGACCGGAGTTCGAGCCCGTGACTACCAAATACGGAGGATGCGGAAAGGTCAGGGAATGACCACCGCATATCCCAGGAGCAATATGGCCTTAGTTGCTAATGCTCTTAAAAACCAAATAACAACAACAACCCCTAATGTCAATGCAGGCTTTGCACCACCTGTCCATACTTAGAACAACATTGTTGATAAGTTCTTACGGTAACATTGTCCATTCCTCTCTCTGGTGAACATTTTCTGGTAGGTGTGGATGTGCTGCTAGGTGTCTCCCCAGAGTATCCCATATAAGTTCAATGGGATTTAAGATCGGAGGAAACGGGTAGGCCAATCCATACAAATAATGTCCTTACTTTCCAAAAGCATATCACAGCTTCAGTGAAATGGGGTGTGGCATTATCATCCATAAACACGAACTTGGGGCTAATGGCACCTCAGAACAGATGACATGGGGAAGGATTACCTAAGTACAGTAGCATGCACCGGTTACAGTACCGACTTCCAGTATCTGGAGTTGTGTACATCCATCCAAGATAATGCCTCCCCCAGACAAGAATACCTCGAATGCCATATTCATCCCTTTCAGTGATGTTTGTGGGGTGATACCACGTGCCAACCTCTCGCCAGATTAGCTGATGTCCAGAATCGCTGCTGAGACTGAATCTACTCTCATCAGTAAAGAGTACTTAAGTAAAGATTTTGTGGTTGTAACCTTTAGAAATAGTGTTGGTCCTTAAGTTTTGCACACCAGTGTACGTACAGCCAGTTTTCAATAGGGATGGGCTCTGTAGAGAGTTTATTTAGAAAATTTTAGTTTTATAAAAATAAAACTTTACACATAAATGTATTTAAATATTAATTTTTTCTTATTTTGGCTTGGCTGAAAATGTTTATTTTAACTTGAGAAACTAGACCAGCTTTTTTAAAAAAAAAAAACAATTACTCTTTTTTTTTTTTTTTTTGAAATAATAATATTCTCTACATCTACATAATTTAATTTAATTTTTCAACTTTGGGATCTGAATTCTGTAGAATGTCTTTAATTTTAGCTTTTATAAGCCAAAATCAGTTAATAATGGCTGACAGAAGCAATGTTCTCATTATTTTTAAACTATTTTTGTGCTGCCATCTATTAACCCTACAGTCATGGTGCCCCCAATTGTTATAAATATGGTGGTGCTACACCTGATAGGTATAAACTTTATTTTTAATTTCTAGAAAAAGTTTATGGATTTTTTTGAATTCTGCTTGCAGTATAGAAATATTTCGTATTTTATCAACGGATTGTAATATATAAAAAAATTAAATATTTATTTCATTTTAAATTTTTTTTTTCAACATTTATTTCAAATTTAGCATGTCAAAATTTGAATATTATGCATGTCGCTAACTCTCTATCTGGAGTAATTATTGCTTTCCATGTTTATTATTTAAAAATAATAACAAATACTTCAAACCAATCTTTCAAAAAGACCTTGTTTACAACAATTAAAAACCATTAGTAATTAAAAGCTAGAATTTTTAGAGATGTACATAAATATAAAACCATATTGTCTATCCAAAAGAATAAATTACAAATTACCTACATTTCTGAATGATAGCCTTTCTTTGTCCGGAGAATTTCTCCAAGTTGGCTGTTCGGTATGCGCATTAATTTTTCTTCACATGCAGATCGGTATGAAATTTTTCCTACTAGCCAGCCAAGAAATCCAGCACCTGCAATTTTTATGCACATTTAAATAATTACCACAAATTATTATGTTAGAGAAATTTTTGGAGCAATCAATATATTTTGAAATACAGACAGTACACAAATGCCACACACATTCAGTGGCCAGGAAGTGAATACCCACTGCTCAGCCACTTTATTAGGATTAATGTGGACCTTTGTGCTGAAGCATAGTTATGAAAAACCAATGCAAAACATGTAGTTTGTGATGTATGCAAGAGATCTCAAAAAAAAAAAAAAAAGTGTTACATTCATCGGCAATGAGGAATAATGGTGGTCTGTTTTCATGGCATACTCAATTCCCTGATCCCACTGGACAACACAATTTACTTGAGCATCACTATACATACTTTTAAAAATTTAATACTTTCAGGATGTAGAACATGATGGTAATACTATCAGTCTGCTTTAGTCAGTACAATCCATAGAATGCAACCAAATTACACATCTGTAGGATAAAATAGAATGATGATTTCAAGTATGATTCAGTCATGAACCTTGAAACATCAAATAAAGCACTATAAACAGCTATTTCACCAAGAGGTTTGTCTGATCAGGTACTAGTATTGCTGTCATTTAAACAAATGCTTAAGTGAAAAATAGTAAAACCATTACTGGCTTTATATTTTTCCTTTTCACTGTAAGGCCTTGGAAAGCAATAAAATAACTACCAAAATTACTCAGGTGAGACCTGTATGTATAATAAGCAAGGCAGACAGAGTAATGACCATTAATTTCATACCAGTGATTAATGCACATCAACTATTTCGACAAAGGGTCTATCATACTAGGCACCAGTAACTGCCAAGTTAAACATATCAATTATGTAACCCAGAAGATGCCTAGCCCCCAAACACAGCAACTAACATAACAAATCTCTCTTGATACAATTTTCTCAAATGGGTTTCCAAGTCTGTATACAATATTAAGATCTGGCCTAATTACTTTATATAAACATTGTTAGAATAGGTGCATTTTATCATATGTTACAATTTTTACCTTTGTACCCGAAAGCTCAACAGAACTAAACAGATTACACTGGAATTAGTCAAGTTACAAAAGGCTGCTTTCTTTATTGATATGTAATCATAGTATATATCAGTAAAGGTTTAGAAACACTAAACAGCTTAAAATTCATTGTATAACATACAAATAAAAACAACTACTAAACAAGAATTACTTAATAAAAAAAAGTAATATTTTGAATTCCAAAAAAAAAGTGCATACCTATAACTTTAAGTGAAGAACCCCACTTAGGATTAGATTGTAGATATCCTAAAAAAATAAGTCAGTAAAAAACATTAGTAGTACATGATATTAAAGGAAATGTTTAAAAATACTTGAAAAAAATATAAAACAAAGTACTTTTAGTCTTTAATTTTATACCTCAAAGTAACATAATCTGTCAATAAACTACAGCAATCATGTTATGTGAGCTTCTATTACTGTATTCTTGAAAAAATAATAAAAAAGTAAGGTTATTCTATTTTTCTTTATATCTTACTGTATTCAAGTATCATATTAAACTCTTGAGACTGTTGCCATGATAGAATTGCAACAATGTTTTGTATCCATTTTCTTTCTTTTTGAAAAAAAAAAAATAAATAAATACTGATATATGTAATGCTCAATGCAAATGCAAATTTTTTGAGTGTGATTTGATCAAAATGACTGCAAAATATCAAAACAGCTGAAACATAACTACAAATGTTTGTCAGTTTTTCAAAGATATCCCTGCCTATCTCTTTTTATAAGTCACTAGTACCAGTGTTCCTTTACACTTCATTCAGTTTTATAACATTAATAAAAATAAGAATTTTTTGGTAAATATTTTTAAGTGATTTCATTTTAAGCTAAAAGGGCATATTTTTCCATTAACATTCAAACAGATAATGATATTATACAATAAGCACTTTTTCAGAATTGAACAAAAAATAAAAAGAAAATTTAAACCTAGTCCTTACACACTGGTACATCCAAAAAGATGAGAGGTTTAAAAACTAAATAACAAAATGGATGCAACAGCAAGTAGTGATGTATAGCTGAAAGTCACAGATCTATGATTCTTATAAGTAATACCCAGTGTAAGGTACTATTATTTTTACTACTGCATGCTGTTCTTTAGAAGTCATATTATAAGTAATATTCTGGAGATCTGAAATTAATATTTTAAGCACTCAATTACATTTGATTATATATCAATCTAACTATTCAAAACAGAGAATCAGCAGAAATGTTCCTAAACCACTGTTTTACCAAGTAAAATATTTTAAAATACTGATAAAGAGCAAGCCAAGCAGAGATACAAAAATGGTATCTACTATTCATGAAGGAGACTATACTGGAAGATCAACATAAATAATGGTTCTTTAATGGAAATATTAGGAGGCTCCATAAGTGAAATTATGTGGTGGCAGATATTTGCAGCATGCTATCTGTACAAATTGATATAAATACCACAATCCCATCCCAAATTAACTTAGGATCAGACCACCATTAATTCAATTACCACACATCATAAATCACCTAACTTTACAAAAGAACTTTTCAATGTTCTTTGACAGGTCATTTCTGAACATAATTTTATAGAACAAAGCATATCAAAAACACTAACAGACATAAACAAAACTCACATTAAACAACAAACTAATAGCTACATTTTGTTGCTGAGGATGAAAGAAATTCCCTCAAAAGCTTTGAGAACAGAAGCAGAAGTACCTTTCTCATCTATGTGTACCCAACATGTAGTTATATTATATGTTCCGACCTGAAACAGTGTTTGATTTCATATGGAATTATTCAGAGGCTTCAAACTGTGATATGACATATTAAATAAACTAAAAAGCATATTTAAGTTCTACAACTTTAGTAGATGAAAAAATTTATATTTTACCTCTTCTTACACAGTAATGAACAGTTAACATGGCTGCTGCAGCAAATGGAAGAGCTGTAATAAAAAGAAATGCTTTCAAAATAAATTATTAAAAAGCAAATACATTATGTAGTATGTCCTCAGTGAGACTCTTGCCTTTCTTTTTTATTTCTATAAAGGGTTGAAAAATAAATTAAGAGGCCTGAAAGTCATGCTTATTGTTAAAGTTATATTTGAAAGAAGATTAAGTGTTAACCAGTAAAAACAATTTAATTACAAATAGATACAGAATATCTGATTACAAATAGATACTGTAGCTTTCAAGACAAATCGTGTCCCTTTTTCAACAGAATTTGAACTTAATGGACACAGTTACGTGCAGTGAGGCGCGTGAAGGCATGTTATTCAATCATTAAACTGGCGTTTATTGTTGCTGCACAGACATGCGCAGTTTTCGAGGCATAAAATGGTTGTTTCTAAGATGGGGTGCAGTCTCATGCCTTTGCAGCAGTTCATGGCTCTTGAATTGCTCAATATACTGAGTGATTCTAACCAGAGGCGGTGGCAAAAGTGCCGGGAGTGGTCTATTATTTCATAGTCTCGCTTGGGATTGAGGTCGTGGTGGGTAGCCAGAAGTGCTCTGCGATTGCAGACTGATCAGTCTCAGCAACGCGAATTGCTCTGTCGTGTTCTGCAAGGCAGTCTTGAAGACATCTCAAAGTCTCTCCTATGTAGCAGTCTGCCGCATAAGAGAGGGGTGATAGGGGTCTTTACACTGGAAACTAGAGAACGTAAGCTTCTACCAGGCAACTGCATGCATTTTATGCGGTATCTCTGAGGATTTTCGAGATTCAGCCTGACACGCCTGGATAGTAGGGAACGTAGGTGGTAGGTATACTGTCCTGGGTTGGTGGTCTCAGGTGGACTGTGAGCTCCTGTGCTTGCAATAGGCACTTGTCTGGTATGTGCGTTGGGTAGCCACAATTGATTAAGTCAGTCCTCACTCAAGAAATCTCGCTGCTCCTAGCTTCATCTGTGCTGGAATGGCTCCAAGCTCTGGAGAATAGAGTGCGGGCAGTGCTGTTGAGATGGCTGGGGGCATGGCCGGATCTGCAGTTTGTGAACTGTCCACACCACATAGGCTTACAGTATACTGAGGTTTCCAGATGTGGGCCCCTCGAGTTTTACTAAGACATCCAGGAATGGGAGAGATTCGTTAACCTCTGACTCTAGAGTGAACTGGATGAACACAGACAGGGAACTGAGATATTCTAGCAATACTGCTTCAGAGCCACGTGGGATGACGGTGAAGATATCATCGACGTATCTGCATCATGTTGTAATAGGTACTCGTGGGTTCGGGAATATCTGTTCTTCCAATTCTTCCATGGCAATGTTGGCTACTACGGAACTAACAGGGGCAACCACAGCAGTGCCATGTACTTGCTGGTATACAGAATCCTCGAAGGTAAAGATGCTGCTTGACAAGCACAGGTTGAGGGCGATACAGATGTCGTCAGTAGACAGTAATGTTCTGTTTGAAAGGTCTGAATCATTCTCAAGGAGCCTCTTGGTGCAGTGCACGGCCTGTTGGACAGGGATTGATATAAATAGCGACACTACATCAAATGATGTCATAACAGCGTTTTCAGGAATTGAGAGCTCTTTAATAAGGCGAATGAATACGCCGCTGTTATTGATAGTGTGCGTGGTATTTCCTACTGTCTTTTGTGAAAAAACTAATGTCTAATTGTAAAAAATCAGAAAAAAATTCATTCAAAATTAAAAATTTGTAAAAAAACCCCTCAAGGTTGCTATTATTCTTTAATTTTTTTTTTCAATCAAATCAGGTCAAAATAAGAACAAAGTAATATTTAAATGCATTCAGGTACAAAGTTTTCACCTTTGTAATTTTTACACAAAAATTACACAAAAAAATTTACTCCACAGAGTTGGCTATATAGAAAACCTCACTACTGTGAACCCACACACATCTGACAAGCTCACTAATGAAAGGGTTAAAAATACATAAAAAAAAAAATAATAATAATAATCTCCAAAAGAAAAGATAAGACTTTTATTCTGGTAACTATCAACATAAGATGAATCTACAGTACATTAGCATGGTGTATGATTTGAAAAGACAGACGATACTTGATGCTTTAATCTCTGTAGACCAATCTTCCAAGGCACAAAAGTAGAAAGGATTAACGAAAAGAACAAAAAGTTAAGAGTGGGGAGATTGAGAGTTGAAATGTGAATGGATGCCAATTAATTGATGAATGTTTTTCAGACTGATATGAAAGAAAAAAAGGTGTAATTACCTGAAACAGGATTAGCATTTATTCAAGTAATTTGGGTCAAAAGTCTCATTGCACATGTAGTAGAGGCTAGGGCTTGCATAAAACCGAGAAATTTCAAAACCAAGTTTAACCGAAGTTTACTCTTAAAACCGGTTTTAAAACCGATTTTCTCAGACTTAGGGAAAATAATTAAAAGCTTATAACACAGGTATTTATTTTATCTTGGGTAGATTGTACAAATCGTAATCAAATCTTTTAAACAAAATCTATCACCTCTTATAGTAAAAAAAATAAAAAAATTAAAATGCTCCAAAAAAGTAACCAGCTTGAGATTATACAAAATTACAAATTGTATTCAAATCCTTTGAATAAAAACTATCTTCTCGTATAGTAAACAAAAAAATAATAAGCCCTATAATAATAATAATAATAATAATAATAAATAATTAAAAATAATGTTAAAAAAAACAGCTTGGGGAAATTACTTTACTATTTATTGCTCAGCTTTTTTCTGAAAATGATCCTTTAAAAAACACAGTATATTAAGCATTTTTCCTGATAGACTTGACCTTATTTTTGTGTTAAAGAGACCAGTGATCGAAAACACTCTCTCAGATTGGACACTTGTTGGTTTAATGGTCAGCAATGCTCTATAAACTTTATCCAGCTTTTCACTTCTACTGTTAGTTGCCTCCAAAATTTTAAATTCTTTGCTGATTTCCAATTCACTCAGATATTTTGAAGGCTCTTTAGTTAATCTCTTTATTACACTATCATACTCTCGCATGAGTGTATCTCCAACATCGGAACTAGACGAGTCTTTGTTTTCTTCTAAAAGAACAGTTCGTTTATTTTCAGTTTCTTCATTCAACGCTAAGACTCCTTCGGAATGTTTTGCAAATAATCACTGATAAATCTCTTCAGCATGCTTTTTCAAAACCTGCTTACTTGGAAAATCAAGTTCTTGAATCTGAATCTTCTTTCCTAAAAACTTTTTGGGGTTGTGTAGATAGCTCAGCAAAGCCACAATTTGGCAATTTTGTCTTGCATTGTAATGCTGCAAAAGGCTTTGGTGAAACTTTAAAGCATGGGTTTTCTGCTGTATCAAGCTTAGCAAGCAGAAATTCTATTGAAGACTCTGCTTTAAGTAAGTCTGTATCTTCTGAGGTTACAGCCTTCAGAATCATTTCAACTGGTCGCAAAGTTTCACATAGCAATTCAAGTGTTTTCCAGTCATCGTCAGACACGGCTTCAGTTGACATTACTGCACATAGAGCATTTGGAATGCAATTTTTCAATTTCAAAAATCTCTCAATCATACAGAATGTGCTATCCCATCTAGTCTTGCAATCTAATGTAGTTTATATTCTTTCCCATTAAATTTTGTTTTAACAAAATTTTTTAATATGTCATTTTTGGTAGGCGATTTTTGAAAAAGCTTGCAAATTTTTCTGACTTTGTTAATAGTTTGTGCAATATTGGCCATTGAATTGAAGAAATAAATGAGCTCATCGGTAAAGTCGGTTTGATATAAAGCATGCTCTGCTGTCTTTCTTCAACTTCATCATCATCACTACTTTCTTCATTATTTTCATTTTCTTCATTGTCTTTGGGAGACTCAGAGACTGTGGCACCATAATTGATTGCTTTTTCATAAAGTACATCTATAACTGACAGATGTATACAATGGGCTATACATTGTTGATGATTAGGCGTGATTTTCTTGTCAAACTTAATCATCATTGCTGCTCCATCGGTGGTGCAGACAACAATATCCTCATCCAAGTTCAAACCAAATTCCTTCAAGTGTCCATTCACAATTTGCTCAGTTCTTCTGCTATCAAGTGAACCATTAATCTCAATAACACCTAACGACCAATGATTGTCTTTTTAATGCACATTTATATTCATATACCTTTTATTTTGTATAGACGTATATTCGACTAGAGTCAATGAATACTGTGCACCCAAAACCAATGAATTTTTGAAATGCTGAATGAGTTCTTTCTTAGTTTTATAATAATTCAGAACCATATTTTTAATTCCATTCACTGAGGCTGGTGGTAATTTATTGTATTTATTTCTCTGAAGGTGAAGGCTTGATTGTATAAACTCACTCTTGGCAATTGAATTAAAAGAAAATCCATCTAAAGCAGCTAATTTTGAAATCTCTTCTTCCATAGATTTTTTTAACGATAAAGTTTTCTAATGTTCTTACCATTTTTACGGGAGGTTCACTGTTATCTTGTTTAATGTCAATCTGATTCATTTTCTTTAAATGCAACATCAAAAATGATGTAGATCCTCCATACGACTTCATTATCTTCTGAAATTTCGAAAATTGTGCTTCATCTTTGCTTTTTCGAGCAAAATAATTCCACACATTTTGATTTCATCTTAGACATA
The DNA here is from genome assembly GCF_048544385.1 of Mastigoproctus giganteus. NCBI lineage: Eukaryota > Metazoa > Arthropoda > Arachnida > Uropygi > Thelyphonidae > Mastigoproctus > Mastigoproctus giganteus. Next base: position 188,077,660 of record NC_143582.1, on the reverse strand, counting down.
TTAAGAGTAATAAATATTAATTAGTAGGAATTTATATCATCGACAATTTTAAATAAAAATATTGAAGATCACAAAGGCACAATACTATGCATCCCTCCCGCAAGCACTGAATGAAGAGTCTAAACGAGGCAAGTTTCAAAATTTTCACGAAAGAAATTTTTTATTTATTTACTCGCAATTTTTTCCCCCAATTAAATCTACTGTATTTTCAAAATTACATAAAAACTAAATTTGATGAAGCTGCTTTTTGGAGAACGTTTGATCTCAAATTTAATAGGAATAAAGAAGCAAAAAACTTTCTACGAACGAAATTTGATGCAATATTCAGTGAATCTGTTTCTAGTGGGTAACTATCAATAAGGCACGTTCCATAACTTGCCTGGCGAACAAGATAGATGGAACGGAGAAATGTTGAGCATTTTCTTTTACGCTATCGCTCCGATTCACTCAGTTGTAAATGAGTACACCTGCATCGTGCCATGATACAGGTGGGAAGATAAAAGGTACCCCCCCTACATTTGGGCCACTTGCCCATGAGATTCGTACCTAAACATAAAATAAAATAAAACACATGTTTAAAACATAATGCAGTTGAACGATCTAGACAAACGAACAAACAAAAAACTATATTCAAGGGCTAACTAAGAAAATATTCAAATCCGGTTTTAGAAGCTCGGTTTCGGTTTTAACAACTCAATATGAAAACCGATTTAACCGGTTTTATAAAAACGGTTTGCAAGCCTAGTAGAGGCATATAATGCAAGAAAGCAAGCTTATGCAGCGTCAGCCAAAAAAAAAAAAAAAACCACTCCCATTTCACCTCTCCATTCGTTCCAAATACCTGTCCAACTGAGCCTTAAATTTATTTAGGCTATCCACTTCCACAACAAGGGATGGAAGTCTGTTCCACCAACCAACTACCTGCCGGCTAAAGGCAAATTTCCTCACATCTATCCAAAATCTGTCTTTCCTCAATTTGAATTTATGCCCTCTCAGGTGATTACTCTGAGCAAGAGGAAGAATCGCATCGGCATTGAGCATGCTCAAACCATTCAAGGCTTTATACACCTCTATCAGATCACCTCGCCGGTGCCTAGTCACCAGACACTGTAATTTGCAAAACTTAAGCCTTTCTTTGTAAGAGCAACCCTTTGTTCCATTCACTAATCTTGTTGCCCTTCTTTGTACTGATTCCAGCAGCTCTACATCCTTCTTGAAATGAGGCCTCCAGACCTGTATACATTTGTCAATGTTAAACTTCATTTGCCACCTCTCAGCCCATCTGCTCAACCTTTCTAGATCCTGTTGCAGCAGCATAGCGTCAGTAGTGTCCTTAACAACCCTGCCAACCTTTGTATCGTCTGCAAACTTGGACATTAAGCTTGATATACCATCATCAATATCATTTATAAATACAGAAAACAACAATGGACCCAACACTGAACCCCAACAGACTCCACTAATAATGAGCACACTAGGGCTGCTACTTTGTGCATCAATCTCACAGGAGATGTAAACGAACCTGAAATTTGTAGTGATGAAGGAGAGAAACCTACTTTGGTTAAGCAAACTGTTTGGACACTCAATCGTTACTGCAACTAAATCTAGAAAAATTAGACAGATAAGATGACAAGTGGCAATTGAAGTTTAATATTGAAAAATGCAAGGTACAGCATATGGGTAGCATATGCTGTACCTTGCATTATGCTGTACTTAGGATAGTGGAGAATGAAAAAGCCTTGAGGTTAACTGTGCAGTCAGATATGAAATTCTTTGAGCAACAAAGACAGACTGCTAGAACAGCTCATGGGGCTTTTTCAATGACATACAGGAATTTTTCCAGCAGAGATAAGGTAATTATTATCCCATTGTATAGGGCAATAATTAAGACACATCTTAAATACTGCACACAGGTCTTGAGGTCTCATTTTAGGAAGGATCTGTTGGAATGAGTGTAGAAAAGAGTAACCAAATTTATGAAGGGAAAACAGAGGGGTACTCTTACCAAGAAAAACTTTGGTTTTGCAAATTGTAGCATCAGGAACTGATTGAGTATTTAAGGATCTGAATGGATTCAGTAAGCTAAATGTTGATGGCATCCTTACTCTAGCTCAGACAATGCACATAATGGGCCATAAATTTAAACCGAGGAAGGATAGTTAAAAGGTACAGTAGATGTGCAGAAGTTTGCTTTTAGTCAGATGGTGGTTGATTTTGGAACAGGCTTCCATCTGGTATTATGGAAGTGGGTAGCTTGAATAATTTAAAAAATTAGACAAATTATTAGAAGGAATGGACAAGTGATGTGGAAAGGTGTTTTTTTTTTGCTGATGCTGTATAAACTTGCTTCCTTGCATCATTTTCATCATTTGCCAATACTAATATTATTGTTTTGGACCTAAGGAAGTAACATATTTAAACTTTGTAATTCTTTTTAACAAATCAACAGCTAATTTGTACATTTTTGTCTTCCATTATCCAACAAAAGTCTGCTCATGAGTTCTCTCAGAGTAAACTCCAACCTTTCCTTTCTACCCAATCTTGAAAGGAACTCAGACTCCATTTGTGCTCAAAAAAACCCTGTCCGTGTATATTTTTTAAAGCTCATCTACATCTTGGGTCAGATTTCTCTAGCATATCATGAGTATATAAGTGTGTGTGTGTTCACAGACCAATCTGCTGTGACGACTGAAAAACCCACAATAACTCACTAAGGGTAAACCCCCACTCCCTCCTGATGATTGAAATCAGGTAACTATGGTCCCAATTAACAAGGCCTTTAAGAATTCATCCAGTGTTCAACAGAATTTGAACTCAGTTCACTCCAAATGAGCATCTAGTGAAACCACAACATCCAGGATACTCAAAAAAGATTCTGTAACCATTTCTGATGCAAAGCTTTTAAAGCCAGTTCAAAAATCACCTATTTAATGTTTTAAAAAAAAGGAAATTAAACAAAAATTTTGTTTATATTTCTGACAGTTCAGCTAATCATAAAGTATACAAGGGTGTAACTTTTGCCAAGTCTATTATATGGCTCTAAAATCGGTGGAGCTGCAGTGCCTATCAATCTTAAAAATCATGAAATTAATGCAAAAGTGGCCAACCTTTGCCCACAGCAGGCCACAATATTATGTTGGAAATATTGTGGCCTGCTGCTGGAAAAGTGTGCCGCCTAAGAGAAAGATCCAGAAGCTACCCCAGAATCAATAATCTCCAGCCCCACTGATACTTGAAGGCACTAAATGGCATTGGTAACTTAGTAAAGAAATTTTATATCAAGTGCTTGTAATAAAAAATTAAAACAATTTTACATTTATAAAATAAATTTAATAAAGATTTACTAATCAATGCTCGTCCATACAGAATTGATGTCATGAAGAGCTCACTAACTCACCTTCATAGCTGTACTAAATTAATGCTAAAATACAGTAAATATGAATCAAAGGTTCCTGTCACATAGAAACCCAAATCATAATGTACATCAATAGAAATGCAATCAAAATAGAATCCCTAAATGCTGTTACCAAATTATACAATGATTACTGGAATGCTCCCCTCCCCACTGCTAGGATACTCTATGTCACATTTCTGCAATAGAAATTGCTTCCTTTAACAGATCCTTTCCTGACCCCACAAACAGACCATAACTTTTATAATGCAAATAAGTGAACTTTAGCTACTTTAAGTTGATGATGTTAAATCTGCAAAATTAATCAAATTTGGTGATAATGCCAAATCTGTATTTAATTCTGCTTTATTACATCAGTTTTCTTTTGCACAAAATGAAAAATACATATTTCAAATATCAGCAAAGAGTTTTCAGTACAGGGTATTAAGAGTTACAGGTAATGTATACTGGTGCTCAATCATCTCACTAAATCAATATTTTATTTAGTGGCTGAGAAGTTTATTTGTACAGGTGACCCCCGCTTAATGCTGATAATTTGTTCCAGAAAAACAGAGCGCTAAGTGAATCTGCGCTAAGCACGCACCGCATTCCCATAAGGTAACATATGTATTTGTGAGTTGCGGTCGGTGCCATAGGATATTTCCTAATCAATAATAAACGGTAGTGAAAAGATGCACAAATGTCAGTCAGAATATTTAATATTCAAATATTTGTACATATAAAATATTTTGCATTACATGCATATATAATTATGTGGTAACTACTTATGTATCAAAATTAAACTTAAAATTCCAATTAAAATCATGAATTCAATCATGAAAAATTTGTCGATTTTGGGTTGTACTTTGGCCCTCTTCCTGGTAAACTAAAAGGGGGTTTTAATTTTAAATCCCCCACAGCATTAACACCCAACAATAAAGTCAACCAATCCTTTGCCGCTTTGAAATCTGGCATGTTTTTTTCTTCTTTCAATATGAAACTTCTTTTAGGCATTCGTTTCCAAAAAGATCCTGCTTTATCTATGTTAAAAACTTGTTGAGAAGTATAACACATAATACCCCTCTTCAATAATTTTAACAAGTTCTTTTTTGAAAGTTTCGGGTCCTTGATCTGCACTTGCGGCTTCTCCCTGGATTTTAAATCTATTCAACCAGCCCTTACTAGTTTTAAATGGTTCCACTTTTTTTTTTCTTTTTTTGGTGAGTTTTCTTCAGATCATCATATAGGCTAATCTCTCTCTCTCTCTCTCTTTTTTTTTTTTTTTATAATATTTAACCTACTGAATTCTGCATTGGATATTATCTTCAATAAAATTAGTTAAAGTAGCCCTAGTTGCTTGCAGAGAACAGCTGTCTTTCCTGCTGCTAAAATTAATTCTTTATTTTTTATAATTGTTCTTTCAGTTAAACTTGCCAGTCCTAAATTATGGCAGACATCCGCTTGTCATTGACCGGAATCGATTTGCTTCAAAACATCTAATTTAATTTTCAAATTCAGTCTTTTTCTTACATTTGTAGTCTCCGTACTGCGTCCAGACGTTGCTTTTTCATTCTTATCCGCTGTTATTAACTCTTCAAAAATGTAACTGCATTGGTTGCATTAATTATGATACAATGTTTGAGTAAACTGTCTGTTACGCACGATGTCTAATGCTGTACTGAGTGATGACTAGACTTCGGATAAATGCATATAATGCAAATATTACAAGCAATATACTTGATCATATTTTAAAATGTTAATCTCGGAACTATGTAACAAGTCACTGTACTGCAATTAAATTAGTGTGCGAGAAAATTTCACTGAGCGTGGGAAATTTTCTCAAGTTCGGTGTGGGAAATGTTTTAATGCTGTTTTGTTATTCATTTTCAAGCTATCCACTCCATCAAATGAAAAGATTTCGTTAAATATGCCAAAAATGCAATCTGTAAAAGAGCGTTATAGTGATTTGTGACAGCGTTATAGTCAGACATGGGTTATAATATAAGAACAGCGTTATAGCGAATCAGCGTAAAGCGAACCGCGTTATAACAAGGGCCTGCGGTACACGGATAAATTTTTGCCCTTTTTGAAATGCTCATCAAATGAACCCCTTTTCAAAAATCAACAGTAGTCTGCCATGATCGCCTCATTCTATTTATCCTGATATCTTGGCAAAACCTTTCATTTTGCTCTTCAATCACGGCACCATATTTATGTGGAAAGTATTCAATGTGGCTGTGCAGAAACAATGAACCATCACACTCGTGTTGCAGCCTATATTTTTTTTTTTTTCATTTTGGGTACTTGTCTATTATCTTCCTGTCAGTGTAAGTAACAAGTCTAACCAGTGTACATGTGTATTTAATTAGAATGAAAGTTATACCAGCTCTGATGCTGTAACTACTAGTGGAAAGACAACAGACAAGTACCTCATTTTGTAACACAGAAATTTCATTTTAATGAATATCACTGAAAATTATTTCAAAGGAATCATTATTTTTTCAAATAATTCTGATGCACTTTTCTGATATACAGAAGTAGTAACTTCTATTTTATTTTATTTGAATATTGACCTTAAAATCAATAATGAATAAGTAAAAGAGAAAAACATATACTACAAGAGTAAACATTTTGTTCGGAGCACTTTTTTTTTTTTTTTTTGAAAGAGCCTTTTATTTTTAACAAATACTATACATTCAGAAATATTGTATATACATAACATATATAATTATACCAATTTCTGGTTTTAATTTTCACCTTTTTTCTGTATTATGTGAAAACTCAGTTTTAGTGCAACTGAAAATACGTGAATTCAGAATTCCAATAAATCACATTTTCTGACACTTCTTTTGCTGCTTAAGCAAATCACTTATGGGAATGTTTCTAGAGCAAAAAAAATCACGAAAACAGGAGAACCAATCATTATTATTCTCATATTTGATATCTGTTTTTGGTATGCCTTCCTCAACTTCAGTATTTTTTTTTTTAAATTTCCCTTACAACAAAAATCCCTACAGGTATCCATTTTTCCTCATCATACCATCTGATATATTTTTGTAAGATGCTAGTATACCATTACATCAAAAATGTGGAAAACGTGGTACAGAATGATGTCTATAGCCGCATATTTTACTACTTTCATTTTTGTTTCCCAAGTGAATTCAGTCATTCTTGTTCCTTACGACATGAACCACATGGTGCCATTCATAATTTTCTAAAAAAGTTTTTCTTTCAGTGTAAACCAATACTATGTGGCAGTAATCACACTGTGCTAATGTGGAATTTAATTAAAGACATAACTACTGTCAAGGGTAAAGTGAAAAGTGCTTTTGTAAGGGTGATTACTGTGGTCTCACACAGTTTTTAAATTCTATGCAAATGGAAAGCATTCAGGGAAGTAATAATGAAAGTACTAGGCTTTCCATACCAACAAAGAAATAATGTTCGAGGTTTATTAGACTTAAATGGATGTAAGATGAAGTATTGAGATATTTGGTAGAGAAGAAAAATGCAAATGGGATGCATATAAATTATCAGATGATACAGAATATAATGGTACATATAAATTAGTCTGTAATCAAGTCACAAAGGAAGATCATGAGAAGTTTCTGACAAAGAATGCAAAGAAAAACAGCAAAGACAATATCAACAGCAGAAGGATGAGACTGAATCACATTTGGCCACTTGATGTCAATGGGTTAACTGCTGATGATCCTGCTCATGTTACTTACAAACTGAATAGGTATTTTGTATCTAAATTCACACAATGAGGAATTTTTTAAGGGATGGGATGCCAGAAGCTTTTCAACCTCTAACAGGGAGCTAAATGATTTTGTGATAACTGAAAGGAAAGTGGAAGAGAAATTGTAGAAGCTAAACACAAGAAAGGTAGCTGGGGTGGATGGAATCTATCCAATTACATTAAGGGAGGCAAGCAAACCCTTAGCCAATTACGAGAGCATCCTTGACTTCAGGAGAGGGTTCTATGTACTGGTGATGTGCAAATAAATCCCCAATTCTTAAATGGAATCAAAAGATGACATGAGTAATTACAGACCTGTTAGCTTAACATGTTTCAGGGAAAATAATGGGGTAACTGGTTAAAAAGTAAAACAGGACCATCTACACAGGAATGCAATTATACTGCAGTCACAGCATGGATCTGTTAGGGGACAGTCTTGTCAAACCAATCTGATGAGATACTATGAAGCAGTGACCAAGGAACTGGATGCAAAAAATAATTCTGATATCATATACTTGGATTTCAGGAAGACTTTTGATACTGTTGTACATAAAAGACTGCTGTACTACAAACTGGAGCAATGTTGTTGTTTGTTTTTTAGGAGCATTAGCAACTAAGGCCATATTGCTCCGTGAACATGCGGTGGTCATTCCTGACCTTTCCGCATCCTCCGTATTTGGTGGTGACGGCTGGAGCAATGTGGTATTAAGAGTAAGTTACTGCTATGGATAAAGGGATGGTTGAGTGGAAGAAGACAGTAGTTATCAACAGGCACTGCTCTTCGTGGACTAATGTTATTAGTGAAGTCACCCAGGGTTCAGTGTTGGGCCTATTACTGTTTTCATTATTGTTTTCAATATTTATTCAATATTCAAAAATTTTCAACATTCGAATATTTATTCAATATTCAAATTATTAATGATATTGATAAAAGTATATCAGGCTTAATGTCTGTCTGCAGATAATACAAAGGTTGGCAGGGTGGTTAATGATAGTAATCAGGGTGCACTAATGCAACAAGATCTTGGTAAATTAGATTGATTGGCTGAGAAATGGCAGTTGAAGTTTAACACTGACATGAGTATATGGGTAGCAATAATCCCAGAGTAACTTATCAACATGTGGTACTATACTCACAGTACCAAAAAATGAAAAAGACCTGGATGTAATTGCGCAGTAAGATATGAAATTCTCTGAGCAGGACAGTTCATGGGGTTTTGTCAATGTTTTGTCATGGGGTTTTGCATAGAAACTTTGCTACAGCAGGGATAAGGAGGTGATCATCTCTTTGTACAAGGCCATGGTTAAGCCACATCTTGAGTACTGTATAGAGCCCTGGAGGTCTCACTTTAGGAAGGATGCAGAGTGAGGCAACCTGATTGGTATAAGGAACAAAAGGTTGCTCAAAACGGGGCTTCAGTTCTTCAAACTACAGTGTCTAGAGACTAGGCACCTGCAGGAGATGTGATTGAGATGTTTAAGATCTTGAATGGATTGAGTAAACTAAATGTTGATGGCATTCTTCCTCTTGCTAAGACTACCCACATGAGGGAACTAATTCCAGTTGAGGAAAGATGGTTGCAGGATAGATACGCAAAAGTTTGCCTTCACCAGTGGGTGGTTGATTGTTGGAATAGTCTTCAATCTATCATTGTGGAAGTGAGTGGTCTGAATAAATTCAAGGAAGAACTAGACACATTTTTGGAGGTTATGGATGAGTGAAGTGTGTAGTTTTTTTTGGCTGATGCTATATAAGTGTGCTTTCTTGCATATTTGCCACTACGACTACTACATTTTAGCACAGGTAGGCTTGGAAAAATAATTTGCTGCATCAAATTTTTCTTTAAGTATTTTGTTCAAAAGAGACTCATAAAACACTCATAATAAGGGGAATTGGCTGGGACCAGAAATATTTTCATTCAAACGATATTCATCGCAACAGGATTTTACTATTATTATTAATAGTATTGGTATTTATTAACAGTATTACATCCTGTACATCTTATGCAGATTGTTGTTTGTTATTTAGTTTTCAGGAGCATTAGCAACTAAGGCCATATTGCTCCGGAGATATGCGGTGGTCATTCCCTGACCTTTCCGCATCTTCTGTATTTGGTGGTCATGGGCTCGAACCCTGATCTAATCAAGAAGCATTATGCTATGCACTGCTGCTGCTCCTGCCCACCTGGCTACGGAGGCGCCATCTTATGCAGAGAAAACATTTTTTTGTGCATTTTTATTTGCTATTTTTCTCTAGTGTTAGCCACCATGGTCTTTTTTATTTTACCATATATAATAATTTTTAATTATTTTTTATGTGTGTATATTATCTGGGAAGATGGAGGTTATTATTCAATTAAACAAATCACTGCTGAGGCCACATTTGGAATACTGTGCTCAAGTTGGGAGGCTGCATATAAAGAAAGATACTGAACTTCTTTGATAGGATCCAAAGATGGGTGACACATCTGCTGAGAACAGAAAAGAGAGAACCTATAAGGAGAGACTACAAAGGTGTTGGTTAGAAAGCTTGGAAATTTAGCAGGGGAAAAGGGGGGATATGAGCTGCTGGGACATTTAGTCAGCACATTGTTGACCACAAGAATAAACAGCCTCCCTGGTCAAGGTTGACAGTGCAACCAAATTAAGGGGCAGCTGAGTGGTGGGAAGAATATAAAAGAGTGAATAAGTTGTACACACAAGATTTTTTATTTATTTTTGCTGATGCAGCAAAAATTTAAACTTTTCAACTTTACTATGCATATAATATATTTCTATCCTGTAAATCTATATTGCCCTTTCAATACTGTATTATTATAAAGTGTGTTAACACTGTACTATTACCAAGTTTCCACAGTATAATTGTATGCTCTTTGTGTTTTAAAAAAAAAAATGTTAGTCAGTGCACACAGTGCATTACATTTTAGGTGCATTCAATTTTTCTTAAATTAATTGAATTTTTCTTTATTTATCTATGATTAATAGAAGTGAAAAGTAAATATAGTTATCTCCTTATCTATTAATTACTAAGATTATAACTTTATACTTTTATGTTCTCTAAACTTAGTCATTCAGTTTAATTACAACTATATAATATTTATTACTCTTATTTTTTTAAGTCGATTTTTCCTCTCTCTATATATATCTCTTCATAAGTGACATTATGTTCATAAGTTTTACATAACAATACAGGTTAGGCATGCACAGCCCATCTAAAGCTAATAATACTGCATTAAAACTACATTTAATCTATGAATTTCTTTTTTTCCATAGAATTTGTAGGGAAAAATGAAAAAAATAATTACTGGATTTCTATTTGTCCAATTTTAATGAAATTTGTTTTGACTCAACAAATATTTATCACAGGCTCAAATACAAAATTTCATGAAAATCTGTCACCTGGAAATCCCTCTGTTACTTGCAGATGGGCAAGCACAGTGAAGACAATACGCACTTAGAATATATATATAAAAAAATATATATACACACACAAATGTGCCAAAAAAGCATATGGTTGTTGTTCCATTAAAGACAGTATGCACCACGATTGTATGATGAGCATCTTATTAACTCTGATTAAAGTTAATTTTTTAATAAACACATTCTTTTAATTAATAGCTCTTTCACTGCCTTCTACACAATTTTAATAATAAAAATATAAATGCACAAGGCATAATAGGATATGAGTGTAAATTAACTATAAAATATTGGTGTAAATACACCATAGTTAGCTCATAAAAATAAATTACATTCGTAGTGTAAGGGCATCAATTTAATTGCATCTCATAATGTGAGTACCTTCACAATGAGTTACCATGTATTGCACTACCTCAAATAAGTAATGCTTCATTAATAAGAGAAGACTATTGTCACTACAAATGTAGTTTATTATTATGAGCTAACTATGGTGTATTTACAATGATATTTTATAGACAATTTTAATAAGTACATGGTTAAAATTCTAGGACAGAATGCACATGCTGGTAACTAAAAAATCCATACTGTCCGCCTAATGAGTTCTAACAATCGGTATTCAGTTAGTGACTAAGTGATAGCTCCTAATTTAATGATTCTCACACAGCTAAATATGTGTGAAGAGGTGGTGACTTTCTAGAACTATAAGGTAACAATGGAGATGTTCAGAAGGTGTTCAGTCATTGTGCAGTATTACAGCTAGTTATGAGCAAGTCATAACTAGCACTTACATCACCACAATGATCTATCGATCACAAGACCTTCACTCAGCTTTTCAATGTGCTTCAGTTCATAGAATAAATACACTGTCAGTTTTATAAATGAAACAGCAAAATTAATAATCTGATTTTTTTCTCATTTACTGAATTTTCTTAGTGACACTTTTCAGAAATACAAATCTGATATAACCCTTAGTTATTCAGAAACATTGCTAGTGTCACTTGATAATATTACAAGGTAGCAGCCTCTTCATGCATTCTAGAATGTTCACAGAGATCCAAATCATAATGTACATCAATAGAAATGCAATCAAAATAGAATCCCTAAATGCTGTTACCAAATTATACAATAGATCCCACATAACTTGGATCCCATAACTCATCTGGGTTAACAGAAAGCAATCGTCAGAGGAAATGCTATCATTAAGTGAATGGTAGACCTGTCCTAGGATTCAGCCAAAAAATTGCAATTTTTTCATATTACAATTCACATATGAATTGCAGGAAAAAACAAATACTAAATAGTAAATACTTACATCTGTAATAAAAACTTTCTCGATTACATTCACGTAAAGCACGCATTTCTTCTTTTGAAAAATGATATTTCTAGTTTGAAAGAAAAACAAAAATGGTTCATTTTATGATCGAGTGAAATATAATCACTTTTGGTGCACATAAAATTAGATGAAGTACCAAAATACATAAAAAAGTAAACTTAAAATCCTTAAGGTGTTATAAAACTAAATTTCACAGACTGAATTTAGGTAAAATGCTAATATTGAAATTAAATTTCAGAAATACACATAAACCAAAATTTATACCATAGTGTAAATACTTTCCTAAAACTATTCAGTATGCTAAGATTGTTGTTGTTTATTTGGTTTTTAGGAGCATTAGCAACTAAGGCCATATTGCTCCGGGATATGCGGTGGTCATTCCCTGACCTTTCCACATCTTCCGTATTTGGTGGCGACAGGCTCGAACCCCGGTCTAATCAAGAATCGTGTGCTACGCACTGCTGCTCCTTCCCACCTGGCTACGGAGGCACCTCAGTATGCTAAGAGGGTTGAATAAACTAAATGGTGAAGACATTTTTACTCTGTTTTAGGTGATATACATATGTGGACAAATTTAAATTGAGAAAGGATAATTAGAGAATAATTACGCAAAAATTTTCTTTTCCAAAGACTAATTAAATATTTGGGCAAACATTTAATTATTTGAGCAAACTTTTGGATATAAGAAATTGATCTAAATTAAAGAGTGACTAGACAAAAATTTTAAGCAAGCTTGTAAAGTTAAAGCATCTCATTGGCAATAACAGGCTACCATAGCTGAAAGGTTGAGCATGCAGTATAAACAAAAATTAATTTATTTGCATCACTAAGTGATTGTTGAAAGCTAGTACCAAAAATGCTAAAAAAACATTACTGTAAGTAGTGACCAAAACAGTTTTCTTATGTAAACTCTAGAAGGAAGGGGATGAATCAGATTGGTTCACTTGATATCGATGGGTCAACTGCTGATGATCCTGCTCAGGTAGCTAACAAACTAAATGAATATTTTGCATCGACATTCACACATGAGGAGTTATTCAGCGTGGGGAATGCCAGAGGTGTACTCAACTCTGGCAGTAAGCTAGAGAATCTTGTAATAACTGAGAGTAGTGGAGGAGAAATTGTTGAAGATAAATACAAGAAAGGCACCTGGGGTGGATGGGATCTATCCAGTTATATTAAAGGAGGCAGCAAAGGAAGTAAGCAAACCCTTAGCCATAATTATGAGAGCTTCCTTGGACTCAGGGGAGGTACCCATAGACTGGAAATGTGCAAATGTGACCCCAATTCACAAAGGAGGATCAAGGGGCGACACAAGTAATTATAGACCTGTTAGTTTAACTTCTGTTCCCGGAAAATTAATGGAGGCACTGGTTAAAGAAGCACTGAAGGATCATCTAGACAAGACTTCAGTTATAGCTCAGACACAGCATGGTTTTGTTAAGGGGAAGTCTTGCCTGACCAATTTGATTGGATACTATGATGCAGTCACAAAAGAACTGGATGCAGGGAATAACTTTGATATTATATACTTGGATCTTAGAAAGGCTTTTGATACTGTTGCACATGGAAGACTGCTGCACAAATTGGAGCAGTGTGGCAGTGGAGGCAAATTGCTGCTATGGATAAAGGGGTGGTTGAGGGGGAGAAGACAGAGAATGGTAATCAATGGACACTGCTCATCGTGGAATAATGTTATTAGTGGAGTCCCTCAGGGTTCAGTATTGGGTCCATTATTGTTTTCTGTATTTATAAATGATATTGATGATGGTATATCAAGCTTAATGTCCAAGTTTGCAGACGATACGAAGGTTGGCAGGGTTGTCAAGGACACTACTGACATTATGCTACGGCAACAGGATCTGGAAAGGTTGAGCAGATGGGCTGAGAGATGGCAAATGAAGTTTAACATTGACAAATGTAAAGTACTACATATGGGAAACAGCAACCCCAGAGCAATGTATCAACTCTCTGGTACTACACTGACAGTGGTAGAGAATGAAAGGGACCCGGGGGTGGTTGTGTGAAGGCAGATATGAAGTTTTCTGATCAGTGCAGACAGGCTGCAAGAGTAGCTCATGGTGTATTGTCGATGATATATAGGAATTTTTCTAGCAGAGATAAGGAGGTGATTATTCCCTTGTATAAGGCAATGGTCAGGCCACACCTAGAGTACTGTATACAGGTCTGGAGGCCTCATTTCAAGAAGGATGTGGAGATGCTGGAACGGGTACAGAGAAGGGCAACAAGATTAGTGAATGGAACAAAGGGGTGCTCTTACAAAGAAAGGCTTAAGTTTTGCAAATTACAGTGTCTGGAGACTAGGCACCAGCGAGGTGACCTGACAGAGGTGTATAAAGCCTTGAATGGTTTGAGCATGCTCAATGCTGATGGGATTCTTCCTCTTGCTCAGAATAATCACCTGAGAGGGCATAAATTCAAATTGAGGAAAGACAGATGTAGGATAGACGTGAGGAAATTTGCTTTTAGCCAGCGGGTGGTTGGTTGGCAGGACAGACTTCCATCCCTTGTCGTGGAAGTTGATGGCCTAAATAAGTTTAAGGCTCAGCTGGACAGGTATTTCGAACGAACAGAGGGGTGAAGGGGAAGTGATTATTTATTTTTATTTATTTATTTTATTTTATTTTATTTTTTTTTTTTGGCTGATGCTGCATAAGCTTGCTTTCTTGCATTAAATGCCTTTACTAATGCTAATGTAGTGTTGAGCAACTAAGTTTGCTCCTTACTGCACTGATCTCATATTGTGGAGGCACCTTCACTCATCACAAGTTGGCTGCCAAAAATCTAACAGCCACCTAACAATGACAAGAAGTATCCACACAATATCAGATGTGAGAGAAATAAAATTTAGTAAATTAAGTGACTGGTGAAAGCCAGTGCTACGAGCACTAAAGAACATTATTGTATGTGGCTGACAAAGCTATTTTTCTATGTAGTGTCAGGCAAACAGAGATCAGTGCACTAAATAGCAAACTATTTGCTATTTAGTGCACTGATCTCATATTGTGAAGGCACCTTCACTACAAGTTGTCTTAGCATTGCACTACTCTAAATAAAATGTACTGCTCCAGTGGAGAAGTATATATGTTTTATTTAAATGTGTGTAGGCAAAGTGAAGACCATAGCTGAGTTGCTAATGTTTTCACACTGCATACCTTCTCACCAACAAGAGTTGAAACTCAAGTCAGTAACCTTCCAACTGCTAGCTTGGGAGGTTACACAGATTAATACATTAACAACAGCCGCAGGCAGAGGTGAAAGTGATTCTTGCACTGCTTCTAGTGGAATGAGGAGCAGTCTTGAAAGCAAGGTGCTGTATATTTCGAGGCCTGCTGGGAGTAATCATGAAACAATTAATATATGGGCTGTGTGAGGGTAACTAAGAGTAAGAACAGGTGTGTGTGTGTGTGTACTTGTATGCATATGCCCCCAAATCATGATCTAAATGAATGCATATAAGTGGTCCTGACAGGTGGGAAGGAGCAGCAGTGCATAGCACACGCTTCTTGATTAGACCGGGGTTCGAGCCTGTCACCACCAAATACAGGACGCGGAAAGGTCAGGGAATGACCACCACATATCCCGGAGCAATATGGCCTTAGTTGCTAATGCTCCTAAAAACCAAATAACAAACAAACAAACATTAGTGTTCCTAGGTCTAACTAAAAAAAACAGCAGTGTGTGTACCCTGTATGCATGAAAGATGTTTTATTTTATGTGAAAACATCTATGGCAGCACTAGAATAAAACTATTTAAAAATTTTGAATGGTTTGATCACTTACTTACGCTACTTAGAAGGCTGATGTTGATCAAAATCTTGAGAAGCAGATTTTATTAAAGTCTGCATTTTTTTCGTTCCATATGTTTTTGAACTTGTTCCTTTTCAACACGAGAGGCTTCTTTGGTGGCTTTGAATCTTTTATTCTTGCATAATATTACTACCCACTGCTTACTCTACCAAAACTAAGATATGGAAATGACATCACTTCCTAAATGATGCCAACTCAGTTATTAACATTGATTTATTATTATTATTATTAATAATAATAATAATAATAAATCAATGTTAATAACTGAGTTGGCATCATTTAGGAAGTGATGTCATTTCCATATCTTAGTATGATGTTTGTTTGTTTGTTTGGAGGTTTATTAGATGCATCAGCATACATTAGTGCATCAACTACCTACTTACTCTACCGAATCAACATTAGTGACTGAGTTAGCATTGTTAGCACCATTTAGGATGTGACATCATTTAAAAATCTAATAGCCACCTAACAGGAAGTGACGTCAATTGCATCATTTCCATAAAAAATTTCATTCATTTTCGTAAGAAAATTTCTTTACCAATCGGTTTTACTCCAGTGCCACCGTAGATGTTTTCACATCAAAAATACTCAAAAACCTGGCCGTCATGCTCCTCCCCTTACGATGATACTTGGATATGATGCAGCTAGCATGTACACCAATGCTAGGATTACAGTAAAAAAATTTGATGAATTTGAAGTGCTGGTCATGACACCAAATTCAGACATTGTTGGGATTTCAGAAATGTGGTGTTACTCAGATATAAGGGATATGGAATTTGAATATGAGGAGTAAAATGCATAGAGAAAGGATAGACACGATAAGAAGGGGGAAGGGTTAAAAAGCACAAAAATTAGTTAAATTAAATATTCTTAGCCAAGAACCACAAAGAAATCTAAGGCTGTGAATCCAGTTGACATGGGTGACCAGTGCAATCGCATACTGCAGATTTAATTACTATTTTGTCACAACCTGAATTATTGAGAGGTCACTCAAAAGAACACAAAATTATTGAATTGGCTATAGAGACAGTTACTTTCTTCATACTGCTTGAGGTTGAGTAGCATATAATCATGAGCTTGGGTCCTGGTGCAATGTAATTTATTTATTTTCCTTTATGTAACTTGCTCTTTTCCTTCTTTCCCACTTCCCCAGGATCACAGTCCTTGTGAAGCTGCACTACAGGATGACACACTACTAAGATTATTATTACTATTACTATTATTAGTAGTAGTAGTAATAGTAGCAGGAGTAGCAAATGATGCAAAAAAGCAAGTGTATAGAGCATCAGCCAAAAAAAACAAAAAAAAAAACAAATACTTCCCATTTCACCTGCTCATCCCCTCTAAAGGATTATCTAGTTCTACACTGAATTAATTCCAATTACCCACCTCTAAACCACCAGATGAGAGTTTGTTCCTGCAATCAACCACATGATGGATAAAGACAAATTTCTGCACATCAGACCTGCAACGATCCTTCCTCAATTTGAATTGATGTCACCTTGTGTGTGTAGACTGAGCAAGAGGAAGGATTCTGATAGCACTCAGCTTTCTCAAACCATTCAAAGCCTCAAACATCTCAATCAAATCTTTTCACATGTACCTAGTCTCTAGATGCTGCAATTTGTATAAACTGAAGCCCTTCTTGGTAAGAGCACCCTTGTTTCCCTCATCAATCTTATTTCTCGTCGTTGCACCCAATTCAACAGATCCTCATCCTTCCTAAAATGAGGCATCCATACCTGTCTGCAGTACTCAAGATGTAGCCTAACCACTACCTTATACAATGGAATAATCACCTCCTGGCAAAATTCCTGTATAATACTAACAAACCTCCATGGGCTGATCTGGTGGCCTGTCTGCACTGCTTGAAGAACTTCACATCAAACTGCACAATTACCCCAGGACTTTTTCATTTTCCACTAACCTGAGTGTAGTACCATACAATTAGTATGTTAACATATTGTGCAAAACGGATAGGTAAAATAGGACCAGGGAATATCTGTCAGGGACAAATGTTGATGATGTTGTAGAGCAGATATCATCTTTTAAGGGCACAAAAAAGTAATATTGTTGTACACGTTGGCACTAATGACATTAAGAGTAGGAGATCTGTGGATTTACTTAACAAGTACAGGTCAATGTTGAAAAAAAACAAAAGTTACAAGTTAGGATTAAATTTGAAAGTGTCAGCAATTCTGCCCAGACATGACAGGAGGGAGTAATGATGAGAGCCTTGTCAATCAATTTGGCCCTGTAGAGTGTGCAAGGCTCATGGGGTAGAATTTTTTTCTCAGCATGGTCTGTGCTTACTAACAGGAGTGACTCTTTATACAAGGGATGGGATACACTTAAACAGAAAGGGTGCAAGAATATTTGCTGATGGTATTGAGGCAGTGTTAGGTTGGTCAGAAAACTGTTAGCTTGGGGAGATTCACAGACTAAAAGATTAACAGCAGCCGTAGGCAGAGGTGAAAATGATTCTTAAACTGCTTCTATTTGAATGAGCAGCAGCCTGAAAAGCAAGGTGCTGAGGATTTCAAGAACTGCTGGGAATCATCATCATGGAAAAAGTAAATACATGGGCTGTGTTAGGATAACTAAGAGTAGGAACTAAGAGTGTGTACACCAAGTTTAGTAAACAAATTTGATGAATTTGAAGTGCTGGTCAAGACATGGAAGGTAGATATTGTTGGGATATCAGAGACGTGGTGTCACACAGATATAAAGAATGCTGAATTGGAATTTAGGGAGTACATTGCATACAGAAAGAACAGAAAAGTTTAGTAAATAAATTTGATGAATTTGAAGTGCTGGTCAAGACATGGAAGGTAGATATTGTTGGGATATCAGAGACGTGGTGTCACACAGATATAAAGAATGGTGAATTGGAATTTAGGGAGTACATTGCATACAGAAAGAACAGAAAAGTTTAGTAAATAAATTTGATGAATTTGAAGTGCTGGTCAAGACATGGAAGGTAGATATTGTTGGGATATCAGAGAAGTGGTGTCACACAGATATAAAGAATGCTGAATTGGAATTTAGGGAGTACATTGCATACAGAAAGAATAGAAAAGGAAGGCGGGGGGGTTATGCTGTTAGTTGAGAAACACAAAATCTAAGGCAGTGCATCCAGTTGACATGGGTGGATAATGCAATGTTGAGTCAGTTTGGTGTGACATAAGTACTGGGAAAACAAAAATGAGAGTAGGAGTGTGTTGTAGGCCTACTGACTCTGATGAGTATATACAATGAACAACCATAGACAGAAATCAGAATGTTTTATAATGAGAGATTTTAACTTTCTTGATATTGATTGGTACTTGTGGATTGGTCACACACAGACTAGCAAGACTTTTGTGGATTTATTGGGTAACAGTTTTCTACAGAAGCATGTCCAAGAGGCAACCAAGTGGAGTAATACTCTTAATTTGATTATCAGCAGTGATTATTCAAGCATTAAGAATCTGCAAATAAAGAAACCATCACTGTTACCCCCATCACTGTAGGTGGCAGTGATGGGGGTAACAGGTGTGTGTGTTATGGAGGTTTAATGGCGCTTAAGCTTCTGGGGCTATAGTACACCTAAAGGGGGTAACAGGGATTTACTTAAAGATGTAACTACCATCAATGGTAAAGGGAAGAATTTTTGCTTTTAAAAGTGACTAGTGGTCTCAAACACTTTTAAAATTCTATACGGTGGGACCATCTGATGACATTACCATCAGCAAATTCTAAATGGGAATCATTCAAGGAAGAATTTAACATTTACAAATGCAAAGTACTGCATATGCATAGCAGTAACCC
Organism: Mastigoproctus giganteus; assembly: GCF_048544385.1. Lineage (NCBI taxonomy): Eukaryota > Metazoa > Arthropoda > Arachnida > Uropygi > Thelyphonidae > Mastigoproctus > Mastigoproctus giganteus. The sequence continues at coordinate 188,058,136 of NC_143582.1, read as the reverse complement.
CAGTGTAATGTACCAACTGTGCAGTACTACACTCAGGATAGTGGAGAATGTAAAAGACATGGGGGTAATTGTGCCAACAGATATGAAGTTTTCAGAGCAGTGCAGATAGGTTGCTAAAGCAGCTCATGGGGTCTTGTCAATGATATACAGGAATTTTGATAGCAAGGATAAGGTGCTATCATTTTTTTAAGGCAATGGTCAGGCCCAGAGGCGGATTTAATGGCGAGCGCACGCCCTGGGCCCGACTTCTGAAGAGCCCACGTAAAACCCCAACAAATTATTTGAACATATTAGTTCAAAACTTTGTGATTATTATTATGCTATTATTAATTATATTACATATATTATATTCAAATTTTATTGGAAATAAAACATTAATAGTACATAATATTTTTTATTTATTTAAAAAAATGGTTAACGTGTATTTTTATTTTCCCTATCTCTCTCTTTTTTTTTCAGGGGGCCAATATTTTCTTCTGCGCCCGGGGCCTCAACTGACCTTAAACCGCTCCTGGTCAGGCCACACCTTGAGTACTGCATGCAGGTTTGGAGGCCTCATTTTAGGAAAGATATAGAGCTGCTGGGATGGGTACAGAGAAGGGCAACAAGATTGATGAAAAGGGTGCTCTTACCAAGAAAGGCTTAAGTTCTGCAAATTGCAGTATCTGGAGACTAGGCAAAAGTGATCTAATTGACTTGTATAAGGCCTTGAACGGATTGAGCAAGCTCAATGCTGATGGGATTCTTCCTCTTTACCAGATTAGTCTCCTGAGGGGACATAAATTCCAATTAAGGAAAGACAGTTACAGAATGGAAGCACAGAAATTTGCCTTTAGCCAGCAAGTGGTTGATTGTTGTAAAAAACTTGAAAACGTCATTGTGGAAGTTGGTGGCTTAAATAAATTCAAGGAAGAACTGGACAAACTGTTGGAGCAGATGGCGAGGTGAATGGAAAGTGGATTTTTTTTTTTTCTGATGCTGTATAAGCTTGCCTTCTTGCATCATATGCCACTGCTAATGATAATGCTGAAATCCTCTTTTTTGTTTTGTCAGTGCTTATGATGAATGTATTTAAATTTTATTACTTTTATTAAAATTAAGTAGTTTGAACTTATTTTAAGTGTTCCATTGAGTGCAATTTTTAATATCAGATCATATGATGAAACAATTGATAAAATTTAATTTCTTTATATAGCTACTTCTGTAATCAGCACTCCAAAATATTTATCGTCTTGTTTTGTTATTTTTACATTAAAATTTTGATTTCTGCTACTTCAGAATAACACTAAATTTTTATAATAGTGACGAACTTTACATACAGCATGTGGCGAAGGATGGTAACCAGGTGAAGAGCCATGCTTAGGTATATCTTTTGGATATCCTTCTGCAACCTGAGGTTCAGTGCTCATAGTATTAAATAAAATTCAAACCTAGAACTATACTAGCACAAAACGAATTCAAAAAGAGAATGCAATACAACAAAACACGATACAGCACAACACGCTCAACCGAATATACAGTAATTTCAACTACGATCCAGCTATCAGCGACACCTGTCATCTCAAAATTCGTGCTACTTTGAAAACTTCATTGAAAAATAAAGTTTGGCTAATTGACAAAAAGAAGCTGTTATAGAGAGATTGGTTGCTGTAAAATTTTAGGCGCATCAGCAACTCAGGCCATATTGCGCAGTTTATAAAATATTTCTGTAAATTGCGCGTGTTCTGTGGTCGATTTGTTTTTTTTTTTTTTTTTCAAAAAAAAAAAAAAAAACAAGCTTCCAGTCGAAAAAACATGCCACCCTCTCCTGAGAACAACTGACTCAGCCACTTGTAAAAAACAGTCATAAAAATTCTTGGCTTCATTTACGGAATACAAACTCAGGTCTTTTCCATCCGGTGCGGGGAGGACAGTGATTATACCAGCTGTACTACCCACGAGGGCACAAAAGGAAGCAGCCTAATTCTTCACTCCATCTATAATTTAAAAATAAAGATTTCCGAGTGAATTTAGAAAGCCAGAGAGAACATTTATAAATTTGTTGCGGTCCTAACGAAATACTCACACAAGGAGCCTAAAGAATATTCATATACCACTCTCTACTGAGTCCGAGAAAAACTGTAAAATGAGCCATGAAACACTGATCGAATAGATTTTTTCTATTAAATAAACAATACAATGATTACACCATGCAGTGGTGGATCATCCTGTGGTGGAGAGGATCCAAAATAAAAATAGAAAATGAAAAAGTTACATAAAAAATAAATAAATCAGATTGCTAGCGTCTAAGCTCGTGATGATGTACTAATGATAGGGCGATATGTAAACATTTACAAAAGGGGAGGGGACTGACCTATTAAAAGGGGCAGGTGAGTGTGGACCTATAAACAAGGGTTTTCAAGTCTCTTGTCCACTGTAAACTTGATTTAAGGAGAGGAGATTCAACCTCTAAAATGACAATCGCGTATAATTCCACGACTGATAGCATGTACAGTACTGTAGCCTAAAGCAACGTGCACAATGCATTTTCAAAATTGTAATACAATTAATGCAACAGATTCTGTATTATAAGAAGAAACATAATAAGAAATCCTAATTGTATATACAAGGCACGCCGCCGTACCAACACACTTAACGGCTACAAACCAGGGGTTTACATTGAATTTGAGGTACTCAGTAACTCATCAAATGCAGATATTTTAGGAACAGCAGAGATGTGGTGTCATCAAACATAAGGGATGATGAATTTGAATATCAGGAGTAGATTGTATTCCGGAAGGATAGACAGGACAGCAGGGGTGGAGAATTTGTGCTCTTAGTTAAAAGGTACAGTACATTGAATCTAAGGCAGTACATCCAGTCGACGTAGGTGATCATAGCGACGTTGAGTCAGTTTGGTGTGACGTAAGCAGTGGTAAAAACGAAAATGACAGCACGAGTGTGTCATTTTCGTTTGAATGAAATGAAATCAACAAATGAAAACAATGTAGTCGAACTAATTAAAAAAGAAGCCTATGTGATTTCTAAATTGAATTTTATAAGATGGCTGCAAAAGAGGACTGACATCATTAGATGCACGTATGTATGTTATGTGAGTTTGCAGAGAAAACGATAACGTGGTAAGAGGGAATCGGTGAGACAAAAATAGAGCTAGTGAATAAGCTTCTAAATAAACAAAACAAAACACTATTCACTCGGTGGCGTAACAGAGTAACGTTGCTCCTTGAGAAGTACTGTGTTTTTTTTTTTTTTTTGTTTTTTTTTAAATTGCAACTGTCCATGGCAGTGGCGTGCAGGAAAATCTTTTGCGACGAGTGTCAGAGTCTTCCCGACGCTGCTTGGAGCCACCGAGTGCCGCGTGTGAATAGGGCTTAAGGTGGTGAAGGGAAGGTATTGGAGAGGGTAATGCGGAGGCAGAGGAAGAAGTTGGGGAAAGCGAGAGGAGAGCAGGGTTGCAATTATCTTAATTTTATGGACGAAACTTCACTTGGTTCTAATATAAAATATTATAGTTCTAATAATCTGACTTTTCATTTTTATTGGTTAAAGACTTGCGGAGTACCGGTTGAGAAATACTGCTTTAAACTAACTGCGGTAGTTCGAGCACTTCGTCTCCCTCCCCAGCTACCTTGGGACCCTCAAGCAACTGTGTCGTTCTAAACCCGACTTCGTTCGTCAGTCTTATACAAATAATTTTTTTCCATTAACGTAATAAAAGTCTACTTCGTCTTATTCGCGTATAGATTTTCTCCCTTGACATGCTACTGTATCTATGGCATCTTCATATTAGCAAGTTGTTACATCTCCAAAATTAATACCTCTTTCGCCATACTGTGAACCACATCCTCGTGGGTAGCACAGTTGGTAGGATCGCTGTCTTCTCTACACTGGGTATAAAAGACCTGAGTTCGAATCCGATCGGTGAAGGGAGGAATTTTTATGGGTCTTTTCCACAACGTGGCTGAGTTAGTTGGCCTCAAACGATGATAGTATGGTTTTCTCTCTCGGAAACTTGGGTTTTTGGTCTAGCGAACAGAAAATCAACTTCAGAACACACGCAATTTACAGCAATATACACGGAGCAACATGGCCTTAGTCGCTGATGGTCCTAAAATCCAATAACAACAACTGTGAACCACATTTTGATAATATTTATCTTTGATTCTATCTAAACAACTAAGAACATTTCCATCATTTAATAGATTTTTTATTACTTATATTATGGCACTCTACTTTACTTATTTTGAACATGTAATTCATTTGTAAATAGTGAAATTTATATTATTTTTATTATTGACCACTGTCTTTTGTCCTCTCGACAGAAAAAAAAAAAAAAAAAAAACATTCAATTGTTTCCTTCCATATGTATGTTTATATATTGAAGAGTATAACTTCCATAGGCTGTACGAGGACCAGGAACTGTGTAGTAAGAAAAGACATTTGATGTTGTCATCACAGCTTGATAAAAATTCACCGGAAGACTGAGCAGGGACATTATCTAACAATAAAAATGTCTTAATATTTTCGTTTCTTTTGAATGATTTTACTTATTTTACAAAGTGTTCGGTCCTGGATAATGAAACTTTTCCAAGATTAGACCTTGAAGGGGGGGGGTGCCAAAAAACCCCGCGCCTCCTATTGAAAAAGGCTCCAAATCCATACAAATGGGAGACACCTCCTCAGTCCAGGCAAGGACGACTGGGTGGGCAACATTCATTCTTGCCTTCTTGCATCTGGTTCTCCAAACTGTAGGACCGATCGTGCACTGTTTTGAAAGACATTTGGAACTGTATCATTAAATTCTTGTTTAGAAAAGAACTTCGTTCATCATAAATAAAATACATTCATAAAAAGGCAGTACGAATTCGTGAGTTTTCATCCTGGAAATTTCTGAGAGATGCATTTTTACTGGCGCCTATATGTTTTCATGGGTATTACGGAAGCATTAACTTTTTTCTTCGCATGGATTGTTGGTAAATTAAAGATAGCTATTAACTATGCATTCCTGGATTAGAATTTTAATGGTTTTCATCGGAAAGTTCAGCATATTTTGCTTGTGTAACCGAAACCAAAAATCAGAGTTTCACAGCACAGATGTTTATTTCATGTATTGAACGCATGCGTACATCGTACTGATTCAGTTAACATGGCTACTAGAAAAGTTGACTTTTTGAAGCTGGTATACAGATATTTGCTTAGACCATTTGGGAATAACGCCAAATTTCAGAAATTAAAATCACATAGAAATAATAATATCCTGCATTTTTTCTTAGGTGCTAGTGGCATTGGTGCGACAGGAGTTATTCTTGGAGTTTTATTCGATGGAAACTTAACGGCACGTCAAAACGTTGTTCATGCCCGTCAACGTGATCAGGTTAGTTTTCTGACAAGGCGAAATTGGGTGCAGTGCATTGTTCCCAATTTCCAATTGGCCGCACTTTTTTTTAAAAGCAAATATTTAATAATTCTTGTGGTAATGTATAAATATGTCAAATTAGTACTCAATTTAGTTGCTGCTGATAATCAGATCAAGAATATTGCTTCCTCTTGTTGCCTCCTTAATATTCTGGCATAGGAAACAGTCATCCAATAAATCCACAAAAGTCAGTTTTGCTAGTGTGTGAGTGAGTGACCGACCAATCCACAAGTTCCAGTCAATATCTGGAAAGTTAAAATTCTCCATTATAAGGCATTCTGATTTACTAGCCTACTCTGTTTCTCTGTATAGTTGTTTGTTATATTCATCACACTCAATTAGGCCTACAAGCTTCCTTGCACCATATGGCTAATAATAATAATAATAATAACAAAGCCCTACTCATATTTTCCTAGTACTATGTCACCTCCTGTTCTGTCTGCCCTTTCTATATATATTGCATTCTCCCTTTTCAAATTCTACATTCCTTCTATCTGAATTATGCCATGTCTTCAAATTCCTGTAATGTGTGCGTTTTATGACTCAATCAATACTTCAAATTCATCAAAATTTTTACTATGCTCCTAGCATTAGTGTGCATGCAAGTATGCCTGCACCTGTTCTTAATCTTAGTTACCCTAACAGAGCTCACATATTTACTTTTCCTATGATGACCCACAGTAACACTTGAAATTTCTGACACCTTGCTTTCTAGGCTGCTGCATGTTTCAGCAGAAGCAGTGCAAGAATCACTTTCATCTCTGCATGTGACTCTAGTTAATCTTTTAATCTGTTGTATCACTGAGTTAGCAGTTTTCCGACCCACCTAACACTGCCTTGATAGCATCAGCAAATATCCTTACACCATTTCTATTTAAGTGTACCCAATCCCGGTAAAAATAATCCCTCCCGTTAAAATGCACAGACTGTGCTGAGAAAAATTTTATCCTATGAGCCTTGCACAGTCTCTCCAAGGCTGAATTGATTGACAAGGTTCTCAACCTGTACTCCCTCCTATTGTGTCTGGGCAAAATTGCATGCACTTTCAAATTTAATCCTAACTTTCATCTTTTACCCAACATTGTTAAGTAAGGTCTCAGATCTCCTTCTCTTAAGGCCAATATGTACAACAATATCACTTTTCCTGCTCTTAAAGATGTTTGCTCTATAATGTCATCTGCTTTTGCCCCTGGCAAACACCCTATTCCTATTCCACCTATTCTTTTTGCATGATATATTTTTTGTTTTCCTGACAGTAAAGTCACTGAGAGTAACTACCTCCTGTGGGACCAGTGCCTTCTGCCTTGGGCACCACCACTGTGTTTACTGTTGCACAAGTGTAAGCTCTAGTATTGAGTCGAGCAGCTGAGAGCTTGCTGGGCCCCATTTTAATTCCTTAGAGGACATGCATACTATTCTTCAAGCTCTCATAAACAACTATCAGAACACTGAGTTCTCATCTAATTTCCTTACACTCTTTGTACCAAACATACACAGACATCCCACTTGACTGTATCATGTCTCATTGGCACCTCCGTAGCCAGGTGGGCAGGAGCAGCAGTGCGTACCACATGCTTCTTGATTAGACCAGGGTTCGAGCCCGTGACCACCAAATACAGAGGATGCGGAAAGGTCAGGGAATGACCACCACATATCCCCGGAGCAATATGGCCTTAGTTGCTAATGTTACTAAAAACCAAATAACAAACAAACATGTCTCATTCCAGATAATGTGCTGTTTGACTCATTCCAAACATTGCACAAACAGCACATTTTTAAGGCTGTTTGTGGTGGTCATCTATAGGAGAACCACCTTTTCACTACTCCTCCCAGCCACATCACCCCCTGCTGGTTTGAGCCTATTGCATTGCTGCTCTAGTCTGAGGTATGATTTCCATTTAAACTAAATTTAATTTGAGAATACTACACTAAACTAATTGATACTTAAATGTAATAATATGTATTAAACTATCAAGTTTATATTATATATATTATACTATACTCTTATGTTCATAGAATTTTAAATTAGTCATAGCTTTACTAGAAATAAAATTTCTTAGCTGAAAACAAAAAATATATGCCAACCTGTGTGATTAGAACCTTCAAACTACTTATTAATCACAATTAAAACCCTACAATTCCACTACTGTGTGTTACACTACTATTTACATGATACCATTTTTTCCCCAAATCATATGGTCATTGTCTGATCAGGAGTAATTGAAGTTTAATTATCCATGAAATTGCTAGTGGAATTGGTATTTATTATGGGATATTTCAATCAATTTTAAGACAAGATTTGGGAATGCAACATGTTTCAGCCAAGTTTGTGCCTCACTGATGATCACAGAGAGTGATGGCTTCTTGTATGTTAGGATCTTTATTAATGTGCTTCTGCTCTGCCCACACACTATTTCTTCCATCATTACTAGTGACAAATTGCGTGTCTCCAAGTCTTGGTCAAATGAAAAAATCATGCTTATTGTATTTTTTGATTCATAGGGCATTGTTCAGTATGAATTTGTCTTGCATGGTCAAAACAGTGAACCAAGACTACCACAGAACATGTCTATGGTGACTGTGTGATCCATCGGAGAAAAATAGCTGGAAAAGGGGACTTCAGAGTATTGGCATTTGCATAATGACAGTGCTCTGCATACCTGGCTCTTTCCATATAAGAAATTCTTTTGAAGCACTCCATCACTGTGTTCTCCTAGTATGCTGTACCGAATTAAGCTCTCTGTGATTTATTTTTAATTCTCTCAAGCTTAAAGCCCCTTAAAGTCACATATTTTCATTGACCTGAGAAATAATTCAAAAAGTAACACAGGAATTATTAGTAGTGCCAAAAAAAACCTATCAGGAATGCTTCCAGAAGTTGCAGAAACATTAGAATCGGTGTATACAGCATCACTACTTTGAAGGAGATCCATCCAAATAGTTGGCAAGCTTCATTTCTCAAATATTAGTTCAGGCTCCAAACTTTTTGATCACACTTTGTATTTGATTGAAATTAATATCATAAAATGCCCGGCATCTGTTCCAATGCACTGAGATTCCAGGGGGGAAGTGATTGTCCCCTATTGAAACTATCACTGAATTTGATTGCTTTATTGAAAACCTCTTTTTATATTTCCTTTATTATGTTCTAGAGGGAAAACTATATAACAGTTTTGAAAATTACTGTAATTTAAATATAATAAAGCATAATAATTTGAATTTATAAGAGAAAAAAACTCATATATAACAAAGTGAAAATTTTAAACTTTACAGTGTAAAAATATTCCAACTTACATATTTCAGTTATTTTAGTTATTTGAGCTATTTTATTTTAGTTTAAGTAAAATTAGTAATGTGTGGACCTTTGTCTCAGAGCACAAACTAGTTTGTGCTCAGAGATGGTTTACAGCTCTCACTGGCCATTGTATCACATGACATTTCAAGAAGGTGGTTTGGAGTTTGAATATTATTTCACATTGCAATTAGATTATTTTTCTTCATAAGTTAACATAACTACTGTTTATATTATACCATGCAACTTCACCAACTCATATCAACTGGTGAAACAAATGGCATAAATAATAAGCAAATGGCACAAAAGAAGCAGTATGAGAGAAGTGGTACAGTCAAAAATAAAGGTAAGCCCTGTTGATTCATAATATAATAGAATATAGGAAATATCGAGCGCTTAAAAGCTCTCTAGTATCAAATCTATTAAATACCACAGATTGTCGACTTTACACTTCGCTTCTCCCTCTCCACTCAAAATTCAAAATTTAATTGCTCCATTTAAAACTATACTTCACGCATACGTGTATACTGACCTAATTGACCACTCAAGTTATACATTAATAAACAACACTATGGCTGAATGGTTAACAGGGTTAAAACAAGACTATACTAGAATTACATTGAAATATGCAGCCCAAAAATATCATATTCAGTTTCTAAAACAATGCCTTTCTGAAAATTTAATACCGAAATTTGCTAAATTTCGGCTAGGTTTGAAAATCCAAGGAATACAAAAATTAGTTCATACCACATCAAGCAACATAATAAAACTAGCTTTAAAATCCCGATTTAATCTAAAAAAAGATATTTTAAACAGATTCAACGACATCGCAATATTTTTAGAAAACACCTAAACAGTATGGATTGGAATACTCTAAAGCAAACCATTCAAATAAAAATCGACGCCCAATCCACCACATTAGAGAACAGACATAACCTAAAATTACAAGCCCTTAGGGGTTTTCCACACAACAGAGGTCACCATTCGTCACACAATTGTTTTGAGAACCAGAGTGTATACCGAAACACCAAAAACGCAGAAAAAAATTCCCACTCCTTCCCCAATAGGAATCTATCACATATTAATGACTTCCGGGCCAATTGAAACACTGGATCCCATAACGACCATAATCCATCAGAGAATGTAAAGAACCTATCATCTGTTACGCTAACTTCTCAGCAAATAGCCCTATTAAATAAAGGTTTAAATTATAATTTACCGCCGAGATTCCCCCCCAAGAAACAAATGATTATTGACCTCGAGCTCGCTCTTAGAGATTTGCCACAAAAAAACGTATTAATCCAACAAACCAATCGAATCATAAACCAAGCTGTCCCCTCAATATCAAAACGACATAGAGAAGAAGCAAAAGCTTTACACACACTTAGACAAAACCGAGATATCATTATTCAAAAGGCCGACAAAGGCGATACAGTAGTTATTCTCAATAAAGGAGACTATATAAATAAATTATACACCATCATTTCAGACACAACAACATATGAAGAGGTTGCACCATCAGAGTTCAACAGCTTAGTTAACAAATATAACAAATTGCTCACCACCTTTAGGAAAGATGACCACATCACTATGGCTCAGCTCAAACAAATTAAAGCCAACACATACAATATCCCAACCTTATTCGGCCAAGTAAAATTACACAAAACAGGATACCCAATACGTCCCATCGTTTCATATAAGAATTCAGCTTTTGCCTCCTTAGCCATGTTCATCTACCCAATTCTAAAACCACTCCGAGAACTCCTAACATATAACATAAAAAACTACGATGCGTTATTCATGAACCTCAAAGATCTCCATATCAAGGAGGATATGAAGTTATATTCACTCGATGTGACTTCACTATACACTAACGTAAATGTACCCTACGCCTTAGACATAGTCTGGGCCTACTTAAATGATGATAACACAAAAATAATAACACCAGACTCCCCAAAGACAGAATATTCGAACTAACAAAACTATTAGTAAGTGAAAATTACATTCTATTCCAAGAAAAAATATACAGACAGATTTTTGGCCTCCCAATGGGCCTAAACATTAGTGGACTCATTGCCGAACTATACTTAGACAAATTAGAAAAGATCCACCTTGATCCATTTATACCACAGATCACGTATTACGGAAGATATCTGGATGACATCCTAATCGTCACAGATCACTTGACCATAAACAATATTCTACAGGTTTTTAATAACATCCATCAGAGACTAAAATTTGAATTAGAAACTGAAGCAGAATCCCACTCCATAAATTTCCTTAATTTTACCATACACAGATTAGACCAAAAACTAAATTTCAGCATATATAGAAAACCCACTAATAAAGGGATGCTTCTGCACTTCCACAGTTACCATCCCCAACCATACAAAAAAATCGGTCATGCTGCACCAGTTTCTAAATGCCTTTAAATATTCTTCCACCCAGATTTCTCTAACCACTGAAATAAATGAACTAACTAGAAGATTCTCAAATAGGGGTTACCCACTAACCTATATAAACAGAGTCAAAACAATAGCCCGTGATAAAATAAATAACAACCACCTCGCAACAAACATTGCAAAAAAATCCGACAAGACCAAAATATATTTCATCACCATTCCATATATCGAGCACTGGTACAATAAACTTAACCAAATATGCAAGGGAACCGACATGAAAATCATAGCAAAACCCATGAACAAATTATACACATTCTTCAGAAATCGACCTTCAAATACCACATTCCAATCACAGCATGACCTAGTATACAGTATACCATGCAAAAATTGTGACGCTGTCTACGTAGGATCCACCATGGGAGTGGCACAGCCTCGAGCAAAACAACACGAAGCTTCAGTGCGGGCGGGTCGTTCAAATGCATCGGAACTTTCGTTCCACGCCATAAATGAACGACATACATTCGGCTTTAATGAAACTAAAATTATAAATATTCAACACAACTACTACAAACTACTTATTGCAGAAACTTTAGAGATGAAACTACATGCAACTTCAATCAATATCCGTAGGCCATTCCTATTGTCCGACAATTGGTCACTTATACGCATGCGTGAAGAATAAACACTACAACATAAGACAAAAGTTTCGGATTAATTGTGAGTAGCTCTCTTCCTGTGAACATGACACCCCGAAAAGTTCTAGTCCGACTTAAGGAATGTAGAGAATAACCCCCACCCCCCACCCCATATCCAATTATTAGACCCCTAAATTTAACTCAAAATTCCTGCCATAGCACCAAAAAGAAAAAATCGATCCTTAATTATTAGCCAGTTTAGACCTCCAAAATCTAACTTTATGACAATGTCTTGCAAAATTGATATTGCCTTCCCCATGAATTATTAGCGAGTTGGACAAGGAGAGTTGGAAAAGAAGCTTCCTATATCAAAAATAAAGGTAAGCCCTGTTGATTCATAATATAATAGAATATAGGAAATACCGAGCACTTAAAAGCTCTCTAGTATCAAAGTCTTATGACCAGAAATGCCATTTTTTTAAAGTTGGGCCTTGTGACACAAGGAGCATGTACCACAAAAAGAATTGTAAGAAAAACTTATTTTTTCATTTTTGTTATGTGAGTGAATGAGTGATTAATTACACAGGTTAGACACCATAATAATAACAAAAAAAAAAAAGTTTATGGTCCCACATATCAATTTTTTTCTTTAACATTGTGTGGGTTTAATGTGTTAAACGGCTGTTAATTGGCTTCTGTAGTATCACTGCTAAAAGACATGGCTTCTAAATGCAGCTAGTTCTTCAAAATTGTAATTAACTATTTATTACAGAATATTTATTTGAAGAATTATGCAGATTTTTTTGTGAAGGGAATATGTTATAACTTTACTTTGTGTGTCTACTTTAGTGGAATATGACAGGGGTTTAATTAGTTAAGATTAAAAATGAATATTACTTATAACCAGTGCTTTTTTTTGGAAAAAAAATAGGTGCCAGTACTCATTCTTTGCTATCAGGAAAAATTGAAAATTAGAAGGATATGAAAAGTACTCTAAAAATTTTTTTTTCTTATATTGTTACTTTAATAGTAATGTTTTTGGAATAAGAACAACAAATTTAGTATATTAACACAGTTTATTAAGCATAAATTCATTATTCAAGTATATAAAAAAATAAGTAAAATGTGAGTAAAATAAGTAAATAAATCGGTCAACTACTGAGTGCCGTGCACTCGGAATGAAGGGTCCGTAGTCACGAATGGTCTTTAGTGTAGTATCTCAAATAGAGAGCTTTATGGTAACTGAAAAAAGTTTCTAGTACCCCGGCTTGGCCTAAAACTGAGGAACTAACGAAAACATTGCCTATTTGAGTCTTTCCAGTTGTTGTGAATGGCAAGGGTGGGAGAAGCGACTGGCAGGTGAGGGCTGTGCAAGACTCCACGCAGGCACCTCCCCACCACCACCGCCTCAACACTGGCTCTGAGTACCTCCTTGTTAGAACAGCTCCAGCTTTGAAAATTGTTAAAAATACTTCTCGCCACAAAATTTATAAATGACCTTTATAGAATTATCAACTGACTATTTAGCAATCTTTTTGTCACCAAAAGGAGAGTTACTTAGTACAAAGCAGTGTGCTATCGAAATGCAATAAAAAAAATTTTTTTTTTTTTTTTTAATTTTAACACAAACAGTAAATGATAGATTTGAACTGGAATAGTTTTCCCTTGATAAGCATCGAATAATGCATAGCTAACGTGATTTTTAAATTTTTAGCTCCTTTAGCAATGGAAATAGTGGGGAGACACGAAAATTACATTTTCCTGTCCTGTTTGGCGCTGCCATTTTTAATTTAAAAAATATTTAAAAATTATATTTTAAACCTACTCATTGAGCTCTTCCGAACGGTGTATAATAAGCTATAGGTTGTCGAAAACATTTCCCCCCACATTTTACCCCCATTTCTCAAACAAATTTTTGTCAACAATGATCAATATGGCGTATGTTGGCTCACATGATGTACAAACCATGCAAAATTTCAAGCCAATAGGTTGAGTGGTTCCAGAGATACAATGCTGTGAAGACGAACAACTGAGTAACATTTTAAGGGTCCTTCGTTAGACTACGGACCCTAAAAATAATAAGTAAGAATAAATAACATAAGTAAAAATAATTTCATAATAAAGTTTTTATTAAGTTCTCATCCGACACCCTTGCCGACTTTTTTCCTTCCTCTTTGTGTGTCTCTTGCTGAATGATGTTTCCAAAGCAGCCACGAATCAACATATTTTGCTGGATCGAAACAGGTCAGTGGTGGGCCTACAATTTTATGAAATAGTTTTGTCATCAATGAAACGTTGTTTGGGCTGGCGATCAGATTCATTTGTGAAAAATCCTCGTTCACATTCACTCGATGAAATTGGTATTGTACTCAGAGCATCCATCAAATGCTTCAATTCTTCCGAAACCATCTTTCCAATTAGGTATTCCTGAAATCCACGAATTTTATCTCCTTCATTTAACTGTTACCTAATTGACAATTTTCTAACTTAATTTTCAACAAATGCCAACAATTCATGTTTAGAAAGTTTAATACCTTCATTGTCCTCGTTTTCCTTCTCTCGTCATCAGTATTGTCACTAGTTCTTAAATTTGAATTTTTGTTTTTGTTTTTTTTTTTTTTTTTTTTAACTTTCTGAAATGTCAGTGCATTTGGATATTCAGGTACTGTGCCATGTAAACAGAGATAGGGAAAATTTACGGAAAAATGTGGATAACGCACTCCGCGAAACAACAGATATTGGGGTAAAAGAAAATCAGGTTCTCCTAATTGTTGAATGGGGCACTTACAGTTGATTCACACAGTGTCCAACCCCACAGCCCACCCAGAAAGTGAACTAAAATAGCATTTTAAATTTTGTTAATTATCAAAAAAATTTTTTCATTAAATAAAACGTTCGCCAATGTAATTGTGTATTGTACTTAATAAAATTTTCGAATAATTTAAATTTTACTTTTACATGCAACAAGATATGGAAAATGTAACACACTAAAGAAATCTAACTTTGAATTTTTTTTGAATATGGCCCCTGTATGGGAAAAGTTTGGACACTACTGCAGTAGTGTCCAAACTGCGGTGGTGGACCAGAGCCCATTGGGAACATCCCTTGATCTGCTCACTGTTGACCAGCACGACTTCTCCATATATGGGACATGTGGTCGGATAGGTTTTACCAGGTACCACTAAGTTGTAGAATGGTAATTCCTTTAGCTCTCTTAATTCGCTCAGCAGTACTAATTGCCTGAAGGCCAGAAATGTGAACCGAGTTAATTCTCTCCTAATCCGTTCGTTATATGAAAAATTTTTTTGCTGAACGGAAAGTATTTTAAATGTAACTTCCAAGGGGAATTCAAAATGATTCGCTATAAAAGGACTTCGTTAAACAGAGGTCCAACTGAGTAATTTAGAATTATAAAAATGGTTATACAATTCTATATAGAAAATATCTTAATAATAGACAGTGAAAAATGCAAATTTATTTAAATAATTTTAAGCTTATTACAATATATTACAAATTTTGGAGTGCACTGCATCCAACTGTCACACATCACTGTTAATAAAGGTGCTGGTATGCCATACCGTTGCGTACCATCCCAAAAAAAAGCACTGCTTATAACTAAACTAAATTCATGCATATTGTGATGAATTTGTACTTCAACTTGCTTAATTTCAAAAGAAAGGTGAAGATGAGCCACAAACCACACAGTTGACGCAGAGGGAAAGAAGGTTTATCAAGTTTGCTTCTGTAGAGTATGAAGGACAGCTATACATGACACCACAGGACTTCTTGGATTCTGTTACAGAAAGTGATCCTCGTCGTGAGTGAATCTTTTGCTTTTAAACTATATCAATAGTCTTGAATGATTTGTTAAAATGTGATTTCCAAAAAATCAAGTAATAAAATATTCATTTCTTTTTCAAAAATCACAATATATGTATTTATATTAAATTTGTACAGGGATCCTCGTTAACCAAGGATAATTTATTCCAGAAAAACCCACTTAAAATGAGGACCAAATTTTCATAATGTGTATTATATACTTGTACATAGTAAAAAATGGATTGAGGGAACTGAAAATTATTATTTTATTAGACATTTTTTATTATAATACATTGAACAATGTAAGGTTAAGTATAAAGTTTATTGAAGTTACACTATTTTTCAGTTTTATGAATAAAGAACGAATCCAGAATTGTTTGGTTTTTTTGCCATATTTTTTCTGATAAAATTGTATCGTAGCATTTAGTTATGTCTTTAACTTTGCGCTTAACTTTTGCTGCACGATTATGAAGAGGGTCATTTTCACAAAAAGATTCAAGCACTTGGTCAATTTTCTCAAGGGCTTCATTTAATTCTTTAATTTTAAAATCCTTGTAACTGTGGGGACTCTGATAATGAATACTTGGATACCGGGGACCCTGTATTTATTTGTTTTTCTTTTATGTAATAGCCAATTCATAACCAACATAAATATTTATTTGAGAAACGGATTACATGTGGTTACAGAATTATGTTGGAAAAAATTGTATATTGTTAATTCTTAAATTAGGTATCTATGTAATGCCATTACAAACTTATATTGGGTAAAATTTATAGTTTTTAAATATTACTATAGGGTATGATGTCCTAAAAAAAATATTAACAACATATTAAAATAACTAAAATTAAAATACAGTCAAGAAATAATTGCTACCCTGCTCTTTGCCATTAGGTATTAACAGCACCTGGTTTCCTATTCTGCCTCATCTAATAGTCTTTTGTCTCTGCAATTAAAGATTATACATTACTGATTGTCATTACCAATCCAGTTACAGGCATCCACTTCCCGCTAATATGATATCAACAATTAAATAATTATCCATGTTTATTTTAAAAATGATTGTTTGACTACCCAGATTCGTCCACTGTTCTCCTAAGGAATTTACTAATGGCTTATGTTCAATTGGTTTTTCAGAAGGGAGCTTTAGCTCCTTACTGAAAAACTTCTTCTGGTGTGTACCATGGAGATATATTTTATGTAATTTGTAAATTTGCACCTTTAAGATCTCTTTTCTGTTTTGCACGATTAAAAACCATAGTACCATGGTGTAAAAATACAACCATTTCTTCCAGTGACAGATTAATTAGCACCATGTGAAAAATCCTAGAAATGGTATAATACAAAAAGATCATTTGAACCCTTATTATTAAGATAATCCCATTACAAACAAGCCATATTTTTATAATAAATTTATCAAATATATAACTGTGTCCAGCACAATCTCTCTGTTCAAATTGGTGTCTCCATAGCCAGGTGGGAAGGAGCAGCAGTGCGTAGCACATGCTTCTTGATTAGACCTGGGTTCTAGCCCGTCACCACCAAATATGGAGGATGCGGAAAAGTCAGGGAATGACCACCGCATATCCCGGAGCAATATGGCCTTAGTTGCTAATGCTCCTAAAAAACAAATAACAAACTCTGTTCAAAATTCACTTGCTGTCATGGAATTTTAATCATTATCTTCACTATTAAATTGAGGGAAAAAATTATGAAATTTATATTCTTGGCTTTTTACTGTAATTTGTGTCACAAAATAGCTGTACTTTCATTTAAAATATTAGTTCCAAAAAGTTTCAAGCACAGAGTTCTTTAATATTCTTTGCCTTATGCCTTCATGATTAATTTTTAATTTACGTTAAGCATTTTGGGTACAAATTCATTTATACATTCATTACATATTAATTTATACATAGTTGGTACACATTAATTTATACATTCATTACACATTAATTTATACATAGTTGGTACACATTCATTTATATATAGTTGGTAATAACACATTAAATTTGAAATGTAATGTGTTATTACCAACTATGTATAAATGAATTATGGGAATTTATACATACATGGTTGCAATAGCATTTAGAAAATTGCACAAACTCCCTGGGTGAGAAGGATTAAGGAGCCCACTCTCATCCCTGCTTCAGGAAGGAGATACATGTATGAAATTTTAAGTGATTTGAAATTTTTACTCACCCTAAACATATCCTTACTTTTTTTGGAACAGTTCAGATTTTTTGATAATTTGAGCTTGTTCTTGTTGTGTGTGTCTATACAGATGTGTCAGATCGATATTTAAAAATCAGTTAATGAGCCATATAGCACATGGAAGCCACAGGCTTTAGCTCAGAGTTTTCCAAAGTGTGGTCTGCGGACTGGTACCAGGCCACAAAAAGAAAATACCAGTCTACGAACAACTTATTTGAAATATATCTACATAAAATTATAAGAAAATTTCCTTATTTCCTTTCCTAAAATGTGTCAGTTTTATGTAAACTTTTGATAATGAACAAATAAATGAATTACCTATCTTTTATTTATATTTACTGATGTTAATGAATATCTAATTGCATTATTACTGGTATGTTAAATGTTCTAATGGTAGTGTCATTATTTCCTGAACCTACAAGTATAATTACTGAAAATACATTAATTTATAGCTATAGGTGGGCCGCAAAAAAACATCTGCAAAGACCACGTTTGAAAAAGTATGGGAAACCCTGCTTTAGTGCATTTGCCAGAAAAATAAAACAATAAATAAACATTAATAATAAAAAGAAAATAAACAACCTATATTTTCCTCCTCTCTAGCTATTCAACTGACCCTTAATTTTCTGAACAACTAGCCCCAACTTTCTGGATAATCAAGCTTTTATTGTAATGAAATATTCTTCACTCAATAAGATATAAAATGTTACAGCTTTTACAGAATTTGTAGAAGTTTATTTATAGTATTATGGTTATTATTATTGTTTTTATGATTCACTGTATTTATTATAACTGTATTACTTCATTTCCAAACAAATTTTTTAAAATCTGTAAGAAGAAAATTATTTAAATCTGTAAACCCATACCACCAAGTAAATATTCATATTGTATTTATGTTTAGTAATGCAGAATTATACTCTTTTACATGTTCATCGCCACTGTTGTATCAAACAGCATCCAAGTGATGTGCCATGACATATAAGCAGTCATTAAACAAGTGCTGTAAAAGTAAAGGCACATAAAATTAATAACTGTTCAACATCTGCACACTGATTGAACTCTGTGCTCTTGATTTTTGTTTATTGTCAAAACCAAGCTATACAACACACGTCTTTATGCTGTAAAGACTTTGTATCCAGTTTTATTTTCTTTGCACGTATTTCAGTTAGTTTATATACATGGAATAAATTGCATGTGTTGTGCATGCAGCTTGGCCCAAAAGTAAGTGTTTGCTTTTAGCTATGACTTCCAGATTTACTTTTCCTGAGTTAGGTAGGCAGATTTTAAAGGAATTGCTCCTCAACATTCTGAAAATTACAAATTTGTATGATATATAGCAGAGGTGGCAAACCTTTTTAAGGGTATATGCCAAAATTGGCTAAATCTTTTTAAAAAACTACCCTCTCGTGTCCCTCAGAATTTTGCACAGTATATCGTTATTTTTCACATACATGTTTTACTTGACAAAAGCATAACAACAAAAAAAAATAAAATAAAATAAAGAAATAAAAGATATTATTTCAAAAATGATTTAATAAAGGTATTAAAATAAAATAATTCATAAAAAAAATGTAACCTTTAGCTTACAGAACAAATTTAATATAAAATAATAAACTTCTCTTATATTAAAAATATAAAACATCAAAGCTAAAGGAAAGAAAAGTTTGTTTGTTATTGTTTTGTTGTTTGTTTGGGTTTATTGTTTATTAGGCACATCGGCATCTGTGGCCATAGTGCGCCAGAAAGGAAAGTAAGCATATTAAACATTAATGAGACTTCTGTTGCTGCATTGTTGACAACAGATACTTTACATCAGGCTTATACTTTGTAACTTTAAGAGCTATACATGCAGTACTAGTTTCATCTGTAAGATTAGACTTAACAAAGTTCATCACTGAGAACAACTCACAAGAATATGTCAATGAGAAAATTGTTAGCGTGCTGTTGTGAGATTTTTTTAAACAGACAAAAGTTTCAGGAATGGAATTACCAACTTTTAATATATCATTTTCTGTGGTTTTCTTTGCTAATCCTATCACTAATCATTTCCTTTCAATATTTTCTAAATCTGCTCTGAGATCAATAAATTTTTGCCTCCAAATTGAGCTGCTCTGAAAATCAATCAATTGCATCTCAAAGTTATCCAGGTCGATCCACTGAAACAGTTTCAGGTTCAGTTCGGCTAGTTTTACACTGTCTGCAAACCTAATGAATTTTGCAATTTATTCCAATTCTCTGAACTTAACAAATCTTGAAGAAAACTGTTCAGTAGTTGACTCGATGATGTTCAGACATACCATTTGAAGGCTCTGACAGTCTGGTTTTTCATCAGTTTCAAGATCAGATCAGTGCTGTATCTTTGTAAGTTTGGGAAATATTTAAACAAGTTGTATTCCTGGAGTGATGTTTCAAAGTTTGAAATTTTTTTGGGACACTCTGAATCCTGCGTGCCCAAAAAATTTGTATGCAGGCCATGGGTTCGCCACCCCCGGTATATAGCATTCTAAAGTAATATAATATAATATAAAGTAATATTTCTCTGTATCAGATTTTAGAAGACCAAATAAAACTTCTGAGAATATGGTATAATTTATCAATAAAACTTTTGGTGCTTTAATTAGTTAGAAAAATAAATTATGCTTTACTAATAAAAGACACTTAACTCCATGTTTATAAGCAAATATTATGATTTATTGGAACTTAATTTAGACTGTAAAAGGAATTTCCATTTAACTAGATAATCTTGCCTGGTTTGCAATTGCAAACAGAACTAAGTTTTGCATATACATGAGAAGTTAAGCGTTTCTGATTAGTGAAGTTTAGTAAGTCCCACAGTAATCAAGATTTACTAATAACATAATTTTTAGCTCGTTTGAAAAGAAGAAAATTAAATAAAAAAGACTTGGAAGAGCTATATGACATTACACCTCTGCGGTACAAAGGAAGTACAAAACTTTTCCGTTCTCTACATGACAGAGGTAAGATTTAACAGTATAAAAAATTATCATCTTATTGTAGATCCTGCCATGAGGGTGAGTCCAGTTAAAATGAGAATTATTTTTTTACCAATAATTAGTACTTAATTTTTCAAAAAATTTTAATGGTAGTTAGGCACTTTTTATCCCATCTATACACTAGATTTTTTATATTCTGCTCCTAAATATCTTTTAGGTTTTGTTGGCAGTGGTGAAAACACCATACTTCCAGGTCTGCAATAACAGGAGCCTGGACAGTTTGTTTGGCATAGGCATTGACGAGTACAGGGGCCTGCTCCTGAATTTTTGCAGGGATAAGTGTGGGAGAATTAGTATTTTGTTACTGAAGCGAAGAAAGTAATCAAACCAATGTTGGTACCATTGGTTTGATGGCTTTCTTCACTTCATTGTCCATGTGGAACAACAAAGTGAAGAAATTTTGTTTAGTCTTCCAAACACATGAAATTAAATGGAATTGATCTGTTGATGGCACACCAACAGATCCATTCCACATGCATCCCTCTGTGTGAAATGGCACATCACTCTTATGTGTGAAATAGCACAGCAAGTCCCCCTGAGTCATGGAATGGCAGAAGCATAATCTTCCCACAACTTTAAAAAGTGTTTAATTTCTTTGGCTATAGATGATGATGTTTCACTACTTGGACGAACTGTCATTGTGAATGCCATATTGTCTTTGCTACTGTACATCATTCCCTGAAAATGCAAGAGAGCTATATTCTGTCTACTGAAAGAAATGACTTGGATATTAGCCAACAACCATCTTTCATTTATCACTTAGTTGTGGCAAGTTATTTCTGGCTTCTTCCTTGTTTGTCATTCTGTTGATGCCATTAATGGTTGTAAACTGCTTTAAAGGTTGTTATGGATGCTTCACATTCTGATGTCGGAATACGTGGTAGTTCTCTTCAAAGTCAAGCTCTGGAAGTGATTTATAATGTGCAACAATATTTTGCTAAAGAATAAGAGAAAGGGGAGCCATTATTACCAGTAAATCAGGTAAGGGAAAGAACAGCCATGGCTACCAATGTCAGTTGTTCCACTAACTAACGTTGTTAAAGAAGGAAAGCCTTTCCATATACCTGGGAAAAAGAAACTGAGAGCATATTACAACAATACAATAGATGATTTTGATTTGTTAGTCATTCAGCAACATATCCATAGTTTTTACCCTGCAAGTGAAATTCCAACCCTTTATTGCCTTCATTCTGATATAAAAGAAAAGATAGATTTTATAGGATGCATTTAATCATTTAGGATGATAGTAAGGAGGCTCAGGTTTTGATATTGTAAAGTTAACTGCCATGAAGCTCTTTTGGAAAGAAATGATGCTTCCAGGATGAAGTTTTTGTGTACCATTCAAGCAATGGACAAAGGCCAATCTTGTTTATATTTAGATGAGGCGTGAGTGGACGAACACTATACTGCTTCAAAACTTTGACAAGACAATGAACAAGCTTGAAAGTTCCTATTGGAAAAGGTATGCGATTAATAAATCTTCATGTAGGAAATGAAAATGGTTTCATTCCCAATGTTTAGCTTGATTTTGTTTCTAAAGGTGGCAATCCAGACTACCACAAGAAAATGGATGCAGATGTTTTTCTGAAATGGCTTAAGAATGAATCTATTTCAAATGTTCCAGAAAATTCATACATTTCGATGTACAATGCTGTCTATCATATATCCAGAGGTCACGTGGTTATTTTATCCTCCCCTCCCCAGAAAATTCTGTTTTATCCTCCCCCCTCCATCATTTTGAATTCAATACCATTAAATTGGTATGGGCTCAGATAAAGGTATGTCACTCAAAAGAACACCATGTTCTGGCTGATGTGAAAAAATTAGTAGAAGACACTTTTGCATCAATTACCAAAGATAATTAGATTGCAGCAATTCATCCTGTAAAAAATATTATTCAAGATTTGAAAGGATCTACCGGTCCATTGGACAGTGCCATGGAGCAACTTTTAATTAATATAAATGTCACCAAGCAACTTATCAGAAAGTAAAGATGAAGATTCCCTTCCACTGTCAGATTGACATTATCAAATATAAAAGGTCCTGTTCAGGACCATCAAATATTGGTAAAGAACAACCAAGTCAAATTCTATCCACAATTACAGCATAATGAAACAAATACAGTATACTGGCCTATTCACAATACTTAGTAAATAAGCAGGCTATATAAATTACAGCAGAACATCAAATAATAATAACAACGTACCATATAAATACATTGAGAAATGTCTTATTTCAAATTTTCATTACAATTATAAAATGAATCTATTTTTGTGCTGGCAGTGATTGTGAAGTGATATTAAAATAATTGTAGAAAAATGTAAAATAGATACAATAAGAAGTAAATTTACTTCAAATTTTAAAATATCATAAAACTTGTGAATCTGTTAAAATCAATGCATAATAAAAATGTTTGCAGTACTTTAAAATATGCCGAAATGTTGTGATGCCATCTCATGAGAGATTATGAAAATAGAGTTGAATAGTAAAGTGAAAAATGGTGAATTAGTGAATGTGCCCATTGGTGTAACTAATATGACATCACGTGTGCTGTTTTTTTTCAAGTTGTTTCTTTCAATGGACAGAGTATACAATTAGCACCACCAATTGCTAAATTTATGCCCATACAGCATTTAATTTAAATTTAGACAATCAGAACCTTATTTTAATTTGTCTCACCCTGATTTTTGAAATTAATTTTATAATTTTGTAATGTTTTATGCTATTCATCTTAAGAAATAAAATTTGTTGAAGAACTCAGAATTAATCAGAAAAACGTTACCTTAATGTATAGGGATTTAGTTATTAGCTAAATAAGTTATTTTAATATTCAATTGGTTTAAGAGTGGTCACTATAGAAACCTACATTTCAAGTTTGTTTTTTTTTTTTTGCTGTATTATTTTTATGTACTAAACTATTTTAGGCTGGCCATTTGATTTTTAATTCGATAATTTATTTTTCTGTGTTTCAATTTCTCAACATTTGAGATTAACATTATTGCTTAATTAGCATGGTATTTGAACTAGATAATTCAAATATCTAAATTATTTAATTTGGAAAATAAGTGATTATATACTAAGCACTCATTATCTTCCATTACAGGAATTATTTCCTATACAGAATATCTGTTCCTGTTGTCAGTTCTTACAAGTAAGCATTTTAAGTATGTGTGTGTGTGTTAAATAAAATGTAATATAATTAAAACTAAAATTTATTTAGTTATTGAAATAACTAATATCATATTAAATTAAATATGATTTTCATATTTAATTTAAATACAAAAATCATGTTTAAACTAATTGCACTTACTAATATTAAGTGAAAAATCAAATATTTTCAAAATGAGTTTATTGAAACTTAAAGCTATTCTTTGGGTTGTATATGTCAAAAAAAAACAATTCAAGCAAGGAATAATGCAACATACAAAGGTCATGGACTTCACTAGCAGTGACTGGGCATTTCGTGCAATAATTTATTAAAATGCAGCATTTTCCCCATAAAACCTTCCTAATACTTATCAATAATGGTTTGGATCATTACACAGTACATACTTATATACCTTTGTCTCCTCTCCTTATACCATTTCTCAGATAAAGGTTAAGGGAAAAGTAATGGTTCTACTTCACCATCGATCCTTTTAATTTAACTTGTTACAATTGAAGAAATCAAAATATGAAGCTGTGGCTTTTTTTTTTTTTTTTTTTTTAAATTATGTAATTTTTATGATGAAATTTCCACATTATCACAATTTATTATAACATTAATTTCCACAGTATCACAATTTATTATAACATTAATTACTTTAAAAAATTAGCATTAGTAGAGGCACATGATGCAAGAAAGCAAGTGTATATAGCATTAGCCAAAAAAAAAAAAAAAAAAAATCTAATTTCACCCATCCACTCACTCCAAATGGGTGTCTAGTTCTGCCTTGAATCTATTTAAGCTATCAGCTTCTACAACGACAGATGGAAGTTTGTTCCAGCAATCAACCACACACTGGCTAAAGGCAAACTTCTGCATATCTATCCTACAACTGGCTTTCCTCAATTTGAATTTATGCCCTCTCAGGCAATTATTCTGAGCAAGAGGAAGAATCTCATCAGCATTGCGCATGCTCAAACCATTCAAAGCTTTATACACCTCAATCAAATCACCTCACGGGTGCCTAGTCTCCAGACACTGTAATTTGCAAAACTTAAGCCTTTCTTCGTAAGAGCAACCTTTTGTTCCATCACTAATCTTGTTGCCCTTCTCTGCACTCTCTCCAGCAGCTCTACATCCTTCCTAAAATTGATTTTGCTGGTGACAGAAAAGAATTCCATTTTTGTGTGCAAATAAGATATAGCACTCTGTCTTATATCTCACAAAAAGGATTCTTCTGTTCCTATGCTTATCTTCTATAATACTCAGATTTCCAGACAAGACCACATATCTAGTAAATGATGTAAGAAAACAAGCTTATACAGCATCAGTCTAGCCGACCAGGCTAGCCGGGTGGGTAAAGTGCCTGCCTGGCAACCCAAAGGTCGCGGGTTTGAATCCTGCCTCAAGCTTGGGTAAAATTACTGCAAAAACCTTGGGAGGTGCATTATGGCCACAGAAGCCGATGCGCCAACAACTACCAAAAAAAAAAAAAAAAAAAAAACCATCATCAGCCAGAAAAGAAAAAAAACAAAAAAAATACACACTTCACCCATCCATACCCTTCAAGGTTTTGGCTAGTTCTTCTCTGAATTTATTCAAACCTTCCACTTTCATAACTACAGATGGAAACCTGTTCCAACAATTAATGCACCCATTGGCTGAAAGCAAACTTCCACACATTTATCCTGCAACCATCCTTCCTCGACTTAAAATTTATATCCACTCATGTGTATAGTCTCAGCAAGAGGAAGAATGCCATTCAACTTACTCAATCCATTCAGGGCCTTAAACACCTCAATCAGATCACCCCACAGGTGTCTAGTCTCCTGACACTGCAATTTGCAGACCTGAAGCCTTTCTAGGTAATAGCAAACTTTTGTTCTCTTTAACAGTCTGGTTGCCCTTCTCTGCACCCATTTCAGTGGATCTACATCCTTCCTAAAGTGAGGCCTTCAGACCCATATACAATACTCTAAGATGCAGCGTAACCATGGCCTTATACAAAGGGATAATCATCTCCTTATCCCTGCTAGCAGAGTTTCTGTATATCATTGACAAAACCCCTTGAGCTGTCCTTTTTTTTTTTTTTATGTAAACCCCAAACACAAGAGGTATTAGAACCTATAGTACTTAGTACCGTGCTTGGGTTGGAGGTTGAGAAGATGAAAGAAGATATTTGTTGATATTGGACTTGAACTTCTGTAGACTGTAATTTTCAGGAAATAAGTATGAAGGAAGGTTGTTCCAGAAAATGGCAGTTGAATGAATAAACGAGGAAGATGAAAAGTTGGTTCTGTGAGTTTGAAGTTGGACAGTAAATGGATGTTGGCCAGCATGTGTTGAGACTGTTTTGAAAGAGAGAGCGGGAATTATAAAAGCCAATTCAGAAGAACAGTGCCCATGGAAGTATCTGTAGAAAAGGCATGCAGCAGAAACAGTATGTCTTTGAGAGAGATAGTGGAGAGACTCTGTTAGAGATGAGTCGTTAATTAACCTAACTGCCCTCTTCTGAATGGAATCTAGAAGCCTGAGAGAGGTTTTGGGGGCACCACCCCAGATGTGGGAACAGTATTCCCTGATAGGGCGGATTTGCAATTTGTACAGAGTGAGCAGCTGTTTGGAAGAAAAGTAACGCCGAGAGCGAAAGAGAAAACCAAGTTTTTTAGATGCAGAGGAAGCAATATTTCTAATGTGGTTGCGCCAAGAGAGATTAGAAGTCAGGGTAATCCCCAAAAGAGAGGCGCGCCTCCGTAGCCAGGTAGGAAGGAGCAGCAGTGCGTAGCACGCACTTCTTGATTAGACAGGGGTTCGAGCCCGTCACCACCAAATACGAAGGATGCGGAAAGGTCAGGGAATGACCACCGCATATTCTCGGAGCAATATGGCCTTAGTTGCTAATGCTCCTAAAAACCAAATAACAAACAACAACCCCAAAAGAGATATATCATTTTGCCTAGAAATCGGAGTGTCAGCAAAGATAAGCATAGGAGCAGAAGAATCCTTTTTGTGAGATATAAGACAAGACTGAGTTTTAGAAGGAGTGAAATCAACTAAGTTGTCTTTGCCTCACTGGAGAATTACCTGAAGATCAGCATTTAAGGAATTGGTAGCAGATTTTCGAGAAGTTGAAGCTGATTGAGCAGGGCAAGGCTTCTCAAAATGGAAAGTGGAATCCAATGTGCTATAATCGGCAAAACTGTGGATAGGATTTCCAGTCAATGGAAGATGGTCATTAATATACAAGAGGAAAAGAGTGGGGGAAAGAACTGAACCTTGGGGGACACCACCTTTAGTGAAGAAGTTAGAAGACAGAACCATCTACCATCATCCTCAGTGAGCAATCAGAGAGAAAACTGGAGAACCAATTACAAAAAACCATTGGCAAACCATAAGATGGAAGTTTGTTTAGAAGACCTTTATGCCAAACATGATCGAAAGCCTTTGAGATGTCAAGAGCAACTACTTGTGTTTCACCGAACCTTTCCATTGAATTAGTCCATAAATGGGTAACATAAGCCAGAATATCACCAATGGATCGACACTGGTGGAATCCATACTGGCAATCATTGATCAGACGGAAGGTTTCTAGATAGTTTAAGAGTTGGCAGTTAATTGATTTCTCCATTACTTTAGAAAGAGTAGAAGTAATTGCAATGGGACGATAATTGGATGAGAGGGATTTGTCACCCTTTTTAGGAACTGGCTGGATATGAGAAAATTTTCAAGCAGAAGGAAAAACACATTTGGAATAAGAAAGTGAAAAAAGGCGGCAAAGAATAGGAGTAAGTTCAAGAGCACAGGTTTTGAGAACAAGTGGAGAAATACCATCGGGACCTGGAGCTTTCTTAGCATCAAGATTCGTCAAAATCCTTCTGACATCCTTTTGATGGAAGACCACAGAAGGCATTGAATGGAGCATGTTGGGAATGGTGGGAGGTGTTTTACCAAGATCATTAATACATGAGTTGGAAGAAAAATGCGATACTAGCAGGTCAACTTTATCCTTGGCTGAAGTGACAACAGAACCATCCTGAAGGTGCAAGCAGAGGATTTAGCTGTCACAGACCGTCCGGACTTAGCCAAAATTGGGTCCACTTGACTTGAGTGTCACCCGAATATCAGTTCCATCAGCGCTTTAGACTCCCAGGTAGCAAGTACAGCTTGTCTGGCATATCTGAGAGAATGTCTGTTTTTTTTTTTTTTTTTGGTAGTTGTTGGCGCATCGGCTTCTGTGGCCATAGTGCACCTCCAAGGTTTTTGCAGTACTTTGATCCAAGCCCGAGGCGGGATTTGAACCCGCGACCTTTGGGTTGCCAGGTAGGCACCTTACCCACCTGGCTAGCCCGGTCGGCAAGGGAGAGAATGTCTGTGACAATCTCAAGGACCAATATGCAAATATGCTGCCAGGAACTTTAGGTCCTGGCAGCATATTTGCACTGGTCGGAGAATTTCATATCTGACTGCATAATTACCCCCAGGCCTTTTTCATTTTCCACTGCCCTGAGTAGTATGATCCAGTTGATAAGTTACTCTGGGATTACTGCTACCCATAAGCAGTACCACCATTTCTCAGCCCATCGGCCCAATTGTCCTAGTGAACTGTGGTTAGCACGGGCATCTTGTGAACTGTGGTTAGCACGGGCACTCGGAGTGGCTTCCGGCTATGCAGCCCCATTTTCAGCAGGGTTAGATGTACTGTGTGTTGTGACACATTACTCCCGTCACCAGCATTCCAATTACCGGCAGTTATGCCACAGTCGCCCTTCTGTTGCCACATACCATCCTGGAGCGCCTTCGTTCACCTCGAGCATGATGAGCCGTGGTCGTCCAACACCTCGCCAGCGGTTTGTGGGTTTTCCCCCCCTCAGATCACTTTCGGCAAAGTACTAACCACTGCTGACTGTGAGCACCCCACCAGCCATACCGTTTCGGATATGCTCTGATGCAGTCGTCTGTCCATTACAATTTGGCCTTTATCAAACTCGCTTAAGTCCGCTGCATTTCCCATCTGAAGAACAAGAATAACACTGATTAACGGAACTCAGTATCAGGTGCACCCATGCACTTAGCGTAGTTCACCTGTAGTTACTTATATTTGCATAATGACTCGCTGGTCATAATGTTTTTGTTCGTTGGTGTATATCTTCATCAGTATCATTGATAAATATTGAAAACAATGAACCCAGCACCGAACCCTGGGAATCTACTAATAATGTTAGTCCATGAAGAGCAGTGCTCATTGATAACCATTCTGTCTTCTTCCACTTAACCATTCCTTTATTCATAGCAGTAATTTTCTCTTAATGCCATATTTTTATGTGAAAGAGTATCAAAAGCCTTCCTGGAATCCAAGTATACAATATCAAAATTATTTTTTGCATCCAGTTCCTTGGTCACTGCATCAAAGTAACCTATCAGTCTGTTAAATGAGGCTGCCACTTAACAAATTCATCGTGTGACTACTTTCCTGTTCAGATGGTTCTGCATTACTTCTTTAACCAGTGATTCCGTTATTTTCCCTGGAACAGATGTTTGGAGCAGTTCATAGGGGCCTCCACTGAATCCAAGGATGCTCTCATAATTATGGCTAAGGGATTTCTTATCTACTTTTTTGCCTGCCTTAATACGATTGGATAGATCCCATCCATCCCAGGTGTCTTTTTTAAGTTCAACTTCAACAATTTTTCTTCTACTTTCCTTTCAGTTATCACAAAGTCACTTAGCTCCCCATTAGAAGTTGATAAACTTCTGGCATTCCCTACCCTAAATAATTCCTCATGTATGAATGTAGATGCAAAATACCTATTCAGTTTGTCAGCCACCTGAGAAGAGTCATTAACAGTTAACCTACTGACATCAGGTGGCCCAATATGATTCAACTCCTTCCTTCTACTGTTATTATAGCATAGAAGTCTTTGCTGCTTTTCTTTCCATTCTTTGCCAGAGGCTTCTCATAATGTCTTAGCTTGCCCAACCTCCTTTGTGACTTGATTACAGACTAATTTATGTATAGCATAGGCTTCTGTATCACCTGATAATTTATATGCATCCTATGCACTTTTCTTGTCTTCCACATGTCTCAATAGTTCATCTGACATCCATTTTTGGACTATGCCCTGGACAGTATTTCTTCGTTTGTGTGAAAAGCCAGTAGGTTCTATAATTACTTTCTTGAATGCTTCCCATTTAGAATTTGCTGTTGGTAACATCAACAGTTGGTTCCACATAGAATTTAAAAATTTTCTGAGCCCACTGTAGTCACATTATGAAAGCAGAAGCCTTTTCCATTTTCCTTGAAAGTAGTTATGTTTTAATTAAATTCCACATTAGTATACTGTGATCACTACTACTCAGTGGGTCTTTTATCTGTATATTCTTAATACATGTAGAATTTCTAGTAGAGATTACTCTGGCCTCTAATTTCATCTGTCTTGCCATAAACAAATCTCAAATATTGCTTTCTCTGTATCTAAAAAAAATGGGATTTCTCTTTTGCTGTCAGGTTACTTTTCATTTAAACAGTTACTCACTCTGTACAAATCTCAAATCCTCCCAACCATGGAATATTGTTTCCACATCTGGGATAATGCCCCTATAACCTCTCTCTCAGGCTTCTAGACTCCATTCGAAAGAGGGCGGTTAGGTTAATTAATGATACATCTCTTGCAAAAGTCTCTCCACTCTCTGTCTCATTGATGTTCTCTTTCTGCTTCATACTTTTTCTATAGATACTTCCATGGGCACTATTCTTCTCGATTTACTTCTGTAATTCTCCCTCTCTCTCTTCCAAACTAGTTTGAGCATTGCTGCAGCCAGTTAGCCACCCTTTCTGTCCAATTTCAAATTCACAGAACCAACTTTTCTTCTACTGAATTTATTCTTTCAACTTCCAATTTCTGGAACAACCTCCCTCCATATGTATTTCCTGAAAATTGCAATCTACAGAAATTCAAGTCTGATGTCAAAAACAACCTCCCTGTTTGGAACAACCTCCCTCCATATGTATTTCCTGAAAATTGCAATCTACAGAAATTCAAGTCTGATGTCAAAAAGTATCTTCTTTCATCACTTCAGCTTTCAACCTATGCACAGTATTAAGTACTTTAGGTTCTAATACCTTTTGTATATGTGGTTTTCATTAAAAAAAAGAGGGGGCGGAAAGACGTTTCAAGTTCTGCCATCGATATTTTTCTTACCAGTTACTCAACCTGTACAACCTTAATGCAATAACTCTTTATCATAAATTTAAAAATAAGACTTTCATGAATGCAATTATAATTTATTCCATAGTATGCTGAGAGCTGCTCAATGTACCTCCTTCAGTACCAAGTAGAAAATTTATTTTTGGTATTATTAAAAAAGAAGTGTTTGATAACATCATTCAAACAGCTGCCTGGTGTTTCTTTGTAGTGAATGTTGTTTTTCTTGAAGATTCAGTCTATATATTTACTTTTCTCTTTGTACTATTTATGTTTTTATCATTTGTTCTTTATTTTGCATATTGAATCTGTGGGTTATTTTGTGTTATTTTATTATTTTTTCATGCTGTAATATGAGTGCAATTAAAATCATCTCTACTTCCAGAACCACAGTCAGGGTTTCGGATAGCATTTAATATGTTTGATACAGATGGCAATCAGAGAGTAGACAAGAAGGAGTTTTTAGTGGTAAGTTTTTAAGCAACTTTTAATGGAAAAGGTAAGATTAATAGGATTCTTCAGCTTGCAGTTGAATGTAATTTTTTTTGCTAAAAATATGTTATAAAATATATTTCATAATACTTGTTTTTAATGTAGTTACTGGTAGTGATAACTTGTTACAACTCTTCTAGAGTGTGTGAATTTTTAGCATGTATCTTCATTCTAATGAAACTCTGCAAAAAAAAGTAATCCAGTGATGAAAATTCAAGTGAGTGCACAAGTTTAATTCCTAAGAAATTATGGTTGCCGATAGTGGCTTTCAACTTTGCCATTTTCTGTCAAGATATGTGTGCATTTTTGAAACTAGCAAATATTAATTTTTGCCTTCTTGCCTCCTATACTCTTGTCTTGTATATCAAAGTCAGCATTTCTAGACTTAATCTACACTAGTCATCTAACTTGAATACCAGTCAGGTTCAGTTTTGCTACCTAACAATAGCTGTCTTCTTTCAATATACTTGTAGTGGAGGTCCACTGCTTAAGCAATTTTTAATCAAGAAACAGTCAAAATGTAGCCCGTAATACAAATGCATAATCCATTCTCTCCAGCATCATCCACTTAATGATAACAAGATATTTTAAATTGGTTATGTCTTGTATCTATAAAGTGCATAATGCTGTTATACTATAGGCAATGCCATGGGTTGACCATAAAATCTGAAATTTGTGCACATCTCTTAATACAGTTTTCAAATAATTTTAATGCTTGCATTGAAACAGAGGTTGCACCATGGTTCCCTCTAAGCTGCATGACTATGCAATGATTTTTAGAAGTGTTGTGCACAAAAATTTTTGAGTATGCACTACATTCTGGTATGCAGCAAAACATGGTTGCATCCAGATTGCAGCTCAGGACTCCTCATGTAAGGTTTGAATATTTTAACTGGAATACAAATTATGCTTTATATCTGTTAGGAACTGTATGTGTATAAGACCTGTACATCATAAACAACTCAAATTATTTTTAAGAAAATGTACCCCCTAACTCTCACCAATAAGGGATCAGTGAGGGTTAAGAGGTACATTTTCCCCAAAAAATAATATTCTTTATTAAAATATGTATTCTTTATTTTATAAAATTTGTTAAAACTGTCAAGAATGATTTTCATAAAGCTAATTTTATATTTGTAAAATATTTCTAATGTAATAGTTATAATTATCTGTTATTAAATTATTTATTTTTCCAATTTATATGTAAAAATGAAAAGTAATTATTATTATTATTAAT
Source organism: Mastigoproctus giganteus (assembly GCF_048544385.1). NCBI lineage: Eukaryota > Metazoa > Arthropoda > Arachnida > Uropygi > Thelyphonidae > Mastigoproctus > Mastigoproctus giganteus. The sequence goes on along the minus strand of NC_143582.1, from coordinate 188,025,273 downwards.
GATTATTATTATTATTAATGATTATTATCATTAAATATTCATGTGTTGGTAACAAGCTGCACAACAGCATAAGGTAAGTGCCAAAGCAATGTTTATTTTGCACACTCAGGAAAACATTAGAGAGAACTGTGGGTTGCGGTCTCATTGCTCTCCCTCCAGCGATAAAAGCAAGCCAAACAATTAGCACATGGATTCTAACAGAAGATTACACAATGCTGCACTCCACATAAATTTTTAAAGGAAAAAATATTTAATTATGTTTATTTAAAAAGCTAGAAATAAACAGAAAACATTCCGTTAACCTTAACTTAGAACTGTATCAGGTTGTTAGATTAGTATTAAGAGGAGAATATGCCCTGCCACAAGCTGCATAAAAAATATAAGCTACTATTATAACTCAATGAAATTCACATTAATCATACTGCTAATTGTTGTTATTAACCATTGCTGTTTTGACAAGTACAATGATACACAGTAAAAAATCCATATTACATTAGTGTTTTGTAATTTGTTTGTAACTAATTATAATTAAAGAGCAATTCATAAATGAACAAAAATTTCAAGAAACAAAGTTCACTTTAATTATAAAAAATATTTGAATATTTTTGTAAAGTTAATTGATATACACTATAAATATAAATTAACAGTATAAATACAGATTAACAATATAAATAAAATATAAATTGACTCAATTTACAGTTAGAGAGGTTTACTGAATTTATTTAATAGTGTGTGTTATGTTTCAAATTGTATTTAATTATCTTTATTTATTTATTTATTTATTTATTATTTTTTTTTTACTGTTGAGTGCAGTTTTCCTGTTTTGCTTTTTTTATATGATTTATGCTTAAATTTTATTTGCAAAAATTAATTTCTATATATGATTTATGCTTGTAATTTTATTTTCATTCTTTAAACAACATTTAAATAGGTTCTGCATCTGTTAACAAGTTCTTTTTTTAAGAAAACTTCTGATAATGGTGGATTATATTCTGGTGTGTCTTCTGAAGTTGTAAGTTTTACACTTAACATTTAGAAATGCTATCCTTTAACTAATTCAAAAAATTATTATATTAAAAAAATTTAGAGATAATGGCTCTGTTTGTCTTAAAATTGAGAGAAGATCAACTAAAATGTTTTGGTTACCTTGACTCATAAATTGAAGATGCAATGTTTGAGGCATGGCTCATTGTTTTAGCAAACATTCCACATAGAATTCCCAGTCCATAAAGGTGGTTCCAAGAATGAAGTGGTTAAGTGCAGACTGGTCAATCTGACTTCAATAGTAGGAAAATCATGGAGGCAGGGATTAAGAAAGCAATACAGAGTCAATAGAGTCAATTTAGATAGAATAACATTCACAAGGGAACTCAGCATGGAACAAAAAATTTTTGTAAAGAGAAAAACCCCTTGTTTAACTGGATAAGTTTTGTGACTATTGCTGTTATAATAGTTTACTGATGATATTTGAAAAATGGTGCTCATACAGGAAGAGAATGAATATATGGGCCAATAGAACTTTGTATATAATTACCTTAGATTTATTGATTAGTATTATCATTAATCATATGGTGCAAGAAAGCCTTAGGCTTTCACTGCACCAGCCAAAAATTTAATTAAATAATCATGAATAAATCATAAAATAAAATAAACTATTTGGCTCCATCTTTGTATAGGTACCTATCCAGCTGTCAGCCTCAACTACCCATGTATAAATTTACTCCAGCAATTAGTAACTTGCTGACTGAAAGAGAACTTTCTGCAATCCAGTCTAAACTTCTTTCCCTGAATTTATGGTCCCTAGTTCTGGAATCATCTATAACAGTGAAAATTTCACCCTCATTCATTTGTTTTTCTCCTCAAAGCTTTTATACACTTCAATAAGATATTCCCTAAATTTTCTGGTTTCTTATAACTTATATAGTAATGTACAGTTTAAGTTCATACTCAAGAATAGTATATTTGTTTACAAGTTTTCAGAAAAAAGTTTTGTTGTGTGTGTTTATGAAAACTCCAAAGAAGAGAGGTATTAGAACCTGTAGTACTTAGTACTTTTCATGAGTTGAAGGTTGAGAAGATGAAACTTGTTGACATTAGATTTAAATTTCTCTATATTGTAATTTTCAGGAAATGCATATGAAGACAGGTTGTTCCAGAAAAAGAAGTTGAATGAATAAATGAGGAAGAAGAAAAGTTGGTTCTGTGAGTTTGAAGTTGATTAGTAAAAGAATGTTGACTGGTTTTGGTACATGTTCGTACTGGTTTAGAAGAGAGGGCTGGAATTAAAGAAGCCAGTTCAGAAGAATAATGCCCACAGAAGTATCTACAGACAAGGCATACAGCAGAAACAGAACGCCCATGAGGCAGAAAGTGGAGAGACTTTGTAAGAAATGGGTCATTAATTAACCTAACTGTCCTCTTTGGAATAGAATCTAGAAGCTTGAGAGAGGTTTTGCGTGCACCACCCCCAGATGTGGAAACAATATTCCATGGTAAGGTGGATTTGCAATTTGTACAGAGTGAACAGCTGTTTGGAAGAAAAGTAACGTTGAGATCATTACTTTTCTTCCAAAAAAGTTTTTTAGATGCAGAGGGAGCAATATTTGTAATGTGCTTATTTCAAGAGAGATTAGAAGTCAGGGTAATCCCAATAGAGGATATATGATCTTGCCTAGAAATCAGAGTGACATTGAAGATAAGCATAGGAACAGAGAAATGCTTTTTGTGAGATATAAGACAGGACTGAGTTTTAGAAGGATTGAAATCAACTAAGTTATCTTTGCCCCACTGGAGATCAGCATTTAAGGAATTGGTAGTGGATATTCAAGAAGTTGAAGCTGTCTGTGCAGGGCAAGGTTTCTCAAAATGGAAAGTGGAATGCAATGTGCTATCATCGGCAAAACTATGGATAGGATTTCCAGTCAATGGAAGAAGGTCATTAATATACAAGAAGAAAAGAGTGGAAGAAAGAATTGAACCTTAGGAAACACCAGCATTATTGGAGAAGTTAGAAGACAACTGTTGACCATCACCTGCAGTGAATGGTCAGAGAGAAAACTGGATACTCAATTACAAAAAAGTTGGCAAACTATAAGATGGAAGCTTATTTAGAAGACTTTAATTCAAACATGATCAAAAGCCTTTGAAATGTCAAGAACAACCACTTGAGTTTCGACAACCTTTCCACTGAATTTGTCCGTAGATGGGTAACATAAGCCAGAATATCACCAGTGGATCAACACTTAACAGAATCCATTCTGGCAATTTTTGATCGAATGGAAGGTTTCTAGATAGTTTAAGAGATGACCGTTTGGTCGTCCCGGAGTATAAACAGAAAATTTATTTATTTATTTATTATTTGATTTTCCCCTTACTTTAGAAAGAGAAGTCAGTGGAATGGGATGATAATTGGATAAGAGGGATATATCACTCTTTTTAGGCACTGGCTCGATATGAGGAAATTTCCAAACAAGGTAAAACATTTTTGGAATAAGAAAGTGAAAAAAGGTAATACAAAACAGGAATTAAGTTCAGAAGCGCAGATTTTTATAACAACTGGAGAAATACCATCAGGACATGGAGCTTTCTTAGCTCAAGATTGTCCAAAATCTTTCCGATATCCTTTTTACAGAAGACCACAGGAGGCATTGAATGGAGTGTACTGGAAATTGTAGGAGGTGGTTTACCAAGATCATCAATACACGAGTTGGAAGAAAAGTGGGATGCCAGCAGGTCAGCTTTATCCTTGGCTGAAGTGGCAACAGAACCATCTGGTTTGGACAGAGGTGGGAGCAAAGATGGGCAAAAGTTGCGGCCAATAGCTTTGGCAAGAGACCAGAATGCTCAGCTACCATTAGGGCAAGAAGCAATTTTTCTACTCTTAGCCTGTTCAAACTCTAGTTTGAACTGATTAATAACTACTTTACAACTGTTGCGAGCTTTGGTGTAGGCAGAAAATGAAACTGAAGAATTAGATGCAGGCCAATTGTGATATGCAACATTCTTATCTTGAACAGTTTTAGCACATTTATTGGAAAACCAAGGTTTAGATAAAGGACGAAATTTTAAGGTGGAGTGTGGAATAAAGGATTTCATCCCTACAAGAACAATTTCTTGTAGGGATGAAAGGTAGGAAAATGAGCAATCTGAGCAGACATTGATATCAAAAAATTTGAAACAGTAATCCAACCAAGGAAAACAAGAAAAGAAATCTCGTAGATCATCCCATTTTGAATTCTTGTAGTGCCAAACAACACAAGGTTGAGAATGGCCACAAGAGAAAGGCTCCATTGGAGAAGAGACCCTCACCAAATTGTGGTCTGGAGTGCCCAGAGGACCACTGACCTCGACTGTGTATTTAGAAGGGTTATTTGTGAGAAAAAGATCAAGTGTGTTGGCTGCATGGTTAGGATTATCTGATATTCTGGTAGGAAAATGAGCATTTCGTGCGAGGTAATTATTAATTGCAAAAGCCTCAGCATTTCGACCGGCTGGGTTCATGTGACTAAAAAATGAAAGCCAGCTGGAATTGTGAACATCAAAATCACCAAGAAAAATATACTTTACTGTTAGGAAAGTTGTAATATAGAAAGTTAAATTTCAAAGAGAGGAAGTCAAAGAGTTCCAAGTGATTAGTGGAGTTGGGAGAATGACAGAGGCAACAGATGAATTTGATAGATTGTGGTGGAGAAATTTTAAGCCAGAGAAGATTCAAAAGAGGAGATTCTAAATTACTAAGTCTCCGACAGGGAATATCAGAGTGGACATATCCACAAATACCACCTTTGAAGCAAAAGGAATCATAAAGTGAATAATTCAAACAACTGAGATGAACAGTGGTTTAATTAACCAATAATTCAGATTCTGTTAGAAAAAGTACATGGGGTTTGGCAGACAGCCTCTGAGTGGAAATGGACATTCTTGAGATTGTATCCGAAACTATGTATATTTGTGAAATGAATGATGAAGTATTTGGAAGGTTTAGATCTTTTTACAGATAAGTTTGTTCTATTAGTTTGGCTATTCGTGATATATTCATTAGTAAGAAAAGGTGGGGGGACTTGTTGTATGAAGTAATGATATGGCATACATGTGGCAAGAATATACCCAGTTCCTTAACATAACATGGCCTTGGCAATGCCTCCCACATTCATACCATTCTTAATCTCTCCAGTCATTATTTGTCAGAGTAGAGGTAGTGAGATTATACACTAGCTGATCCAGAAACCTCCTAGAGTTACCAATAGATTTGGTCAGGTGGACTATCCAGTGGCCAGTCTGTGAACACCGCTTTAGAGTTGTATCCTTGAAATGTAAGGAAGATTGGATCTCTCCATGATGTAACCATAACCTCAAAAGAGATCAATCATACTGCATGATGGAAGAGATGGAGGTGTGGGAATGCCAGAGCTTTGGTCTGGAGACTAAGCACAGGTTACACCACTTCAAGCCTACAATAAGCAATTTTGGATCTCACCAGTTGATGAGAGTCATCTACCACCTGGTATTGCCTCGTAACACAAAAGGGCAGCATTCCTCCGTGTGGTGGGGGCACCACACCCTGATCCCTGCTTATGTTAGTTGATATACTAGATGGGTGGTCACTTCCAGTGTACTAAGTGCCATGTTTCAGGACTTGTACATGGGGTTTATACCCAAGGTTCCACCATTGTGAAGGTGCAAGCAGAGGATATGGCTGCCATAGACCAACCAGAGTTTGCCGAAATTAGGTTCACTTGATTTGAGTGTCACCCGAATATCAGTTCCATCAGCATTTTGGACTTCCAGATAGCAAGCCCAGCTTGGAATACTTGAGAGAATGTCTCCGACAGCCTCAAGGACCAAAGGTGTGGATGCGTCTCTGTAAAATATACAAAAATTTTAATTTAAACCAACAGTTTCTAAGTTTGATCCACAAAGCTATTGAAAGTTTAGAAAAATCTTATTTAGTTAACAAAAATAATGTCAGTACAAGACAATTTTGCATACACTTAGCTGTCTTGAATTCAGTATTTTCAGGGAAAAGGTATGCTTCTTTGTATAAACTTATCGCTCTTTATTGAACAATTTAAGTCTCGTATTGGTTTGGAGTTTTAATTTACTTCTGTATTTCATTTCATTTCTACCGGATGGAAGGTGGGGTGTAACCGATATTTCCTCCTTCATACGTAATCTTAAGAGTTATTTGGTAACTTTATTTGAAATGGTTACATGTTCCAGGGATCACATCAATCTCAGTGTACATTTTAATTTTATTCAGTGAAAGGTAGTTTGGAATGTACATTAATTCTGCACATTCTGTATGAGTGGTGCATTTTATGTCAGACATTGGTATATGACAGTGCTAGATCAGAATTGTACACCTTTAGCATGCCAGGCATTTACAGTAATTTTGTTGAATGTAATGTGGCTCTTGGTTTATTTTTTTTCGAATGGCCTATATCCATTCATTTTGTAATATGAAGTGTTCTATTTTTCATTGATTGACTATAAAAAGTATTTAGATGGGTTGAAGATTGGAAAATAGGAACTTTTTCATACTGAACTTAAATTTCTGTAGGTTATAATTTTCACTAAGGATCAAAAACTGAGAGACTAAATGAGGAACAAAAATAAAACTAGTGAATTTGGAGTTTAACTCTGAATGGATGTATTGAGTAGTTGATGTGTGTTCAGACATACATTTTGCAGTATACCTGACTTTTTTTTTTATGGTATGCTTAATGTTAGAGGTTGAGAAGCAAGAAAAAACTTGTTCACTGGAACATAGAAAATAAAAAAAAATATGTTTTTTTATAGTAGCCTCTTATTCCATTAATTAACAATTCGCTGGGTAAAAGAAATCATCCTACATTGCAGTCTAAACCTCTTCTCCCATAACTTTAATTTATATCTTCCAGTTCTAGGAGACATAAACATAAATAAACAAAACTTCTAAAAACTGATGTTAAGCTGAAACCTCAAGATCCATCTTACCCTTACACACAAAAGAAAAAAAGAAAAAATTGCATGCTACTTATAACAGATTGTTCTTTGAAAGAGAATCTTTCTTTTATATGCATTTGATTTTTAAGGAAAATTTTTATTTTATGATGTTAAACTTCCAAAATCCAACTTGAAATAAAAAAAAAAAAAGAATGAAATCGAATAAATGTGATTTTTTAAAAAATAACTACTGTGATTATTAATTGAAAAATTTTGGTTTTGTGAACTAAGCGCTAACTTGAAATATGTATATACAGGTAGTTCCCGACCTTACGAGTTAATTTGTCCCTAGCGCACACTCGTAAAGCAGGAATTTATTTCCCATAGACACAATGTTAAAAATAGGGGTTACATTCTCAACAATGAAATTAGTTAGCTAATTAGTTTATGTTTAAACAATGATTGGTTTAAACAATGAAAACATAGCCTGTAAAATCAAGCAAATTACAATAATAAAGAAATTTATTTATTTTATTTATTATTTATGACTTACAAATGTTAAAGAATGTTTATTCTTCATCATCATTGACTAAATGCACACTCATTAATTGCTCATTATTGGTTCGGCACTCGTTGGTTTGTTGCATAAGGAGTCGTCTTCTTCAGAAATGCTTCAAGAAGCATTTGTTTCCAAGATAATTTCTTTTCTTTATAAATTTCAATAGCATGCATAAGAATTTTTTAACGGAATGCACAAATTGCAAGTAACACAATTTGCATGGAGTAACAAGTTTACAAAGCTTTAAAAAAAAGGAATGAAGAGAAGATTCTGAAAATTTATGCTTTTCATACGATTGAAGATTTCAGTAAAGGGGGAATTTCGCCATAATAATGTAAAAACCCACAGAATTCCAGTTATCGGTATTATCGCAAATGCAATAACATCGAGTTTACTACCCATTTATAATTGCTTGCAGTAACAGAAAAGCCCAATAAACTGGAAAGTGCAAATTGTTTTTATTGTTTTATGGTAGTGACCTCCAGAAACATGCTTTAGAAAAATATCACAAAGTCGTTCAAAATTGGTTCTTATAACAGAACATATAATAATAATGAAAGTGTAGTGCATTTTAATGATTTGAATTGGTAACTAATAAAATTTACACTATAAAAATGACCTTTTAGAGAGTTATATACCGAAAATTTCAACTTCCGAGGTCATAGAACAAATTACCAAAAATGCATTATTGTGTTCACATTATGATATTTTCACAATACGATGGTGTCTCTGGAACAGATTAATATCGTAAGGTAGGGTACACTGTATTGTATAGCTACACGTGTAATTTTAAATGCGGTATTTATGAATGTTTAACATTCATTTTTTGCAATTAATGTTCACATTTTCGATTTTGTTACTTGAAATACTTGATACTTGAAAAAAAAAACTCGTAAAGCGGGAACTGTCTGTATAATATTAGTATTTACAACTCCAGTTGTATGCTGTAGAAGTGTGTGACATGGGCTGATTTTATTGTTGTGCAAGCTGAAAACCCAGAATACCTTACAGGGAAAACCCCACACCCGAGATTAGCTAACATTTTCTACAGACTTATTATTATTGTTGTTGTTGTTGCTCTTATATTATTTCTCCCTGATTGTGGGATTCCACTCCGTGACGGGTACTGCTACCAAGTACACAGGGTGGTTGTAATGTCTGGTGTTACTGTCAGTCAAAGAAATCTCTGACTGTCCTACAGGTGTTCAGGATTGTGACTTTTTAGAGTTCCTTGTAGGTGTTCTCTGGGAGACCTATTGCTGCTAGGCTGCTATGTAGAGTCTTTGGTACCATACCGGTGGTTGACACGATGATTGGGATGGTTGATACTTCTTCCGTATGCCACATCTCCTTGATCTCATGTCTCAGGTTCGTGTACTTCCTAATTTTTTCTTCATGGGTTTTCTGGACATTGCTAGTGTTGGGCACCGCTATGTCAATCAGGTAGGTAGCCTTTTCCATCTTGTCCACAAGGGTTACGTCCGGTCTGTTGATGGTCTTATCTGTTATTATTATGCCGTGGCCCCAGTACAGCTTGTGGGTTTGGGTCTCTAGTACTGCCTAGGGTTCATACTTGTAGTATGGTACACTTTCTTTGGTCAACTGTATTTCCTTGCTAGCTTCTGATGTATTATCCTGGATACCTGGTCGTGTCTATGAGTGTACTCAGTCTGGATGATCACCTTGCACCCCGTGGTGATGTATTGGATCATTTCTGAGGCCAGGTGGCATTGTCAACACGTGTCATCTGATATTCCGGGCTCCTTTGCGATGCATTTTCTATAGTTTCTAGTGTTGATTACCTGGTCTTGGATGGCCAGCATGAATCCTTCAGTCTCGGGGAAGAGCGCCCCGCTTGTGAGCCATGCACTGGAAGCAGTGTTATTGATGTGATCTTGATGGAGGTCATTGTAGTGTCTGCCGTGGAGTGTCTTCTTTGCCCATCTTTCTAACTTCGTTTCTTGTACCGTCTAGGTGGGAGAGGTTTCCTTGCTTAGGCTGAGTGGGGTATACCACTTATCTATCTTCCTTATGGCCTGGTGCTGTGTTGTTCTCAAAGTAATCCTTCAGGTTAACTATCGCTGTTTTCTGTTGTTTTATCAGGTCTATCAGGCCCCTTCCTCCCTCTTTCCGAGTTATTGTTATTCTCTTCACTGCTTGTTTGTTTGTTTGTTATTTGGTTTTTAGGAGCATTAGCAACTAAGGCCATATTTCTCCGGGGATATGTGGTGGTCATTCTCTGACCTTTCTACATCCTCCATATTTGGTGGTCACGGGCTCGAACCCCGGTTTAATCAAGAAGCATGTGCTACGCACTGCTGCTCCTGCCCACCTGGCTATGGAGGCACCACTGCTGGCTTCAGGTGGTGTTGTCGACTCTTGGACATCATTGTCCTTGTCTTTTGCATGATATCTTCTAGCTCGGTGTTAGTCCAATCTATAACCCTGAATGTGTATGTTAGTACTGGAGCTGCATATGTGTTTATGGCTTTAACTGTGTTCCCTCTGTTCAATTTTGCTTTCAGCAGGCTTCTGAGTCTCTGATGACATTTTTCGGTCAGGCACTTCTTGATTTCCTTGTGTTCCAACTGCTCAGCCTGCATCATCCCTAGGTATTTGTAGGTCTCTCCTGTCATAGCTTCGATCTCTTTACCAGTCATCAGCTGTTAATTAGTTTCGGCCAACTAATTTTCCCTGGTGCAGCGTGTGGGTCTTGCATTTTTCTAGACCAAATTCCATCCTGATGTCCTGGCTGAATTCTTCAGTGATCCAGAGTAGTTGCTGGAGTTGCTTCTCGGTTGCCGCGTAGAGCTTGATATCATCCATGTACATCAGGTGGGTGAGGGTGTACAGGTTCTTTCTTTCTTCTTTGAGGTTATATCCATACTTGCTGTCGTTGAGCCTGGTGGATAGCGGGTTGAGTGCTAGACAGAACCATAGTGGGCTCAGAGCATCTCCCTGAAAGATTCCTCTTCTAATGGGGATTGGCCTGGTTGTGATGTTCTCAACCTTAATGGTGGTACTCCATTTCACCATTGTTGCTCCTAGGAACTTTGTCACTATCGGATTGACCTTGTAGATCTTCGGGGTCTCTATTAGCCAGCTATGAGGTATGGAGTCGAAGGCCTTGCGGTAATTTATGTAGGCCGTGTATAAGTTGCGGTGCTTCGTGAAGGCTTGTTCCATAACTGCAGCATCTATGATTAATTGCTCATTGCATCCTTTCTGCTGTTCGGCCATTATGTTCTGACTCTCTAAGTGGTCTGATATCTTCTTAGTTATGCAGCTGGTCAGAATCTTGTACATCGTTGGGAGGCATGTGTTTGGCCTGTTTTTCGCTGGGTTTCTTGTATCTTCATCTTTAGGCTTCAGATATGTGACTCCTTCAGTGAGAAACTTCGGGATTGTCTCCGGGTGCCTTATCATTCCAGTGAACTGCTCTGCTAGGTGCTTGTGTGTGCAGGTGAGCTTTTTGTACCAGTAGTTGTGGATGTTATCAATTCTCGGTGTTCGCCAGTTGTGGGTGTTCCTGATCGACTGTTTTACTTCTTCTTCTCGAATCTCCCACTCTCTTATCTCTTGTATGTCCTTCGTTTTCTTCCGTTCTACTTCTATCCAGGGTGCTCTGCTGTCATGTCTTACTTCACTGCTCCAGGAAGAGCCTTCTTTTCAGTGGTCCATTTCTTGCTTTCTCATCTTCATCCAGTTTCCTGTAGAGGGCTCTTTGGTCCTCATCGAAGATTCGGTTGTTTATTTTCCTCTGGGAGCTCTGTTTATATTTGCCTAGTCTCTTGCTGAGTGTGAGGAGGTTCTGCTTCAGTGTATCCAAGTATTCTCTTATTCTCTGATTTCTGGTCTCATGTTTTCTGTGGACACTGTCTTTCTTGAGGATGCTCTTCACCTTTCCAATCAATTTCTTACTTCTATTACCCTGTTAGTACTGGGTCAACTGACCTATCTTAACTCTTAATACCCCTCGACGTGGGCACCCGTACGTGGTGAGGGGACCTCCCAGTGACGCTGCTGGACTTCCAGACTAGCATCACTGGGATCCAATGCCCACAGCCCAGGTTCCAGGCTTACATCAGTGGAATCCGGCGTGTTTGCCGCGTGCTGCGACCCGTGGAAATTCGGAAAGGGGGATCCTGGTGGTTGAGGGGCCCAGCTTCAATACACCACTTTGGCCCCTGCTTCGACAAGACGGGTGGTCCTGGAAGGCCCGGCTAGGATCAATCGGCTAGTAGGCTCGCCTGCGAGGGTCAACCGTGTCAATGCCACGCCCCTACCCTCATGGTCCGAGGGACAGGATTCAGGCTGACGGCGGTGCGGGTATAGTGTCTGGGTAGCCCTGGCGTTCCACTCCCGAGTGCATTTATTGCATACCGGGTAGTGGGCGTCCCTTTGGGCTCCGTGGTGGGTGGGGAGCCCGGGCACTGAACAATTCATAAAACTTCATGAATCCTGATAAACATATTCCTTCAGGGGCCCCAACCTGGTCCCTATCTGAAAATAATGACGGAGAGGCAGATAGATAGCATTATTGCTACAAAGAGGCAGCGAACCGAACTACCATCAGGGCCTGTCCCAAGGTTCTTAATAATGCATTCCACCAACGAAACACCGATTGGTAAAATGTCGCCCTTTTTTATACAAAAAGGGTTGGATGGGTTAGCAGGTACACCCAAGTCAGTTAAGAGGCTCCGTTCTGGGGACCTCTTGATTGAAACAAAAAATGACAGGCAGTCTGAACATCTACTCCGAGTAACATCAATCGGAGGTATACCCATAACAGTGACACCACACAGAACACTAAATTCATCGAGAGGTGTCATTTCGGAGTGGGACCTTCTCGACGTCACCGAGGAGGAAATCTGCTCCGAATTAAAACCACAGGGAGTTACTGCCGTCAAGAGAATTACTGCGCGAAGGGATGGAAAAATAGTTAAAACCAGGAGTGTTATCCTGACTTTTAACTCTCCGAAACCTCCTGATGAGATTAAAGCTGGATATATCAACTGTCCAGTACGTCCATACATTCTGAACCCTTTACGGTGTTTTAAATGTCAGAAGTATGGACATTCTCAAATGGCCTGCCGTGGAGTTCTTGCATGCGCCCGGTGCGGTGCAAAGGACCACGAAACAACAGCATGTTCAGCCACTAAACCTACCTGCATTAACTGTGAGGGAGAACATCCGGCCTATTCAAGGGCATGCCAGAGGTGGAAAGAAGAAAAAGAAATTCAACGGCTGAAGGCAGAGCTAAACATATCGTACCAGGAGGCAAGAAAAGCAGTGAAACCTCTTAACATCAAAAAACCTACCTACGCCCAGAAGGCAGCAGGGAGGTGTTCGATTGGGACTCAGACGGACATGTCCGTCCCTCCAAAAGAATCATTTACTCCCATTGCACGTTATCTTTTAAGCTCCCAAAAACCTGCACAGAAGGACCAATCAGCTGCCACTCCTATATCAGTACCTCCTAATGCTCCACAAGTAACAAAAGCAAAAGAAAAGAATAAGAAAGGGGAAGTAACACCTAGTACCCAGGAAAACATGGATGACGAGCAGAAGGAGGTACATGATGAGTCAGTTTTGGAACTCTTCGCTGAGGAAGAAGTGGACACAGGACAGCGTCCATACTTCCCCAGGAAAGATAAATCCAAGACTGACAAAATTAAGCCCTCAGCACCTCGGAAGCCGCCTGATGGACCCACCAAGTCCAAATAATGGCTAAATTCCTACAGTGGAATTGTCGTGGATTCCGGCAAAATACTGACGACATCAAGGCACTCCTGCAAAAGCACAAACCAGTTTGCTTTTGCATACAGGAGACTTATTTAAAGGAAAATGATGACCCCCACCATGCATAACATTACCATCATTCGTAAGGATAGAATTGTGGATGGTCCTGCCCACGGAGGAGTCGCAATCCTCGTCGGCAACCAGATCCCATTTCAGCCTTTGCAGCTTACAACTAGCATTGAAGCTGTAGCAATTCGCCTTACAGTGGGGTTCTTATTAACTGTCTGTTCTGTTTATTTGCCACCTGGGATTGACATCCCCCAGAAAGACCTTGATGATCTTATCATGCAATTGCCTTCCCCTTGTTTAATTCTTGGGGATTTCAATGGACATAACACTCTGTGGGGTAGTGCTGACATCAATGGAAGGGGACGAGTCATAGAGCATATGCTCACTGACAATGATCTCTCCCTCCTAAATGTGGGAACAAACACCTTCTTCCACATGCCTACCCGTACATTCTCTGCCATTGATCTTTCTATCTGCTCCCCTTCTCTCCTTCCTTCACTTACTTGGGAGGTAGAAGAAAATCCATATGGAAGCGATCACTTCTCCGTGATAACCACCCTAACTAGTGGAAGACAGTGTCTGCCATTTAGTTTACCGCGGTGGAAGATTGATCAGGCTGACTGGAATGCCTTTGAACATCTGGCAAACCTTGATATCCGTACAGTCGGTCAGGAGCCAATCAATGAAGCAGTCCTTCATGTCACAGAAACGATTGCCCAAGCAGCTGCAATTGCAATCCCAAAATCATCCAGCCGGTTCCCACTATTCCCGAAACCTTGGTGGAATTCAGAATGCACGGCAGCAAAAAAAGCACAAAACAAAGCCTGGGGGATATTCCGCCGATATCCCACCACTGAAAATTTAATATCATTCAAACGTGCACGTGCAAAAGCACGCTATGTACGACGTCAGAGCCAAAGGAAATCTTGGATTCGTTTTACATCTTCTATAACTCAGGCTGCTAGCTCAAAAGTAGTCTGGGATAAGATCCGGAAAATGAAGGGAAAATATCCACCATGCCCTTCAGTGATCCTCGCGCACAACGGATGTCCAATTGCAGATTGAACTGCAGTTGCAAATAGTCTAGGGGAAACATTTGCAAAAATCTCTGCAATAACATCTTTTCCCGCAGAGTTTTTGGCCCTGAAAAAGAAAGTTGAGAAAAACCCACCAAACTTCTCTTCAAAAGGGCTTGAAGCGTATAACAAGCCCTTTTTTACAGGAAGAGTTAAATGCAGCACTCTTTCTCACGCATACAAGTGCTGTGGGGCCCGATGACATCCACTACGAAATGTTAAAATACCTTTCACCACAATCTAAGGATCACCTTTTAATTCTGTTTAACAGAATTTTTATTCAGAAACAATTTCCGGATTCCTGGCAAAGGGCTATCGTCCTTGCTTTCCCAAAACCAGGAAAAGATCCTAGCAATCCAAGTAACTATCGTCCTATTGCTCTGACAAGCTGTTTGTGCAAAGTCCTGGAAAGAATGGTTAATGCACACCTCGTATGGTATTTAGAAACAAATGGTCTGCTTTCCAGGACACAGTGCGGCTTCCGAAGAAATAGATCCACTCTGGATCATTTAATCCGATTGGAAACGTCCATTCGTGATGCTTTTATTAAATCCGAGCATTTGGTAGCAGTTTTCTTTGATGTTGAAAAAGCGTACGACACGGCCTGGCGATTTGGAATTTTAAAAGACCTCTATAACTTTGGTCTTAGAGGTAACCTTCCTGTTTTTATTAAAAACTTTCTTTCGAATCGCCAATTTCAAGTCCGTTTAGGATCCACCCTCTCTCGAGTTTTCTCTCAGGAAGAGGGAGTCCCACAAGGATCCGTTTTAAGTGTTACGCTTTTCACAATCAAAATAAACTCTATCGCAGAACAACTTCCACCCACTGTAAACAATGCCCTCTATGTAGACGACTTTGCTATATTTTGTAATTCATGCAATATGAGGGTCATTGAAAGGCAACTGCAGAAAACCATTAATCATCTTACAGCTTGGTCTTTGGCTAATGGGTTCAGATTTTCATCACAGAAGACTGTTTGTGTACACTTCTGTCGCAAACGTAATCTTCATCCTGACCCAGAATTAAGGCTTGGGCAAAATAACATCCCAGTTGTAGCAGAATTCAAATTCCTTGGACTTATTTTCGACAAAAAGCTGACATTTTTACAACACATTCGTCAGCTGAGGACAAGATGTGTCAAAGGGCTTAACATCCTTCGTGCCCTTTCGTCAACCTCATGGGGCGCAGATCGGGCTACCCTTCTCCGTCTCTACCGGGCACTTGTCCGTTCCAAACTCGACTATGGGTCTCAAGTCTATGGTTCTGCTAGAGATAGTGCACTTCGGTGGTTAGATCCAATCCACCATCAAGCCATCCGGACAGCCACCGGAGCATTTCGCACATCTCCTGTCCAAAGCCTTTACGTTGAAGCAAATGAACCATCTCTGTCTCTTCGACGTAAGCAGTTGTCCTTACAGTACGCCTTTAAATTAAAATCCCTGCCCAATCATCCCACGTGGCCATCCGTTTTTGAGCCGTGCTGGGAAAACCTCTACAACACCCGTCGGACTGCCAACAAACCTTTTGGTATTCGCATTCAAGGGCTGCTGAATGAGCTGAACTTGACGGTAGACAACGTTGCGGAGTCTCCAAGGCAATTCTTTCCACCCTGGCATGCTCATTTTCCAACTTGCGACTTCTCCCTTCAGATCTGGGAGAAGGCTACTACACCGCCATCTGTCTACCAGCAACTCTTTGCATCACATAGACAGCTGTATTCTGACTTTCTGCCAATCTATACAGCTGGCTCAAAGTTAGAATGTCATGTGGGATCTGCTGTTGTGTTCCCTCACAAAACATTATCCTATAAGATCCCACAAGAAACTAGCATCTATACTGCAGAGTTGCATGCAATACAAACAGCCCTAGATCACATTAAAAATCGCGACTACCAGAGGTATATGATTTATTGCGATTCATCGAGCGTGTTACAGGCTCTGGTATCGGTGGGTTTTAACCCTCATCCGATCCTGTCCAGGATCCGGCAGATTCTTTTTTCTCTCAAGCAATTAGAATTCGATATTCGCTTTTGCTGGATCCCAAGCCACATTGGGATCCGGGGAAATGAATCGGCTGATGCCGCTGCCAAATCAGCCATTTCCCTGGATAATCATTGACTGTCAGTCCCCTATACAGACTACAGGCAAATAATACGTTCTAAACTGCTTTCCCAATGGCAAGATTCTTGGCATGGACAGGCCACAAATAAATTACATCACATCAAGCCTGTAATTATGCAATGGCAGTCCAGTCTACGCAGGGTCCGAAGAGAGGAAGTTGTTCTTGCTCGGCTCCGCATAGGTCATAGTCATCTAACCCATTCCCACTTGCTGAGGGCGGATGACCCACATATGTGCGAGATATGTAATGTTATTTTAACCGTCCATCATATTTTAATAGAATGTCCTGTTTTTATAGAAGCACGACGCTTGTATTTTACCACTTTTAACAATTTGACTGAGCCATTTACACTCAGTCAGATTGTAGGTGACAGACACAATATGTCTGACGTTTTTAACTTTTTACAATTTATTAATTTTTATACAAAGATCTAAGTTTTATGCTTTTACTTTTATACCTTTTTAACACAATAATTGTTTGACGTGGTAGCCTTCGCTACCAAAATGTTTAATAGCATTTTAAAATTTTACTTGGCGCATTATGGCCTTAGCTGCCAATGCGCCATAAAAAATCAAATCAAATCAAATAACTCTTAATTCTTCTATCTTCTGCTGAAGTCTTCTTTCCCAAGCTGGCAGTTTCTTCTGTTTTCGGTTCTTCTGCTGCTGGTCTCTCATTTCTTTTCCAATAATCCTAGTGGCTGCTATGATTAACTCTAGTACCAGTTAATAGAGCCATTCAGGATCTTGAACTGTCATAGTTCCCCTTCCTGAAACCCATGCTTTTACCTTTAACAACTGGGACTTCTCTCTCTTCATCGTCCAACTTAGAACTTCATCATCATTCCCTGTTAAGAATTCCTTATTATCAGTCGTTAATGCTGTCAGGTTTTTGAGTGATGATCAGCTCTAGAATATTCCTGCTCCTAATACTTTCCCTATTCTGCTGACATAAGCAGACTAGGGAAAGTACTAGGATCAAGAAAGTAAATAAATTCTTCTAGGTTGATATAAAAGTTTTACCAGTCCCGGTAAGGGGAAAATTGAAATCATCAATAAAAAGACATTCACACTTTCTTGTCCATTTCTTCCACATGGAGACTCTAATCATACTCTCCACAATCTTTTGATCTGTAGCTTATCCTTGCTATCATTTTTTATGACCCCTTATGTGTGTAGTCTGAGTAAGAGGAAGGATGCCATTAGCATTGAGTTTACTCCATTCATTCAAAGCCTTAACATCTCAATATGGTCTCCTCACAGGTGTCTAGTTTCCAGACACTGTAATTTACAGAGCTGAAACCTTTCTTGGTGAGAGTACCCTTTTGTTCTCCTTTGCTTTTCTCTGAAGCTATTCTAACTTATTCTCATTTATGTACACCCCCCAAGTGTTACTTATTCAAAGTGTAATAGGAAGGCAACTCATTGTGAATGATTTCACATTATAAGATGTTATAATAGTGATACCTGAAGTAGAAACTTCAGTGTTTGTCTTAAAATTCAATGTAGTAATGATGAAATTGCACTAAACTATGTCACAGCTACTGTAGAAACTTAAGAATATAAATTTTATAAAATACGAAATAGAAAATAACCCACAAGAATCAAATTTATAAAAAAGGTAAGAATTAAATTTACAAAAAAAAAAAAATAAATAATAACCAATACAAAATTATGGAAATTAAATTAAAAAAAAATTGCAAATTAAATTTACAAGATGTTATAAAAATTGAGCAATAACAAAAATTAAGTGACTGTCTTAACTGCTAACCCAAGCCTTTTATAATCCACAAGAAACAGGAGCACTTAAAAGCGTATCTAATCACTGGATTTTGTCATTTTTATGATAAAGTTTATCACCTAATTACTATTTGCAACTGCTTTTGCTCATTGGCTATCTCATGATTTATAGAAAATTAAATATTATTTGCTCTAAGTAGTATCATTGGATAATGTTTGCCATAAGTAATGCCAATTAGTTGTTGGGTTTTATTATAAAAATAGCAGGAAATAAAGTTTTAATGACACAAGTATTCTTTCACAGCTGGAGAAAATATTCAGTACAGTAGCTAGAAAAGGGAATATGCTAAGAAGAAAGGACAGATCAAGTGGTGATACGGTAATATTGTTTTAAAAGTATAATATATATATATGCATATAAATATTTGTAAATAGCTAACATTTTTGTATATTTTTTCAGCATTTAGAGTAACATACAGGACTGTTATGATTAAACTGTATTATTCTGAGGGTTAGTAATAGTAATAGCTGTATAGTGCAAAGAAGCCACAGGTTTTTGCTGCACCGGCCAGAAAAAAAAATGCATAGATAAGAAAATACAAATTATTTTATTTCCTCCTCACATAGATAACTATCCAGCTGACCTTTGAATTTATTCAAACTGTCAGCCTCAACTACCTGTGAAGGCAACCTGTTCCTGCAACCAGTGACTTGCTGGCTAAAATAAAATTTCCTACAATCTAGTCTAAACCTGTAATTCGAATTTATGCCCTTGGTTCTGGAATTCTCTATTACAATGAAAATTCTGCCTTCATTCGTTTTACTAACCCCCTCTCATAAACCTCAGTCAGGTCACCTCTGAGGTGCTTGGTTGCCAAGCTTTGTGGCCCACATATATGGAATCTTTCTTCATATGGTTGCCCTTTTGCCAGTCTCACCACACAAGTTGTCCATCTTTGGATCCTTTCAGGAAGTTTAATGTCTTTTTTTCAGATGAGGTCTCCATAATTGAACACAGTGTTCGAAATGCGATCTTAACAATTGCCTTATACAGTGGGACTATGACCTCCATATCTCTACATGATAATGTTCGATAAATCATCGATAGGACACCATGGACTTTCCTGGCTGCCTGTTTACACTGCTCAGAAAATTTCATGTCTACCCATATTGTAGCTCCCAAATCCCTTTCTTCCTCTACTTAATGCAGATTAAAAAAAGATGTTTTTTTATGTGAAGTTCTTGAATATAATTTCATGATGTTCGACAGTCCAGCTTCTTGATGAGAAGTTGATGTAGAAGGTTGATGTTGATCAAAATTTTGAGAAGCAGATTTTATTAAACTCGGCATTTTTTTTTTTTCATTCTCCATGTTTTTGAACTCATTCTTTTGTTGACATGGGAGGCTTCTTCGATGGCTTTGAAGCTTTTATTCTTACATACTTTTCTCGATTTCACTCAGCTGGAGTTTTAGCCATCTTCGAAATATTCTTATAGGTTACTGAAATTAGATTTGATATTTTTGCAATTCAATAGTTATGAAATCAATTTGTAGACTAGTATGACATCATAACCAAAAACTACTGCAAGAAATGATTGTTTTTTTGTTGCATTCTTGAATCAAAACCTCTTAAATTTTTGAATGGTTTTATCGAAACTTACTTACTTACTCTACTTAGAAAGTTGATGTTGATCAAAATCTTGAGAAACAGATTTTTTTAAAGTCTGCATTTTTTTTGTTCCCCATGTTTTTGAACTTGTTCCTTTTTGACATGAGAGGCTTCTTCGGTGGCTTTGAAGCTTTTATTCTTGCATAATATTACTACCTGCTGCTTACTCTACCGAATCAACATTAGTGGCTGAGTTAGCATCATTTAGGAAGTGACGTCATTTAAAATCTAACAGCCACCTAATAGGAAGTGACGTCAATTGCATCATTTCCATAAAAAAATTTCGTTACCAACTGGTTTTACTCTAGTGCCAACATAGATGTTTTCACATCAAAACACTTGCAGATTATGTTTGCAGATTAAAAACCACTTACAGACTTATGCAAACCAGAAATCTGGAATGGACAATATCCAAACCACAAAAATGAAAGGCAGAAGGAGGTAAGTCTGCCCAGGGTGAAATTGGAACTGAAATTGAAATTTAATCTGAACATAGAAAACAGGCAAATCAGATGCCACTGATGTGTTCATGAAAGGGCCATAAACATAGGCATTCATAGTTCAGGAAAACATGCTACCTGGAATGAGGAATGCTTTGTTTGTTGGTTGGGAGTTGTATTAAATGAATAACAGTAATTCCGTGGCTTCACTTAAGGGATACTGCAGTGTAAAAGTAATGAGAAGAAAGCCTCTTCTTGAGATCACTATATCAGCACTTGATAGTGCAAGAAGCAATCAATGTGCATAAGCTATTCCAGTAGTAATCCTCTATGGTTACCCTACAAGATACATGTGGTACAATAGCATTAGCATTAGTAGAGGCATATGATGCAAGAAAGCAAGCTTATGCAGCATCAGCCAAAAAAAAAACAACCCTCCCATTTTAACCCTCCATTCATTCCAAATGCCTGTCCAGCTCAGCCTTAAATTTATTTAGGCTATCAACTTCCACAACAAGAGATGGTCTGTTCCACCAATCAACCATCCGCTGGCTAAAGGCAAATTTTTGCACATCTATTTTACAACTGTCTTTCCTCAATTTGAATCTATGCCCCCTCAGGTTCTTGATCTGAGCAAGAAGAAGAATCCCATCAGCATTCAGCTTGCTCAACCCATTCAAGACCTTATACACCTCAGTCAGATCACCTCGCAGGTGCCTACTCTCCAGGCACTGCAATTTTCAGAACTTAAGCCTTTCTTGGTAAGAGCACCCCTTTGTTCCCCTCACCAGTCTTGTTGCCTTTCTTTGTACTTGTTCTAGAAACTCTACAGCCTTCCTGAAATGAGGCCTTCAGACCTGTACACTAGGTGTGGCCTGACCATTGCCTTGTACAACAGGATAATCACCTCCCTCTCCCTACTAGCAAAATTCCTATATATCATTGACAAGACTTCATGACCTGCCCTGGCATCCCGTTTGTACTGTTCAGCAAACTTCATATTTGACTGCACAATTATCCCCAAGTCTTTTTCACTTTCCACATTCCCTGAGTGTAATACCACTCAGTTTCTTTTGGGTTATTGCTACCCATATGCAATACTTCGCATTTGTCAACGTTAAACTTCAGTTGCCACTTCTCAGCCCATTTGCCCAACTTGTTTAGATCCAGTTGGAGTAGCATACTGTCTTTACTGTCGTTAACAACCCTGCCAACCTTTGTATCATCTGCGAACTTGGACATTAATCCTGATATATACCTTCATCAATATCATTGATTAATACGCAAAACAACAATGGGCCCAGCACTGAACCCTGGGAAACTCCACTAATAACATTTGTCCATGAAGAGCAGTGTCCATTGATTACCACTCTTTGTCGTCTCCCACTCAACCATCCCTTTATCCAATGTAGCAACTTACCCTTAATGCCATACCTCTCCAATTTGTACAGCAGTCTTCCTTGTGTAACAGCATCAAAAGCTTTCCTGAAATCCAAGTATATGATATCAAAATTATTTTTGCCATTCAGTTCCTTTGTGACCACATCACAGTACTAGTAGTAGTGGCATGTGATGCAAGAAAGCATGTGTACAAGCTTATGCAGCATCAGTCAAAAAAAAAAAAAAAAAAATTTACAAAACCATTCCCTCTAAATGTTTGTCCAGTTCCTCCTTTTATTTAACCTATCAACTTCCACAATGACAGATGGAAGTTTGTTCCAACAATTAACCACCTTCTGGCTAAAGGCAAATTTTTACACATCTATTCTACTTCTGTCTTCCTCAATTTGAATTTATGCCCTCTTAGGTTCGTAATCTGAACAAGTGGAAGAATCCCATCAGAATTCGTGTGCTCAACCCATTCAAGGCCTTATACACCTCAATCAGATCACCTTGCAGGTGCCTAGTCTCCAGCCACTGCAATTTGCAGAACTTAAGCCTCTTTTGCTAGGAGGATCCCTTCATTCCCCTCACCAATCTTGTTGCCCTTCTCTGTACACGCTCAAGCAAATCTACATCCTTCCTAAAATGAGGCCTCCAGACCTATACACAGTACTCAAGGCGTGGCCTGAACATTGCCTTATACAGAGGGACAATCACCTCCTTTCCCTGCTAGCAAAATTCCTATATATCATTACAAAACCTCATGACCTGCCCTGGCAGCCTGTCTGCATTGCTCAGAAAACTTCATATCTCACTGCACAATTACTCCCAGGTCTTTTTCATTTTCTACTACCTTAAGTGTAGTACCACACAGTTGGTACGTTTCTCTTGGGTTACTTCTCCCCATATGCAGTACTTTGCATTTGTCAATGTTAAACTTCAGTTGCCACTTCTCAGCTCATCTGCCCAAATTTTCTAGATCCTGTTGCAATAGTTTCCAATCAAAGTGGTTAGACAAGACCTCCCTTTAACAAACTCATGCTATCTTAACTATTATAGGTAACATTATCTAAAAGATAATATACAGAAACATACAGACTTTGCCGTTCAATTCCCATCTAGGATACAGGAGAAAAATATATAGCTGTATAACATTCTGTATAATAATAAAAAAAAATTAAATGAAATAAATAATTATTAAATAATAAAAGAAAAGGAGATAGACAAACTATGCATTCTCTTCTCCCGTAGGTAGCTATCCAGCTGACCTTTTAATTTCCCCGAACTGTCAGGATCTACCACCCACCTAGATAATTTATTCCAGTAATTAATAAATCACTGGATAAAACAAAACTTCCTGCAATCCAGTCTAAATGTCTTCCCCCCAATAACTTGAATTTATGTCCCGTAGTTCTAGAATCATTTATAACAGTGGAAATTGTTCTCATTCATTTTACTTTTGTCTCTCGAAGCCTTTAAACACCTTAATCAAATCTCCTCTAAGGTGCCTAGTTTCCAAGCAATTCAATACACATATTCAGTCTTTCCACATACGGGTGCCCTTTTACCAATCTTACCAGGCTAGTTACCCATCTTTGAACCCTTTCAAGAAGCTCAATGTCTTTTTTTAGGTGCAGTCTCCATACTTAAACACAATATTCCATGTATGGTCTAACAATAGCCTTATATAATGGGATTATGACATCCTTATCTCTATTAGCAAATGTTTGATGTCATCGATGATAGGACACTATGGGCCTTCCTTGCAACCTGTCTACAATGTTCTGAGAACTTCATGTCCGACTATATTGTAACTCCTAATTCCCTTTCTTCCACTACTGACTTTAGTTCAACTCCATCAGATTTAAAAGTTATTTTGGAGTTGCTGCTCCCCTTGTCACTTTCTGACCATCCCTGAAGTCTAGGGCATTCTGAAAAAGCTTTGCTTGGCAGTGATCATTAACTATGCTACCAATCTTTACATCATCTGCAAATTTGAACATCACTCCCTCTATCCCTTCATCGATGCCATTTAAGAAAATCAAAAACAACAGTGATCCTAATACTGATCCTTGGGGAACTACACTTTTTACATTAACCCAATCTGAAGAATAACCATTTATCACAACCCTCTGTCTTCTGCTCTGAAGCCATCCCGTTATCCATCTAAGGATTTTTTTTTTTTGTTCAATTAGATATGTAGATAAATATTCTCCTAAATTTTATTATTTGTATGTCATTTAAATTGTGTGAGCTTTCTTTAAATTGTTGCTTTGTCTTTAAAGCAATGGTTAAACAATCATTGAATTATTTTAAAAGCAATAATTGGACAGGTGGGATTGACAGCTTGTTTAATAAGTCACTCCCCCGCCCTGGTGAATGAATGAGAATGAATGGGGGGGAGTAAAAAAGTTGTAAAATGTAAAAACTATAAAATGTAGGGGGGGGAACTATAAAATGTCGAAAAAAATGGTGTGTGAGTGAATGATATAAATTTCATGTTCTATTCCAGCATCTCTATCAGATGGATGGATGGCCATGAGAACTTTATGGACCCTAAAGTCATCCATTCTGTTGGTTGTTCCTAGCCGGCATGCTGTGGAATGCTGTCCCAGGTGGGACACAACCACCAGCACAGCTGAACTGCTGCTTAGGTCTTCCTAGCCACGCTGCCTTGGTCCTTTACCTTCACTCCACAGGCAGGAGAGGGAGGTTACCCCTTGTCTTCCCCCCATTGCCACCCCTCTGGTGGGGATATGTGCCTGCTCCACTGATTTGGGGATCATCTTCTCTATGGACCCCTTATCCCAGGGGCTCACATCTGGTGAGTATGGGCTTGGCACACTCAGGGTCCTGAGCTGAATATCATCATTCTTCTTTTTCTTGTGGTGATTTCCTACTACTTCTCTCTCTCTCTCTCTCTCTCTCTCTCTCTCTCTCTCTAATTCAGAAAATTTTTTTTTTTTTGGCTGGTGCAGCATAAGCCTCAGGCTTCCTTGCACCATAGGGCTAATAATAATAATAATATATCAATCTCAGTGGCAGTGTGAATAGCCATAATTGTATGATATTCAATCCAATATTACTGCAGAGTTCAATGACAAAAATTGTGATTTAATGCTACTTTTTTTGGGCCCTACTGCTCATTGGGCCTTGCTTTTTTTATGGAATTTTGAGTGCATGTTTCTGTGATGGATGGACATAACTGAACATATTGACCAGAACGTTATTCTTAACTTTCAAGGTGAAGGTTTTCAAGGTTGCTTGAGCATAACTGAATCAATGTTCATCTGTTGTTGACACAGTCATGGACTGTCCAGGCCTGAGCTCATCACATCTTTGGTGACCCAAAACCCCCTTTTGAATTCAGCAGCCCACTTCTTGATGATACTATGTATTGTCTCCATGGATTTGTTTCCTAATGGATTCATTATAGACAACACATTCACAAAAAGGAGTTTCAGTACGGCACAGCTCTCTCTCTCTCTCTCTCTCTCTCTCTCTCTCTCTCTCTCTCTCTCTCTCCAAAAGGAGAGAGAGAGAAAGAGAGAGAGAGAGCTGTGCGATTTCGTGGATATAATTTTCTATAAATATATTGTTTAAGATATTACTCCAGAGGTGTAACTAGGTTTTTGGCGCCCTTGGCAAATTCGTGGCTATGTGCCTTTTTACAATAATTAGTAAAACATCATAAAAAGGTGCATAAATAAAATTATCATAATAAATAGTACAGTATCATAATAATAAGTACAGTCTGGCCTTTGTTTAACGAATTTCTTTATACCAGATTTTTCTGTTTAGCAAATTTTTTTGAATTTCTCTTCACAATTACATTTAAAATAGTGTTTGTAGAACAAAAAAAATTTTCTATATGAGATTACATGGTAAACGAGATTACGAGAGACTTAACTGGGTACGCATTGTTCGCCCCTCTCACCTCAAAGAAATTTGGGCAACAGTGCTGTTGCTAAGCACAATGGTAATCTCTTTGGCTTAAAAGATTACCATCGGCAACTTAGTGGTACCTGTAAAACCTATCCAACTTCCTGTCCCACATTTGATTGGATACTATGATGTGCTAACAAAGGAGCTAGAGTCAAAAGTAACACTGTCACTCCAAGTAACACTGACATCTGTTGTTTGTGGCATTCTAACAGCAATATGCAGGTGAATGAGATTTAGAATCCTCATCAGCTTCAATACTCTCCATCCCTGTTCCTTTTCAGTCCTGATGTCCCAGGTTGTGGATCCATTATAACAAACCATTAAGGTAAAATTTTATAGGAAAACACCTTTTTACACAAAATTTTATCAGTAAACACACATTAAGGATGTATTCCCCCTCCTCCACAAACTAAAGAATTAAAATTCAGCAGGCATAAGCTTTAAAAAAGTTTACCTTTTCTTCTTGTGGAAAATACTAAACTATATAAAATAGCTTCAACATGAGAAAAAAACATTATTAAATTTATGAACCAAGTATACAGCTTTTATAGCACTCTCAGTGATCAAGAGAAGGACCAGGACAATGATGACAAAGAGCCCCCAACACATCCCAAGGTGGCACACAAACGCAAACTAAAGAATTAAAATTCAGAAAGCGTAATCTTCAAAAAATTGCACCCTTTTTCTTGTGGAAAATACTAAACTAGATAAAATAACTTCATATACAGCTTTTATATAATATACAGCTTTTATAGCTCTCTAGACAGTGCAGCTTATGCTAAGCAGAATCTCAGCCATAATGCAAATAGCACATGGTTCAGTCAACATCCTGCTATCAAACAATTGTTCATTTCATGTGCTTTCCCTTTTACAGCACTCATTTGTTGACCACAATTAAATGGATGTATATTTGTGTTAAGGCACAAAAATTTGTCCCAGCAGCAAATATGTTAATCTGTTTTTGTAAAACCATCAAAGACCTAACAAATGTCAGAATAATTAACAAAAACAAATATGGAAAAAACAATTTAATGGCAAATCACTTAAACTTAAAAAAAAAAAAAAAAAAACGCAAAGTATACCCAGCTACCTTTAAATTGCAACATCCTGTTCATTAATAACATACTCTCAGTCTTGTAAGGTGGTTTTCAGTGCATATGCTCCACCCTAAGAAATATTGGTCTTAATATATAGAGTTGCTTGCTAATGTCTATAGCTCTCTAAGAAATGAAATTTCCAAAAGTTATTTATTTTAATAAAATCAAAAAACAATCTAAATTAATTTCAAGCTGATGGCTTGATTAAGTAGAATTTATCCTTAATCTTTTCTTGTATGTGTTTATTTACACTGATTTTTATTATAGGAAGACTCGGAAGATTTACTGGATACTGTAGACACCACTCTACTCATCCATCTTTTTGGTAAAAAAGGAAATGAAGAACTTAGCTATGATGATTTTTACAAGTTAGCTTTTCAATTTTGCTTGCTCTCACCATATATTATACTATGGAAATAAGTTAGCTTTCAGATATAAATAGTGTAAAATAATGTAATAATTTTTGATTAAATACATCCAAGTTAACTAACTTGGATGTATTTAATTTAAAATTATCTCACAACTCAATTTAAATGAGTTTTGTTATCTCCTTCAGACATATTTTAAGTTACTAAAGTTAGGCCCTTCCATGTGCACAGTGGTTATAATCACCATCCTCCTACACCAAGTGGAAAAAGCCTGAGTTTGAATCCTGTCAGTGATGTGAGGAATTTTTTTTTTTTTTTTTTTCCCCCACAATGTGTCTGAATTAGGTTGGCCTCAGGAAAGGGTTTTATGGTTTTAGTTTCCAGTGACTCAATTTTTTTTTTGTTTTACAGAAAATAGCAAAAAAACTGACCAAATAATACACCCAATATACTGATGCCTCATAACCTTAGTTGCTTTGACACTTAGCACACATCTAATGTAATCTAATTTGTTAAAGTTGGATCAGTTAATAAAATTCGTAAACTTAAATCAATATGATCATCTGCTCAAGTGAATTTAAAGTGAAGACCTCATGCTATGAGAGCTATAAAACATTGTTTAAGTAGGACATATCCTGCATTTGTATATTTCAGTGAGCAAACTAAGTTTGTTACTGAATGTACTGATCTCATATCATGGAGGTGTTCACCATGAGTTGCCACAGTACTGCACTCACACTTTAAATAGAAAGCGCTTCTCCAAATGGAGAAGTATATGGGATATATTTTAAATAAATAGCAGTATGCTTTAACATTTGGAGCAGTGCTTTCTATTTGAAGTGAGATTGTAATACCGAGGCAACTCATGGCAAAGTTCCATAGTGTGAGATTGAGACAAACTTAGTTTACTTATTGTTAAGCACATGCTGATCTTTTGTTTGAT
Source organism: Mastigoproctus giganteus (assembly GCF_048544385.1). Lineage (NCBI taxonomy): Eukaryota > Metazoa > Arthropoda > Arachnida > Uropygi > Thelyphonidae > Mastigoproctus > Mastigoproctus giganteus. The sequence goes on along the minus strand of NC_143582.1, from coordinate 187,997,197 downwards.
ACTATTGATTGTAAAGCATTGGAAGGATGAATACTTTTATAAAAATTTTTTATAAAGGTAAATATTTGCTGAGTGGGAAAGTGGAAGTCTAACCAAGACTCTAACCAAGTCTAACCAACTAGGAAATGAGAGCCACTATTTTGGTATATATGAGCGACCTGTGCTGGCCATCAGGACGGATCACACCAAATAGATGGGGTGGGGATCAAATCAGTAAGGTTTCCTAGGCTGTAAACATGTTTTTTTTTTTTCACAAACATATATTTGCATTTTAGAAGTATGCAAGGTATTGTACAGTTTGAGTACAGTTTGTTTCTTGACCTAATTATATATATTAAAGCACTTATTCCAATGTAGTATGAATTTATGAATTTTATTTGTATGAAAATCAGACTGTTTGATTTAATGAAAAACAAACTGCATTTTCTACTTCAGTATATTATTGAAATCTTTGATCTCTTCACTAGTCCACACAAGTAGTAGTTGGAGGGAATGAGGTTTGAATGGCACATCAGATGGCTGAGAATTTCTGAACCAAATGACTACAAGGTTTGAGTTTTATTTGCACTGTATGGCATTATGCTGTCATGCTGAAGAATACAAGATAAAAGTTCAAGTCATGAAGAAGAATTCTTTATTGCATACACAAGGCAAATGTACACAACATCTTTCACAACCACAAGCCAGGGGTTAAAAATTCCTCGTGCCATTGACAGGATTCAAATTCAGGTCTCTTCCACCCAGTGTGGGAAGGACAGTGATTATACCAACTGTGCTACCCATGAGGGCAGTAGCCCACTCATGTTCTTGTGATGACTTCCTGCAGTCTTCTGTCTCTGTATGCATTAATGTTAATTGTTGATCCGTGTGACATGAACTCCAGGAAACCACTGTCCCAAAATGCTGATTCCATGGCATTTCTGGCTGTTCACACACTTTGTGAAGCCGTCTCCATCTAATTGGTGCTTGTTTAATTTTGGAAATAAATTAGTGGATTTGCTTTTCATTGCCTCCACAAACTCATTTCCTTCCAGTCATGTTATGGAAGTTGTGAGAGACATTAGCATTAGCATTAGTAGAGGCATTTGATGCAAAAAAGCAAGCTTATGCAGCATCAGCCAAAAAAAAAAAAAAAAAAACCACTTCCACTTCACCCCTCTGTTCATTCAAAATACCTGTCCAGCTGAGCCTTAAACTTATTTAGGCTATCAACTTCCACGACAAGGGATGGAAGTCTGTTCCACCAACCAACCACCCGCTGGCTAAAGGCAAATTTCCGCACGTCTATCCTACATCTGTCTTTCCTCAATTTGAATTTATGCCCTCTCAGGTGATTATTCTGAGTGAGAGGAAGAATCCCATCAGCATTGAGCATGCTCAAACCATTCAAGGCTTTATACACCTCTATCAGATCACCTCGCTGGTGCCTAGTCTCCAGACACTGTAATTTGCAAAACTTAAGCCTTTCTTCGTAAGAGCACCCCTTTGTTCCATTCACTAATCTTGTTGCCCTTCTCTGTACTCGTTCCAGCAGCACTACATCCTTCTTGAAATGAGGCCTCCAGGCCTGTATACAGTACTCAAGGTGTGGCCTGACCATTGCCTTATACAAGGGAATAATCACCTCCTTATCCCTGCTAGAAAAATTCCTGTATATCATCGACAATACACCATGAGCTACTCTTGCAGCCCGTCTGCACTGCTCACAGAACTTCATATCTGCCTGCACAACCACCCCCAGGTCCCTTTCATTCTCTACCACTGTCAGTGTAATACCACAGAGTTGATACGTTGCTCTGGGGTTGCTGTTTCCCATGTGTAATATTTTACATTTGTCAATGTTAAACTTCATTTGCCACCTCTGAGCCCATCTGCTCAACCTTTCCAGATCCTGTTGCAAGAGCATAGTGTCAGTAGTGTCCTTGACAACCCTGCCTACCTTTGTATCGTCTGCAAACTTCGATATTAAGCTTGATATACCATCATCAATATCATTTATGAATACAGAAAACAATAATGGACCCAACACTGAGCCCTGAGGGACTCCACTAATAACATTAGTCCACGACGAGCAGTGTCCATTGATTAACACCCATTGATTAACACCCTTAACACATTAAGCTTGATATACCCTCATCAATATCATTGAGACAAACCATAATATGCTGAAGAGGGCTTTGTAAGTGGACTAACTAGGTGAACTTCTAACTGAATGGTCATGTCATAACCCAGAATTGTTGGATACAAGGAACACACCTCCATGTGTCATCAGTGAATTGCATTTCCCATGTGATGGCACAGTTTCACTGCCATGTTCATTGTATTGTGGGATTCTTCTTCTTTGAGGACTACATGGTCCCTTAATGTATACTGCACTGATGCATGATATCATAAACTTCTCATTTAGCATGCTATTTTCAACCTTCAAGCTAGAGGCTGCTGAAATATGGTAATTTTCATGCAGGCAGGGCACCACCACCATGTATTGCTTGATGAGTAACATGCTTCATGAATACCATGTTTCCCACCATTCCCAAGTATTTTGCCACCTTGCTCATCCATTTTTAATCTGTGTGATTTTTGGTTGTAGGATTATTTTAAGAAGATAGTGTACTGGGTCAAACTGAAACTTGGTAGATATGAAAGATATATAACAAGGTATTAGAATTATTCTGAAGGAAAAGTTATGAGTGACAATTGGTACTTTATAATAACTATCTTGTATACAGGGTGGTTATCATAAAGTTTTCTAATTACCGTATTTGTCGGCTTATAAGATGCACTTTTTTCCCTTATAAATACCTTAAAAAATTGCCCTGCATCTTAGAAGCCGAAAGTGGCAATACAGCACATGCGCAAAACCGAAAGTTAATGCATAGTAGTTAACAGATAGTTAACTACTATACGTTAGTACACTTTTCAGTAATTACCAAGCTGTTGTTGGAGTAACAAGTGAATTCCAGTTATACATTTAAGCCCTAATCAATGGCAGGCACATCAAAAAGACAAAATTATACTATTGAATTTAAGCTAACAGTAGTACAATATGCCAAAGAACACGGGAACAGAGCAGCAGAACGAAATTTCAGAATGGTAATTTACTCAGTAGGACCACCGCCTACTGAGGAGATGATTCGTCAATGGAGGAAGCAGGAAGTTTTATTACAAGAAGTGATAAAACAAAGCACAACCTTCATAAAATTTCACTTAAATGGCCAAATTTGGAAGAAAACTTGTGTAGTTGGATAATGGAACTTAGAGACGTGGATATTATTATTATTATTAGCTATATTAGCCATATTTGCTTATGCTGCACCAGCCAAAACAAAATTCCCAAGTTACCCTGAGAGAGAGAGAGAGAGAATCAAAAGTAGAAGGGAATCACCAAGAAAGAGAAGAATGATGATATCCAGCTCAGGACCCTGAGTGTGCCAAGCCCATACTCACCAGATGTGAGCCCCTGGGGATACCAGTATTGCAGTGAGTACTAAAATGATATTAGTAAAAGCACAGAAATGAGCAGCTGATATTGGGATACACTACTTTAAAGGAACTGAATCTTGGTGTTATCGCTTCATGAAAAGAAACGGGTTAAGTTTACGCACAAGAACTAAAATAGCCCAGAAAATGCCTGCTGAGTATGAACAGAAAATATTAGATTTCCATAAATTTGTCCTTAATGCTATAAAACAAAGCAACTACAAACTTAGCCAAATCAGCAATATTGATGAAATTCTGTTGACTTTTGATGTGCCATCCAATAAAACCATAAATCTGAGATGGCAAAAATCTATAACTATTAAAACCACTGGACATGAAAAGACACACTACACTGCAGTTTTAACTTGTAGTGCTGATGGGACCAAACTTCTTCCAATGTTAATTTTTAAAAGAAAACCTTTACCAAAAGGTAAACTGCCAAATGGAATTCACATACTTTTACAACTGAAGGGATGAATGGATGAAGAATGTATCAAGGAGTGGTTTGTAAAAGTTCAGTCCAAACATCCTGGTGGACTACTGCATAAAAATGTATTACTGGTATGGAATCAGTTTAGAGCACATAGGACTGAAAACATCGAACAACTGGCCAAAACGATGAACACAGAATTTGGCGGTAATTCCGGGTGGCTTAACTTCCCAATTACAGCCATTAGATGTCAGCATCAATATGACATTCAAGAATAACATGGGAGCAATGGAATAAATGGATGATAGAGGGGAACCATGATACAAAGCCTATGGATAGGATGAAACATCCATCAATAGCACAAGTGCGTGAATGGGTGCTGAAGTCATGGCATGATGTTAAGACCAAAATTGTGGTCAAGTCCTTTAAAAAATGAAATGTGTGCAATTTAAAAAGTAATGCAATGGATGACACTGAAGATCATTTATTGTATGAGAGTGACAGTGATACTAGCGAAGAGGATAATGATGAAGTCAGTAATGAATCTGAAGTTGAATTATACTAAAATAATAAGAGTAATAATCCTGTACCTTTCTTTATTGGCTTTTGGGTTTTATTTTTATCAAATTTTAAATTTCCATTGTATTAACAATAATTTTTTTCAAAAGTTTTTTTTTTCTTAAATTTACCATTCCAAAATTAGGGTGCATCTTCCACACCGCAGTGTCAACAAATGTGGAATTTTTTGATTCCTTTTCAGTCTGACTGGAGCAACAGTTAGAAATTTCAATATTGAAACATTTCAGGTACTATATCTGCATAATAGCCTCAACGAATAAAAAGCTTACTCTCTCCTCCAAATATATTAAGGTTGAAATTACAGTAGAATTACTGAAAATTGTTTTGTGACTTGCTGTCCTTATCTCCAGTTGATAAAACTGATAACCAATGACAAGATGGTTTGCTCTGCTGCCAAAAATGCTTTTTCCAACATTACTAAAATCTCAACAATTTTCAAGTCCTGATTGAATGCTGAATTCTCAGCTAATTTTAAAATGAGACAAAAGATTTTCAGACAAAATTAGATCGCCATCCCTTGAGAACTGTTGCTCATATAATTATTAGAACAAAATTTTCAAATCTAAAGAAAAAAAAAACCTCTATATAACTGAAACAAAAATCATCTCATATTAAAGAAAATCTTTATGAACAAAGTTCAAACTGATCATTGACCTGCCATTTTTCTTCTCTGGTTAAATCTACAAAAAATGTTGATGCCTTTAAAACCCATTAGTTTCATGAATTACTCTGGTTAAATCTACAGAAACAAATCAAAAGTGGTCTGATTTGTTATTGTATGGATCTGAAACATAGCATTAGCATTAGTAGTATCAAATGATGCAAGAAAACAAGGTTTTATAGCATCAGCCAAAAAAAGAAAAAAAGCCAATTCCTATTTCATCTATCCATTCCCTCCAATAGTTCTTCTTTGAATTTATTTAAACTATCAACTTCCACAACAAAAGAAGTTTGTTCCAGCAATCAACTACCCGCTGGCCAAAAGCAAACTTCCGTACTTCTATTCTCCAATTGTCCTTCTTCAGTTTGAATTTTTCTGCCTCCTCATGTGCGTAGTCTGAGCAAGAGGAAGAATCCTATCAGCATTGAGCTTGCTCAATCCATTCAAAGCTTTAAACACCTCAATCATATCTCCCCTCAGGTGCCTAGTCTCTAGATGCTGCAGTTTGAAGAACTGAAGCCTTTCTTGGTAAGAGCACCCCTTTGTTGCACTCAATAATCTCATTACCCTTCTCTGTATGTATTCTAGCAGCTCTACATCCTTCCTAAAATGCCTACTGCATACAAGTTTGGAGGCCTCCAGACTTGTATGCAGTAAGTAGTCAAGATGTGACCTGATCATTGCCTAATATAATGGGATAATCACCTGCTTATCGCTGCTAGAAAAATTCCTGTATATCATTCACAAAACTTCATGAGCTGTCCTAGCAACCTGTCTGCACTGCTCAGAGAACTTCATATCTGACTGCATGATTACCCCCAGGTCTTTTTCATTTACCACTACCCTGAGTGTAGTACCACATAGTTGGTACATTGCTCTGGGGGTTACTGTTACCCATATGCAGTACCTTGCCTTTGTCAATGTGTTCCACATTCATTCAATTGCCATTCTCAGCCCTTCTGCTTGTCTTTTCTAGATCCTGTTGCAGAGTATACCATTATTACTGCCATTAACCACCCTGCCAATTTTTGTATCATCTGCAAACTTGGACATTAAGCTCGGTATGCCTTCATCAATATTGTTAATAAATATAGAAAATAACAATGGGCCAAACACTGAATGCTGAGGGACTCCAACAACATTATTCCTCAGAGAGCAGTGTCCATATATCACTCTGTCTTCTACCACTCAACCATCTGTCTATCTATAGCAGCAACTTAATGCTACACTGCTCCAATTTGTACAGCAGTCTTTTATGAGCAACAGTATCAAAAGCTTTCCTGAAATCTAAATATATATATGAAATATTCAAAAATATCCAAGTATCCAAAGCTTTCCCGAAATCCAAATATATGCAAAATTATTTTTTGCATTCAGTTCCTTTGTAACAAGATTGTAGTATCCAATCAAATTGGTCAGACAAGATTTCACCATAACAAACTCATGCTGGCTGAAATATAATTGCAGCTTTGTCTAGATGATCCTGCATTATTTCTTTAACCAGTGACTCCATTATTTTCCCTGGAATAGAAGTTAAACTAATAGGTCTGTAATTACTCTTGTCGACCTTTGATCCTTCTTTGTGAATTGGGGATACATTCACACACCTCTAGTCTGTGGTGACCTCCTCTGAATCCAAGAATGCTCCCATAATTATGGCAAAGGATTTGCTTATTTCCTTCCCTGCCTCCCTTTATATAATTGGATAGATCTCAGATGCCTTTCTTATGTTTAACTTCAACAATTTCTCTTCCACTTTCCTCTTAGTTATTACAAAATTATTTAGCTTCGTGTTAGAGTTTGATGAACTTCTGGCATCCACTTCTTTAAAGAACTTAACTCTTGAACACCTTACTTTCTTTGATCAAATGAATGTAGTTAAAAAGTCTGTTAACAACCTCCTACTGGCTAAGAAATTTGGTCCAGATCAAATCCTCAATGATCATTATATATATATATATATTCTATTTTCTCTAATATTTTCAATAGATGTCTAACTCAGATATTTTTCATAGATTTGGCTACTAGCCACAATTTTTTCCTATTCTAAAATTATCTACTCTTTTGCATCTTAAGCACCAGCATGTTTTGCCCTTGTCGTTTTTTCTAAAATAATTTGAAAATCATACTTCTCCATTGATTGCTCAAATTCTCCTGGGTGAATACTCCCAAATTCAATCTGAAAAGGAGGAGGAGGTGGGTGAGTATCACTATCTTGCTATTAACAACCTTTCTAGCAATAACAGCATTTAACAACAGCAGTTATTGTCATTTAATGTATTTGTATTTATTTGAAATTAATTGCATTTATTAATTGTATTAATTATATTTGAAATTAATTGTATTATTGTATTATTCACAAATTCCAGTCAACATCTGGAAAGTTAAAATCACCCATTATGAGACATTTGCTGCCCACTGTATTTCCCTGTTTGGCATACTCATCAGTCATTAGGTCTGTAACATGCTCCTACTCTCAATTTTGTTTTCCCAGTGCTTATATCATACAAAACTGACTCGATATTGCACTCATCACCCAAGTCAACTGGATGCACTGCCTTAGATTTAATATTCTTCTTAACTGAGAGCATAACCCCTCTCCTGTTCTGTCTGTACTTCCTGTATACATTGTACTCCCCATATTCAAATTCAGTGTCTCTTATGTCTCAGTGACACCACATCTCTGCTATTCCTACAATATCTGCATTCAATAACTTAATCAGTACTTCAAATTTTTCAATTTATTTACAGTGCTCCTAGCATTAGTGTGTATGAAAACGCATGTTCTTACTCTTAGTTACCCTAACACAGCCCATGTATTCATTTGTTCCATGACCCACAGCAGGGCCTGAAATACCAGACACCTTGCTTTCCAGGCTGCAGCATGTACCAATAGTAGCCATGCAAGAATCACTTTCACCTCTGCCTGCAGTTATTGTTGATCTATTATTCTGTGTAGCCCCCCAAGCTAACAGTTTTTTGACCCACCTAACACTGCCTCAATAGCATCAGCAAATATTCTTGCACCCTTTTTATTTAAGTGTATCCCATCCCTGTAGAAGCAGTCTCTCCTCTTAACAAGCACAGACCACACTGAGAAAAATTCTACCATATGTCTTACACAATCTCTCCAGGGCAAATTGATCAACGAGGCTCTTAACATATACTCCCTGCTATCGTGTCTGGGCAGAATTGCAGGTACTTTCAAATTCAATCCTAACTTGCTACTTTTTGCCAACATTGCCCTGTACTTGTTAATAAGCTTTCAGATCTCTTACTCTTAATGTCATTAGTGCCAATGTGTACAACAGTATCACCTTTTATGCCTTTAAAAGATGATATCTGCTTTGCAATGTTATCTACTTTTGCCCTTGGCAGACATACCCTGGTCCTATATCACCTGGCGCACTATGGTCATAGTTGCCGATGCACCCAATAAATCCCAAAACAAACAAATAAACCAAATAAACAAATAAACCCTTTTTTCCCATTTCCCTGAAAAATTGAGAGTAGGAGTGTGTTATAATGACTGTGAGGCCTAATGACTGTGATGAGTATACTAAACAGCTATACAGGGAAATAGATTGGGCCAACAAATCAGATTGTCTCATAATGTTGGATTTTAACTTTCTGGAGGGTGAACCAGTAAAAACTTATTATCATGTGGAAATAGACTGTTTATTTAACCCCATCCTCAGAAGACACTCAGAAATCTTTTACTTTCACGCAGATGATGCCTGCTATTGGTGGACCTAATAGCAGTCAGTTTTACATTGAGCTTGTCTCACTTTGTGACACGATAGCACCAATATTTCAATGCTATAAATGTTTGTTTGTAACCAGGTGAATTTCTGACCTGTTTATTTCAGAATTCGTGTTTTATTTGAATGCCCTTATACAGTCGAACTTCCCTATAACAAATTCGATAAATCCGGCAAAAAAATTCATTATAGAGAAATTTCGTTATACAGAGAATATCTTTATTTATTAGAAATCATTATCTAATTAGAAAATGAAAACGAATCTACATTTATTTTTAATGTATTTTATTTCAAAAACATACTTATTTAAATTACGTTTACACAATTTTCGCCGGTAAGTATCACACATTAAAAAAAAATCTGTAATTTTCATTTCCACAGTACAATTAAAAAATTGTCTGATTCTCAAAGAAAACCTCACATTTATTCAGAGCATTAAAAACATTATCAGGAACATTTTCACAAAGCTGTAGACCCATACGAACCATTTTAAAGCGTTAATCATTTCTTCGCAAGTTGGCTTTTCTACGGGTTCTGATGTGTCTTCAGCGTCATCGTTAATTTCTTCGTGATCATGGTCGCGTCTAACACTGTTCAGCAGTGTTTCATCTTCATTTGGATGTTCTGCTGTGATCTACATAAACATAACTATCCAGTGTTATTTCATTTTCGATGTTTCCAGACGATTCTAATAATGTTCAAAGGTTTTTCAGTTGTGAAAGGGACAATTCATCTTGTTCGTCCAGTCGTTGTTTGACTTCTGTATTCAATGCAAATCCCGCTTTCGAAAAACAATTTTGAATAGTGTATTCAGTGACATCGTTTGTCCAAACTTTTGCCAGTTCAGAGATGCAATCTCTAAGGTTAATTGTAACCTCCAAGTTTCTATTTTCTGATAACGCACTGACAATCTTCATTATTATTCTCTTTCGATAATGAAATTTAAAATTTTTAATAATGCCTTGGTCCATTGGCTGGAGTTTTGACGTTACGTTTGGTGGTAAAAACAACTTCGCACTTTTAAGTTTGGCAGAAATACTGGCAGGATGTACCGGAAAGTTGTCAGTTACCAACACGATTTTCCTTTTTTCTTTTGTTATACGCTTGTCTAGTTTTAATATCCATTCTTCAAAAATATTACTTGTCATCCATGTTTTTTTATTAAAAGGTGTAGTCAACTTCCAAAGATTTTGTGCCTCTAAAACATCTTGGGTTTTTTGATATTCTGATGACTAAAAGTCTTAATTTTTCACTTCCTGTCATATTTGCTCCAACTAGCACAGTGATTCTTTCTTTGCTTCGTTTTCCGCCAAAACATTTATCATCCTTAAAAGCAAGTGTTCTATTCGGTAAACATTTAAAGAATAAACCCATTTCGTCAGCATTAAAAACATCCTTACGCTCATATTCTTCCAAAATCTTCTTTAAGGTATTGTTCCTCCAACTGTTGCAATCTTCTTCGCTTAGATCACTTTCTCCACAAATAACCTTTTCCACAATTCTGTGGCGCTTCTTAAATTTATCTAGCCACCCAGTGCTCGCATTAAATTCTGTATGTCCAAGGGACTGTGCAAATTTTAGAGCTTGTTGCTTAATTATTAGGCCCAATATTGGGATATTCTTTTCGCATATCATTTGCACCCATTTTAGAACAGCTTTATCAACATCTTTGTATATACACAACTTAATTCGCTTCTTGTCTGCTCCTCCTTCAATTGCATTTAAAATTGATTCTTGATTTTTTTAAAATCGTAGATAAACTGCTTGCAGATTGCCATATTTCTCTGCAACATCTTTTTTCTTAAAACCCCTTGTCAATATCATAACAATCTTTGCTTTATCATTAATACTTAAACACTTTCTCTTCGGCATTGTTTTCGCAATTGTAAAAATTACTGGACTGCAGCTCTTGACGATACATACACCGCAATCTTTGCTGCGCTGCTCATATAGTGAATTGTTAGTACAGGTACCACCTACTCAATGACGTTCGCTTGCCAATTCAACAGTATCACTCCCTTTGAAGAAATATACGACTGTGAATTTCTTTTATTCTGCTTTCATTCATAATACACGAAAGAAATTTTATGATTAACGTATGCTGTATGTTACTTTTCAGAAAAAAAAAAAAAAAACAAGAGCATATATAGACTATGTGATTGATGATGAACGAAATAAATAAATAAAAAAAATGCATGAAAACAATCTACTGGGAGTCCAGTTAGACGACAACGGACATATCATATAATGATTGACATGAAGGTCACGTGGTACAATTGAGGTGAGAAGCGAATGTCACTCAGTAGGCGTTACTAAAAACTGACTATGGTAGCATTCTATGTATTGTCGCCGCAGCATGCTAAAGGTTTACTGCAGCGAATTTTGTTTTCCCCTGAGCCAACATCAATTTACAAATCTGCCCTATTTATTGTAAAGTTTACGACCACTTTTAAGAAAACCCATTTGGTTTAATAACTGTAACAAAAATGAAACAAAGACCCTCCTACGGGCCACAAGTGTTCACTAAAAGGATGATTATTTAATTCCAGATGCTAATGCACAATTTCTGAAGGAAGGAGGCAGTATATTTGAGCGGCTGTTTGGCAGTAAATGCTTAAAAATGTTCAAAAATGCTTTTACTAATTTTTTAAAAATTCGTTATAGAGACTAACACTTCATTATATGGGGTTAATTTTATATGTAATTTCGTTTCAAGGTACAATGTTTTGCGAAAAAATTCGTAACAGAGAAATTCATTAAATAGAAGTTTGTAATAGAGAAGTTCCACTGTATATAAGTAATAAGGCAAAAATTCTTAGTTCCTTTATATAATACTGTAATACTCAATGACTTCAGCATCTTACAGCAAAGATGTATAACTTTTTTACTTTTTTTTTATTTTGAACTGGTAGATTTATGGATAATTTGCAGACAGAAGTATTGGAGCTTGAATTTACAGAATTTTCTAGAGGTATGGTAACAATATCTGAAGTAGATTTTGCTCGTATCCTGCTGAGATATACTTATGTTCATAGTAGTCACTATGAAAACTATATTGAACGGGTAAACGAAAGGATTCCAGATGAAAAGGTGTGTAGCTTTCACTCCTTACTTTTAAAATAAAATTTTCACCTAATCATGTGGATGACACATAACTTAATCTCTCAGGTGTTGCAGGTAGGTTATATACAGCCACTCCTCGACTAACGTAAGGCTAGCATTCCATGGAATGCTACGTAAATCGGAATTTCCCTAAATAAGCATTTAGGGAAATTCCACACTCGCAACTATGCGCACTGAATTTGATTGAAGCAAAAAAAAAAAAGAAATGTTCGACGAACATGTAAATAGAATTATTCAATTTCTTTATTTCATGAGCAGGAAATATTACAAAAGTGTACAAAATTACAACAATTTCAAAATTATAAAATTACAAAAAAGAGAGAGGAGACAGGCATAACGTCAGCAAGTTTTACCTTTTGAGCATTGTTGCCAGAATAACTCTCCAGATGATAAATTCGCCAGTGCAGAAGTTGAGGGCTGTGGAGATTTAGAAGGGGTTTTTTCCAACACATCACAAAATTTCTCTGCATTTGTAGAATTGTCACTGGTGACTTCAACGCATACTTTAATGTTGTGGAAACCAGCGTGATGCTTGAACCTATTAAACCACCTGTTGCTTGCCACGAACTTGGCTTTGGGTTTTCCGTACTTATCATTAATATCTTCATAAATACTTCTCGCTTGAATGGCCATTAGTTTCAGGGGCACTTGCTTTTGAATCTGATTTTCCATCCGTATTATTAATAGCTTTTCCATCTTCAATATAGCACCTGAACACTATTTTGTGATGACTGTTGATCTTAAATGCAGGGGCAGACTGGCCATAAGACATAGCCTGGAAACCCTTGTGGGCCAGAGGCCGGTGTAATTTTCAATATTACACACTGACCCGATACATTCCTTTTGTTTTCCCTGGTAAGAATTTTTGACCCGGTCCGCCTCTGCTTAAATACGTTGATCCTTTAACATGTTCTTTTATATGCTCACTGTCCTTTAAAATAGTATTCACTGTTGAAGCAGTGAGACACGGGAGTGCAATAGATGACAAACTTTGTCCTGCTTTGTACTTCTTAATCATTTTCATCTTCATTTCTAAATCAATTTTTTTGTTCCATTTCCTAGCACTGCCACCACTTGCACTTTCTGTTGTCGCTTTCCCTTCATCATTGTAATATGTAAATAGGAATGAAGAGAAGATTTAGAAAATTTGTTTTTTATATTATTGAAGATTTCAGTGAAGGGGAAATGCATTTCACCATAATAATGTAAAAACCCACACAATTCCAGTTATCAGGATTATCGCAAATGCAATAAGATCGAGTTTACTACTGGTTTATAATTAGATGCACTAACAGAAAAGTCCAATAAACCAGAAAGTGCAAATTGTTTTTATTGTTTTATGGTAGTGACCTCCAGAAATGTGCTTTAGAAGAATATCACAAAGGCATTCAAAACTGATTCTTATAACCAAACATTATGATAACAATGAAAGTGTAATTTCCATTATAAAAATGACCTTTTAGAGAGATAAATAGCTTAGCTAAATAGCAAAAATTTCAACTTCTGAGGTCTTGGAACAAATTAACAAAAAAAAAAAAAAAAAATTAGTGTGCTGTCGTGTTCACATTGTGATATTTTCATGATACCTCCATTTATTTTTACGGATGCAAAATACAGTTCCACAATTACAGCCACTTCCAGACTTACGTAAGGGTTGCGTTCCACGGAACTCTATGTAAGTTGGAATTTTACGTGTCAGAATTTCCCTAAATGCTTATGCAGCACTCAGAAATTTGATTGAATTTAATTGAAGGAAAAAAAGAAATGTTCGAACATGTAAATAGAATTATTTATTCAATTTTTTTATCTCATGCGCAGAAAAAATTACAAAAGAGAGAGGAGACAGGCAAGATGTCAGCAAGTTTTACCTTTCGAGCATCCTTGCCAGAATTAACTCTCCGGCTGATAAGCACACCGCTGTGGAGATTAAGAAGGGGTTTTTTCCAACACATCACAAAATTTCTCTGCAGCTGCAGAATCGACACTAGCAACTTCACTGCATACTTTGTTTTGGAAACCAGCGCGATGCTGGAACCTATTAAACCACCCATTGCTTTCCACGAACTTCACTTGGGGTTTGCCATACTTATCCTTTATATCTTCATAAATACTTCTTGCTTTTGCTTGAATGGCCATTGCTTCTAAAGCTAATTACTAATTGAGGTAATTGCTTCTAAAACTGATTTTCCATCCATATTATTAATAGCTTTTCTATCTTCAACGGCACCTCCGTAGCCAGGTGGGCAGGAGCAGCAGTGCGTAGCACACACTTCTTGGTTAGACTGGGGTTTGAGCCCATGCCCACCAAATACGGAGGATGCAGAAAGGTCAGGGAATGACCACCGCATATTCCTGGAGCAATATGGCCTTAGTTGCTAATGCTCCTAAAAGCCAAATAACAAACAAACCATCTTCAACATAACATCTTAATGCTGTGTTATGCTCACTGTTGATCTTAAATGCATTGATCCTTTAACATGTTCTTTTATATGCGTAGTCCTTTAAAATAGTATTCACTATTGAAGCGACAAGACCTAATTCCGTGCAGTAGATGACAAACTTTGTCCTGCTTCGTACTTCTTAATTAATCATCTCCATTTCTAAATCAATTTTTTCTTTCCTAGCACTTCCAGCATGCACTTTCCATTGGTCCCTTTCCCTTCATCATTGTA